>NC_139460.1:4027500-4627500 GCF_057233095.1 Heloderma suspectum
AGCACGCATACATTGGAGAAATGTGCACAAACATGCTTTCATCAATGAGAGAAGAATGCGTACATTTCACAGATGTGCACAACTGATGTGAATGTTTGGGAAAATATCCACAAATTTCCAGGTAAGAGCACAACCTGATACAGACACGAGACAGAACGAGCGTCAAGATGGAATTTGGAGAACACTGGCAAGCTCGAGGTTTGCTTGCTTGAATATCCATAGTCCTAAATCACATAAACAGTACCGCTGGGCTGCTGAGGGCTGAAAGCAGTGGCAAAGCCTCTTTTCTGTTAAAAAAAACAACCCTCAGCAAGCCTGGGTTTATCCAATGTTAGTCCTACTTAGAGCAGACCCAGTGAAATGAATGGGATGCAAATTAGACTCACATTGGATGCAACCCCTTGCCTTTAAAGGATAGTCCATTCCCACCTGAACGTCCTGAGATTTCACACACACACACACACACACACACACACCGAAGATTAATCCAACTGGGGGAGGGGTGTTTTTGCCCCACCCCCACTAAAATACCCCCCAAAGTCTGGGCCAAATACTTCATTCCAGCACTGTTCAATTTCAAGGAGTCCTGAAATGCCTTCATTGCACGTTGAAGTCCGCCTTGGGAAGGCTACTGCCACCATTGTGATTTTATCGCCCCTAAACCACTGCAAGTCATGTCTGAAAAAAACACTGGAAGACACTGGAATGTAGGAAGCTAACAATGGTGTCCTGTGGGTGCTCTGTAAAGAGGGAATGGGCGGAGGAGGGCCATTCCAAAGGGAAGAGCTGGCACGGAAGCAGCATTCATTTCCTTATATGGTGCCATCATTGTACCTGGCCCTTTATAGACTGCAAGTCGGGCCCACGGCATCTCTTCTCTACCTGTCTTGCCCTATTCCAACCTTCCTCGGCCTGGTGACGTCCAGATGGATTGGACTACAACTCCCAGGCTCTCCCAGCCGCCACTCTTTGCCTCCTCATGCAGCAGTAACACTGAGTCATTCTGCTCTTATCTCTGTGCCTCTCACAGCCCCCTTCCTCTGCCGACTCCTTCAGCCCTTTCTTTCTTCCTGTCTCATGTTTGGCCTCCCCTGTGGGATGTGGCTTGGCTTGCTTGCTAGAGCTCGCTGGAGCTACTCACCATGTAGGAGCTCCCTTTCTGCACCTGCTCCCTGCTCATAACACATCCTGTGGTCTGGATTGTGTTGGCTGCCCAGTAGGAAGAGATGCATTGCATTTTCCCACCTTTGTGCCACACCGCTTGGACTAGATGAGTCTGGGCTTCTTTTCCAGCTTTCCAGTTCTTCTTTTAGGGGACTTGTTGTGACTCATCTGGAAATCTCATTTCCCAAAAGGAGAATGGGGCGGGGGGAGCTGGATTTTGCTGGTAGCTTTACTGGCTTAATATCAAATCCCTCAAAATGCCAAGGAGGCTTTGGCAGTAATCCTGACAAGGCAGGAAGGAAAAAAACACATCACAAGCTGTTCTGCTCGCTGGAGGGAGGGAGAGCACGCAGGAGAAGAGGCAGCAGCTAACAGTGAATTTATTTCAAAAGAGATCCGGGACAGGTGAGATCAGAGGTAGGCAACTTCAAGAGGTCAATTTGTCCCCTTCTCTGGACTTCCTACCCTGTGGGCACAGTCTGCTGCACGAGCCCAAAATTTATATATGTATGTACAGAGTATGGATGTATGGATTCCATAAAGTCTATGCCATCTGCATTTCGCAGATTGTCAGGTGCCTTTTGTTCCATTGTCTACTCTTTGACAGAATCAGACTTTTCCAATGTCCTGAATTTGCACAAATTCGCATTTGCACAAATTTGTGCTTGCAAAATGAGTACCCCCCCCCCCCGGTGCAGTTTCCCCCCAAAATACACATTTTCATGCTTTCGCCTATGGGGGAAATGTACATTTACAGCCAATTTTTTTTTATTTTACGTATTTTTCTGCAACTAAAGTTTTCTATGGGTAAAATCTGTAAAGTACAAAATTCTGGTCTGCAAGTCCACCGAATCCAAGTGACTCAGGAAAAGGTGGTTTGCTGTGGAATCCATGGGTTGGATTCATAGAAATCTGAACTCATTTGTTTCCATTGCGGATCTCTCTGACATCCCTACTACAGAGCATTGGAAATTTTTGTTTTCCATTTGTTTTTTATTTTATTTTAGGAGCAGGGCTGGTGGGGGCTGCAGGAGGGGCCGGTGGGTATTTTTACCAAGTGTCCAGGTTACATGCAAGAGTGTGCTGTTCTCACACACAACCCTGACACATGTAGGCATCTTTAAGACAGAGTGCTGAGTGCCTGGAAATTGGCACCTCAAGGATTAAGGGGAGTTGAAGATTAAAGTCACCGTTTCTTAACCAAGGATTACTGCGTTGAGAAGAATCAAAACATACATTCAGAGACTTTGATTAAGGCATGTATCCAAAAGTGTTAACAACACACATTTGTAGGGTTAAAATTAAAATTTGTAGGTTAAAACAGATGAAAAGTTCCAGTTATTAAAACAAATACGTTGAAAAGCAACAGTGTGGTGGCACTGGCTCGTGTCGGCCATGAAGGGGTTCCAAGAAAGGGAAGGGGGGTCATTTGCAAATGCAGGGAGCCAGAGAGTAGTGGGGGGGAGTCTAAGCAGAATTTGGGATGCCCAGCGATGAGGAATTGTGGGGGGGGTTGTAAGCAGTGACATAGTGGCCCATTTGGAAGTGCAGGCACTCATCCTGACAGTCCCCATAGCCACACCCACCCCAGGAGAGTCCAAAACTGCAGGCAGCTGTGCTGATCCACATCAACAAACCAGTTCTAAAAATCTACCCATCACGTTCCCCTTATTACTGCCTTTTTCGCACAGCAGCAAGGACAGTGGGGCTCTTTTGGGCAGCCAATGTTCCCCTCCCCCACCCCTGGTCCATGCCACCATGAGCAATGCTGCCTCACCGCATAACTCACCCGCAGGAGAAGCCTACGGGAAGTGCCCCAATTGGTGGAAATGGTGGCTGGTGGTGCTACTTCACACAGCGCAGAGTTAAACTATGGAATTCGCTACCCCAAGATGTTGTGATGGCCACCAGTTTGGGTGGCTTTAAAAGGGGATTGGACAAATTCATGGAGGAGAAGGCTATCAGTGGCTAGTGGTCCTGGTGGCTATAAGGTAGCTCCAGTATCGGAGGCAGTGAGCCTATCTACACCAGTTGCTGGGGAGCATGGGTGGGAGGGTGCTGCTGTGCTCATGTCCTGCTTGTGGTTTCCTGGTCGACAGCTGGCTGGCCACTGTGTGAACAGGAACCTGGACTAGAGGGACCCTTGTTCTGATCCAGCGGGGCTCCCTTTACGTTCATATGAGAGGCACAAACGTACTTGGGAGTTAAGTTCAGCCCCCATCCCTGAAAAATCACTGAACTCCCCTCCCATTTTTCTCCCTTTGAATGGGGAGGCGACGGGGAAGGGTTTTACCTCGGCCCTATCGCAAATTCTATTTTGCACTCTTGGAGTGCGTAAGGATCCATTGCCTGACCTGACAGTCCAGTTGTGGCTCATCCACCCTGATGTATTTATTTATCAAAGCATCCATATCCCATGGATATGGGATATCATAAAATAATAAAGCACTATAGAAACAGGCAGCATAGCGACAAGAGCAGAACAATGTCCAGCAGCCAAAGCTTAACCTCAGTTAGATCGACTCAACAGACATTTTCCTGAACCAGAGTGTCTTGAAGCTGCTCACTCCATTGCACACAAAATAGGAATCATCTGACTCTCACAGGCCAAAGGATTCCACAGCCTGGGTACCACTGGGTCAGAAAAAGCCTGGTCTCGCATCCCCACCCTCCGCACGTCACCTAGCGAAAGAACACAGGGAATGGTTTACGGATGTCCAGGTCCCCGAACATTTAGGGCTTCAGTTGCTTTAAGTATCAAGGAGCTTCCTGTGCTCTGAGTGCCACACCTCCTGAGAGGGAGCTGACAACAGCCAGAGCTGAGTGAGGCCACTCCAGTGGGACCTCCCTGGCCGACCTCTTTGAATACGAGAGGAATCTGATCTCTGCAGATTCCGATACAAACTAATCTCACCTGCACATCGCAGGCTAACGTGTGGCTCAGAATTTCAGTTACCCACGAGTTTTCACACATTTCATCCCAAATGTTCTTCTGGCACAGTTCTTGGCACAAAGAAGTATCAAAATGCATTCTTAAATGCACATTTTGAGAGCAAATATCTTTAGAAATACCTGTTTAAATACACATATTTATGCAGATTGCCTTTTTTTTTTACAAAATTGCGGCTTATTGTCAAAATGGGATGGAATGGTCTTTTGAAGAAGACATGCAAAAATGACACTGACTGGTTTGTCCTGGAAAGGTTCCAGGCTAGGCTTTTGTGGCACCACTGCCCTGGCTCAGTCGGGGGGGGGGGGCAGATTCTGTCATCTTTCCCTTGCAACACTCCCACTTCTTCCATCCTTTCTCTTATTGCAGAAAATCCATTAAGAAAGAGAAGATGGGATCGCTGCACAGGTCTTGTCACTGATAGCACTCGGAGCCCCAGTACCCCTGGAAGCACCCCTAGATTCAGGGCCTTCTCCAGTGCTCTTGGGACACCCAGCCCCATAGCTCGCCTGAGGATAAGTCAGCACATGCGTATGACGAGCAAGCAAAACGAGGGTTGGCTTTCTGTAAGGCTTCATTCCTCAAAGCTGTATTTTAAGTTTTTGCTTTTAGCTCCTGGAAAACTGGAGCTACTTTTCTGTGCCACAAAGCACAGGTATCTGGTCAGGACACCTTCACTGGGTTCGCATGACACGCTGACCCACGATGGGTTGTTTTCTGGAACAACCCACGATGGCTTACCGTATTGTCTGTGAGCTCTTTTCCCACCTACAGTGGGTTGTTTCCCCAAATAAGCCACCCTGGGAACCTACAGTCTGCAATAAGGGTTATTTTACCTCTATTGGGTTAGCGTGTCATCTGTTGCGCCAGCATGGGTTACAGAGATCACCTACAGAGCTGCTCGGCAAGAGCAGGCGAAAACGCTGCCACCGCACAGATCCCCTGAGCCATCTCTGTTCCCAAGATCCGCCTAGCAACGGATTGTGCTACTGCCGGCACATCATCCTCTTTGCCGCCCGCCTCTCCCTTATCCCCACCTTTGGTGATGCGTTCTTCAAAGCTGCAACGTTGCTTTTTCTTGCACGCATGTCTAATCGGCATAGCGACTTTGAACAGAATTGTTTTCCTGCCACATTCAGTTCTGTCTCCGACTCCAAATCATCTCCCCGCCCAAGCATGGTTCCCAAACGGTTTCACTTGTGGTTAAATCCTCACTTTTCCTTGAAAAAGCAAAGTCGTGCAATTATCCAGTAGTAGATGTGGTGACTCCCCATAAGGGGAACCTGTACGTTAAATTCTGTCCAATTTTTGCAAAGTTTCAAGGAGCTGACACACACACATGCACCCCGTGCGTGCTTTGGTAGAATGTTCCCATGGGTAGATTCTAGGCAGTATTAAGCAAGCCAAATAAGCTGCTTCATATACTAATAAGAAGTTTCTTTTTTATTTCGTGTTGTTGGTGTGCTGCTGGTGAGGGAGGAGCCAGCAAAGGCTTGGAAATTGGGATGGCAGGTAAGGAATAAGAATTGGGGACGAGGGGGTAGGAATGAGAAGGGAAGGGGAGCAAACAGATTGTTTCACCTGTGGTTAAATCCTCACTTTCCCTTGGAAAAGCAAAGGCACACGTCTGTCCTGTACTGTCTGTGGTGGTGGCTCCACACAAGGGGAACCTGTATGTTAAATTTTGTCGCCATCCTGCAAAGTTTCAAGGAGCTGGCGGCCCCCACCCCTTTTTTTTGCACACGGGTGGAGATATGGGACCCAGCAAAGGCTTGGAAAGGCAGCACAAGGGACAGCAGGATATGGTTTCCACAGCAAAGGAAGCTGGGATACCTGGCTGGGTGAGCAGGAGGACCACAGGAGGAGGAGGGCTGCGTGGGGCGGATAAACCACACCGTATCACTTGTTTGCCTGATCATCTGCTAAGAGCACAGTAGGTTGCTTGCAAAACAACCTACTCTGTATGGCTTATCCCCCACTATGGGTTAGTGTGACTTGTGAACAGGCCCTCTGTCTTGCCCAGAGCACAGATAATAAACTGTTACTGGGCCAAAACCACAGGACGGCTTCCTGCCTCGTTCACCGGGGATCCTGATCCTGAGTGATTTATTACATTTCTATACCGCCCCAAAGCTGCAGCTCTTATTTTTTACATTTCTATACTACACAACAGCCGAAGCTCTAAGGAATGGCTCCTTCCTTGACCCTCTTGCGTGTGTTCTGACACCACATATGTGTTTCTTACTGTATGTGGATGCATGTCCAAGTATGTACACAGGTGTAAAGGCATACAGCTATCCTTTCTGTCATTTCTTTCCTGGCTTTATGCCCAGTTTGGTCCCTAAAGGTCAGGATAAATCACAGTGTCACTGTGTCACATTCATGTTGGCAATTTTTGTTGGTTAGATCACTCCTGAGCTTTGCTGTCTTGTTTTCTGAGTGCTTGAGATTGCTTTTTTCCTCCTCTGGCCCAATACATTTCCCTTTCCTAAAAGGGGGTTAGACAAATTCCTGGAGGAGAAGACAATCAATGGCTACTAGTCCTGATGGCTATGTGCTACCTCCCGTACCAGAGGCGGTGAGCCGATGTACATCAGTTGCTGGGGAACATGGGTGGGAGGGTGCTGATGCACTCGAGTCCTGCTTGTGGGTTCCTGGCCGACAGCTGGTTGGCGAGTGTGTGAACAGAGTACTGGACTAGATGGACTCTTGGTCTGATGAAGCAGGGCTCTTATCTTCTTATGGCTTTTATATTGTAAGCCAGCCTGAGGACAGGGATTGCCTTATTACTGTTCTTTCTAAGCCACTCTGGGAGTCTTTCTTTTTTGTTGAACAGCAAAGTAAATGTGCCTGTGCGTGTGCCTGTATGTGTGTGTGACCTCCTCTAAACTCAAAAGGCAATATAAAAATAATTTTAAATAAACAAATAATGTGAAATTCTGCAAGTCTTTAAGAGACAACCAGGAGGCTGCTGGTATCTCTGGAAAACTACAGATGTTGAGAAGGAATGTCAAGGATATAACCACAAACTCAGTGTTATCCAAAAGCCTTATGCTATCAGGGCCCTGCATCTTTCCAGTTCAGAGCTAGGGATGTCAGAGAATTCTGCAATGGATCTCAGTGAGGCCAAATGCCAGTGCATTCGGCCCCCCGAAATCCGTGGCGGAACGAAGCCCCCCGCCCCACCACCCCGCAAAAGGCGCGCGAAACGGAGCACTTACCTGGTGCCGTTTGCGCGGCTTTGCAAATGGCGGCCACGTCTGTGGCCACCATTTGCTTCCCCATTTAGGCCGTGATAGGCTACGTAAATACTTATGTAGCCTATTGTGGCTAACGCAGGGATGCCATTTGCGTCCCTGTGGAGGCCGTGATAGGCTATGTAAATACGGCTACTCCATAGCCGCCGCCATTTGCGTTCCTGTTTTTTTGCCGTGATAGGCTATATAAATATTTACGTAGCCTATCACGGCAAAAAAACGGGTGCACATGGCCTCCATTTGTGCCCCTGTCTTTTGCCGTGATAGGCTACGTAAATATTTCTATCACAGCCAAAAACATAAACACAAATAGGAGGTGATGCTGAAGGCCTCTTCCTGACTGAGACCCTCAAGAGCTGCTGACAGACGGAGTGTTTATGTATTTATTCAGGTTTGTTTATTTATCCTTTATTTCCACCTCCAGCAAAGGAGAGGATCAAGGCAGCTTATAAAAAAACATAATAAAAGGACAATAAACAATACTGTTTTAGAAAAAAAGCAATAAAATGAGTGCATAAAAAAATTAAAATACAAGCAGAAAAAAAAAACCTGAGAAGAGCCAAGAGACAAAATTATGCAGTAGATAAATTAAAATCTTGCCGCGAAGCTTGAGTCGACAGCACTGGGCTGAATGGACTGATAGTCTAACCTGGCATACAAGGCTCTTTCTGATGTTCTATGGACACCAAGCAGACAAAAGGTGCTTCCAGATGAGGCTTTTCTCCTGCCATCCCCGCCTCGCTCACCAGATGTTCCAACTTCCTGGGGGCTGGGCAGATGCCGGCATCTTCCGTTTGTAGCCCTCCTGTGCTTAGTATTTGCATATCTGATTTGATGTGTATAGATGCAAATTTGGAAACACCTATGACCATCTAAACAGAAAAGCCGTCAGTCTCAGTCTGGTGCGGAAGAGTGTGAGCAGGGGGCCAGCGGCGTGCCTGCTGCCCGGGGGCGAACCGTGGAGGGGCAACCGCCCTTCGGGTTCATCATCTCCATGCTGGAGTTGGACAGGGCAGCCCTTCAAAGAGGGGACTGTACTCTGCCAAAGAAGACACCTGGCCACTGGAGGAGCCCCCCGAGACATTCCACTCATCCCATCAAAACTCTTTTCTTTCTTTCTTTCTTTCTTTCTTTCTTTCTTTCTTTCTTTCTTTCTTTCTTCCTTCCTTCCTTCCTTCCTTCCTTCCTTTCTTTCTTTCTTTCTTTCTTTCTTCAGAATTCCTTGAATGTTTCTCCTAATAAGCAGAAACCCACAAATGTCCCTCCGCATTCTGCACACACTGGATTTTCAGCTTACTCTCAGGCTGGCTCTCCTTCACCCTCCACCTCAGCTCTCTCTTTTTGTCCTTTCAGAGATGCCATCCTCAAGCAGAGACGGGTGGACTGCAGCGGGCTGCTGCTGGCTGAGCTGCAGGGCAAGCCCATGGCCGGCCTGGCCGCACCGCTGGCCCCAGATAAGCAAGGTAAAAGCAGCCTGGGGAGGAGACGACGGGCGGGGCGGGGGGCGGGGCGGGGCGGGCAGGGAGCTGCCTGCCCCGCTGCTCCTCTCTGCAGACCCCTCCATCAAGGCAGCGGCTTGGTTCTCAAAGGACTCAAGAAGGACGTTCATTTTATGGAAGCTTCCTGTGCCATCTGCAGCCCCAGAAAGCCTCCTCAGTGGGTTGGAGGGCCCTCCTGAACAATGTGAGGGGGGGCTGCTGGGAGTGGGAGGCATCACCGCAAGGGGTGTGCACAACTTTGACTGAATTTTTTCTCTCTACCGGCAGGCCCCTCCCACACACCCCACCCCACTTTGATCAGGTCCCCCCCAACCCTCTGGAGAGGCCTTTTCAGAGGGAGTGTAGGTGACTGCCGGGGGCAGGGGGAGAGGAGGGGTCACGTCCCTTCCATGACCTTCCTTAAGTTAACATATCTTAGGATCCAAGCCTGCATCTCTGGTCAGCAACTGTCTTTTCCACCAGGTTACTTTGACTGTGTGTTTGTGTGTGTGGGGGGGTGCAATCAGGCAATCCCCCCCTCTTTGCCTCACAAAGTTCCTTGTGTAACCACTGTTACCTGCACCTCTATTTTTGTACACACACACACACACACACACACACACACTTCTATTTGCAGACGAACAGGCTGTTTATTGCTAGAGAAACATTGGACAGAAACTGAAAAGGAACTGAAAAGAAGTATCTATGGCTGGGAGTTTTGCTGCAGGCCATAATAATGCAATGTACCCCATCACGATGAGATCCCCACCTCTAGCTTTCCCTCCCCCATCCACACTACCCGAAATGACTGCGTATGTTTGTGGCGAAGGGTGTGGCAATGGAGAGGGAGAGAGAAGTGTGCGCATGCCAGAGAAGTCCCCCCTCTCCTTTTACTCGTCAGCGCCTCGTTTCTCCTGTCTTAAAGCCATTCTAGAGACATCAAGGGAGGGGCACGGGGAGGGAAAGGTGAGCCAGAGAAGGAGAGTCTTGTCAGAGGGCTGGCCAGGCCTAAATGCCTGGCTCTGAGGGGCACCTTCTTCACAGCCAGTTATTGTGGGAGGGGTGTCCTAGGAGATCACCTGCACCATTTGCCGCTCCTCCCACTCTGCTGCCTGAGGCAGGTGATTAACTCTGCTTCACGGGAGGGCCAGCGCCAGCCCTGGTCCTGCCCCAGCGGTGTGTTCCTGTCTCCAGCTGCCTCCCCCCAGTTCTCCAAGCTGTCCTTGGGAAATGTGAAGAGGAGGGCGAGAATCAAAGTAGTTGACCATCGGAACCGAGCAAGTCCATGCGCCCACCAGGCTCGGCTCATGAATTGCTCAGTGCTCAGCCCCGATCTCCAGGGCGCTCCAGCCTCACCATTTCTACTACCATGAGCCAGGTCCTTCAGTTTCCGCTGCTGTGCGCCATCCCCATTCCCCCCATTGCTAAGCCCGCAGCCTCATGGAGTTCTCTTTGTTTTGCAGTATTAATAATCCCGCTGGCGGACCAGGATGCTGGGACCGTGGTTTGTGTCATCCTGGTAAGTGAGTAGTTGGGAATAGAAGGCTGTGAACAGGAGCTGAAGCGGAGGGGATAAAACCATTGTGCCGAAAAAGATGAGATGAACCTACTGATTTCTCACAGACTCATAACGTGGATGCTTAGTAAAAGTTCTCCTTCGTAGCCTGGATGTCTTAGAGCAGGGGTGTCATAAGCACCCCCCAAGCCCTGTCTGGCAGCTGCCCAAGACCCCCAGCTTCCACCGCTGGCAAACCCCCCACCCCCCCGCAGCAGACTGGCAGTGCAGGGTGCTGGCGCAATCCCTGCTAATAGCAGCGGTAAAGCAACGACCCAGTCAAGGTGGTTAGGGTAGGGAGAGGGCTGCAACCTCCCCCCCCCCGGTGACCCAAGTGTGTATGTGTGTGAATGAGCGTGTGTGAATGAGTCCATGTGTGCATGAATGAGTGTGCATGTATGTGTGCAAATGAATGTGCATACAGGAGTGTGGATACAGGAATGTGCATATATATGTATACATATGTACGTATACATATACAGTACATATGTATACATGTATGCATAAGTGAGTTTGCATACATGAGTGTGCAAATCAGTACACATACAGGAGTATGCATATATATGTATACATACATGTATATGTATGTACATATACATCTACATGTACATCTAGATACATATGTGTGTATCATGTATGTGCACACATGAGTAGGCATGTATGTACACAAATGGGTGTGCATGCATGTGTGCACTCCTGTGCAACCCCTGCCACCCCAGCAACACCCAGTGTGGCCCCTCGGGCCAAAAAGGCTGTGCACCCCTGGCTTAGAAGCTTGCGCCTGGCTCTTCCCACCGAGGCCTCCGCAGCACAGCCACGCTTCCTTCCCTTTCCAGCCCCAAAGCCCCTGGCGCAACAGGGAGGCCTCCTAGCGGAGCTTCATTCTGTGCCAGGTGCATGGCAGCATCCTGGGTACTGGGCACCACAGACAATAGGGAATGCAGGAACGGAGGAGGGCAAATAAGCTGAAGCTCCATCCAGGTGCGACCGAGGTGCTGCGCGCTGGGGATTCAGCTGATCATCAGGGAGGGTTGCGAGCGAGTGGCTTTGAACGGGGCTGCCCTTGCCCTTGGGAGTCCTGCCAGAGGCGGTGCTGTCTCTGGAGCAGGGGCCCTTTGGCCAGCTTGGGCTGTTTTGCCAGCTGGGACACTGCCTAGAGACCGCAGAGCGTGTCTCTACTGTGCATGCTCTGGTGACATCCAGCCCCGACTATTGCGATGACACGCTGTGTGGGCGTTCCTTCAGAGATGGTTCAGAAACATTAACTGGTACAGAACAGAATGCGGCTGCGTGGATGCTGGTCGGGCCAGGCATTTCGAACATATTCTTCATATGTTGTATCAGTTGCATTGGCTGCCAGTTTGTTTCTCGGCCCAATTTAAAATGCTGGTATTGCCATTTAAAGCCCCAACAGTATGGGACCAGGTTATCTGAAGGAATGCCTACGCCTACACTAAACTGCCCATGCCGTAAGAGAATAGGCCTGCTATCAAGGTACATCAGAGTGCTGAGTCCTGGTGATGGAGCCTTTTTGGTGGTGGCCCCCTATTGGTGGAAATCCCTCCCAAGGGACTTCTGCCTGGTCCCATCTTTCTTAGCCTTTAAACCCTTGTGTTTCCATCTGCTTTTAATGAAGGTGCTGGGTAGAGCACTAGATTGTCTGAAAAAACTATTGCTGATTTAGAGTTTTAATCTCTGTGTTTTTTGCTGAATTGCAGTGCTATGTAGTGTTTTTAGACTGCCACTTTTTGTTTTTTTAATTGTACTGAATTTGTTTTAGTTGTGTTTTATGTCTTTCATTAAGACGTAAAGTTTGCCTGGTGCCAACCAGTGGAGGCTGGTGGCTCCAATGTCAGTGAGGCAGTGAATGTGCTCTGGGTTTCAGTCAGAACCAGTCAGAACTCTAAAGGAGTTACCCAAGGTATGAAGCCCGGAGCAGATGCACCGCCCCACTGACATCGGAGCCACCAGCCTCCACTGGTGGCCACATTGTCATCTTTTTGGCACCACCTTAAGACTTGCCTCTACTCCTGGGCATTTGATGACATACGCTGGGCTTCTTAATTCAGTCAATTTATCAGGATTTGTTATGTTACTGTTAATTGTTTTAGCTGTTTAAAATGGTTTTAAAGTCTTTGTTTGTTATAATTGCTGTTGTATGTTGCCTTAAGTCTTTTTTCTGAGAAAGGTGTCTAATCAGTATTATTATTATTATTAACAACAACAACAACAACAACAGCTTCATTACGTGAGCCGTGGGAGGGCTTTTCTCTGAAAGGCAGCATATAAATGCTGGGAACAGTCAAACGCACAAGTTCATGAATGAATGTGTCGCTTGATGGTTTGGTGGTGGTGCGCTGACTCGGCAGTGTGTGTCGGACAAGGCCAAGGGGTTGCCACACGTGCTCCCTGTTACTCTGACATGGCAAGTATCAGTGTGCCAATTAAGCTGCCTCATTAAGCTTGTGGGAGACAGAGGCCAAGTTGGCATGGGATTTCTTCGAAACTTTTGCTAGCACAACCTCTTCCCAGACACAGTGAGGTGAAAGGCAAGGTTAACGAAGCCCGGCAGCTGCGCAGCTAATTTCAGCATGGCCCGGAAAGGTCATAGTGATGGTGCTGGGGGGAGCACGGCGCCGTCTAAGCAGCGAGGAAGATAAGTGCTTAAGTGGATTAGCGAGTGACGCTATCGTGCAAGGGCTGCAAGATCCACACCAGTGCTTATTAAAATGGTATTAAGATGATTAAATGGCGCTGACCTTTCCTGCCAGCCACCTGGAGATGGGGCCCTGTGCACAGCGCATACCTGCGTGCCATGTCTGTTGCTTACCCGTCCCCATGTTTGCCTGCTTCTATGTGGCACGTAAAGATCGCAGATGTGACATCCCAGGAGGTGTTCAACAGCAAAGGAGCACATGCTTTAGGGGAGGGGCCCTGGCTCCCTGGCAGAGCATTTGGTCTGTGCACAGAAGGGCCCTGGTTCAATCCCCAGCACCAGAAAGGATCCGGCAGCAGGGAAAGACCCCTCAGGGATTGGAACCCTGGGGAGCGGCTGCCAATTGGGCGCTAGATGGACCAATGGGCTGACTTGGGATAGGCGGCTTTCTGTGCCTGTTAAGTCAATGGAACGATGCTGTTGCTCCGCAGTTGGAGACATGATGTGCTCTGTGCATCTCAAAGACAACCAGAGGTCCCAGTTACGGAGGCTGCCATAGATCACAGAGTCACAGAGTTGTGTGTGTGTGTGTGTGGGGGGGGTGCTTTACTTTTAGTTTGTTGTCTTATGTATTTCTAAATTTCTATCCCGACTTTCCAACAACGGGTACACATGGCGGTCTTGCAAGCCATCCAACTCCCGGCTTGATGCAGGACATCCAGGGCTGGAGCATCACCAAGAGACGAAGCCAATCCAGCCTCTGTCTGAAGATCTCTGGCAAGGAGAGCCCAACGCCATCGGGGTCGGGTTGTTCAGACAGGTTTCCGGGTTGGCTCAGACCTTATAATCATAGAATCATAGAGTCATAGAATCACAGGCTTGGAAGGGGCCTACAAGGCCATCGAGTCCAACCCCCTGCTCAATGCAGGAGTCCAGGTCAGAGCATCCCTGACAGATGACCTTGTTTGAATTGTTTCTGGGCAAGCCCAGCAGCAGGGCTGCCTGAGAGCAGCGGGGGGGGGGGGTCCTGCCCAAAGTGCTCTCGCTCACTGGAACGCAAGTCGTACTCTCAGCGCGGCTGGCGACGCTGTGCAGGCCGGCTCCTCCATCGCCACCTCGTTCCACCCTGGCCACCTCACTGCAGGCATGCAGCTCCAGCTTGACCGCCCAGACCCTGCGCCCTCGTATGCACACACGTGCACATGCATCGTCCCTGCCCGCTGCTGTCAGGCGCTCCGCAAGCCTGCGTTGGTGGCCAGGGCGGAACGCGGTGGCGATGGAGGAGCCAGCTTGCACAGCGTCGCCAGCCGTGCTGAGAGTACGACTTGTGTTCCAGTGAGCGAGTGCACAACCAGTGGAGGCTGGTGGCTCCAATGTCAGTGGGGTAGCGAATCCCCTCCGGGTTTCAGCCCGAAGCAGTCAGAACTCCGAAGGAGCTAGCCAGTCCACACCTTGGGTAGCTCCCTTAGAGTTCTAACTAAACCCAGAGCAGATTTACCACCCCACTGACATCGGAGGCACCGGCCTCCACTGAGTGGAACTCGCTTTCAGACCTTGCCGATCCAACATGGCAGGGGCTGAAATGAGGGGTGTAGGGCAGATGCACCCAGGGACGTAGGGGTCAGGCCAGAGTGCACAGCCTCGACCCTCAAGCCCTCATACGTTCAGACCAACGCCTGAAGAGGGCTTTAGTCAATGGGGGACATGCAGAACGATGCATAGCAATGTTTTAAAATACGCTGGGGGGAAATCGTACAGATTTTTCCCCGTAAAAAAACCCACATCATCCTCATGGCACTGGCATGGAGGTGGGAAAAGGAGGAAGTCTGCAGAAATGGACGTTACTGATGGGCCCATCCATAGTCATGGATTGTTTGTGAATATTCTAGCTGATGGGGGGTGAGAGTCAGTCACATAATGTTGGCATCCCTGGGCAAGGCTTTGGATAGGACCAGGACGGATGCTGTGCTTGTGCCAGGGACTCTGGGAGCTATGCACCTGACTGGCAAAGAGGGCCGGAGAGGCAAGAGAGCCGAGGGGTAGGTGCTTCAGGAGGCCGCGGAGCTGAAGGAAGAACATGGGAGGAAGCAATGGTCTCAGAAGTGGGACCTGAGGGGAAAGGTGGGTGAGTCTGAGGGAAACAGGGGCCCAGAGTTGGGCTGCAGTCGGGGTCCAGTTTGACAGACATGGTCACAGGCATACTAGAGGTCAGGCAGACAAGGAGCAAAGGGCTGAGGCAAGTGCAGAGCCAGGCAGAAGGCTGAACTCCAAGGCAGCAAGAGAGGCCTTGGGGGGCCAGAAGCAGATGTGTGGCTGCAGGCAGGCACTAGGAGAGCAGGCAGAGTCCTCACAGGCCAACTTCCTCAGACTGATAAGCTAGCCTGGCTGCAAGATCTTTATAGGGGCTGGTGTGTCCTGATTGGCTAGGAGGGTCAGCTGACAGTCTTTAAGCTGGGAGGTCAGCTGACCCTCTTCAGGCAGCAATTGCAGGGGTGGGCAGAATGTAGATCTCCAGATGTTTTGGACTTCAGCTCCCAGCATTCCTGACCATTGCCAATACTGGCAGGGGCTTCTGGGAGTTGAGGTCCAAAACATCTGGAGATCTCCCTTCTGCCCACCCCTGGCTTAGAGGGTATCCTTTTCCCACGGCCTAGTCAGCCTGGCCTTCTGAGGCCCCAGTGCTGGTGGCACAGGCGGAGGGCCACTGGGGTCTGGTGGCTGCTGAAGGGCTGGGTCAGACCCTCTTTGGCACCTTATGGTGGGGCAGGCAGGAAACTGCTGGGGGCCTAGAGACGGGGGGCTTGTTGTGGGTCAGAATGGGGGGCATCTTTTTCCAGCAGTTGGTTGCTGTCGTCTGTGGGAGATCTAGGGAAAAGTCGGACTCATTTTCTCCCGAGCTGCTTGCTGCCTCCTTCCCGTTCTTGGACTGGGCAACCCTGTGCCGGCTTCTCTGTCAGAACCGCAGGCTAGAGGCCTCGGCTGGCTCCTGTGCGCCGCTCATTCTCGCCTGGGCGGGCTGGCTCAGCCAGACGCTGGGGCTGCCTCAGCGCGGCCGGTGAGAAGAGAGTGCTAATTAATTGCAGATTGATGACAGGGGGCCCTTTTAAGCGAAGCAGTGCGATCGGAAAGCAGCGGAGAAACAGAACCCGGCACTTCTGGTCGCCAGGATCACTCGGGGAGCATTTTTATTGTAATCTGTGTGGTTTTTAATGTTTTAATTTACATATTTTAAAATGCTTTCTATGCTTCAGCCTAGGGAACGTGCCAGGACAGAAATTTTAAAAATAAATGCAAATAATACAATGTGTGCAAAGTACACGCAGCCTTCCCTGGATACAATGTACATGTTTGTAGGAAAACAAAGATAAGAATGGTAATAAACCTAATTCAGATATGCTTTCACTTATTTCTAGCGCACATCCAGCTCCTCTTGATCTGAAAAGCGCTCGATTAAGAGAGCGATCCAGCCTCTCGCACTCAGGCCTGGGGGTGGGTGGAGATCCGTACAGGAATTTCTTCATGTGTGGGTAGCTGTGCATGCACGCACGTGGGGATGAATGGGAAAATGAGCTGCCTTGTTCCAGAGCCATTCGTTTTGGACCACTGTATCCCCAGTATCAAATGCTTATTAGTCTAATGGCTATGCTGTCCGCCTGCACAGTGGTTTACTGCAGTGTTCCCCCAACCTGATGCCCTGCAGGTGTGTCTGACTACAACTCCCATCATCCCCAGTAATTGGCCTGCTGGGACGATGGGAGTTGCAGTCCAATATGCGGAGTATGGGAGGCAAGGGAGCCCCTCACTCAGTGGTAAACCACATCCTTTGCATGTGAAAAGGTCACAACATTCTTTTGCTCAGCATCCTGTCAGTACATGAAATCAGGAGTCAAGGCCTTTTTGGTGGTGATGCCAACATTGTGAAATACTCTCCCAGTGGAGATCCGGAGTCAGGCAACTTCTGAAGACTTTTTCTTTCTTTTTTTATTCCAACAAGCACTGAACCTTTAATTGATCTACTGCTGTAAGATATCTTTCATGGTCTGCTGCTTTTAAATTATTGCTTTGTCTGTATTTCAGGGCTGCCGTTCCAGTATTTCATACTGTTTTTAATGTTGTTGATTTTATATTGAGTTGTATTTTGTCCTTTTAATACATGATTTTGGTTAACAGAAAAGTTGGATAAAATTATTATTTTTGATGATGACGACACAAAATCCCTACTTACTTCAGCCCAGTAAAGTAGCGCCATGTTGTGATGCGCACGTTACAGAGCAGAGCGTAAGAGGCTGAGGGAGGCGCCTGTCTGCCCAGTCAGTTTGGGGCCAAAGTGAGATTTGAGCCACCACACTGCGCTGCTGTTGGCCAACGCACCACAGCCGCTGTCTGGCCTGCCATGTTGTTTGGGCTCTCCGTCATCAGCCAGAACCGACTTGGTGCAGTGGCTGCTGGGAGCTTTTCCTGGGCATAGAGAGACCTTGAGACAAGGGCTTTGGGATCCTGGTGAGTCCTCCCTCCCTGCTCTGCACCAGATCTCATTAACCTTATCTCCTGTTGGCAGTAGTTATCATTCCAGCTTTCTCCCGCTCATCTCTCTCTCTCTCTCTCTCTCTCTCTCTCTCTCTCTCTCTCTCTGTGTGTGTGTATGTATGTGTGTGTCTGTGTCTTTGCTGATGGATGCTTGTCTCACACAGGAGGCAGAGGTCACTCACTAAGTAGAACTAAGCAAGAAGTTAGCATTGAGAGAGAGGGAGAGAGAGAGGAAGAGAGAGAAGTCGCTCATTTCAGGGCCCCACAACACCAAATGGCTGAGTGTTCTGGGGGATTTGGCCTGGAGGCTGTTGAGAGGTCGCCCTGCTGCCTTCTGAAATCCTCAGGTAGCCAGAATCAACACACAGACAATAGGGCTCTTTTCCAAGGCATTATTCCCATTCAACCTAATGATGCTTACAGATGCTAATTGCTTGATCCTACGAGTGAGACTTAAGAGAGCTGCCTACTTGGGGCTTCTAACCTTAGGAATCAGTTAATCTCCGTTTGGAGGGGAAGGCAGGAAACCTCTGTACTTATGGGTTAGGAGGAGAGAGTCCACCCTTTTCCCGTGGGGCATCGGGGTGCCGCTGTTGCCGTCACGCCAAGTGGGCAAAGCGCCTCTTCTCAGCGCCCGCCATCTTGCGCTTGACGGTGCGCCGGCACCTAGCGTCCCGAAACTGCTGTTGCACCTCCCTCTCCCTGGCAGGGTCACTGTCACTCTCAGGAATGTGTACCGGGAGGGGCTTTCCCCCTGGCTGCTCCTCTGAACAGCGCACGGGTTCCTCTCCCGCAGTTTCTATCTCTTCCTCAGAATCAGAACTGCTTTGTGGCTCTCTGGGCTCCGATCCAACCCTGACAGAGATGCTGCAAAGTGAGGTCCTCTATAGACTAGCCAAGGAGATGCAGACTTATCGGCTAATTGGCCACGACAGGCTACTAAGGTGTCTGAGAGCATTCTGGGGCTGTGCCAAGAGCAAATGAACTTGCACTCAGTTCAGAGGAGAGACATCCATGCTTTCCCATCACATTGAGGATGCACATTGACCTGGAAACTGTCTTCATGAGCAATGTGGTGTGAAGTCAGAGCCGTCTGAATTCTTCACGACAGATGGCGTCGTCACCAGTCCACTGCCAACCAGCCGCTTCCCCCTTGAAAAGCCGCATTTTTTGAAACTCCTTTTATTCCAACTTTTTTACTGGAAGCAGTTCCCTGGTGGTTTTACCACGGTGTGCCATGTCCCCCCCCCACACACACACACATTAAATCCTGGGTGTGCCTCTGTGACCTGGCAGTGATGTGGGCAGGGGTGGGGGATGCCCCATTCCCTCTTGTTTTCCCAGTGGAAATAGTTTTCCCACTGAGAAAATCCCCAGGAGCAGGGACCCCTCACATTACCGCAGTTGAGGGAAACTAATTCACCTTAGGAAGCCTGCTTGTAATATTTAACATATCCCCCCTTCTGTGCATGTTTACTCAGAAATAAGAAATAAATCTCGCTCCCCTGCAGTGAAAGGGTTAAAGGGGTAACTTTAGTAACTCACCCTAAAGCGCTCTTTTGCTTTTCTGATGCTCTCTTAAATCACTGTTGTGATGCTGTGCTTCTTTGATGTTCTGTAGTTTCAAGTCATTTCTCTGTTGTTATGTAAAGTCCCTTTTCTGCTTTATCGCAGTAATGATTTTTCAGGTTTACAGGAGCTTCTCATTGTGAGCAGGGAGAAGGAGAAAGGGAGAAAAGGAGGTTGGAAGCAGTAACTCCAGGGCAGAGTGCTGGAATGGGGCAAAATTGGGGTGGGGGGAAGCTCTGAAGGGGAGCCATCAGATGCTGCTCTCGAGAACCAGGGATTTTGGTTTCTTCAGGGAAATCTGCACATGTAGTTGCTCTCCATTCATAATAATGTAGTAGCAAGGGGGAGCCTGGATGGGGGGGGGGGAACAAGCCTCTCTCATTGGTTGAGCAGCCCCTGCCAGTTTGATGACATTTAGTTCTACTCCCTGCACCCCACCCAGAAGTATGTTCCTTTCAAGCACTGTGTGACCTCTGAAAACCAGATATTAAAGGTGCGGCTTATCTTGCTTCGTGTCTCCCTGACAGAGCAAAGCCAATTCCATGAAAATCCGGGTAATACTCTAGTGCGCTTCTCCTTCCATTGTCATGAAGATCCCCCCAGATTGTGGCATCTGATCCCTGTGAATGGGCCTGTCACTCTGGTTTTGCCTAAATTGCCACCTCACAGTAGTCAGGGATTTGACCAAGGAAGCACCATGGGGGTGGTTCTTCAATGGGCAAGTCATCTGCAGCACCAACACTCTGTAGACAGAGTGTGTGTGTGTGTGTGTGAGAGAGAGAGAGAGAGAGAGAGAACACACTGAGTGGAGAGTTTCTCTCTAGACTTAGACAGAACTTGGGGACACCCTTAGGGAGCAGCACAAACAGCTGGTGTAGTGGAACCAGGGCCCGCAGGGAGGCCGCACCAGGACTTTCCGATTAGCAAGGGCACTGATGTCATCTGCAACATCAGGTCCCAGGCGTGGTCTGAAGGCAGGTGAGGAGCCACCTTGCTGAAGCTCAGCAGATCTGGGTCTGGTTGGTGCTTGGAGGGGAGACTACCTGGGAGCCGCATGTAGCCACCTTGAGTTCCATGATGAATGAAAGGTGGGATATAAATGCAATAAATAAATTTAAATAAACACACACACACACACATATACGGGCTTTCCTCTTCCCTCTGAGGTTAGCTGCTATCCTCACACTAGCGGGCGGGGGGGGGGGATTTTCCCAGCAACCATATATTGTTCCCTGTTTTCATGCAAAGTATTTTGAGGTGGCTTGGTCTGGAATGGGCCATTCAGAACGATTCACTTTACAAAAGACCTGCTCCCAGTGGAGATGAAAACTGGGAGAACGGGTTTGTTGATACGGATCCAGCACCGCTGCCCGCATGTTTGAACTCTCTCCTTGGGGGCGGGGCTCCGGGGACTGTCAGGATGAGTGCCAGCACTTCCAAATGTACCTCGCAGCGCTGTGCACAAGATGTCGCTTTGGCGCCTGAGGCTTGCTGCAGCCCTGCCTAATGTTTGCCTCCACTTGCACACTGCTTGCTGATGGGTAAATGACTACTGCAGTTAATATTACTACTGCTGAGCAAAAACATCCCCTGCCCCTTTCATGCCCCTTTCCCAGGCCACAAAGCAGGGGGCATTTTGGCTGTCTGGGGGAAGGTTGAGGGCAAGGAGTGCAAAACCCTCTCGCACTCCTCCTGTCTCCCTGCTGCTGCCATTTGCAATTTTAAACTCACCAGACTGCTGCGGAACAACACTCAGTCATGACATA
Source organism: Heloderma suspectum (assembly GCF_057233095.1). Classification (NCBI taxonomy): domain Eukaryota; kingdom Metazoa; phylum Chordata; class Lepidosauria; order Squamata; family Helodermatidae; genus Heloderma; species Heloderma suspectum. The sequence continues at coordinate 4,048,423 of NC_139460.1, forward strand.
GTATCATGGGCAGTGGAGGCTGGGTGGCTCTGGTGTCAGTGGGGCAGTGAATCCCCTCTGGGTTTCAGTCCAAACCAGTCAGAACTCTGAAGGAGCTAGCCAGTCCACACCTTGGCTAGCTCCTTTAGAGTTCTGACTGGTTCTGACTGAAACATGGAGGGGATTCACTGCCCCACTGTCACCAGAGCCACCAGCCTCCACCGATCATTAGGGGGGGGGGTATTTGGCAGCCCCCACCCCACAAAAGCTCCGGGAGAGAGCGCAGGACAGGAAGGCCTGGCGTGCTATGGTCCATGGGGTCACGAAGAGTCGGACACGACTGAACGACTGAACAACAACAACAACAACCCCACAAAAGCAAGAGAGGAGGGCCATTTCCATCACCCTCTCTTCCAAATCCAGGCCAGAATTTTGCCCTGTTGCCCGTTTGGACCAGCACTAGATGCTGCAGACATGTACATCTCTGTGGCTGTCTCATCCGAAGGAGCCTAAAAGCTTCCCAATGCCTGGAGAAGAGAGGAGGGTGTAAGCATATGAACCAGTAAACGCTGCGGTGGCGGCCTGCCTCGTATCAGAGTGAGAGGTCTGTGAAGAACGAGCAGGGTTCTTCAGAATCAAGTGAAGGAGGGTATTGCAAAGTGACTGTTTAGTTAGCACAATATGTGGCTTTGTTTCCCTTACCTATATCAGCCCATGTGGGTCTGTGAAACTCACATGGGGGCAAAGAAAAATGCCTCCTAACTTTCACGCTCAGAAATAGACCCCTTCCCCCCATCAGGTCTCTCGCCAGGCTGTTCATTTCCGACTTCTCCTTGTGGCTGCACATTGGTGCAAGATGTGGGTAATCTGGACCAAGAAAAATGTAATTATATTTTCTCCCTCCTAACCACAGGGAACGAATAGGAGACCAGCTAGTTCCCACTGTTTTCTCAAAAATGAAATGCGGTGTGCTTTGACACAAGGCGCTGCTGAACAGCGGCACCTGCTGACAGAAACATTACAGACCAGTGTGTTTAAAATGGGGGAAAGAGAGCTGAAAAGACGGAAGGTTAAATAAAAGTCAGCATGTGGGCCAGAACCACCAAGCGATAACGCAGAGTTCAGCCCCAGCTGAATTTCTAACCAGATTTATGGTTCCAGCTGGGCAGAATTAGCTCCAGAATGGAACCGGGGCTCAATGGTTATTCATTGACACGCCCAGAACGTTTCAGAAGGTTTCGGGGCTGCTCCAAGCCTCATTCCACCCACAGAGGCCTTTGGGGCATCAGGCAACAGAGTGATGTCATTGCATCCTGTTTCTGGGTTCATACAGAGACCTCCATCCTGCCACGAGAGTCGGCAGTGGCAAGCTGCCAGGGTGGACTGAGTTGTGGCATAGCAAAGGTGAGTGAGGTTGTGAGCTGATCTCCTTGTGATTAGGGATGTTGCGAGGGACCACGGGAGGCAGGGTGGGTGGAGTCTGACAGACTCCCACTTGCCTGCCCTCCCGGACCCTACTCGCCGAACTGCGGGGACTCATGGACCTGCTCGGTGCATGCCCAGCACCAGCCCTGTCCTCCTAGCAAACCGCCGTTCTGTGCAACTATGGCAGCTAGGCGCTCCTGGGTAAGAAATGTTGCATAACTGGCGGCCGTAAAGGGCCCAGTTACGCAATGTTGCAGGCATGAAGGGAACCCCACAACTTCTAGTCTAGTGGGATTTTAACAGCCATACTGAGGTCCCCTTGTTGGGAACAGCTCAGGACTTCATGGCCTCCATGGATAAGGGCGAAATTCGCCCAGTTCACATTTTTATGCGAATTTACCAAATTCATACTACCCAAACCTGCACACATGAACCAGAACACAGTTAGATATCCACACTTTTCTGAAGATTGCAGCCAAAGCTCATGCATCAAAAAAATGTGTACAAAAATGTGTGTGTGTTACAGAGAAGTGTGCACTTTATCTTAGGGAAAAGCAGGGGCAAAAAAGGCATGCCATTCGAAAAATGTGTACATTTTGAGGAATGCACAGGAAAATACATATGAATATTTCTGTGTGCTTGAAAAAATATTGCAGACTGATGTGGAAATAGGACAGAAGGAACGTAGCTTTGGAAAAATAAGAAAATGAGCAAAATCCAACTTGACAGAGTTGTCCATCCATTCAGGCCAGCGCTTGCAATTGAGTCCGGAGGCCAACAGAGCTCCTCACTATTCCAGAAGTCAGATCTGTGTCAGATCTGCTAGATATGTCAGTAGGGAAATTTCCAAGAGGCGTGAGGAATCCATTTGGATCCATAAGCCCTCAGGGGCAGGCCAACTGAACGGTTCCCCCACTCACGTGTAGAATATCAGGTGTGTCACCAGCAGCCCAAACCTGAGCAGGTAAAGATCTGTCCATGACAATGAAACCAGTGAAGGTCCCCCCACCCACAGATCGATGCCATCCTGACTTGTGCGGAACACCAGATTCAGTGTCTGTGCAGCAAAGTCCGGATATGTTCACCTCTGGCCTTTAAAGTCCCAAATGGCTGAGGGCCAGGTGACCCCCAGCACAGCATGCTGCCCGGCAGGTCCGCCCAGCCCGGGGATTACACTCCATGCCAGAGGCCTTGCTCCTGGGGCCAGCAAGCACAAGAGGCAGGCCCCTCAGCGTGGTGGTGCCACAACTCCAGAGTGCCCTCCTGGTTGAAATTAGCCCGTCTCCTTCTTTGAGTATCTTTACCCAGAAATTGAAGACGCGTTTATTTTGACAAGCGTTTAATGTGCAACACCTAGCTTTGCTTTTGCTGCTTTTAATATATAATGGGTTGGATCCAAAATCATTGTTCCACCAGCGGAAGGATACCACTGGGCTTCTGCATCCTTGCCTCTCCACCTACCCCCCCACACCACTGCCACTGCAGCCCCCCGTGTGCCCTCCAGATCACCTCCAGAGGGTCCCCCAACCCTCTGGAACAACTTTGGAGGGTGCATGGTGGTGGGGGGGGGAGACTGCAGTGGAGAGGAAAGGACAGGAAAGTCCCGTGCCCCCAGCAGCAGCCTTCTGCTGTCAGGACAACAATTCTGGATCCAAGCCAACATCTTTTACTCTAGACGTGTGTTCTACTTTGTTTTCAGTGTTTGTTGTGTTTTGCTATTGCTTTTAGAAATTGTTTGTTGTATTTGCATCTTTAGTGTTTAGGTTATATGGTTTCATAGAATCCTAGAGTTGGAAGGGGCTATTGAGGCCATGGAGCCCACCCCCCTGCTCAGTGCAGAATCTAGTTTAAAGCATCCCTGACAGACAGCTGTCCAGTCTCTGCTTGAAGACGTCCGGCGACAGAGAGCCCACCACCTCCCTAGGCAGTGGGGTTCATAGTCTGACTGCTCTGATGCTTTGGAAGTTTTTCCTAATGTTCAACCAAAATCTGACTTCCTATAACTTAACCCCATTATTAATTATTATGCCATATGTCACTCTGGTCCTTTTGGTAGAAGAATATAAAATAAATATAGTATGATAATAGTATAAGTGCATTTTATATCCTGCCTTTCTTCGGTCGTGGAACAGAAGACAGTGTGTGCCGTGGCACTCCTGGCAGCAGCCCCTATTTCATTACTGTTGTTGTTCACCATGGGGAAGAATTCCCTCCACTTGGAAGGGGCTTTGGAATTTCGCCGCAGTCCTCTGGAGCCTGGGGAGCGCTGTGTGGAGGGCCCCTCTGAGCAGATCTCCTTGCCCCCCTCAGGTGCACTGCAGCCAGCTCTGTGAATCCGATGAGCTCCACTTGCGCACACTGGAGAAGCACGTGAGTACAGGCACGCACGGCTTGGTTCTTTTTGACACGTAGACCGCCTGTGGGTACGGCGGGGCTCTTACCCCATCTCTGATGACTGTGTCGCATCCCATCTCCCTCCCCCCGTGTGTGGGAGTATGAAGAGAGATCTCTGTGTTCGCATACAATGTGGCCCTTTTGTGAGGGCTGGATTTGCAGAAATGTTCATTCACAGGGTAGTTTGGTTCCTAGCAGTATTGCTCTTAGCTGCTCACATAGCAGCGCATATGGTTCTTGCTCTGCTGCTGCCGGCCCTGCCCCTGCACATGCATCCGGTCTCCCCAGCGCTCCTCGTGGTCCTCGTTCCAAGCAAAGACCAGCTAGCAATCGCACTTCCAGCTGGTCTGACTTCCCCGTTCCGTGCAACTGGCTTCACTGCCCACATTTCATGCAAGGCGTTGCTGCCTTTTCTTTCTTGTTTCTATTGGATCTTCAACAACTGTTTGCAAGCCCATGGGTTTACTCAAGATCCTTACCTGCAACTGAATCCTCCTGGATTTAGATTGGGGACTGAGATGCGCGCCTGCGTGCGTGTGTGTGTAGGTATGTGCATACAAGCAAAACCCAAGCTGGACAAAGTTCTCCATATTCTGTTTTGAAGCTTGTTCCATCTAATGTCCATACCAGATTGTGATTTTCGTTTCTCCTCGCATGAAAATCCTTGCATATTTTTGTGCGCATTTTTCCAAATGTACGCATCAATTGTGTGCATATTTCAAATGTACATATTCTTCTCTCCTTGATTAAAGCACATCTGTGCACACTTTTCAAAACTAGACATTTTTTCATGTACAGTTTTCAAATGCACGCATGCTATTGAACACAAGGGGGGAGGGGCTGCGAATCACACTGCCAGCTCGGAAGTGTATGGACTTTGGCCACAGCTCGTATTCGAGTCCATGTTCGGCCTGAGAGGTGCGAATGAAGTAAATCCTGGTCAAAAACAACTGAAATAAATTTCTCATACATCCGTGTGTGTGCGTGTGTGTGTGTGAATGCCTTGTCTGTTAAAGAGTACTGTAGGTTCAGCCAGAAACAACACCTCCTGGGGGTTACTCTTCAGCCCCCAGTTGCTAGTCTAGAGGTAAGAGGATATATGTATATTTATTTTACTCTAAAAATTATACCCCACCTTATCAGCAATTGCTTTCAGGGCTACTTACAAACAGTTAAATTCGCATCTGTATAATAAACAATCAGCATAAGACACAATCAGTACCAATCAGTACAATGAATATGTATCAGCACAGAATGACAAAATGTTGAAATGCAGACCATTAAAACCATAGAATGAAACTGGGCCCAGCTGAGGTTTTAAAAGGCCTGTGAAAATTTTTAAAAGTCTTTGCCTAGAAAATTTTGAAACGTCTTTGCCTTTGAGAACAGGACATAAGGGGAGGTATCAGGGAAGCCTCCCTGGGGGAGAGCATTCCAATGACAGAGCCCATATATGGCGTGTGTGCGGCCACAAGACTATCAGCTAGCAAGGGTGTGTGGCCACAAGACTATCAGCTTTACCCACACACACCACCCTCTCCTCAAAGCAGTTCCCCCATTGATGAACAGAGGAGTGCAGGAGATCATCACCCTTCGAACAGAAAAAGAGCCCTGAAGCTAGATCAGACCAGCCGCCTCTCCATCATAACCAGTAGCTGTTGATCTTCCTATCTTCCATGGGCACCTGATTTAAAGTAGGGATGTGCATACAAGCAAAACTTGAGTTCACTGAAGCTCTCCACTTCCACATTGGGCTCATTCCATCATCTCATGTCCATATCAGCAATCGGGGGGGGGGGACTTTTTGCATGAAAATTTGTGTGTCTTTTTGTGCATATTTTTCCAAACATATGGATCCATTGTTTACATCTTTGAAATGTACACATAGTTCTCCCATTCTTTCATGGTAACTTTTGGTTACCATGAAAAACATGGTACATTTTTCAAATGTACGCATGCTGTCAAACACTTTTCTTTATTTCTTTTGTCCACGAATCACATTGCAGTCTCAGAAATGTATGGACTTTGACTGTAGATTGAGTCCAAATCCATGTTCAGTCTGGATAAATCCTGATCAAAAATGGGCTGAAACAAATGTATGAAACATACATCCCTAGTTTAAAGAGCCCCCATGAAAATCCATATTGATTTCATATTCCAAAATTCTGATATCCTCTTCCTTGCTCTGCCCTGCAACTAATATATAGAGCATCAGCCTGCCCAATGCAATAATTGATGCTTTGAAACAGTAAAACCCTTCCATTCTCCCGTCCCTGGTTTCTTCCTGCCTGCCTCCCTGCCTGCCTTTCTCCAACCTCCATACCCCAAATTGCCTTTTGGATCTGAGAACTCCTTTCTGGTTTAATCAGCCAAGAGCGGGACACCAAAACAGCTGTGTGCCTGACACAGAGAGACCCGTGCAGGAGTGTTGCAAGCCAACACCAACACAGCCAGGCGGAGCCAGTGGGACGCTGGCAAGAAGCTGGAAGCTTCTGAAGCTGCACTTGCTCTTCCTCTGCATGTGTGTTGCGGGTACTGTAGCCATTAGGAAGCCACCTGCCACGCAGCCACGGGCCGTTTGCTTTCCTTGCTGCTCATCGCTACAGACGAACGTGCCGCACAGAAAGGCACCAGCGCTCCATTTATGGCATCAGAGAGGCCAGGACTCAAGCCCGCCTAAATCGCCATATGCTGGAAAGCTCGACTCTGCCTCCTGACCTCAGCCACATGGATGTGCTACTCAGGGATGCTGGGAAGAAGCTCTGTTTGGGCTGTTTGAGTCACTGACCGCTTCAGGTCTGGAAACAAATAGCTGAGTGGAGGCAGGTGACTCTGATGTCAGTGGGGCGGTGAATCCGCTCCAGATTTCAGTCTGAACCAGTCAGAATTCTAAAGGAGCTCTCCAAGGTGAGTTCTGACTGGTTCGGACTGAAACCCGGAGCGGATTCACCGCCCCACTGACATTGGAGCCATCGGTCTCCACTGAAAGAGCCCCAGTTTTTAAAAGGGTAGCGTTATAGCATGAGGGTGCTATGGCACTATACCTCTGTTTATTTTTATTTTTTAATTCTAGCTAGAAAATGGTTTAGTGATATTAAAGGATAGATTTTGAAAGGACCCAAACAGGTCATAAAATGGCAGCTACCCCAAAGTTACCATGAATGTGTGCTGAGTTCACTTTTCCAAGGCATCGCCGTCCACGTCAAAACGCCACCCTTTGTAAAAGTTGGAAAATCCGCGCTAAAGGCATCTACCCCTGCAGAGATTGCTCAACTCCTCCATTTTCATGAAAATCATTGGACTTTCTGCGGTCTGGGAAAAGGCAGAAGAACCACAGGGAAAATGCAGGATGGCAAAGACTGGATGATGGCGTTGTGTGGATGCCCCATAAAAAGTCGGACGAAGCGTGGCAGCCCGTCTTCAGCCTACGTGTTTGTGCTTTTCTTCACTTTCCCCTTCCTCTTTCCCCTCAGGCATACCATGCTCCTTCCATTACAGCACAGTTGACTTTCTCTGATTTCTAAAGTGCCTCCTGTTCAACTTGAATACAAAAGGGCTCTGTCCAATTATCTGTCTAGTTCAGCTTCCCGTCTTTTGACAGCAGCCAGAAAATGCCACATGCTAGATATGTCCCCCCTAGTCAGCAGCACCAGGCAGCCAGATCTATTCTGTCCCCAAAAGTGGGGGCTGTGCTTCTGACTTCATGCTTTGTAGCCATGAATGTACATCTCCTGTGTACTTTAATTCTCACTCCTCCCCGCAGAAGCCATTGGTGCCACTGGCTCTCATGATTTACTGTGGCCAAGAGTTCCACAGGTTAAAGATCCATTGTCCAAAGAAGTCATTTATTTATTTATTATTATTTATTTAAAACATTTTTATCCTGCCCTATATCACTAAGATCTCAGGGCGAAGTACAGATAAAATCCAATAACAGTATAAAACAATAAATAATTTAAACAGCTAAAAACGTATTAAACCATTAAACAAGGTAATACCAATTTAAATCTAAAACAATGAAACTGTTAAAACAGTGTGCAACTTTGGGGGAATGCATTTAGCCCTCAAAGGCTTTGGTAAAAAGCCATTTTTTAACTTGGTGCCAAAATGAAACCAGTGTCTGCGCCAATTGGGCCTCCAAGGGGAGGGCATTCCACAACCAGGGTGCCACAGCAGAGAAGGCCCTCTCCCACATCCCACCATAGTATATGTCTCGCACTGGTGGGACACAGAGGAGGGCCCCTCCAACAGATCTCAGTCCTCAGGCAGGCATCTATAGGGAGAGGCGTTCCCTCAAATATCGAGGTCCCAAGCTGCTTAGGGCTTTAAATGTCATCTCCAGGACCTTGAATTCTGACCAGAACCCTACTGGCAGCCAGTGCAATTCCTTTAAGATGGGTGTTATATGATATTGGCGAGATGTTCCGGTCAGCAGTCTAGCTGCTGCATTTCGCACAAGCTGAACTGCCGGACATTCGCTCTCAGTCTGGGTCAGCAGAAGATCTTTTGAGCAGAAGTGTGGATCCCTGCTCTCAGCACACCAGCACCCCATTTTATTTATTTATTTTATTAAATTTATTAATTGCCCACCTGGCTGGTCACCCAGCCACTCTGGGCGATGATTTTGTGGCCTTCTCCACTGGCCTTGCTGCTGAGCAGGATTTTGAAAAGAACTGAGCCCTCAAGGTCGTCATCATAACCGATGGTGAATTAACCATTTGGTGTGTGTGTGTGTATGTGTGTGTAATACCTGCATATGAAAACCGCCTTCCCATCATATCCTGTTCTCCCTTGCATCAGCCCTGCAGTGAAATTCACTCTCGTGACTGTTTTATGGAAGTGAGGATCCGATAGCCGCTTTGCTGCCCCCTGGTACCACGTTCATTTATGGCAGAGGCGGAGGGCTTCACTTGGCCAGAGGCTCACCAAAGCTAAGCCCTGGGATCTTAGCCCAGAATATGCGAAGCAACAATGAAGATAAGAATAAATAAGAAAGGAAAGGCTGTATCTGAGCATGTGCAAAGTCAGTATAAGGAGCTGCTTCGTACGGAGTCGGACACCTCAAAAAGGGTATTGTAGAGAGCCAGTGTGGTGTAGTGGCGAGAGTGCTGGACTGGGAGTCGGGAGATCCGGGTTCTAGTCTCCACTTAGCCATGGAAGCTCACTGGGTGACTTTGGGCCAGTTGCAGACTCTCAGCCCAACCCACCTCACAGGGTTAGAATCATAGAATCATAGAATAGTAGGGTTGGAAGGGGCCTACAAGGCCATCGAGTCCAACCCCCTGCTCAATGCAGGAATCCAAGTCAGAGCATCCCTGACAGATGGCTGTCCAGCCTCATCTTGAATGCCTCCAGTGTGAGAGAGCCCACCGCCTTCCTAGGGGATTGGCTCCACTGTCGTCTTGCTCTAACAGTCAGGAGGTTTTTTCTGATGTTTAGCGAGAATCTGGCTTCCTGTCACTTGAGCCCATGCTATCATATCTCCCCTCAGTCTTCTCTTCTCAAGGCTAAACATGCCCAGTTCTTTCTGTCTCTCCTCATAGGGCTTTGTTTTCAGTCCCCTGATCATCCTTGTTGCCCTCCTCTGAACCCTCTCCAGTTTGTCTGCATCCTTCTGAAAGTGTGGTGCCCAGAACTGGACACAGTACTCCAGATGAGGCCTAACCAGTGCTGAGTAGAGGGGAACGAGTACTTCCCGGGATTTGGAAGCTATGCTTCTATTAATGCATCCCAAAATAGCATTTGCCTTTTTTGCAACCACATCATGTTGTTGGCTCATCTTCAGCTTGTGATGGACAACAATTCCAAGATCCTTCTCGCTTGTAGTGTTGCTGAGCCACGTATCCCCCATCTTGTAAGTGTGCATTTGGTTTCTTTTTCCTAGGTGCAGAACTTGGCATTTATCCCTATTAAATGTCATTCTGTTATTTTCTGCCCAGCGCTCCAGTCTATCCAGATCACTTTGAATTTTGTTTCTGTCTTCCAAAGTATTAGCTATCCTGCCCAATTTGGTGTCATCTGCAAATGTTGTTGTTGTGAGAATAAAATGGAGAGGAGGAGGATAATGTAAGCCGCCTTGAGTTCCTTGCAAGAGGAAAAAAGGCAGGATATAAATGAAAGAAATCAATCAATCAATAATAGAGCTGAAAAAGGTCTAGAAAAGAGCAACCAAAATGATCAAGGGGCTGGAGCAACTCTCCTATAGGAAAAGGTTACAATGTTTGGAGCTGTTTAGCTTAGAAAAAAAGGCAAGTAAGATGGGGCGGGAGGGAGGGACATGAGAGAGATCTACAAAGTTGTGCATGGTGTGGAGAAATTGGAAGAGAGAACTTTTTCTCCTTCTCTTGTACTGCTTGTGCCCAGTGGGCTCATCCAGTGAAGCTTCATGTTGGGAAATTCAGGAGAGATCAAAGGAAGCTTTTCTTCACACAGTGCAGAGTTAAGTGATGGCATTTGCCCCCCCCCCGACCTCCTCCATGCACGCGATGAGCCTGCCACGGGGTCATGAACCCTCTTCACCCCCACGGACCTGTCAGGGCTCTTCGCTGAATCTGTGTCCCTCGCCTGTTCGCAAACGTGACTCTTGCAGATCCTGGTGTCCTACAAGCGCATCCAGACTCTGCAGAAGCTGCAGCCACGGGTCAGCCTGCCCACCAGCTCATCGCAGAACTCCCCGGCCAGAACAGACCGGGCTCCCAAGAGCAGCTACAGCGACTTGGACGGCAAGATCCTCCGGCTGTGTGGTAAGGCTGGGGCTGGGCAGCAGGACGCTCTGCAGGATGGAGAGACAGTCACCCAGACCCAGGCATTGTAGACCAGAGGCGGAGAACCTGCGCCCCTCGGCCTAACGTCACGTCCTCCGCACGATGTCAAAAGGGCTCCGCGTGCGACCAGTGTAGACCTCTGGCAAGAGTGATCTGCCCCTTCCCCGGCAGCCTGCTGTGTGGGAAGGAAGAGGGAGAGAGAGGAAAGGGGGTGGCACAAAGAGAGAGAGAGGGGGGCGGCCCCCTCACTTTTGTCTATGGGCTCACCCACTACTGACCTGCAGCCCCCGGCAGATTACCCACGAAGGAATGCAGTCCTCGACAGAGAAAAGGTTGCCCATCCCGAGTGTAGATGTGTATTACTTTCGTCCCACTGTCATCGCTAATCAAATGAGTTGTCGAAGTTTTTGAAACAGTACAAGAACCTGCCAACCCTGTTTAGTGGAGGTAAACATGGGATGAGTGTCCACACTAGGGGTGAACAGGCTCCCCCACACACACACATCAAATTGGCTCAGAAATGAACCAAGGCATTAAAAAAAAAAATGAAGCTCGTTTCCAAGCCCCTCTGACTTCACTAACCACCACCCCTCCCCCTCCCACATCCTTACAAGGTGCAACCCTTTACATGTTTAGACAGAAAAAGGTCCTACAAGGCCCAGCATGCCCCAGCCAACATGCTGGCTGGGGCATGCTGGGCATGCATGTAGGGCGTTTTCTGCTTAAACATGCATGGGGTTGCACACTTAATCACTCACCAGGGGAGAGCAGCAGCAGCACTCCTGCCGTAAGGAGGGCGGGGGACCCCTTCCCTCTCGGATATGCTGGGACAAGCAGCCTTATTCGCATCCCACAGTTTCCCCCCACGAACACGGCACAAACTAGCGATTTTGAACGGGAGCGCTGATTGTTTTGGAAGGAAATCAACGACCGGTGCAATTCCTCAAGCTTCTCTAGATTGGGGCCATTGTGGGGAAAGAAACAGAGGAGAAGGAGATTCTCCAGATCTGAAATATTGCAATTATTTTTTTTATTTGCTATCGTTTGAAAAGTTGTACTGCTGCTCTGGGAAGCTGCTAGGCTGAGGAGCAGGGCATGGATGGATACACACAATGTCGCTTGCCCCAAGGAATCTTGGGAAGAGTAGTTTTGTGAGGGTGTCCTGAAGTCTCGGAGATCCCTAGATTAGGAGCACAAAGCGGAGCGCTGCCTGCTTAGACCAAAGGCCCATCCCGTCCCGTCCATGGCCCTTCAGGCCTGGATCTTCACCATGGCTAGCTGAAGATGGGGTTTCTGCCTAGCTGCTGGGGCTAATAGCCCTCCATAGCCTTTTCCTCCGTGGGTTTGTCAACCACCCTTTCAAACCTGCCTAAGCTGGCAACCGTTCCCACCTGGGACGGCAGCAACTCCCACCTTCTCATCTGTCACTTTGCAGGGGAGCTGTATGACGCGGATGCCGCCTCGCTCCAGCTCAAAGTCATTAATTACGTGAGTATCCTGAGCGCCACTGCTCTCCGCACCTGCGTGTCTTTTCTGCTCTGCCCTCACCGCCTTTCCTGCCTCCGCTGACATCAGTGGGGCAGATCATGGCTGTGCGTAAGCTGTGCGCCCTGTGGCTGGAAATCCATTCCTCCCTTCTCCCCACGCGCCCCCTCCTCCGTCCCTGCATGAGTCCTGGCTCACTGCCGGATTCGGAGATGTGTGATGCTCACCCCAGTGAATACCTGCAGCGGCCAGCCAGGCGGGGGGCAGCCCTGAATGTTCTGGCTTGGTCAGCTACAAACCTGCGAGGGAACAAAACTGCGGGATGAGTCACCCACAACATTAGCTGTGGTGCAATTGAGTTGTTGATAGGCTGTACATGAGGCATGGAGATGATGGTGTCCCTTTATGTAGCGCTAAACACGCACATGGTACTTTAGAAAGAATGGCAAGTCCTTGCCCCAAGGGGCGTGCCTTCTGTTTTTTTATGCTACTGCAGCTTCATTCCAAGAAGGCTTACATGCAACAAAGATAACATCCAGAGAAGTTGCAATGAAACAGAAAGCCATCACTACAAAGTGCAACAGAGACAAGCATTCTTCTGGCCCCCAGAGTAGACAGGGCTTACATTCTAGAAAACAACACCGACAGAGGAAGAGGAGGGACTTAGTCAACCTTTGGCTTGTTGGATAGACAAGGCAGGGAACTGGGGGAAACAACGTTTTCACCTCACTCTTCAGCTGAAAAAGGCTCCTAAAGTGGTTACAGAGTTTAAGACTAAGCCAGTCCCTGCCCTCAGGCTTACAATAAAAAAGACGCAGCACAAAAGGAAAAGGGATTGGGAGGGAAGAGGAAAAAAACAAAAGTCAGGCACCAGTTCTTCGTTTCAGCCAAACTGCAGCCCAGAGAAGAATCCTGCCTCTTCCACAACCCCACAGTTGCAAAGGAGGACATACCCAACAGCTCCCGCATAGCCATTGTCCACCCTCCACCCCCACCTGCTATGGGGCAGTGCAAATGCCCTTGTTCCTCTGGCAGATGAGGGGGCGGATGAACAGTTGGCAGTGGTGCATTTAGGAAAAGCCTTGCAGAGACGTGTTCATCTTGTAGCCCCATCTGTCTTCCTTCATCCATACCCCTTTAGATCTCTCCTTCTCACCGTTGGCCTCTTCTTTGAAAAAACTAAAGAAACAGACATGAAGCAATAGGATAAAAAGTGCCCCTGGAATCTGGTAAAAATGTATACGGTCTGGAGGAAAACCTTGTCAATTGCACAGGTGTCTGCCCAGTTTTTGTCTAAGATTGGAGTGTGCATCCATGCCTGTTTTCAGGGGATGGCGGGGGTGGGAGGGGACCACTGGCAAAACAGCCAAGACTTTCACCTGACCAAGTCAGTTTTACTGGAGACCAGGGAGCAAGGAATAGCGATTGGAATGGCTGTGCCACAGCCAGATGCCCACGGCAATAGAAAATGAGGAGGAATCAGGTAAGGCAGCCTTCCCCAACCTGGTGAAGGCTGAGGTAAGGGAACCGTGACCATTAATAGGGACTAAAGACACCCTATTTCCAGGGAGGAGAAGTTAAAAGTGTCTCCCAAGACTGTACAAGACATGGAAGGTGGAGGACTAAAAATGGGCTTCAGGTGGAATCTGACCCGAAAAGGCCCAGGAAGGTTGAACTGCGATTGTTGATGCACCTTCCTCCAAGCCCCCCGCCCAAGCCTGTTTCTTTATTGTTTTGTTTATTATATTTTTAATCCACCCAGTAACAGCCATTCGCTGAGCAGATTGCAAAAACAAAAAGAATAACATACAACATGAAGCCATATTTTTATATAAAACCATTTGTAATATTTTCAGGAGGGGGGTGGTAGGGGCTTGTATTCTGTGGCAGCTGCCATCTTTTTAACCCACAATTCTCCTTGGAATGTTACATCTCAAGAGGGAGGCAAGAGGGAGATAGTGGTCTGTTAGCCTGAGAGGACCCCTGCTGCTGCCGCAAAGCTGGTGGAGATGGGGGGGGGGGTTTAAGACCTGAAAGCAAAACAAATAAGCACATCCCACCCCGCTTCACGCACACACACCCCTTCAAGCCAAAGTCCACTTTCCTCTCAGGCCTAATTTAACGCCTGGCACGCGGTGCATTTCAAACTGCATTTCAGTCTTTCAGGCTTGTGCACCAGCAGTGCGGGAGAGGCTAAAAGGCGCTTTAAGGGGCGTATGTGAAACCTGGCTTAAGAAATGAAGTACTTGTTAGAGAGGATTCAGTCTCAGCATCTCCAGCTTCAAAGCTCGACTTCCTTTTATTTCTCTAATGTGACCAATCATTTTTTTAAAATACTTCTTAAAATCTGCTGCAATAATGTTGACAAGAGAGTGTTTGTCAACAGCTGGTCTTGGTTGTCTTCCAAGTTTAGGAAATAAGATGCTGTAAAAGCAACAAGCAGGACAGGAGCGCCCTGCGTTCAGGAACACATCCCTGCCATCTGCCGATGTAAAGTGTTCACATCTTCCTTTTAAAAAGTATCATAAAATGTTGCAGCCCTTTACACTTTCCTGAGCAGCACTGACTCAGCCAGCTTGGGGGGGGGGGGGTACAGAGTTCCTACATTCATTGCATAAGAGATCGAAATAAGCCAGCAATTAAAATCAGATAAATCTTCAGGCAGTTGTTTTTATAGTTCTGGAAGAATCCTTGATTTAAGGCCTTTGAGACAACTAAAAATTCTCTGATAGTGCCTGCAACCACCACCACCACCACCCCGAAAAAAAACCTTATTTACTTACTTGCTTTTTCTGTGCTCAGCTTGCAATCTCAGCAGGGGACAGGGGACACGAGGGGCCAATAGGATTTCACCTGGTCCTATAAAGGTGTGTGAAAGAACAGTAATATTACTCCAAAGGAGGAGTAATATTCCCAAACTTGCCTGTCCCACCCTTTGCCTCCTTTTTTTTTGTTATTAATTTATTCATACTACTTTTATACTGCTTAATATCCTGAGATCTCTAAGCACTTCACAGTATAAAAAACTACATAAAAACAGTGTAAAAACAATATAAAATAATAAATTATTGAAAACACTACAACAAAGGCAGTCATAAAACAGAGCTGTCCAAAACAGTCCGTTTACAAGTCAGGAAAAGTATCTGCTGTGTAAGCAGATACTTCTTCAAGAGGCATTTAAAGCTCCCCACAGTTTCTGCCTCTCAAACAATGAGTGGAATGGTGCTCCAGAGGGTTAGGTTGCCGCTACCGAGAAGGCCTGCTTATGTGAGGCTGTCTGGTGACATTCTATTGGCCTCTGCACTCTTCACGCTGGAAACCGTTCAACTCTCTCCGTTTGCATATTTACCTGTATTTCTCTCTTGCAGCTGAAACAGGAGACCCAGTCGCCATGTTGCTGCCTTCTGTTGGTGTCAGAGGATAACCACCAGCTTTTCTGTCAGGTGAGTTCCCCCACACATATGCACACACGCACAAATCTGAATGCTTTCAGCTCAAAAGGAGTCTCTATTCTCTATTATTTTCCCTGTGCATAAAGTTTACAAGTCTACCTGTCTTGGCTTTTCGGAAAGGAGCTTTGACACATCTCTTTAATTTGGTCTTTTAAAGTGTAAATAGTGGCTTTAATGTTTTAATATGGTTTTATTGTGTTTATGTTTTTAGGAATTACTGTTTTTATTTAAATTGTCGCACTCCACCTTGGTGACATTTGTGGAAAGGTGGTATGTCCATCCTATCAAGAAATTGTAAATGAATTCCTAATTTCTGAGCAGTCACCTCTATCTCTGTCGCCAGGCTTTATTCATGCAATCAGTCTTCCAGGCGCTGTGTTTCCAGGATCGCTAGTTAACACACAATTGCTTTCCCATTTATCACCCCAACATACTTGCCATCAGAGTAGTTAAAGTATGACACAGGATAGATTTTTGCCCACACCTTCACTGGATGCTTTGGGGAGAACTGGGAATCCTGATCTATGTTAGATTGTAAATCAGCTGTCAGGAGTGATAGTTCCTTGCAGTAACCAACTTGGAGGAAAACAGGAGGGCGGTCTTCTTGATGTGGCATTAGGGACATTGTGCCTTCGGCCCTGTGATCAATCATAACTTTTAAGCATATCCAAGGGTGGCCTATTTTTGCAAATGGAGATAAATTCTCAGTGGCTGCCCCACAAGTGTAGAATTGTAAAGCTTCATCGAAAGAGCTTTGTTGTTCTTTGGCTGCCCTGTTAAAATAAATGTTTTTTTATTTTTACAAAGACCAACAAGACCTAACAACCGAATGGGGAAATCACTTGTCAACATTTTCAACACTCCTTTGCTGCCATAATAAGCGTGGTCCCTCTGCCATGTGAGTGGCCCTAGTGAAAAGCCAAGTAACCCTTTATTGTAATTATTGTGTAATCCTACTTGTCACATACACCCCAGCTCCTTACCTATTGAGTTCAGTGGTAATTGTGCATAGGGTTGAAGCCTACAGATAATATTGTTCAATGATTCATAGGCTTTGGGCTGCAATCCCACGCATGTTTACTTGGTAGTGACCCCCAGAACTCAGTGGGACTTTCTGCAGAGTAAAATGCCGAGGAACGTGCTGTCAAACTGCATTCGATGGCTGGGTCAAACTCCCTGGGGAGAGGTTTACTTCGAGCATTATTCCTGGGTATACAATCTGTATTTAGTCTACCTATTTTACATAGATTGTTTTAAATTATTGCAACTCCCAGCCAAGCTTTCAGTGATGTGACAGGCTGCAAGCAAGCTTTAATAAACAACCAGTGGATGCTTTTGCATCAAGGCAAGGGTTTCAAATGCCGCCATGCCTCTGCTTCTGTGAAGATGGACATCCCTTGATGCCTTCTGTTTCTTTCCATTACTTGCCCAGTTCTTGTTTCTTGCAGGTTGTTGGAGATAAAGTGCTGGAGGAGGAGATCAGCTTCCCTGTGAGTTGTCAAATCATTCCGTCCGTTTCTGATGTTCGGGTGTGAGTAACATCATTAATGTAGCCAAAATGGCACTACCCCAATGCAAGCAGTGGCACAGTGGAGCCAGGACTGGCAGGGTTGAAGTGCCCGGACTTTTTGATTAGCGGGATGTTGATGTCATCTGCCACCCCACTCAGACTTCCCTCTTCCTTCTGAGTGTAGCTGTATCTCTCACTGTAGCTGGGAGGAAATGGATTTTCCCAGCAGCAATATATTGTTGCGAGCCAGCTCTCTTGAGTGCAGAGTATTTGGGGGTGGCTTGGTCTTGATGGGTAATTATGAATTATTTGCTTTACAAAAGACATAGAGCTTAAAAGAGAGAGAGAAAGATGGATCAGCACAGCTGCCTGCATTTCCGGACTCTCCTTGGAAGCGTAGCTATGGGGACTCTCACGATGAGAGGGGCCATTGCTCAGTGGTACAGCCCCTGCTTTGCATGCACAAGATCCCAGGTTCAGTCCCCGGCAGCATCTCCAGGTAAGGCTGGAAAAACTCCTGCCTGAAACCCTGGAGAGCCACTGCTGCCAGTCAGTGTCGACAATACTGGGCTAGAGGGACCAGTGGACCAAGGGGTTGGACTAGAACACATCTGAAGGGCACCAGGTTGAGGAAGGATGGTTTAGACTTTGGCTAAGGCTGCAGTCAGTTGGAGAGGGGGGGAGGGGGGTGTTTAGGGCTTGTTTGGCAGTGGCCTGGTTGTGGAATTCCCTTCCCAAGAAGGTTAGTGTGGCTTCCCCCTTGTTGGCCTTTAGATGGCCAGTCAAAACTCCACTCTTCCATCAAGCTTTTACTGATTCATGCTGCTCTTCGACTTCAGAAGTTTGCCCTTCCAAAAGCAGCTTTGTTGCCATGCATGTGCTTTATCAGGATTGTTTGCATTTTGTTTTATTTGGAATTGTTGCATTTTTTTGTTTTTACAGTTTTATTATAAATCACCTCACGCACTGAGTGGAGAGGCGATTTAGAAATATATTAAATAAATACATTATTTCAGATGACTCAGATGGAACATTTGGATGCTATTTTTTACCTAATAGCAATTTGAAAGGTTTCAAAAAATACTTTTCCTGTTCCAACCTGGAGAAAAATTCCCAGCTTACCTTCCCTCCCACCAGCCATCTCCAAAGCCCCCTTTCCTCTATTCCCTTTAAAAGAGGGCAGCAGATTCACTTTGGACCTGGAAATGGAGACCATCCCAGGCACAAGAAGCCCGTGGGTGTGATGGCTGGATAGCAACTTTCTGAGGTCTCTCTCTGGGCTGCTTTTCCGATACCGCTGCTATCTAACAGTACAGAAGCTACAGAACAAGAGGAATCCAGGACAAAAACCAGAAAGAGATACCCGAAGGCTCTGGAGGCATCATTAGACACAGGCTCTGGGGGAATCATCCAGCAGGAGGCCCGCTTGCGCAAGCCCCACTGAAATGAGTGGGCACTGCACAAGAGCACACAGTGGGGCTGGATCATCTCCCATCCCAGTACACAGCCATTGCGAAGCTTCTTCTGGATGGCTTAATAGAGAGAGCGATCAATTCACACCTGCAGATCGCACGAGTAGATAATGGCATGCAAATCGGCGAAGGCGAGAAGGTTAAGTGATGTTTGTGCACAAGACTTTGTCGAGAGCTCCCGAGTGTCTGTCTCCTTGATTTATGTACAGTACATTATCTCCTCTGGCTGAAATATGCAGCCGTGCTCAGAAGGCTGCAGTGTGGTTCCGCACAGCACGACGATAAGGATGTTGCGGGATGCTGAGTGAATGCCAACTGCAGCTGCGCTCGGGCGGAACGCCACCGTGTCCATCCAGCCATGGAGTCGTTAACCTCGATGCCGCATCCTTTTGGGCGGCCGGCCCCATTGCAGCAGGGACCCCTCGGGGAGGAGATGCATCAGCGGCCGCTACACTTCAGGCGCAAAACAGCACTGGCCAGCTATCCTTCCTGAACCTTATTAGCAATGAAGGGCCAGTGAGAGAGCCCCACTCCCCAGAACACGACAGGCCAAACAGGCAGCCCCCCTGTATGTGCAGTTGCCACTGCAAATGGCAGCCATGTGTTTGGCCTTTCCTCTGAAATGTCTAGTGGAGCTTACTCATATGATGGTCAGTGGTATAGTGGTACATTTTGAAACGCAGGCGCTCATCACACCAATCCCCAAAGATGCCACGTCCCCAAGGGGAGTCCAAAAATGCTGGAAGCTGTGTTTATCCGTATTGGCAAACCAGTTGTCCTCGTTTTCACCTCCCCCCAGGAAATGGTCTTTTGTTATGCTAATGGGTCTTAAATGCCCATTCAAGGTCAAATGTCCGCAAAACACTGCGCGCAAGCCCCACTGAAATGAAGGAGTGCTGTGCAAAACACTTTGCCAAAATACTTTGCACTACAGCAGGGAACAATTTATCGTTGCTCGGAAAATTCATTGCACCCTCAGCTGCAGCAAGGATTACCGCTAATCTCAGAGGGAACAGGAAGTTCTGAGTGGGGTGGCCCAGGAGGTCAGCGGCCCTGCTGAGAAAAAAGTGCCGGTGCTGCATCCCTGGTAGCCCCGGCTCCACCACACTGCTAATGGTGAGGTCTTCACTTTCCTCATTTCCCTGCCAAGCACTGTGACATCGTGGCATGAGGGGAGATCTCCTCGAGGCCGGGGAGGGCGAGCCAGATATGTGTCTGCTGTGTTCAGGGGCCACTGTATGTTGAGAGTAATGTCTCATTTGGCCCTAGATAGGTGAAGTGAAGACCGTCTCTGCTCCACAATCTCTTGCGGACAGTGTAATCATTGGACAACTAGGACTTCTATAATTCTACATGGGATTCCTCAGAATTAAGGCTAGGAGCTTTTGCCCAAGGTCATGGGTTAGTTGCCACTTGGCACCCTCTCGCCACCTGGTAGTTGACGCCATCAGCATGCGTCAGCTATGGACTTCCCACACCCTCTGAGTTTATGCTACTACGTGCAGTTGGGATTTTAATCAACTTTGCTGGCTGCAAATACATGGCCAGGGAGCAGTGATTCTTCTGGGCTGCTTAACACAGCTGCATAGTGGTGTTTCTGCTCATGTGGTGTGTAACAGATGTCAACAGAGCTTATTTCCAAGTGCTGAAATCTTTCCCCCTTTGCTTGGCCATCCTTCCCAATGCCTCTCTCTTTTCTTCCCACAGTTAACAGTTGGGCATCTGGGAAAGGTTGTAGAGGAGAAGAAATCAATCACGCTGCAAGACATCAGCCTGGTAGGTCCATCAGTGGAGTGGACTCTGACTCCATGTGTCCCTGCATGTGTCCCGCATGTCACAGGAACGAGCAGCGTATCCACAGGGTCACCATTGCTGCCTCCTCTTGGAAGGAGCTGGAAAGGCAGCGAAGTTTGCGTTAGTCTTTGGCCTCGGACTGTTTACACAGCAGCACTTAGAGCGGGCACTCTTATATTGGCCTCTTTGTCTGGAAAGGAAGGCAGATCCTTCCGGAATACTTTTATTGGGCAAATTAGTCTGCATTACGATGGCAATTTGAAAGTGACGTAAATGCAAATGGATGGAAAAGGAGATAAAATGAGTTGCCCCAATTAGACAGAGAAATATTATTTTACCTATGAGATTCCATTTGCAAAACTGTGCATGCCTGAACAACAGAAACAAAAGGTACACCTGTAAAGGCCTTTGGATAAAGCTTTGTCAGTTATAGGTATTTGCTTATGAAGGCAAGAAATTAGCCCAGTAATGGATATTTTCAGTATCGAAAAGCTGAATTAAGTCTTCCTTTGCCTATTAGATTGTGAACCTGGGTGAATTTCACCTATCAGTAGTCACCTAGATTCGCCCTTGGTCGTGTTGCCAAGAAGAAGAAAAAGCAGGGCAGGAGAGCATTAGTTACCTTCCTGCCACAGCACTCTTAGGCTGATAGTTTAGGAGAACCCCCCCCCCCCCCAGCCCAGCACTCTGTGGTCCTTTTTTCTCCCTCCAGGTGCAGCTAGTTGCTGTAATGGCATTTCACGTGGACTTTGGTGCCCAAGTGGCATGCACGGCCCTCTGAGCATCCTGGCATCCTTTCTTTCCTGCCTAGTGAAATCTAGTGCTCACGGTGGCCGAGAGATGCTTCAACTGATGACGGTGCCATCAAGCAATACGGTAGCTGGGCTTGGGGCACCAGCAGCCACCAGTGATAAAGAACACTGGCTGGGCTGGGTGGGCAGGGCAGGGCAGGGCAGGGCAGGGCAGGGCAGAGCCTTGGTTCCTCTGTGCTTCAGTCGCGCCCCATCTGGCCCCAGCCCACAGAGCTGGCCTAGAAACCCAGTGTGCCGAGGAGCCTCGCCACGCTATTTTTCCAGGGCTCTGGGGTAATCCGTCATCCGTGCTTGAATCTGCAAACAGGCCAGGAGGGAGAGCAGAAGGGAAGGGAAGCTAAATACGTTTCTGGCTGTCCAAGTAATGGGAAATGAGAGCATTCCGTCGCGGGGGCAGCGAGTCGCTTGATGCACCGGCGTCTCCCTCTGTGGCTGACTGCAGAGCCTGCCTGCTGGATCAACCACAAGGCCCACGTCCAGTTCACTCAGGGGCCAGGCGGCTGCCCCAGTGGGAAGCCCACAAGCAGGGCAGGAGCACAGCAGCACCCTCCTACCCGTGTTCCCCAGCAACGGGTGTCCAGAGGCACATTGCCTCTTATATACAGCCCTCATGACTAGCAGCCATGGATACCAACTGGTTTTGTATTGTCAGGCACTCCTGCTCTAATGCCTAGAGTGGGAGTGCCTGACCATAAGCACAGCGGGAAGGAGGGGGTTAAGAGCACGCTTTCTTGTCCCGGAGAGTTGGGTGGGGCAGTTTCACGTTAGAGGTTGAGGTCCACGCTCCAGAGTCACAGGGAGGCGAAGCATTTGAGACCTTGCTCCCCTTGCCTAAAGGCATCCGGCCTTGCCCAGACCTGCCATGCCTCTGTGCGTTTAGCCAAGCAACAGCATAACCAAGTCTCCGGGTTAATCCAGCAAAGAACATGACAAAGGGAGTAGACATGGGGCTTCTTCACGTGGAGCTTTTGTCCTGCTGTTAAGATGGCTCTGTCACGGATGTTTGCGGGCTCTTTAGATGACGCCGTTACCCTCCAGGTTGTCTCCCGCCATTTCCTCCAGCCTATCCCGTGTTTTCCCCAAATGCAAAAAATGTGGTATTTTTTCCAGCCCATGGAACAGGAGCGCCATGACCTCCCTGTGAAATTCTCCAATAGTGGAAGAAACCGGCTGTGGGCCTTTGTTTTCAGTTGTTGGGGGAGCGGCAGGATGACGAAGGCACTGAGAAGGGGACGGAGCAGATTTGACAGGCGCGAGGGCTCGTGCTCTCTCCCTTCCTTGCAAGGAGGGGAAGGCGCACGGTTTGAGGGCGACTTCTGCCTCCACTCAATCTTGCTGAGGAAGGAAAGATTTGCGCCCAACCCACCCGCGATTTCCCCCTTTGCTTCAAGGTGGCCCCCTGCCAAACTGCCCAATTCCTGGCTGCAGTGCAGTGCGCCACTTGCTCAGCAACAGCAGCACCAGACGGTGCCAAAGAAGGGCATTGCTCTCAAACCATGTGCCTGCCATGTAAATGCTTGAGCACATTTCTTGATTGGAGGGAGAAGAGGGTAAAATGCCTGCCTGCAACGAAGGGAGACAGATCTGATCCGCCACCCCACCAAGCTCAGAGCCAGCGTCCTCTGTTGATTCAGAGCACCCCATTAAGTTCAGTGGGGCTTGCTCCCAAGCAAGTGTGCTGAGGGTTGCAGCCGTACAGCGTGTCAGTCCCCATCCACCAGTAATGTGCAAGGGGAGGGGAAGGGGCA
This sequence comes from Heloderma suspectum, assembly GCF_057233095.1. Classification (NCBI taxonomy): domain Eukaryota; kingdom Metazoa; phylum Chordata; class Lepidosauria; order Squamata; family Helodermatidae; genus Heloderma; species Heloderma suspectum. Next base: position 4,071,258 of record NC_139460.1, read on the forward strand.
GGAACCAGGGAGGAATTATCGCTACCCCCCAAGCGGCATCGCCACCCCCGTGAGAAGGACAGAGACGAAAATAACACGATGGGGAGAGCCATCTGAAGAGAACGACCCAGTCCGGCAACGATGCTGGGTGGGGAAAGAACCAGCATCGATGTGGAATTCTCCACCCGTGCGATGGAGCCCATGGAGGACATGCTGGGCGCTAAGGGCTCTTCATTCGGGCAGAAAAGGCTGAACAAGAATCATAGGATAGTAGGGTTGGAAGGGGCCTACAAGGCCATCGAGTCTCAAGGACTCGATGGCCCTGTAGGCCATCATAAGATATGATGCTTATGCTGGGCGAATCCCTGTTAGGGAAGCGGTGCGGTTTTGTCCCACACTCAGCCAGTGGGAGAGGATTTTAAGGCAATGTGGCCTTCTTAAGCACTCCCAGGTGGCCAGTCAAGTTTCTTTGTGAGCATGAAGCTCTGCCATTGGATAACCTTGGGTCTCAGGATAACTCTGGCCACCTCTGGAGCACTGCAGACAGGTCTGGACGTGAAGGAGAGGAGGGAAGGAGCTGGAAAGGATCCAGAGGAGGATCTAGAAGGCAAATCTTGATGGAGCTGAGCATCTTTGGCCTAGAGACAAGAGGACCGAATACAGAGGTGCTGACCATGCTCAGATACTTCGAGGCTGCAGTCCTAGACCCACTTACCCAGGAGTAAGCCCCATTGAAGTCAAGGGGTCTTACTTCTGAGTAGACATGTATTGCGCCGCTAAGATTCTTTTCTTATCAGGCACACATTTCCTGATTGGTGATTAAATTACAGCCACTGTTTTACTGATGTACTTGCTTTTATCTCATTTTTTAAAAAATTATCTTTTCATTTGTTGTTCATCTCTCTGATATCTCTCAATGTGGAGCAGTTTATACATTCTATGATAAATAAATAATAAAAGTTGACAGAAAGGGGAGCAGAAGCAGTTCTTCAGCTTGGGGGTGGGGGCATCTTCACATTCTAGTGACATCTGGTAAGGTTATCAGAAATTGATTTTCCTTGGGGCCAGTGGGGAGACACTGCGTGCCCACCCCATCCCTGTGCAAGAATGCCCCAAGGTCTGTGCTATGTCATAACGTAGTTTTGTTCCCACTGGACCATCCTTCAGCAAACAGGAATGCCACTGGGCTGCTTTGACTGCAGCTTCATGGCAAAGGGGCCTGTGTGTGTGTGTTTAAGAAAGGCAGGAAGACAAAACCCTTTGGTGCCTTTGTCTTGAATAATGGGGAGGAAAACTATAAAAAATTTTGAATTTTTACAACTTTCTGAGAACTGCTTTATCCCCATCCCACAAGAATGTTTTAAGTCAGATGCTTCAGCCCAACTCTAAGCTCTGGAGAAGGAAATTTGGAACATGATGAGTAGGGATGCTCCCTGATGGGAGACATTTTAGTTGATTCGTCACTTTTAAACTGTTCCATTAATTAATTGATAACATCCAAATAAATGTGCGTGTTACCAAAACCTCAGTAGGGATATCCTGTTGAGATACTGGAGAAAACATGAGATCACTTAGGGTGTCTCTACATTGAGGAAAAATCCCACAGCCTTACCGCGGCGTTTGCTTCTGTTTTCTCCCTGGGATCAGGATGGGCTCATTAGACAGCGAGCGTGTGCTTGGGGACTGAAAACTTCCTTTCTCCGCAGTGCTCTATAGTGTTCAATGAAACAGCACCATCTAGTGGCTGCCGATATTTCAGGCTAAATTTTATTTCATCTTATCTCTGATCTTTTTTAAAGGGGGATTAAGCTTAAAAAGTGCAAGAGATGCTCTGGAGGTTGACAACGTCATGTAAAGGACTCGCAAACTTCCATGAGTGGCCAATCATGAGCGTGCAATAAAAGCCATGTGTAGAAATGCTCTTAGAATTTAACACACAAAAGCTATTACTTGCTCTTAGAAGGAAGCCTTTTAGTATTTTCTTTGTCCCTCCTCATATTGCAGGAACATTCCTGAACCCTGATAGCCTCAGTAAAGCAGCAAGTGATTCCTTACCCCGCAGCTTCACCAACTGATTGGCAGGAAGGCACATTGTAATCATCCCAGGCTTTAGCTGATTAATGCTCTGAGGAAAGTTTGTAGCCCTAACTGGAAAGAATTTCCTCAGAGCAATTCAGCAACTCCAAAGAGCAAGCTTCCCTTTTCTTGGAGACTTAAAAAAAGAAAAAGAAGCTGGATACGAGTTTCTCCAGGGTGCTTTTGGTTAGATGTTTTTTCCCCCATCCAAGCAATCTATTTAGCCTGGATGAATTGTGATGCCTGAGATGACACGTTTGTTGCATGGGAGGGAATGGCTGACCGAAGTACCAAAAAGATAAAGGGGGCACCATGCGTGGGCCGGTCAAGTGCACTGGCCCCAAACCAGCCTTCAGAGCGGCAAAGCCCACATGCGAAGTGGGTGGGTTGCACAGTCCTCCAGCTACCCCACGGGACACGCCTAGCTGTTGCGGAGGCAGAAAACCTGTGCTTGGGCTGTAAGATTTTAGACTGTAGATGTGGGCTCACATGATGGCATACCTTTACCTTCAGAGCCCTGTACAGCATAAGACCTGAAGGACCGTCTCTTCCAACAGATACTTCCTGAACAAGTGGAGACTGGCAGCTGGGCCTTCTTGGCCATGGTCCCTTTGGAGTACTCTCCTGTAGGGAGGCTCCGACCACTTTGTTATCTTTTCAGCACCAGAGAAAATACCTTTTAGTTTCCCCAGGCCTTTAAGACACGAGTTAATTTATTATTTTATATCATTTTTATATTGGCCTTTATATCGTATTTTATGTATTTCTTATGTAAACCACCTAGAGATCTTACGATATCAAGTGGCATATAAGTAGTTTAAATAAAACATTTGTTGTTGTTGTTCAGTTGTTCAGTCGTGTCCGACTCTTCGTGACCCCGTGGACCATAGCACGCCAGGCCTTCCTGTCCTCCACTCTCTCCCAGAGCATGCTCAAGTCCATGTTCATTGCGTCGGTGATGCTATCTAGCCATCTCATCCTCTGCCGTCCCCTTCTCCTTTTGCCTTCAGTCTTTCCCAGCATCAGGGTCTTTTCCAGAGAGTTTTCTCTTCGCATTAGATGGCCAAAATATTTGAGCAAATAAAACATTTAAAAATCAGTTAATGTATTTTTCGTCTGCCTCTCTCTTTTTTCATCCTGTTGCTTAGTCTGTTTTATTGTAACTTTTTTTAAAATTGTATTTTTAAATGCCTCATGTTAGGTTCCCTGAGAGCACTGAAGGACCGGAGTAGAAATTTCCTAAATGGATAAATAAAATGCTCCACTGTGAGGGGGGAAAAAAATCCTGAATGTAGAATAGTAGTGTGTCAGGGAGAAGGCTGGTCAAGAATCCTTTGCCCTGACAGTCTAGATTTCTGTATGCAAAAAATGTTTTGTACTGCAGAGCATTCTGTCAGGTAAACCAACCCCCACCTGCAGTCCTGCATGGTACAGCCTCGACCCAAGAGGGTGTCTTGCAATGCTCCTCTCACTCAAGCACTCTGTCCTTTTCCCCGCCAGGAAGAGCACAAGCAGCTGAACAGCATGCTGGGCTTTGAGGTGACGGCCATGCTTTGCGTCCCCGTCGTCAGCAGGGCCACTTCCCAGGTGGTGGCTTTGGCCTGCGCCTTCAACAAGCTCGGGGGAGAGAGGTGAGTTGGAGGCCTGCTTCTGGCCAGAGGGGAGCTGGAACAAATGTGTTGCCCCAAAACTCTCGTGAGATTTCTCCTCCCCACCCTTTTGGGCATCCTCTGGGCAGCCTCTGGGCATCTGAGCACCTGCTGGGTGTCCGCTAGCCACTTTCAGATGTTGCTGCCATGCAGGGCAGTCCGAGGTGAAGCAGGAGTGGAGCCACACCCCTCCCCCTTCCCCAGTGTCGTGTCCCCAGCTCATCCCGGCGCCTGCGCTGTGCTGGGCATGGACATCTGCAAAGACGCTCCTGCTGTGAGGATCTGCCATGCGCAGAAGCGCCACATGACTGGGACAGGCTATGGCGCAGGCATCCCGTTCATGTGGAGCCCCCACGCCAGGAGCGCCATGTTTCTACCCACCCACGGGCCGCATTCCATTTCAGAGAAGCTCTCAGGGGCCACATGCCAGCAGTGGGCAGGGCTCAAGGCAAAAGAGGAGAGGCCAAAGTCCCCAAAACACCAGCGCATTTCCGCTTCAAGCTCTAACTGCCAGCAACTGAGCCTCGGGAGAGGCATTTCAACCTTTTGGATTAGGGGAAACCCTGCAAAAGGTGGGAAAACACCAGACAGTGGGCAGGATTTGACCCGCAGGAATCAATTCTGGCACCCCTGCCGTACACACAAGCAGCTGCACCCATGGAGGGGCTCCTTTGCAGACAAGCCCACTCAGCGTGCAGATATGGGAGGGTGGGTCTTGCATGGGACGCGATATTCCAGGCAGCGGGGCCAGTAGCGTAGGGATGTGGCACTGGGGGTGAGGCCAGCAGCATGGTCCTGATTCACCATGTCAGTGGCCTATGCACAAGTAATATGTGAATATTGCTGCTGAATACCTGAAACCTACATTTGTCGTTCTAGGGTATTTATTTCCATACTTGGCCCAACTAGAGAGCTGACGTAGCATAGTTCTTAGTTTTTGACTATATTCAATGGCTGACCAACAGCGGGGTGTGGCATTTGACTGTATTTGATCAATGAAATGCAGCATTATGTAGTATTTGACTGAATTCAACTGCGGGACAAGCATTGGGATGTAGGCTTGAGAGAGCCAGTGTGGTGTAGTGGCGAGAGTGTTGGACTGGGAGCCCAGCGATCCGGGTTCTAGTCCCCACTCAGCCATGGAAGCTCACTGGGTGACTTTGGGCCAGTCGCAGACTCTCAGCCCGACCTACCGCACAGGGTTGTTGTCAGGATAAAATGGAGAGGAGGAGGATCATGTAAGCCGCCTTGGTTCCTTGCAACAGGAAAAAAGGCGGGATATAAATGCAATTAAATAAATAAATAGGCTGCCAGGTTGGGAGAGGCTGCGCCATACAGATCAGTCCACTCAAGCGCCTTTAAAACACCCCACCTGGCGGGCCAAAAGTCTGCTGGGATTAAAAAAAAAGTCTTCAGTGGACTGTGGGAGGTCGCGAAAGCGGGGGCCAAAGGAACCTCCAGTGGCACGGGCCAGGATTGATGGGTTGCTCCGCCTGTCTTCTCTGCCTCCTGCAGCTACACAGAAGCGGACGAGCACAAGATCCAGCACTGCTTCTGCTACACCTCCACGGTGCTGACCAGCACTCTCGCCTTTCAGAAGGAGCAGAAGCTCAAGTGCGAGTGCCAGGTAAGGGACACGCCCGCACACGCACCTGCACAGCCCCTTGCCTCTCGCCTCTCTGTGGGAGCCCTGGAAGGGGGGAGCAGAAGCCATACATCCCGCAGCCGACCACACAGCACGCTTCAGCCGGTTTAATGGAGGTGTAGTTCCGCGGGGGGCAGTAATCTAGCCATCTCTGGCCCTGACGTGGCCATGACTTGGGACCACTTCTGAACAGAGATGTATCTGCAAGCTCAATGACACAACTCTGGAGGGGATAAAACCCTCCATAATCCAGGATTGTTAGATTCTCTGTCAGAATGAACAACCTTTACGCAAAGGGAATTGCACAGACTTCAAAAATATGTCTGAGTCCTTTTCTTTCACTTCAGCATTTATTTTATACACTTCAACACTTCCTTATACTGTAATTCCCAGCATTCTTTGGGGACAGCCAAGATTTGTAAAGTGGCATAAAACCAATATATATTTTTTGGAAAGACAGGGCTCAGACATGTGGCTTCTTGAGTGAGAGAGTACTTTTTCAAGAGAGAGGGAAAGAGCTGGGCTAAAATTGAACCTGGGCCATAAGTTCAAAACCCCAAACTTTTAGCTGTAATGTGGGGCGGGGGGAGTGAAAGAGGAGGTGAAACTGTCTTCCTCTTTTGCATTATCAAGGTGCAGGTGGTGATTTCTGGCGGCGGGGGCCATATTCGCCAGTGCTCTTCCGCTGGTGGCCCCCATTTTGTTTTTCTGAGGATGCCACTTAGAATGGTGCTATATTCACTAGTCGCCCAAAATAACTAAAATCCTCCCTTCCACTGCCTGTGAATTGGGCTGTCTTGTGGGGGAGGGATTTCATCCCCGTACTACCTGAAACAGTAGTCATGGGGCCGGTCCGCATGATATGACAGCTCACCATGACGTAATTTAGCCACAGGGGCTGTGGTGCTGTGCCAGGCACCCTCAGAGGCCAGTTTTGCATGGTGCCTGTGGGTGCCCAACTTACTGTGGCGTGGTGTGCCATGTCCACCTGGGTGGCATGGCTTGCTGGGAGTGGGCCGCAACCCAACAAAAGCCCATGGCCCCTTTGCGGGGTTCTGCCCGCTGCAATGAGCCACGCCACCCAGGTTCGCAGGACAAGGCAACCCACGCTGATGAGGGCAATTAAGCAAATTCCACCGGCACGCGACCAGCTCGTGTGGCAGGGGAAATGAGCCACCGTGGCTTATTTCCCCTGCCGTGATCGTGCAAACCCGGTCTTAGTCTTGTTGTTCATAAAAAGCCACTGTTTTCTTTTCGGGATGTGCTTCAACTGCCCCCCTGAAAGTTCATCCATTTTTGGTCTAACCCGGACACTCCTGTCAGCTCAGAGGGAGACGTGCATAAGCTGCCAGAAGCTCCCTCACCAAATGTGCAAATTTCGAGCGGAACGCATGAATGTTCGGCTCAGCTCCAGTTTTCACTGGGTTTTGTGAGGCTCTGAAAAGAAGCAGCGCAGGGTCAGAGCGGTCCCTCCGCTGACCCAGCGGGACGGCACCGTCAAAGAGAGCTGTAGCCTATCAGCACCAGCCAGGTGACACCATGAAAGGAAAGTGCAGGAGCTGGAGCCAGGCAGCCCGCTGGCATTGCAAGCCGGGGAAGCGGCCTGGCGCCTGGAAGGGAAGAGCCCAGAGGCCTCTGCCACGGAAGCCGCAGCACGGCCAATGCAGGAGGCTGGAGGGCGCTGCGGGGCTCTGCCTCTGCTAACGTATTCCAGGCACTTCCCTCAGTACCCTTTTCATGTTGTCAGAAAGACACAATCCTCTGGGGCTGCACTCCGATACCCACTTCCCTCAGGTAAGCCCACTGAACTCATTGGGACTTATTTCTGAGAAGACATGTGTGGGATGGCACTGTCAAGTTGGCTGCAGAATCGGACTCAAAGAGTGCTTATCAATGGGACCTTCTCAACCTGGGGAGAGGTAACGAGCGCGGTACCGCAGGGCTCAGTCCCGGGCCCAGGGCTCTTCCACATTTTTATGAATGACTTGGAGGAGGAGGTGCAGGGAATGCTGATCCAATTTGCAGATGACACCAAATTGGGTGGGATAGCTAATACCCTGGAAGACAGAAACAACATTCAAAGTGATCTTGATAGGCTGGAGTGCTGGGCAGAAAACAACAGAATGCAGTTTAATAGGGATAAATGCCAAGTTCTGCACCTAGGAAAAAGAAACCAAATGCACGGTTACAAGATGGGGGATACGTGGCTCAACAACACTACAAGCGAGAAGGATCTTGGTATTGTTGTCAATCACAAGCTGAATATGAGCCAACAATGTGATGTGGCTGCAAAAAAGGCAAATGCCATTTTGTGTTGCATTAATAGAAGCATAGCTTCCAAATCCCAGGAAGTTCTAGTTCCCCTCTACTCAGCACTGGTTAAGCCTCATCTGGAGTACTGTGTCCAGTTCTGGGCGCCACACTTTCAGAAGGATGCAGACAAACTGGAGAGGGTTCAGAGGAGGGCAACAAGGATGATCAGGGGACTGCAAACAAAGCCCTATGAGGAGAGACTGAAAGAACTGGGCATGTTTAGCCTTGAGAAGAGAAGACTGAGGGGAGATAGGATAGCGCTCTTCAAGTACTTGAAAGGTTGTCACAGGGAGGAAGGCCAGGCTCTCTTCTCGATCATCCCAGAGTGCAGGACACGGAATCATGGGCTCAAGTGACAGGAAGCCAGATTCTGGCTGAACATCAGGAAAAACCTCCTGACTGTTAGAGCAATACGACAATGGAACCAATTCCCTAGGGAGGCAGTGGGCTCTCCCACACTGGAGGCGTTCAAGACGAGGCTGGACAGCCATCTGTCAGGGATGCTCTGACTTGGATTCCTGCACTGAGCAGGGGGTTGGACTCGATGGACTTGTAGGCCCCTTCCAACCCTACTATTTTATGATTCTAAGTGCTGGGAGTTGTGGGACCTTTTTCTGTCTCAGCATGCATAGGATTGTGCCCTTAAGAACTTTAATCCTATTTATCTCCATTATTTGGCTGCCAGCCAATGGTAACCATGGTTCTCTGTTTAGGATTTTGCCATGTTGGATTGTCATGCAAGGCTCCCTGCCCTGGGCGCCCTAACCACCGCCCCCCCCCCCATACTGGCTGGGGAATACTGGGACCTGTAGGATTTCTTTATGCCGCAATATGCACAGGATTGTGCCCTAAAGAAATCTGTGGAGGAGGGGAGGTTTATCGATGGCTACTAGCCACAATAGCTAAATAGAACCTCCAAGTGTAGATGTAGTCTACCTCTAAATACGAGTGGCTGTCTGACCACGAGTGGGAAACAGTTTGCTGGACAGGCTGGATCTCTGCCCTGATTCAGCAGGGCTGTCCTTGTGTTCTCCTTTCTTTTCTTTTTAATTTTTTTATTTGCAAACACGGCAATTACAGCAACAACAATGCAGAAAAGGGAGAAATTGAAAAAGAAAAGAAAAAGGGGGGAAGGATTTAACAATTCCATTTATTTATTTATTTATTTATTACATTTATTAATCGCCCATCTGACTGGTCACCCAGCCACTCTGGGCGATGTACAACCCACCATAAACAATTTAAAACAATAAAATTTTACCATAAAATTTTTTTAAAAAAAATACCCTAACCCACCCCAAATGCCTGCCTGAACAACCATGTTTTTAATGCACGACGGAAGCTCATTAAAGAGGGGGCATGACGGAGTTCCCTAGGGAGGGAGTTCCACAGAGTGGGGGCCACCACAGAGAAGGCCCTCTCCCTCGTCCCCACCAGTCTAGCTGTCCTGGCTGATGGGACAGAGAGAAGGCCATCCGAGGCTGATCTTGTTAAGCGGCCTGTCTGGTGTTGCTGGAGGCGCTCCTTAAGATAGGCTGGGCCGGAACCATATAGGGTTTTAAAGGTCAAAACCAACACCTTGAATTTGGCCCGGAAAACAACTGGTAACCAGTGCAACTCCTTCAGCACTGGAGTGATGTGATCTCGCCGGCGGCTGCCTTTAATCAGGCGAGCCGCCGCGTTCTGTACCAGCTGCAGTTTCCGAACCGTCTTCAAGGGTAACCCCACGTGGAGCGCATTACAGTAGTCTAAACGAGAGGAGACCAGGGCATGTACTACCGATGGGAGCAGATGGTCGGGAAGGAAGGGGCGCAGCCGCCGTATCAGATGGAGTTGATACAGCGCTGTCCGGCTCACAGCTGACACCTGAGCCTCCATGGACAGCTGGGAGTCCAAAATGACCCCCAGGCTGCGGACCTGGTCTTTCAAGGGTAGCTGTACCCCATTCAACACCAGGTCAACATCCCCCAGCCTCCGTATATATTTCAAATATATACGTTAATATAAGGAGACCATCTGTCTAGTAAGCTTCCGTACGAGATGGGTGGCTCTAGGAGACACGTTCCGACATGCAAGAGCAGCAAGATCCTCAGTCCACTGAGTGGTGGTGGGGCGGGGGGTGCTCATCCTTCCAAGGCTGAGGCATGAGTATCTTTGCAACTGTACGGACTCTTGGTATCCACTCTTGCTGTCCATGGTTAATCCCCACATCTCGGGTGTAATTTAAAAGGACGCGGGCATCCGCCAGTATCTGCTCTTGTGTTCTTAAGCAGACAGACAGGGTGTGGTGGAGGCAGCTGAATGCATGCGGAAGAGCAGAGCAGACCCCCCCCCAAAAAAAAACAGGGGTCCTGGGAGAAGCAGAGCACCTGGGTGCCCAAAGGTCACCGTTCCTTTGGACCCCTTTGCAGTAAACCTGGCCTGGAGAGGCTTGGGGATCTTCCCTGGACTTAACAGGGATGCGTGCTGAGCTCTGCTGTTTGGGGGTTCCGGTTTGGGGGCAGCTGCACCCGGGCCGCGGACAGCCTGCTGGTGCTCTCCACCACGGCTCCCGCACTCTGCTAGCGTGGAGAGTGCTTCTGTGCCAGCTGCGTGCATGGGGCGCCCTCTTGTGGCACCCGGGTTCCTGATCAAAGCAGCAAAGCGACTCCCTGGGGCCAGTTTATGGCCAATGCACATGGAGACTGATGTGGCGTGGAAAGGGAAGCGTTCTGCTTCTGGGAAGCTCTGTGGTGCAGCGCCTGCGCCCGCTTGGAGGCTACTAGGAGAGCTGTTGCCAGGGTGGCACAGAGGAACCTGGGAACAAAGGAAGCTGCCTACCCTGGGTCAGAGCATTGGTCCGTCTACCCCAGTATTGTCTGCACTGATTGGTAGCAACGGCTCTCCGGGCAGGTTTGCCCTACCTGGAGATGCCGGGGGTTAAACCTGGGGCCTTCTGCATGCAAAGCAGGGGCTCTGCCACGGAGCTCCAGCCCTTCCCTCCAGATGATGCCTGGGCTAGACAGACCAGTGGCCTGACCTAGTGTAAGGCTGGAGCTCCCCACGGCCCCGTGCCTTTGCTTGTGTCTTTAAAGGGAGAATCCCAGAAAGTGCAGCTTCTCCCACCACTGTGGTGTTCCATCAGGAGAAGCTGCAGTGCTCCTGATGATCAGATGATCAGATTAGATATGGAATTATAGTTCTGGAGGAGGCCTTGCCATAGAGCACCTAGTCCAGCCCCCTGCTCGATGCAGGACATCCAGCGTGAATGTATATCTTAAGTGAAGGTGTAGGTATAAGATAAGACGAACCATGCCGGATGGTCCATCCGGTCCAGCATTCTGTTCACACAGCTGCCCACGGGAAACTCAAGCGGGGCATGAATGCAACAGCACTCGGCTGCCCATGTTCCCCAGCAAATGGTGCACGTAGGCATATTGGCTCTGACACTGGAGGTAGCATATTGCCATCAGGACTAGTAGCTGTCGATAGCCTTCTCCTGCGTGAATTTGTCCAGTCCCCTTTGAAAGCCATCCAAATTGGTGGCCATCACTACATCTTGCAGTAGCGATTGCCATAATTTTGATTGTGCTGTGTGTAGAAGCCCTCCCTTTTATCTGTCCTGAATCTCCCACCAGTCAGCTTCATGGGAGGACCCCACTGGGTTCTAGGATTATGAGCGAGGAAGAAAAATGTCTCCCTATATGCTTTCTCCACCTTGCATAATTGTATACGCCTCTACCATATCCCTTCTCATCACCTTTTTCTAAGTTCAAGAGCCCCAGACGTTGTAACCTTTCTTCATCATAGGGGAATTGCTCCAGCCCCTTGATCATTTTGGTTGTCCTTTTCTACATGTATATCTATATACTTACTCACTTGGGAGCAGTGAACTGGGTTTTCTACAAAATTTTGAATTGGCTAATTTGCATAGGGTTATATGCATCAGAAAATTTTCAGTTTGCATCAGAAAATCACTAGAGAGTGATCTAATATAGCATGCTTACCAAATACAAGTAAAATAAATAACAAAGCTAAAAAGGTACCCTGTGTTGATTTTTTGTCCCAATGCACCATAGGTATTCAACCTGAAATATTTGAAGAGAACAATTAAAGCCCACTTAATGTGATTTAAAGGCTGTATTATGTAGACTTTTTTTCAGAATACTTGTAAAAATGTAGAAACAATAGTGTGTACTGCCCCTGCATTGTTTAAATGTAAGAAAGAAATAAAGGTACTGAAAACTCTTAACACACTAACTCAGTTTTCCCCAACCTGGTGCCTTCCAGAGATGTTGGACTCCAATTCCCAGCCTCCTTCAGTCTGCGTGGCTGGCTGGGCATGCTGGAACTTGTAGCCCAACACATCTGGAGGGAGCCAGCTCGAGGAAGGCTGCACTCCTTAATTTTAGCAAGCCAAAGATGTGTGCCGGACATGCTGACAACCGCCCGTCTCTTTCAGCAGAGCTCAGCTCCCTTCCACGGAGGGCGCTGGGGCACCTTCCCATCCACTGTCGCGACTTATTAGTTCCATTGCACACCGAGACAGGGATGTATTGCGGTGACACAGATGACTTCTCTCCCCCGTACTTGCTAGCGATAATCACCTGAAAAGCATTAATTACAACTCTGAAATGGCCAAGCCTGCCTAATGCTGTATTTGCAATTGGCATCCATCCATTGTAATGAATGAACTTACGAAATAGAAAAATTTCCACGAAAAAATAAAGCACTGGGAAAACTTGGTGCCCCACATCACTGCTTGGGAGTTATATAACTCCCAGATGAAGTGTTACTTGAGCCTAGGCTGCATTTATTTCTGTTAGTTTCTGCATTTCTGAATTTATATATTTTTGCCCAGGAGGGAGAAGAAAACGTTTTTCTGCAATGTTTTTTAAACGCTCTAATATTTGTGCTTCCTAGCTGCACACTGACATCCTAGGGTCATTCCTGGTGTGGTAGGGAGGGGGGATTGCATTCAATTAAATTCAGTATTAAATAGAGAGATTAATTTCATTTCCTTCCACTACACCCCCCCCCCCACCAAATAGGCTCTTTTGCAAGTGGCCAAGAATCTCTTCACACACCTGGGTAAGTGTCCTGAATTCATTTGTGGCCACGTTGGTGCGGTGGTGAGGGGTGGAGAGGGATTGCACAGGCCTTTATGTGACGCAATGTGGGCACAGGGTTATTTTTGGCTCAAGGCCCCTCCTGAGAGCCACTGTGATCTGGCAGGCAGAAAGTTGGACTTGAATCTGAAAGGTTGTGTCACCTGGGCAAGCCACTCGCTCTCTGCCTCAAGCCCCATCTGTAAAATGGGAATAATGGCAAAATAGTTTCCATGACTAAATCCGAAAGGGCCTGAGGCCAGAATGCCTGAGAGTTCCACCACCATCTTTTATGATTGACCAGGAACATGTCCTATCAAGACCGGGATGGTGGTGCAGAAATTTGCTGCCTTTGCCCCCTCAGCTCTAGAACTCTCTTCACCTGAAGATTTGCCAGAGTCTGACATGTTATCTGCAGATAACGTCTGCAGGGAAGGCCCATTTGAGACCACCACAGCTCGGAGAGGCCCGTTCGCAGAGCACGCCTGAAAAGGCTGTCTCCTGTGCCAAACTGTGGAGTGCGCTCCCTCAAGAACTACAATTGGCCCCCACTTGCTTGGAATTTAGAAGGGGTGCAAAGACACAACTTTCTAATTTATCCCTTTAAATTATACAGTTTTCGTGTTTTAATGCTTTGCTGTTTTTTTAGGTTCTTGTTCGTTATTGTTATGGTTTTATTGTTGAAATTGTTGTACACCTCCTTGGTGGCTTTTTAGCAAATAAGACCATATAAATGATAATAATAAACAATACTATCCTTTGCTGAGCCTAAGGAAGAGGATGGGTGAGAAATTTAATGTAAATATTCAGCCAGATGTGATACCTGCAGGAACGCCTCCTCTCTTAGCAACCAGCCCCTGCGCTAAGATCTTCAGAGGAGGTTATACCCTTTTTATTTGCCCAGACAGTTTTAGTTTATATCTTTTATTTTAAGCTGGCTGAAATAGTTTTTATGCCTTTCCATGTGATGCTGTCTTTAAGGTGTCGAGTATTTTATTTCTGTGTACGCCACCCTAAGCCCCTCTTTCGACTTATTTTAAAATAAAATAACATCACCACAACTTTGTCCTTTGGGTTTTCTACCTGGCTGCTTCTCACCCGCGCAGACGATGTGTCGGTGCTGCTGCAAGAGATCATCACGGAAGCGCGGAATCTCAGCAATGCCGAAATGTGAGTCTCCTGCCGAGCACATTACCAAAGGCGCGGGTCTCTTGGGTGCCACCTGCTCCCACAGCACGCAAGCTCAGGACGCCGAACCCTCCGGCCAAAAAACGTCTCCCGGGTGGTTCTTTCGATGGGCCAGAATATTTAGAGCAAAGAAAGGCCACACCAAGGGTGGGGAGAAATAGCCTCTTAATTTAAACATGCAGACTCAGGCTGACGTAGGACTTCCCTTGTCCCACCACAGCACGGAATTCCCTGCCATGGTCAAAAAGCTACTCAGAATGTGGGGAGAGTTTGTAGAAACCAGCTAGGCACACTTCCCAAACCTGGTGCCCTCCAGGTGTGTTGGACTACAGCTCCCATAATCACTATATGGCAGGGGTGCAGGACTCCCAGGATCACCCTTTGATGGCATCAAATTACACCCCGCTGGGTCCTCTGCAGGAGGGAATTCGGCCAGGCTGGGAAGAGCACCCGCCCCTCCCAGCAGCAGCCGTGTCTCCCGTCACCGGGACGTCCCGTCATTGCTGTCTCTGATCTAAGGTAGCAGCATGGATCCCTCCAGGGGGCGGGGCTGGAAAACCAAGCCCCACCCCCAGGAGGACCCAAAGGAGGCTGCAGAGGTCCCACATCCCTGGTAAATGGGGAACAAAGGAGAGAGGCGCCAAAGATCAAACAAGGAAGGTGCTAACACATTATTAAAGGGTAAGGAAAGCACATGGGGAGAGGAGGGCTTGGGTGGGAAAGTGAGAACCTCCGCAGAAATGCCAGAGAGGCAGTTGGAGCTGTGGGATCACACTGAAAGGGACATTTTGGTCTAGGGAGAAGGGGGGAGCTAGGCAGCGTGTGTGCGCATGGGGTTGGATGAGGTCGCCCAGGGACAGTGTGTGGAAGGAGAGGAGCAGAGACCCAAGATCAGGTCCCTGAGGGAACCCAACGGACAGAGGGGAAGCAGAGGAAGAGGTTCGCAGCTCAGGAAACATCCAAACAGCGATCTGACTGAGAGGAGGAGACCCAGCTGGAGTTCCTGCCATCAAGGACACCCAGTGGCTTGGGTTTGGCTGTACATGCCACGGCTCCCCCAGCTGCAACTGTGGAGTAGTGGCTGGAGGAGCAGGCCCCATGCCTCCTGGCTGCTGGAAAACCCAGTGCCCAGTAGGTGGTGGGCCGGGAAGGGCCACAGCCAGTTTTAAAGTAAATCAACTTTCTAAAAAATTATTCAAATTCTCAATAAAAAAGCAGTCAGTTCATTCCCACTTATGAGAGATGGAAACGTTATACACTAGGCATATCCAAAGAAAAATAGAAGCACATTTTACATAAATGGAACATAAAGGAAATATTGCATGCATACAAGGCTTAAGCAGAATGTGAAAAAACAGACAGTAATTACAGAGGGAAATAAAATGGGAACTTGCTTCACAAGGTGGAGTAGCTCTGTTGCATGCAAAGACTACAACTTGCGAAATTAATGGCAGTGAAATTCTTTCTGAACTCTGCTGGGGAGGGGAACATGGTATGAAATGAGCCGTATTAAAGCAAAAGGTGAAATAGTTATTGCATGCAATAATTACAGCAAACAAAATTAGCAGTAATTGAACTATTGTTTACTTGAGCTCCACCTAAATCCCACTAGCTACGGATGGCTTGCTGTGTTCCCAGCTTTATAGCAGTGTAGCCGAAAGGTATTTTTATATATTTTGTATCCAGATCAAACTTTGCTCTGCCAAAATGTAGCCACCACCACAGCTTTGTCATTAGCTTGCTGCAGATCGTCAACAGTACAAGACTCCGGCAGTAATCGACACACCATCAGATGCGCTGGGTCTCGGATTTCTCCACATTCACATAATATATTGTCGTCAGCCAACAGCCCCCACTTAAATAAATTTGTTTTACACCTTGGTACCCCTACCCTCTTCCTGTTCATTGTCCCCCAAACTATATAAGGGAGAGTATTTCCAGCGGCCATTTCTTCCTTCATTAAAATACTCAAGTTGGTAATCTCATTCCTCCATTTACTTATTCGATTCTGTTCTTTGGCCCCCTCTAGGATATTCTTGACATAAAACTCTTTCTAGATCTAAGTTGACGAATTTGGGGAATATATCCGCTCAAAGGGTGACAAGAATCAATCTCTTGTTTAGTTCTTTCGGTATCTGCTTCTGCTTCCCTTCTCATCTTAGGTGCGGCAATGCCAACAAGAGAATATAGTTTATTGACGGGCGTCAATTTGAGGCATCCCATCACTATGCGCATTGCCTCATTCACATCAATATCTACTTGCTTTACATGTGCTGATGCGTTCCATACTGGTGCCACATATTCAGCGGTAGAGACACTCAAGGCCATAACTGATGCTCATAACATAGCTGGCTGTGCTCCCCATGTATAGTTTGTCAATCTTCAGATAAGCCGAAAGGTTAAGGAAGGGAAAGGAGTAAATGATGCCTACCTATTCCACAGCAAAGCATCTGGGAAGATGCTTGTGTGACCCAGCATGTGGGATTCAGGAAAATTACTCCAAGTGAAAATTGAGGAGAATGTTTAAAAATAAAAATGATGAAGTCTGAGCCTCACTGAGGAATAAACTAAAAGGAAATAAAAGGAGAAATGAAGGGAAACTAAATCTACCCAAAGCTATCCAAACATCCAGCCCAGGAAAAGTAGCTCTGTGTAAAAATCCATAGGAAGGAACAGTTCTGATAAGGGAGAAGTAACAAAGAAGTAACAAAGATTAATACGAGCTGTCCGAAGCGTCTGTGGGGAATTCGGTGTAGAAAAAGTGAACCCATTGTAAAAGCGCTGCAAGCAAAAAGAATCCCATGAAAAAGCAAAGTTCTCATCCCTTGGTGTTTGAGAGAACAGATACGTTGCAGCACAGAAAAGGGCATCAGGGGGAAAACCAGAACACAAGCAAAACCCGAAGAGCTGGATCTGAGATGGAGTCGTCCATAGAAACAGTGACGCTTCTCTCTGTTGTCCAACACCCCAAAATCTGTAGGAAGTCTTGAGGCAGCCAGGGTCACCCCAGGGTCACCTCAGGGTACACTCTGGGCCCAGAGATTAGGAAGGACCAGATCCAGCATCCTTGGCCGAGGTCTGCTCACCACAGCACCCATCTGCCTGTCTTTTCCCTGACTTCAGAATCCAGAGGCATGAGATGCCTAGAGAGAAAGAAAGAATTCCTTTCTAATGAATATTTGTTTATTGATGATACATGCATTTATTAGATGACTTTCTAATGAATGGTATTAATTACACTGATTAGATGCCACTTATTACATGCCAAGAAATCTCAGCCCTCCCAATGGGAAACAGTTGAGCCACCATTTGGAAGCAGAGGTTTCTCCCATTCCGTGGCTCTGTGGGCCTTGTCCCCATCACCAAGGCCCCCCAAGGTACCCAGAGCTACAGCTGTGGTGGTGGTGGGAAGTCTGGTTTCCGCAGTTCAGGCGCTGTGAAACGGCACCCCCGCAGAATCATGTGGGGGGGCGGCGCAAATCAAAGCCGTAGTTGGTCCACTGGGCTCCACTGTTGGCCTCCTCACAGGTGCAGGGTCAAAGTGCATGCGCCACATGGGCAAGGGGGCAGAGCACATGCTTGGCATGCAGGGGGCCCAGGTTCCATCCCCAGCAGCATCTCTGAATGAGACAGGGAAAGACTCCTGCCTGAAACCCGGGGAGCCCTTGCTGCCAGCCAGTGTCGACAGTTCCTAGCAAGATGGACCAAGGGTCTGACTCCGTCTTCCTCTACTGCCAGGCTGTGCTGGCTGGGAGATTCTGGGAGCGGTAGTCCAGCACATCCAGAGGGCACCAGGAGGGGAAAGCCTGGCCTCAGCCTTCACTGCTGGGCCGCAGCGGTGGCAGCACCACGTCCTTGCAGCAGCCCTGCCATGTGGCTTCCATCGGGTCCTCTGAGCAGCATCCCCTCTGCTCCTGGGCCCTCCGTCCCTCACTCCTGACAGCCGAGAGAGGTTGCCGGAGGCCCAGCCCAGGGCGAGTGGGAATGTGTGGTTTGGACAGCACCCCTGGAATGGATGGTCGGACGAGGGGAAGTGGGGGAGAGATTCCTCCCTGCCCTGCCTCCATTTGTCCATGCCATGCTGCTGTTGGCGCTGCGCCTGCTGTGAGCTGAGGCTTGACCCGAGTCCAGTCAGCGCTTGCTCGTATCAGGACAATGGCACCAGCGCAGAACGTTAGGACTGGAGGGAGAGCCCTGCTGTGCTGCAGCCTCTCAGTGAAGCCGCTGAGCTGGCGCACCGAGGCCAGGAGGGGTCAGGTCGCCGTCTCCTAGGCGTCCCTTCATGCCTGTTGTCCATAGTTCTTCATAAGCCTAATGCTAGTGAAGAAGAGTGCTTTTGAGCATGTGCAGAGTGCACGTCCCTTACTTCTGAGAAGCCACAACATACCTTTCCGTGCATCTATCTCAGGACTGGCTTCTGGGTTGGAAGGTGTGGTTTTATCGGCAGACTTTAGCCGTGGCACCTCTCACTTTAGAAATCAGGCATCGTGCAAAGGGCTGTGGGGAGGGGTGCTGCTTCCCTGGTTAAGAGATGCATGGCTGCCCATTGTTCTCTGTTTGGCTTACTGAAGAAGCCCTTCTCATCCTTTTTTGGGGGGGGCATTCTCTTGCAGATGCTCAGTGTTCCTCCTGGATAGAATCAGCCATGAACTGGTGGCCAAAGTTTTTGATGGGGGTGTGGTGGATGATGAGGTAAGAGCCACAGGAAAGAGACTGGAAACACTGAAGGGATGCGGTGGGGAATACCAGATACAGTCTCTCTCTTCTACTCTTATGGAAGATGCCATCACCCAGTGGTAGGGCACGTGCCCCGCATGCTCCGTGTCTGGCGTCTCCAGTTCAAACAGAGATATGGTGACCAGTTGATGGGAAAATCCTTCTCTGCCCTCTGAGGCTCTGGAGAGCTTCTGCTGCCAGTCATCACGGGCAATACTGCTCTAGATGGACCAGTAGACAGACTTACTTGGCAGGAAGGAAGCAGCTTCCTATATATCCATCATCCACGTTCAATATGGCTGGCAGCAGGATAGACCATATGGGGAGAAATTTGCTGAGCTCTCATTTTAATGTGAACTTACCGAATTTCACACTATTGAACCAATATGCAAACTGAAACTCAGTTATCCTTCACAAATGCCCACTTCTCCGAATTTTGCAATGCAGTTTTCCATTTAAAAATTGTATACAAAAAATGTGTATATTAGGAGAAAATCCACACAAAAATGTGTGTTTGCATGCATCAGGAAAATGTCTTGCAAAAAATGAGCATATTATTCAAAATTGCATAAAAATGCATGTATTAGGAGAAATGTCCACAAAAATGCATACAAATTTTAATGCAAACTTTTTAACGTACTGTTTACACAAGCTTTCCCTGGCTTGTAATTGATAGCGTGATGCTGCTCCATTTCTGTTGCTGTTGTTATTTTCATTGTTAAGCATTTATTTACTTATTTTTATTGTACCTGAAATGGTTTATTGAATATTTTAATACTGGTGTTAATATTTTAGCATGTCACCTGCTTGGAAATTTTATTATATCTAGTGGTATACAAGTATTATAATTACATTAATAAATAATTTCATTGTTTGGGATAGACCAAACATGAGAATGGAAAGATGGGAAACTGAGCAAAGCCCAAACTGACAGATGCAGCCATCCCTAGACATGTGGAGTGACTGATGTACTTGTGTGTGCTCCTCCCTTGGACGCAGAGCTACGAAATCCGGATTCCAGCAGACCAGGGCATAGCGGGTCATGTGGCAACGACGGGGAAAATCCTCAACATCAAGGATGCCTATTCCCACCCGCTCTTCTACCGCGGGGTGGATGACAGCACTGGGTTCCACACCAGAAACATCCTCTGCTTCCCCATCAAGGACGAGAACCAGGGTGAGGGGCAGGGGGAGGGGGCTGCTACATCATGCCCCTCCCCATGCAGGGATGCATGGGACCCTTCCAAACTGTCCCTACGTGTTGCCCGAGGGGAGGGCACAAAAGAAGAGGCAATTGGCTATCATCTGTGCTCCTCCCCCTCCTAGTCGCCACCACGTGGCCTCCAAGGGAAGCTCAGAAGATGCTTCACTCCTGCCCTCTCCAAGCCACAGCCGTGTCCTCTTCCATCTCACACTCGTGAGCAGGCCCTCGCTCACGGTTCTTCCTTTTTTCTTGAGCCGGCCGTGGTCTCCTCCGCTCCTGGTTGGGAGGGGGTTTTGAGTGCTGTGCTGGTGCTCCCAGCCTCCCAGGTCAGCTGCTGGGAATGTGTGGCCCCTGCTGCCCCCTTGAGGAGGCAGATGCTGCTGCCGCCTCTGTCATTTGCTGCTTGAACCTGAACCCATCCCTTGCATCCTCTTCTTCTGGCTTGGACCCTTGCCTGCCACCCAGGGCTTTCTTGCTGTGGGAATACCTTCCCAGCCCCCAGTCAGATCTTGGCCAAAGTCTGAAGTGAGCCAGGAGCCAGTAACCAGGAGACAATCCAGCAGTTAGGACCAAAGAGTAAGTCGGTAAGGACAAACCAGGAGGCAGGATTGAGGAGCAAGCCAGCGCTCAGGGCCAGGGATACAGGGGTACCCCAACCTCAGGAAGACCTTGTTGCTCAATCGGGGCTCTGCCCTCTTATACTCCTTCCTCTTCAGGAGAGTCCAGCGACCTGCCAGGGTGGACGGAGTCAGTCCAAGGCTGGAAGGGTCTCCACTGAGAAGCTGCCGCCCACAGTTCAGTGGCTCACCACATGGGGCAGCTGTCTGCAGACCTTGACAGTCTGTGACTCCCCCCAGTGAGGAAACCTGTTCAGAACTTCCCCCAACATGTGGTCAGCTTGGGGCTGGGGCTGGGAGGAGCTGTGCAATGTTGGGGGCAGAGGCCAAGGTACGACACACACACAACCGGCAACCCCTTGCAACACGCTTTGCCCCTTCATGCGAGTAACATTTGAAGAGGGCTACTGTCTCACCAAACTGCAAGTAAATTTGGTCACAAGGAGGCATGGCAGAGTGGCGGAGGGGAGGGAGGGAGGGAGGGAGGGTATGGTTCCACATTGTGCTTTAGTCACACCTCTCAGCATCCCAGTTCAGTTTTCCAGGATGCACAAGATATAAAAAATATAAAAATGTAATAAATAATAAATAAAAATAAGAGGTGCCAGAAGTATTTGGCCAACCAGTCATGTGTGGGCCCTGATGATTTGGGGGTGGGGGGGCAGCTCACATAGAGCCAACAGGTTATGGCTTATGAGAATCATATCATTGGAAGCGGAAAGAGATCGTGCAGTCCCAGCCTCCTGTCCTCTGTAGAGGGGATATTTCTGGTGCAATGGAACTGGCTCTTGTCAGCAGTTGAGTGTGCTCCTTCCTCCTCCAAACCAACACAGCGCCCCAGTCATTGTCCTTCTCTCTGCTTCTTCTAGAGGTCATTGGAGTGGCTGAGTTGGTCAACAAAATCAATGGGCCTTGGTTCAGCAAGTTTGATGAGGACCTGGCCACCGCATTCTCCATCTACTGCGGCATCAGCATTGCCCATGTAAGCATCTTTCTTTTTTCCTTTTTTCCTGGCTGTTGCATCTTCTTTGGGTAGAGCTGAGCAGCTTCCCAGGGCCATGCATATATCGTATCAGTCCAGATCCTTTCCAGGGATGGGGGAAGAGGTCATGTAGCCAATGCTACATGAAATTTGATTCAGAAACTTGTCCATGCCCTAGGGTGACTAAGTCCTGGTTTTCTTTGCTCCAGTCTCTGCTCTATAAGAAGGTCCGTGAGGCCCAGTACCGGAGCCACCTGGCCAATGAGATGATGATGTACCATATGAAGGTAAGGAGGGTGTGGGCCATTCCAGAAAGATGAATGCTAACTGTGTCCCCCTTCTGTGCATCCTGATGTGCCGCACTCCATGTTTGGGCATGGAAGGATAGATATGAGGTGCCTGCATCACTTGTATGCTAATAAGTACATCTCTGTTTATGTGTGGATAAGCAATCAACGTACTAACTGCAGTGACACGGACAGTACTGACAGTTCAGTTTTAAAGCTGGGAAAAGGCCCATTTGCGGGTCGGTCTGGACGGCTGGTGCTTCCCATGTCCCAACTAACTGGCCAACTTAGTCAAGAAGAATCATAGAATCATAGAATAGTAGGATTGGAAGGCGCTCACAAGGCCATTGAGTCCAACCCCCTGCTCAATGCAGGAATCCAAGTCCGAGCATCCCTGACAGATGGCTGTCCAGCCTCGTCTTGAACGCCTCCAGTGTGGGAGAGCCCACCGCCTCCCTAGGGAATTGATCCCATTGTCGTATTGCTCTAACAGTCAGGAGGTTTTTCCTGATGTTCAGCCGGAATCTGGCTTCCTGTAACTTGAGCCCATTATTCCGTGTCCTGCACTCTGGGATGATCAAGAAGAGATCCTGGCCTTCTTCTCTGTGACAACCTTTCAAGTACTTGAAGAGCGCTATCACATCTCCCCTCAGTCTTCTCTTCTCAAGGCTAAACATGCCCAGTTCTTTCAGTCTCTCTTCATAGGGCTTTGTTTTCAGTCCTCTGATCATCTTTGTTGCCCTCCTCTGAACCCTCTCCAGTTTGTCTGCATCCTTCTTAAAGTGTGGTGCCCAGAACTGGACACAGTACTCCAGATGAGGCCTAACCAGTGCTGAGTGGAGGGGAACTAGTACTTCCCGGGATTTGGAAGCTATGCTTCTATTAATGCAACCCAAAATAGCATTTGCCTTTTTTGCAGCCACATCACATGGTTGGCTCATATTCAGCTTGTGATCGACAACAATTCCAAGATCTTTCTCGCTTCTAGTGTTGTTAAGCCACGTATCCCCCATCTTGTAACTGTGCATTTGGTTTCTTTTTCCTAGGTGCAGAACTTGGCATTTATCCCTATTAAATGTCATTCTCTTGTTTTCTGCCCAGCGCTCCAGTCTATCCGGATCACTTTGAATTTTGTTTCTGTCTTCCAAAGTATTAGCTATCCCGCCCAATTTTGTGTCATCTGCAAATTTGATCAGCATTCCCTGCACCTCCTCCTCCAAGTCATTAATAAAATGTGGAACAGCACTGGGCCCAGGCCTGAGCCCTGCAGTACCCCACTTGTTACCTCTCCCCAGTTGGAGAAGGTCCCACTGATAAGCAGTCTTTGAGTCTGATTCTGTAACCAACTATGGATCCACCGGATCGTTGTTTCCTCTAGCCCACTTTGAGCTAGTTTGCTCATCAGGATATCATGGGGCACTTTGTCGAAAGCTTTGCTGAAGTCGAGGTATATGATGTCTACAGCATTCCCACGGTGTACAGGGGAGGTTATTTGATCAAAAAATGAGATCAGATTCGTCTGGCAAATCTTATTTACAAATCCATTTTGTTTTTGACAAATCCATGTTGGCTTTGAGTAATCACGGCTTTGTTGTCAAGGTGCTTCCTTTATCATCTGCTCCAGAATTTTCCCAGGGATTGATGTCAGACTGACTGATCTGTAGTTCCCAGGTTCCTCCTTTTTACCCTTTTTGAAGATAGGGACAACATTAGCCCTCCTCCAGTCATCTGGCACTTCCCCCATCCTCCATGACTGCTCAAAGAGAATAGACAGCAGTGCTGAGAGTTCTTCTGCCAGTTCCTTTATGACTCTAGGATGCAGTTCATCTGGCCCTGGAGATTTGAACTCATTCAAAGTAATTAGGTGTTCCTTGACCATATGCCTATCGATCTCAGGCTGCAATCCTGCCCCTTCAGCCTGTACTTTGCCTTTGCCAGGGGGGTCATAGACCCTCTGTTGGGAGAAGACTGAGCCAAAGTAGGAATTGAGCACCTCTGCCTTTTCTTTGTCATCTGTTATCGTTTTGCCATCCTTATTTAATAGCTGAACCACCATTTCTTTCCTCTGCCTTTTACTATGCATGTAGCTGAAGAAAGCTTTTTTGTTGTTTTTAGCATCCCTCGCTAACCTCAGCTCGTTCTCAGCTTTAGACTTCCTGACGCCATCTCTGCAATTCTGTGCTATCTGCCTGTACTCTTCCTTTGTTCCTTGGCCTTCTTTCCACTTTCTATATGTGTCCTTTTTTGTTTTCAGGTCATCCCTAAGCTTTTTGTGAAGCCACATTGGCTTCTTCTGTTGTCTTCCACCTTTTCTTCTTGTTGGAATTGTTTGTGATTGTGCCTTGAGAATTTCCTTTTTTAAAAGCTCCCACCCATCTTGGACTCCTTTTCTCGTTAGCGTCGCTTGCCATGGGACCTTACTGATCATTGTTCTGAGTTTATTAAAATCAGCTTTCCTAAAATCCAGGGTATGCATTTGACTACATTCGGCTTTTGCTTCCCTTAGAACCAAGAACTCAAGTACAACATGGTCGCTTTCCCCCAGAGTTCCTGTAACTGCTACTTTATCCACTAAGTCATCTCTGTTGGTTAGGATCAAGTCAAGGGTAGCCGATCCTCTAGATCCTTCCTCTACTTTCTGTAGGAGGAAGTTATCCGCCACACAAGTCAGGAATTTCCTGGAGGGGCCATGTTTTGCAGCATTTGTCTCCCAACAAATATCGGGGAAATTGAAGTCCCCCATTACTACTACATCATGCTTCCTTAAAACATTGGCTATTTGCTTTCCAAAAGTTTCATCCTCGTCTTCTCCTTGGTTGGGTGGCCTGTAGTAGACTCCGACCACCAGGTTCCTTTTATTCTTTGCTCCATTTATTTTGATCCAGATGCTCTCGATGGGGCTACCAAGCTCCTCCTCCTGTATTTCTGTGCAGAGATATGTATTTTTCACATACAGTGCAACCCACCTCCCTTTCTGTTCCTCCTGTTCTTTTTGAACAAGTTATATCCTTCAATTGCTGTATTCCAGTCATGAGAGTCATCCCACCAAGTCTCAGTTACACCTATCAAGTCATAATAAGTCATAAGAGCCAGTGTGGTGTAGTGGCAAGAGTGTTGGACTAGGAGCTGGGAGATCCGGGTTCTAGTCCCCACTCGGCCATGGAAGCTCACTGGGTGACTTTGGGCCAGTCACAGACTCTCAGCCCAACCCAC
Source organism: Heloderma suspectum (assembly GCF_057233095.1). Taxonomy (NCBI): domain Eukaryota; kingdom Metazoa; phylum Chordata; class Lepidosauria; order Squamata; family Helodermatidae; genus Heloderma; species Heloderma suspectum. The sequence continues at coordinate 4,096,214 of NC_139460.1, forward strand.
CTCACAGGGTTGTTGTTGTGAGGATAAAATGGAGAGGAGGAGGATAATGTAAGCCACCTTGGGTTCCTTGCAAGAGGAAAAAAGGCGGGGTATAAATGCAATCAATCAATCAATCAATCAATAATTTCCCTCCTGTATTAAGAGTTCAAGTTCATTCTGTTTGTTTCCCATACTCTGGGCATTAGTATATAGACATCGAAGACCATGTGCTTCATAGTCTGGCTTTCTTCCTACATGTGTCTGAAGACTATTATTGGGTGCTATCAGAGCTGTTCTCTCCGTTGCAGTGCATGCGCCTACATCCATTGTTACCCCCAACATTACATCTCCCTTCCCCATAGGATTCAGTTTAAAGCTCTCCTGATGAAGTTCTTCGTGCTGTGGCCAAACACATTCTTCCCATCGTGAGGTGCAACCTCTCCCTAGCCAACAGCCCATTTTCCAGGAAGTATAGGCTGTGGTCCCAGAATCCAAATCTCTCTCGTTGGCACCACCTTCATAGCCAGTCATTCACCCGGAGTACTTTTCGTTCCCTTTCTATCCCTCTTCTAACTACTGAAAGGATGGATGAGAAAATTATCTGGGCCCCAAAGTTCTGGAGTTTCCTTCCCAGAGCTTCAGATGTGATTTCTTCGTAGCTCCGCTTGGCGGTATCATTTGTTCCCACATGGATGAGAAGAAAGGGATACCTGTCCGTGGGCTTTATGAGTGCAGGCAACCTTTCAGTCACGTCTCTAATTCGTCCCCCTGGGAGACAACATACCTGGCGAGTCCACGGGTCTTCGCGACATACTTGGGTCTCGATCCCACGCAGCAAGGAGTCTCCCACTACTACCACTCTTCTCTTCTTGTTGTTGTAGGCCTGGATTTCATCGCCTCTGTTTGACTGACCTTCAGCCTCTTGCTCACTCTCATGCAGGTTCCCCTGTAATTCTTCCTGTGCACACTGTCCTCCAGTCTCATCCGCAAGTACCTGGAATCGGTTCCACAGCTCCACTGCTTCCACTGGTGCAGAGTGGCGTCTAGTTCTTCTTCTCCTAACTGACACCCTTTTCCAAGGAGTATCCTCTACTCCATTTTTCTTTACCTCAGGATTTCCCACTGCCTCATCTTGCTGTTGCTCTTCAAGCGTCTGGTCTTCCCTTTGCTGCTGTAGTTCCCCCATTCTGTCCAAGAACTCTTCGTGTTCTCTTATTCCCTGGAGGGTTGACAGTCGCCGCTCCAGTCCACTTACTTTTTCTTCCAGCAGCGTGATCAACTTGCAGTTGTTGCAGGTGGAGGCCATGTTGTTCTCAGGCAAGAAAACAAACATTGCACACACCTTGCAGGTCACTACCACTGGAGAGTCCTGTCCTTCCATAGCCTCTTTTCCCTTTTTGTGTCTAGCTTTGTGATGGTTCTAGACTAGCCTGTGCCTGCTCCTCTACTCAGTAGAGGTTAAAAGCAGAGTCCCACTGGTGTGAAAGTGTGTGTTACAAGACAAATAAATGGAAAAAAGTTAGTTAAAAATAAAATGAAAAAATGAAAAAAAATGTTAGGGGCCTCCCCCTTGACCTCCCCTGCTGAACTCCCCTGGCCAACTCCTGTTTGCTCCCCCTGTCCACTCGCTCTGTTCGCTCACTCTCTGGGAGCTTGCCTGCTTCTGTAGTCCCTGGACCAGCTGGAGCAGCTTGCTCTGCTCTGCTCTGCTCAGCTGGGAGGCAGGGAATAGACCGAAGCTTCCCGCTAGGGATGGGGGAGAATTTCTCCCCGAAACTTTGGGGGGCCGAGCGCCAACGCATTCGATCCTCCGAAGGTTGTTCGGTGAGAAATTCTCCGTCCCCCCGCCCCCCCCCCCAGGATGGGACTTACCTTTCACGAATGTCCCTCCCGGCAGCGGGTCCCGGCGGCGGTTCGGCAGGTCTTCGTCAGGGGCGGGGGCGGCAGCCGGTCTTTTGACCGGCTGCCGCCACCGCCATTACAAGCAAAGTTTAAAAAAAAAAAAACGCCCCTGTGATAGGCTGCGTAACGATTAACGTAGCCTATCACGGCTAGATTTGCAAAGTCAGCCGTGATAGGCTACGTTAATCGTCACGTAGCCTATCACGGGTGACTTTAAAAAAAAAAAAAAAGCGCGTACGGCTAATGGCAGCCCCCATAGGGAGCCGCCATTTGTGTTCCTTATTTGGTCCCTGTAGTCTACGTAAAGATTTACGTAGACTATGGCGAAAATAAGGACAACGCAAATAGCGTTGCCCTTATTTTCGCTGTAGTCTACGTAAATCTTTACGTAGACTACAGGGACCAAATAAGGAACGCGAATGGCGGCTCCCTATGGGGGCTGCCATTTGCATACGCGCTTTTTTTTTTTCCCAAAGTCACCCGTGATAGGCTACGTGACGATTAACGTAGCCTATCACGGCTGACTTTGCAAATCTAGCCGTGATAGGCTACGTTAATCGTTACGTAGCCTATCACAGGGGCGTTTTGTTGTTGTTTTTTTCTTTTGAAGTTTGCGGCCGGGGAGACAGGGCGCTTCTCCCCGGCCTGAATTTCAGCCGGGCGAGGCGGGAAGCCTCCCCCCCCGGCCTGAATTTCATCCGGGCGAGGAGGGAAGCTTCCCCCTGCTGGCCTGAACTTCGGGGGGAGCAGCGAAGCGCCTCCCCCCCACCGCGAAGCAAGCTGCGAGACCAGGTAAGTGACTTTCGTGCTCCCTTACTTCCCGCCCACTCAGCTGCTGGGAGTACTCAGGCCACACACCCCCAATTCAGTTGGAGCTCTCAGAAGCACCTGGTGAGCTCACAGCCAGTCAGAAGGATAAAGGGCAGCGCCCTGGGCTTCCTGCAGCCCACTTACCTCTTAGCCTCTGTCTCCTTTGTCTCCTTTGTCTCTTCAACCACTGCAACTCCCCTGGCCAACTCCTGTTTGCTCCCCCTGTGCGCTCGCTCTGTTTGCTCGCTCTGCTCGCTCGCTCTCTGGGAGCTTGCCTGCTTCTGTAGTCCCTGGACCAGCTGGAGCAGCTTGCTCTGCTCTGCTCTGCTCAGCTGGGAGGTGGGAAACAGACTGAAGCTTCCCGCCCACTCAGCTGCTGGGAGTACTCAGGCCACACCCAAGAGCCCTTAACCATTTCTCCTTTTAGAACTTGAGCGCCGCTTTTTCTTCCAGGTGTCTGACGATGAATACACCAAGCTTCTCGATGAAGGAATCACGCCAGTTTCAGCCATCGACTCCGACTTTGCCAAATTCACATACACGCCGCGTTCTCTTCCTGAGGATGACACATCTATGGTGAGCCTCCTCCCCGTCCTCCAGTCTGCAGCAGGTGGCAAGCTTCCCTGCCACATGAGCTCATTCATATCCCCTTCTGCTTTCTATCATTCAGAAAGGATGTCCAGGCCCATCTGTTAAGCCAGGGATGATCCCAGTAGTGGAAACCCCACCTCAGGCTTGCAACAGACATTGAGCATGATGATAAGAATGTAAGAAGTGTCTTGCCAGATCTAACCAAAGGCCCACGAATACCAGCATCTTGCTTCCCACAGCAGCCAACCAGATGCCTCTAGGAAGCCAATTCGTTGGCCCACTGCCTCTGAATGTGGAGGGTCCATGCAGCCATCATGTCTAGTGGCAGCTGTTGATAAAACCTCTCTCTCTCTCTCTTTCCCCCCCCACCCTGCAGGCCATTCTGAGCATGTTGCAAGACATGAACTTCATCAGCAGCTACAAAATTGACCGCCAAACGCTTGTCAGGTATGATTCCAAGACAGCCTCTTTCTCCCTCCCTTCCACAGACACACATACAAAATTGTGGGTTGGGTTGTCCTCTCCCTGACACACAGCAGGCTTAACATCAGCAAGCCCTCAGCAGAAGAACTGAGCCCCAGGCCCAAAGAAGGAGGAGCCACAGATCTCTCTGATATATCCTGAAACAGGACATTGTCTCTGCATTTACGATGTGTTTGTTACATGGGTGGCAGAGGCAGTCTGGTGTAGTGGTTAGAGTCTTGGATTGGGGCTAGGGCAGTGCTGGGAAACCTGTGGTCCTCCAGATGTTGATGGACTACAACTCCCATCATCCCTGACCATTGGCTGGGGCTCATGATAGTTGAACCCCAACCACATCTTGCCATAATAAGATTCCTGTCACCATGTTGGCTATCTGGACCTTTTTTAAAGTTGACCCTTTTATTTGCCAAGCACCAACTCAGTTATTCAGAAAGAGCAATTTAAAATGCATATATGTATTATTTATTTATTTATTTATTAGATTTGGGTACCGCCCAACCAGCAAATGCCCTTAGGGGACTTTACAATCATAAAACCAAACAACAACAAAATAACCAATAAATAATATAATACAACATTACAAGTATCAAAATACTACAATATTAAACATTAAAAACATTAAACACTGTTAAATATTAATTTGTAAAGAAATGATTCATGGATGGTTTTGCTCCTCACCCCTTTCAGGTTTTGGGTACAGAGAGTTAACCAGCATCATCCTAACCAAGGGGTCGCTGTTATTGTTTTGTTTTTCTCCTAGGTTCTGCCTGATGGTGAAAAAGGGATACAGGGACCCTCCCTACCACAACTGGACGCACGCCTTCTCTGTCTCCCACTTCTGCTACCTGCTCTACAAAAATCTGGAGCTGGTCAATTACCTGGAGTAGGTGGATATTGCTTTGCTCTCCTCTGGGGCTCAGTTCATGCCAGAGATCAGGCCCAGAACACAAGAAGGGGGGTTCTGGCAGTATATTTGCATCACTTGGGGGATCAGGCTGGCAAAGGAGATTCTCTCTCTTTGGCAGACATTGTTTATCCTGCTGTGCGGGGATCTGTTGGAAAGCAAAACAAAATGTCTGCCTAAGGGCTTCATCACATGGGTGGAGAAATCCGCATTAATACTGGGGCTTTCTCCATCTGGTTTCATCGCGGGATTAGATCTGGCTCCTTTACACAGTTATTTTAATCTCATTATATTCTGTTCCTTACCTTTTCGTGGTGTGGCTACTTTTCCAGAAAAAGCCATTACACACACTGAGGGCATTGCGAAATTCTAAGAATGGACGAAAGTCCCTTACCTGGTCCCGCAGCTGTTTTTGGTGGGGGGGGGGAGACACTCCGTTTCTTCCCCTGAAATTCTTGGTGGGGGGGAGGCACCCTGACTCCCCAGCCACGAAATAAAAAAGTAAATTGTTAAAAAAAAAAAGTGATAGGCTACGTAACGATTTGCGTAGCCTATCATGGCTAGATTTTCAAAGTCAGCCATGATAGGCTACGTAAATCTTTACATAGCCTATCACGGCTGACTTTGAAAGAAAAAAAAAAAGCGCGTATGCAAATGGCGGCGCCCATGGGCGCCGCCATTTGCGTTCCTTATTTGGGCACGGGTAGTCTACATAAAGATTTACGTAGACTACAGTGAAAATAAGGGGAACGCAAATAGCGTAGCGTCTACGCTATTTGCGTTCCCCTTATTTTCGCCATAGTCTACATAGTCTACATACACTAGACGTGCCAAAATAAGGAACGCAAATGGCGGCGCCCCTGGGCACCGCCATTTGTGTACGCGCGGTTTTTTGTGTTTTTTTTAACTCAGCCGTGATAGGCTACGTAAACATTTACGTAGCCTATCACGGCTGACTGCAGGGATGTAAATGGCGGCCGCCGCCGCCATTTGCAGCCCGGCTGGCCAGGATTTGGGGGTGGAGGGACGGAGCACCTCCCCCCGGCCAGAAGTTCGGGGGGGAGGGATGGAGCACCTCCCCCCCTGCCAGAATTTCGGGGGGAGGGACGGAGCAGCTCCCCCCCACCACAAATCAAATTTTGTTCAAGGTAAGTGACTTCCGTACATCCCTAGGGTCATCAACCTCCGGCAAACTGCCCAAACCCCGCCACCACAGGCACCGGCTTCCCAGCAAACTGCTGGCATGCCAGCCATTCTGTGTTGTGGAGCGAGCAGCCGAAGTCGGGAGCAAACGTCAATGCGTTGCCGCATGGCGGCAAGCCAACGCGGTTCAAGCCGGTGTGGCAGCAATCCGGCAGGCGACACGCCCACCACCCCATGTCTCTGCCATCATCATCATGACCACGCCCCAACAAACCAAAGCAATTGCCCACAGCCGCACACACAGAGCGTTTTTCCAACAGGGGATAACACAGGATAGGCAGGGGGAAATGGCGGGAAAATAATGGAGGATTACGACGTCGTGTAATGGACCTGCAAACTTCCGTGATTGGCCAATCGTGAAGGTGCGATAAATTGCAGGTGTAGAGATGCCCCAAATCTCTGCATAGAAATACACCTACTTTTCTACAATCAGAGGTCAGTGTGATTTCAGTTTCCCTCCATCTTAGCTCCTCCAATGACACACATATTGTTTACTCTGAATCCATCCATTGCCATCCATAGTTCGGCATGGTTTCCTTCCAACTTCATTCCTTCAGTGGCCCACTTCCTCTTTGACATATGCCCCCATGCTTTTGGTAGGATGTCTACCCTTTACACACACAAAAAAGCTTCTTGTATGTTTATCTGATACAACATTGTTCAGTGCTTTTTCAAAACAAAACAAAACCTTGAACAACTGCTGGGGTGTGTGGCAGGAGGTGGCTTTGTGGCTGATTGTCACAAGTGCTGGCCAATCAGTGCTGTGCACAGCCACTTCAGTTACAAATAGGAAGACCAGCTTTCCACTGTGGGTGCCTCCAAACAAAGAGCTCCTAGTGGTGCTTCTAGATGGAGGGGTCCTAGACCATTGGAAGGCCTTGTGCATCTGTTCCATATCTTCTTCCTTAATGGGTTTTCTGTGGTGAGAGAAATGGCAGAAGAAGCAGTGGAAAAACAGGAGAGGGTTATGAGTGGAAGAGGGCATCATCTGGACACCCCCATAAAATTCCATGAATGAGGCAGGGCGGTGACGCCATAAAAGCCTAATCTAGAAGCACCCCTCGTGCTATGAACGAGAAGGCCTTGGACAGCTACTCCGTCTTTTCCACCTTAATGGATTCCATCTGGTAAGAAAAAAGATGGTGGTGGGAAAATATAGGAGGGTTACAAATGTTATTCATTTATTTATTCAGTCATTTCATTTCTATATTGCCCAATAGCCGAAGCTCCCTGGACAGTTCACAAAAATTAAAACCAAACGGCACACAATAAAACAATATAAAATATATAGAACATTAAAAGCACAATATAACAATACAACCACAATAAAACCTAGCAGCACTGCAGGAATTTAAAATACAGATTTAAAACAGCAAAGCTAAAAGTCTAGAAAGCCAAAAGTCTAGAAAGTCCCTTACTTGATCCCAAAGCTTGCTTTGCGGTGGGGGGGAGGCGCTCCGTCCCTCCCCCCAAAATTCTGGCCTGGGGGGGAGGCGCCCCGTCCCTCCCCACCGAAATTCTGGCCGGGGAGGAGGCGCCCCGTCCCTTCGGCCGCGAAACCTCATCTCCTGCCGGGACACAAATGGTGGCGGCCGTAGCTGCCGCCATTTGTGTCCCTGCAGTCAGCCGTGATAGCCTACGTAAATGTTTACGTAGCCTATCACGGCTGACTTAAAAGAAAAAGAAAAAAAAGCGCGTACGCAAATGGCGGTGCCCATGGGCGCCACCATTTGTGTTCCTTATTTTGGCACATGTAGTCTACGTAAACATTTACGTAGACTACAGTGAAAATAAGGCAACGCTATTTGCGTTCCCCTTATTTTCGCCGTAGTCTACGTAAATGTTTACGCAGACTACACGTGCCAAAATAAGGAACGCAAATGGCAGCGCCCATGGGCTTTTAGTACGCGCTTTTAGTACGCGCTTTTTTTTTTCCCCCAAAGTCAGCCGTGATAGGCTAAGTAAGGATGTACGTAGCCTATCATGGTGTTTTTTAAAAATCTAGCCATGATAGGCTACGTAAATCTTTACATAGCCTATCATGTTTGTTGGTTTTTGGTTTTTTTTTACTTGGAAATGATGGCGGCAGCAACCGCTGCTGCCGCCGCCGCCGCCAGGAACATTCGAGCAAGGTAAGTCCCATCCCGGGGGGGGGGGGGGGCAGACCGTTTCTCCACCAATTTCGGGGGGCCAAATGCGCTGGCATTCAGCCTCCCTGAGATTCGTGGAGAAATTCTCTGACATCCCTCCTTCCCCAGTGGGCCCATAAGACCAATTCAGCACATTCCAGATGCAGCCTCACTCCTACAGACTGAGCTTGGCCTCTGCCCCAAGAAGCCCCGCTCCTCCCTCCGGCTGGCTTTATGTGGCCATGTCACTTATCACAGCAAAAACCACCTTTCCTTACTGTTGGCTTTTCTGGACAATAAATTGAGAATCCAGATTCTAGCTTCAGTTGCATTTTCCCAACAATGAGTCAAACCACAGTGTTTAGTACTTGCGATGCGGGGTGGGGGGAAGCAGTCCTTTCATGCTTCCCGGGGAGCGGGGGACATCATACACATAGAGAAGTCACATGTCAGGGAGACAGCACTGAGAATTGGCTTCTGTCCTGAATTTCAAGTGGTGTTCATCCGTGATGAGCCTCCAAGACTGAATCATACAGAGCACAGATCGGAAAGCGACTGAACAGCCACCTTGACCAATCCCTCTCCCCCTAGTTAGCAAGCACTTCCCCCCCCATTGGTAAGCTCATGCGCACAAGGAATGTGCCCCCCCACACACACACACATCCCTGGTCACATGGAGGCATTCCCGGCACATCAGATACTTCTGCATTCATATGTGGTTGTGTGTGTTTTTCTCTTAACAGAGACATCGAAATCTTTGCCCTGTTCATCTCCTGCATGTGCCACGACCTGGACCACCGGGGCACCAATAACTCTTTCCAGGTGGCTTCGGTATGGCTTGAAGGAACCCATCCTCGACAAAGCGAGGGAGGGAGGGAGGGAGGGAGGGAGGGGTTGGGGTCTCATGTTGTAGCAGACCATCACATATTTCTATAGCACCCTTTTGCCAGCTGCTTCTCCATTTGCTTTGCAAGCTACAATAGACCCATTTAAGAAGGAGGCAAATACTCTACAGAAGGACTCCAAATGTGGATCTTCTAAAACAGCCTTCGCCAACCTAGTGACCTCTAGATGTGTTAGACTACAATTCCCATAATCCCCAGACAATGGCCACACTGGCTGGGGATTATGGGAGTTGAACTCTGGCACATCTGAAGGGCACCAGGTTGAGGGAAAGCGGTCTAAAAGCACATGAAGAATGTTTAAAAGTGTATATTAGGAGTTTTTTAAGGGGAGCAGGGAGCAAGATCTGGCAGGAGCAAATCCCCACACCAAGGGACTTATCACAAGGAAACTATATTTCAGTTTTAATCATAAGCGGCACATCTGAGGCTGTGCAGTGTGTTGTTGTTGCTGTTGTTGTTGTTGTTGTTATTGCTGAGGGCTGATTCCTATCTTCCCCATGCAACAAGCTTGCTGCTGCTTATGTGGTTATTGGTTAAGAGCTGTTTTGTGTTACCATTTCCTGCATGTCTTGGAAAATCTTTTCTTGCACCGGGTTTCTTCCCTCACCAGCATCCTTGCTCCTCAGGAGAGGTGGGGAGGTGGTGCTGATGTGGGATGGAATGGCATCACTCTCTTGTCCCACGTGGTCTCAGCATTTCCAGTGTTGCTCATGTGCCATGAGGCCAAACTGTGTGGGTGACACAAGAACCAGCCCTTAGATGGCATCTGGGATTAGGGGGTGGACCTTCCATGGCAAGAAGGTGTCACTTGAGCTTTTGAACAGCTTATTTCACAAACTAAGCACTGCACAGACCAAGTCACTTCTGAGATGGCTTTCCCCATCCTTGCAAAGCAGGCAGGGAAGGGGCGCTTGCCAAGAGGAGGAAGTGGAGGTCATCTGCTATCCAGGCCAACCTTGCTCCAACACCAAAAATCCTCTCCCCCGTCCCCTTCCTCCCAGCCCCCAGGGCCTCTCCTTAGCCAGCACATGTTGAAGCCCAGTCCGTCTTCATCCTTGCCACACCCCGGCCCTTCATGTGGCTTCTGTGCCTTGCAGTCATAATGTCTCTTAATTCTGTCTTTCAGAAATCAGTCCTGGCTGCCCTATACAGCTCAGAAGGCTCCGTTATGGAGGTAAAAAACCAACAGCTGAGCAGGTTCATTGGCCCTTCACATGGAGGTGGGAGGAAGGGAAGGAATAAAGGGGGCAGAGTATAACTGAGGTGAGAGTTTAGAGAGGACACAGTGCTCTGCAGATCCCAAGAGTCTGTCCACCCACCTCCATTTGCAGTGCAGAGGAGGAGGAAAGCTGTGGGTTTATGGCCGGGGGAGTATGGATGTCATTTTTCCATAGCCTGGGTTAGGGGTGTACGAACCCCACTCACCGAGTCTGCTGAGGCGTCTGCGGGGGGGGGAGGCAATCCATTCCCGTCCCCGGAATCCTCCCTGGCCGGCTTCACTCTGCAGCAAGTCCGCGGAGCTGCCAGCCAGCTCCGTCTGCTGCCAGTCTGCGGACGCAAATGGCGTCTGGCGTAGCGGACGCCATCTGCGTCCCTGCTCCTTACCATGATAGGCTACATAAATCTTTATGTAGCCTATCACGGCAAAGAACAGGGACGCAAATAGCGTCCGCTATGCCATTTGCATCCCTGTCCCTTCGCACAATAGGCTACGTAAAGATTTACATAGCCTATCACGGGAAATAGCAGGGATGCAAATGGCATAGCGGATGCTATTTGCGTCCCTGCTCTTTGCCATGATAGGCTACATAAAGATTTACGTAGCCTATCATGGTAAGGAGCAGGGACGCAGATGGCGTCTGCTACGCCGGACGCCATTTGCATCTGCACACTGGCACCAGCCATCAGCCAAGTGAGTGGACAGACCTGGACCTGGCGGGCGGCAGGTAGGATCTGGCCGGTGCAAACTTTGTGGGGTGGCAGAGGTGAGTGGTCCGTTCCTCAGTGGACTCCAGGGGTCTGGATTCTTTAGAATCTGGCCTCATTGGAGTCCGTGGCGGAATTCTCTGCCATCCCTAGCCTGGTTAGGCAATACTAGTATGTGTGAAAAGAATCTTGCAGTTGTAGTCAATGGGGGTTGGACTCGATGGTCTTGTAGGCCCCTTCCAACCCTATTAGTCTATGATTCTATGAATATGAGTCGGCTGCAAAATGTGGCAAATGTAATGTGGCTGCAAAAAAGGCAAATGTAGTTGAAAGTCATTTCTAAAGCATGGGAAGTAATAGTTCCACTCTGCTCTGCACCAGTCAGACCTCAGCTCGAACACTGTGTCCAGTTTGGGGCACCACACTTTAAGAAGGATTCAGATAAATTGGAATGAGTTCAGAGAAGGTGGTGGGCTCTCCCACATTGGAGGCATTCAAGATGAAGCTGGACAGCCATCTGTCGTGGATGCTCTGACTTGGATACCTGCATTGAGCAGTGGGTTGGACTAGATGGTCTTCTGGCCCCTTCCAACCCTACTCTTCTATGATTCTATGAACAAAGATGATCAGGGGACTAGCAACTAAGTCCTACAAGGACAGATTGAAGGAACTCAGCATGCTTAGCCTTGAGCAGAGGGGTGGGATATGATGTCACTCTTCAAGTACCTACAGGGTTGTCACTCAGAAGAGGGACGCAACCTGTTCTCTGTCATCCAAGACTGTCAGACATGAAATAACGGGCTTAAGTTACAGGAAGGCAGATTTCAGTTGAATATCAGGGAAAATATCCTACCAGAACAGGAGTCAGAGCAGCCAGAGAGTGGAAGTCACCACCTTGGGAGGGGTGGCTGTCCGTCGCTGGAGGTCTTCAAGCAGAGACTGGGCAGCCATCTGGCAGGGAGGCTCGGGGCTGGATTCCTGCACTGACCGGGGGTTGGACTTGGTGACCTGAATGGCCCCTCCCAGCTCTATGATTCTGTGATTCCAAGCCTCTGTTTTCCCTGGCTCCCTTTCTCCCCACAATCCCTTCCCCCAGTCACTGACACGTGCTAATTTCTGGTGTCAGGGCAAGGCCTATGTTTACCTATGTTTACATCTGGAACCAAAGGATTATGACCAGAGCTGCGTGTCCTGTCAGCTGAGAAGGATTAAAAAAACGCAAGGGGAAGGATCCAAAGGTGTCTGGCTGCTAGCACTATTTACCTTGCACTAGTGGAAACCAACGCTTGTGCAACATCAGTAGCACTTGCAAGCTTGATAGGTGTCCTATGCAGGAAACACATGTAGCGTGATGGTTTTCCAGTGCCCATAACTCCTGTTGCAGATCGCTGGAGCTAACACACACACTCTCCTCCCCTCATTGCTGTTCTTGTTTTCTCCGCCTAGAGACACCATTTTGCTCAGGCGATCGCCATCCTGAACACCCATGGCTGCAATATCTTCGATCATTTCTCCCGGAAGGTGCGTCTGAGAAGGGCAGCAGTGCCCAAGGATTCTTAGTGAGAAGCGTTGGTGGTTCAAGCCAGCTGTTTTTGGCAACTCATTATGATGGCTGGATAACTGGCCAATCGGATGGAGGGATCTCAGAAAGGCTGGCGGTGGTCTTCTCCATGGCTCTTTGGCAGACCAGTGAGTCATGTCATTTCTCCAGGCCAGCTGATATCCTCAAGGTGTAGGATAGTAAAGCGGATCTTTATTGGCCCAATGTAGGATTACCAAAGGATGCTGGATTTGATGCGGGACGTTATCCTGGCCACTGATCTCGCTCACCATTTAAGGATCTTCAAAGACCTCCAGAAAATGGCGGAAGGTAACGGACGGGACATCCGTCTATCCATCTGTGTCCTGGTCAGCTCTTGCAGGGCAGTCAGATGTGAAGGGCATTGCCAATTCCCCAGTGCTGTGGATGAGAGTCTCCACTCTGTACAAAAGCTATAAGTGCACACACTTTAAAAAATAAATGTTTACTTATTTATTGACAGCATTTATATAGATTCCCCATAACAAATGTGGGGAACCTGCCACATGCAGTCATGCACCCTGGCCAGAATGGAAGGGCCTGAATGAACTTCTCACTTTTCCATACCTCACGTCTTGGTGTGTGTGTGTGTGTGTGTGTGTGTGTTGGGGGGGGGGGGTTCTTGTAGTGTTCTTTGTAGTGTTACAGTTGTGCCCCTGCAGCTGCCCTGCAATCAAAGCTTAGCCCCAAGTGAAACCTCCTCCTCCCCCTTCTGTCCCTCTTCTTCCAAGTTGGCTACGACCCCAAGAACAAGCATCACCACAGCCTCCTGCTGTGCCTTCTCATGACCTCGTGTGACCTCTCAGACCAGACAAAAGGCTGGAAAACCACCCGCAAGATCGCGGTGAGTAAAGAGGGGCTGAGGCAGGCAGACCCTTCTCGCCTGCCCAAAATCGCCTGTGCAGCTCATGCAGTGGGTCTGTTCTAGAGGACTCTTCCAGACCATTCCCTCCTTGGAAGAGTAAGGCCTTCTGGAGAGCCCATTCCTCTTCTCCGCTGTCAAGGGCCAACACGTCCCCTTGGAAGCTCCCTTGCCCCTTGGCCTGCCAGGTGTTTGTGTGCAGATGACGCCTTTGCCCAGTTTGCCAGATAACTGGAGGCTGTTCATTTCCAGTCCCTGTGGGTAGCGTGTTCTCCCTTGAGAGACCCCTGTTGCTTGGCCACCAGTAAAATTCCAGACCTGTGCTGAGATAAGGCACTTCCACAGATTGTGCTTGCTGGCCTGTCCTCGTGATTATGGGGGTAGCCTGGCTTAGAGTGCACCTCAGCTGTGATTATGCTGCAAGTCATGATTCCAGACTTTTTAAAGAGAGAAGGAAAGAGAGCACAACCCAAAACAAATCCCACTTACAGCTGCATGGGCCCTTAATTGCTGCATGGGCAGCAGACGTTAAATGGGAGAAGCTCTTCCCTTCCCTGCACCTCTGTGCCGAGAATCTCTTCACCCATTGAATCGCTGCCAGGAGGGGGAAAGTAGCAAGCTGTCAAGTCCCTTGGTCCTCTCCGCAGTCACACACTCCAAGGCACCAGGCTTCAGGCTACTTTATTAGTTAGCTACCAGGTTCCTTACAAATGCAAATCCTCGGAGCCTCTCAGGCTACAAAGGGAAACAGCCACTCCGCACAGTTACGAATATCACAGAGGAGCCAAGTGGGAATCAGAGACGTTGCCGGCAGTTTGGACAAGAACTTGCCGGCCAGAATCACTTAGCGGAGAGTGCCCCTCCCTCACAGCTGTGTCCCCCTACGTAGGCCCTCATGCATAGCCAACCAGGCAGAACGTCTGAGCTCCACCTCCAACTTTCCCCGCCTTGCTCTGCGCCGGACTCTAGCATCCTTCGGGTCACAGCCCGCACTCTCCTCCTCCTCCGAGACCTGGGTTCTCATGGGGGAGGAAGGGGGGCTTCAGGTCGAGCCATCTGCGAGCCAAGCTCCCGAGAAGAATGCCTATCCATATCTGCACTCACTAGGGAGACCTCCCCCAGTTCTGGCTGTTCCCGATCTGAGTCTGAGCTGCTAACTATCTCCACACGCTCAGAACTATTCCTTACACAACCTGAATGGGATGGCATGATAGTTTATGATAGTTTAAAACACTGAAATTGGAATTAATTGTGTAAGCACATGCGTTGCATGAAGAAGATTCTGAGTTCAATTCCTGACATCTCCTCTTCAGAAGGATCTTGGGTGGCAGGGCTAGGAAAGACCTCTGCCTGAGACTTTGGTGTTTTGGACAACTCCCGTAATCCCCAACCACTGGCCACGCTGGTTGGTGTTTATGGCTGTTGTAGCCTAAAACATCTGGAGGGCATCAGGTTGCCTGCCTCTGGAGTTGACAGTTTATGGATTAGATAGGCAAAAATCTGACTCCGTGTAAGACAGGCTCATATTTTGGGAGATTTAGCCATAGCTCAGTGATGTTGAGTTGCCTGAGTAGTCAGAAATGTGGTCCCCAACCACAGGTTGGAGAGACGACAATTCCATGAAACATGTCTAATCAATGACCTTTGCTTTGCAGGAGTTGATCTACAAGGAGTTCTTCTCCCAGGGAGATCTGGTATGTAAGAAGACAAGACAGCACTCCTGTGGTAGTGGCACAGTAGTGCCCATGCACCTCCCCACCCCCTTGATCTCCTTGCCCCAAGCCACTGTTGCCCATTCCCATGGGTAGCAGTGGCTGGGAGTCCTCCCTGGCAGAGGCTGTTTCTAGAGTGCTTCACATTCAAAGGGTATCAGATGCCCTCAGCAAACTGCATTTCCCAGATTCCATAGTACGTGGGATGCTGCAAGACATTATTCAAGGTATCAAGGTGGGATGGAGAGTGCTTAAAAAACTTCCTTCCTTGCTACTATCTCTTTTGCTCCAGCAGGCACCAGGTGGGTGGGGGGTGGATAGGAAGGAAGGAAGATTTCTTCTCTGGCTTGGATTACAATCTGAGCCAGGGAAGGCCTCTTGGTCCTAATGCTTGCAACTGGAGGCTTGTTGAGTTTCTGAGATTTGTATTCCAAAACAGGGAATTACTAACCTCAGTGACTTCTCCACTTGGGCACACCTTTCTCATTTTGCCTTGCAACAGCTTGGGGAAGCAAACTCTCTTGAATTAACCCTGGACAACACCAGGTTGTCTCTGGTGTGAGCAAGAGTTTGTCATCTTCTGTGAAGTTATTTTCAGAATTTGGGATTGTGTCAACTGCTCAGAGAACTTTGGTTAGAGAGCAACATGTAAACTTTTAATAAATTAAATTTAAAAAGATAGCTAGTGGGAGCACAGTTGTGCTGGGATAACTTTTTTTTCCATCCAACTCCCTCCTTCAAGTTTGGGATGAAGTCCTTTTTCATCTGGTTGCAGATATGACTTTTAAATTAGTTTTGGATCTTGCCTTGAGTACTATTTAATAGGTAGGTAGATGATTAATTTCAGGCAGCGATACCCATTTGTCTGGGAGTAAGCCCCATTGAACCCACTAAGACTTACTTCTGAGTAGGCATGTATGGATGTGCACTGTTAGAAAGAATTGAAAAGCACTGGCCCCAATCCAGCTAAAATTAATCAAGATTAAGTTCCCTTGTAGCCAACATTCCACAGGATTTCAATGGGATTTGCAGCACAATCCTATGCATGTCAACTCAGAAGTAAGTCCCATGGCCTTCAGTGGGACTTTCTCCCAGGTAAGCGTGCATATGGTATGAATCCTAACCACTACTGACTCCAGCGGGTTTGAGGCTCTATGTTTTGCTACCTGCTATTTTATCCTGGATTCTTACCATCATTTTATAGTGTTTTTTACCTCAACATTTATGTGAGCCCCTTTGAGGGCCCTTTGGTGGCAGAAAGGCACCACATACATCTAATAAATGAATACAAACTTCACATTTCAGTATGTGAATTAAATGGGTGGGATTTGGGACTCAGAGGGAACCCCAAGGAGAAATGCAAAGGCATAGAAGAAGCATTGGGGGGGGGGGGCTCAGTGGCAGACGTTCCTGGGTTCAGCAATCCCTGATGTCACCAGTTTAACGATCCCAGGTAGAGTAGAAAGTACGCTGAGTTACAGTCTCAACAAGTGGAGATGTGTTCTCAAGAGCCCTTCTGTATTCCAACATCACGTGGAAACACTGCAATAATAAAGACAATTGAGAGTCATCCCTGGCCCTGGGTTGAATTTGGGAGGATGCTGTTTCCCAGCATACAGAATTGAGTGGGGGGGGTGATATTCCCCAGCTTGTTGCACTGAAGGGGAGGCAAGGGAGCTCAGCTGGGTATTTATAGACTTGCACAATCCAGTTGCCCAATCTCTGCAGGAGAAAGCCATGGGCAACCGGCCAATGGAGATGATGGACCGGGAGAAAGCCTACATCCCTGAGCTGCAGATCAGCTTCATGGAGCACATTGCTATGCCTATCTACAAGTAAGTTCTGAGCTTCACGCCAGATCTGGATCCCCTTGGGGGCAGGGGGTGGGATGGCCACGAGAAGGCCATGAGCAGGGTGTGAGGGCAATACCCCTCTCTTCTTGTTCTCCAGCAACTGATGTTTAGGGGTATGTTGCCTCTTAAATAGGAGGCTACGTTGAGCCACCAGGACTAGTAGCCCTTGACAGACTTCACTTCATCTCCTCTGAAAGCCATCTAAAGCGAGCAGCTATCTCAGTGCTTTAGGGCAGGGAGATGTTTGATTCTTCATTGGCACAGCCAACTTCATTGGCTGGTGCTGGACCTCCCTTCTCTGTCTTCCTTGCCCTACAGGTTGCTCCAGGACCTCTTCCCCAAGTCGTCTGAGCTGTACGAGAGGGTGGCCAGCAACCGGGAACATTGGACCAAAGTGTCGCACAAGTTCACCATCAGGGGCCTCCCCAGCAACAACTCCCTGGACTTCCTGGACGAGGAATACGACCTGCAGACAATGGGCGACAACAATGGTGTCAGAATGAATGGGTGCCTGGACTTAGAAGAGGGGCACATGGAGGCGGAGCTGGAATGACATCCCGCCTCCCCGCTTGGCATGGACCGGACACACACAAGTGCAACTTTGTAACCTTTCCCTCCAGGGAAAGGATGGGGCTGATTTTGGAAACAAACAAACAAACAAATGGTTCTTATTTATACAATGAGCTCTACCCGCTGCAGCAGTTTCTTCCATCCCCGCAGCCCACTCCCCCGCCCCACAACCCAACCCACCCTCCACGCTGCCCCTGTCACCATTTCATGGACAGGCTTTGCCAATTAACACCAGAACTCTGCCAGCTTGCAGTCTTTCATTGCTTCCTTGCGCTGTTGAGTTTAATGAATGCACAGCCCTCCACTCATTGCCCCCGGCACCTTTTGGCCCACACACTGCACCGCCAGCCTTCACATCTGGTCAGACAAAGCCATCTTTGATAGCCAGGTGAGATGTGCATTAGCTGACACAAGGTCCGGGCCTCTGTTTTCATGTTAAGAAAAATGGATGCTTAGAGAATGCGCTCTGCATGGGTGGGGGTCAGAACTGAAGGATCTTCTCTTACAGTTTTCCTTCTCCAGTCTGAACCAAACCAGCCAGGTGGTCACTGGCTAACTGTAAGCAGAGAAGAAGTGGTCCCACTTCCAGCGAAAACACAGTTCACTGTACTGCAGCTTTCAGTTCCTTCCCACTCTCCCACTGAAACACCTTGCTCTGGTCCCTGACACAGACTTTGGGCTTGTTGAGCCACTGGTTGGAGTCGGCCTAGGAGTCTTTTATGTGGGGAATGTACGATGCCCAAACTATTGACCACTGATGGGCAGAATTCCCCTCCTCCCTAGTCCATTCTACAAATTTGGAGTTAATAGATTAATGTCCTGGGCAAATTCTTGATCTCTGGAAAGGTATTTTGGATTGGGCCTTAATCAAGCTTAATTCTAGTCCCAGTGAGTTACACAAAGTCTGATGTTCCAACGCCTTTTTGTACCATATTGTGAATGGTTGGGATCTAATCCAGAGTGGATCTGGTGTCTGAAAAACCCACCCCAGACATTTCAGAGTTTCCCGATATCACAAGCTCCACTGCGAGTATGGTATGTATAGTCAGAATTAACATCCTTCATCAGGGTGGCTTCAGTCCTTACGGGCAGGAAACATCAGCCAACAGGTTGTGGTGAAAGTAAAAAATTTACTAGGATGGAGTAAGCAAACCTGAGACAAGTAGGACAATTATTAATTTTAAAATGCGTTGTTGATTCATCTGACCAATATCCAGTACTGGGAACAAACCCTGGGAGGTTGCCTCCTCTACAAGCCACACTAAAATTAAGAGGGATTGAACACAGGAGCCTCTTGAAAGGTCCTAGATGTAACTGTCCTTTAAAAATCACACCAAAAAAATTATATCAGGTCAGCCACAGGTGGGCTGAAGCCATGCAGAGAAGTATGCTGTTCATTACAGCAACCCTTGAGACTACAGGTCCCAGCATGCCTTGGCTGAGAGGACAGTGTGCGATTCTGTGATTTGTAATCCCAACTGCCACCCTTTCATGGTTGCAGCACCATAAAATGATGACACAAGGGGTGAGAGCACTTTGCCAGAGAGGAGCGTAGTGCTCGTACCGTTGGCCGCCATCTTGGCTGCTGGGGACCACACGTCCATTAGCTGCTGCACAGAGCCAGCGACGTTCAAGGTGATGCACATGAAGCAAGCGCAGCATCCTCTCCCTCTTGCGCAGAGGCTGAATTAAGGCCGGGGGCCTTTCTGGGGATGACTCCTTTGCTTGGGCAAAACTTGCTTTGCTCCAGTGGCTTCATAGATATTTTTCTATTGTAAGAACAGAACTGTGCTGGATCAGCCCAAAGGCCTCCCTAGTCCAGCATTCTGTTCACACAGTGGCCAGCCAGATGCCCAAATGAGAAGCTCACAAGCAGGACATGAGCACAACAGCCCCCTCCTGCCCATGTTCCCCAGCAGTTGACATAGAGAGGCATTACTGCCCCTGATACTGGAGATAATATATACTCATCGTGACTAATAGCCATTGATAGCCTTGTCCTCCATGAATTTGTTGTACCCCTTTCAAAGCTCTCCATATGTGATTATGTGGTGATGTTTTGTAATAGCGTAGCTTATCTCAGCGTTGATCCTACCTTGGACACTGTCCCAATACCATTATCCCCATAGTTCCTCTTTAGATCGTCCTTTGGCGATTTGCTTCATCACCCTTGGGTCTTTTCACAAGGTGTTATATGGTCAGTAAGCCAATGGGCACTTGGGGACAGGCCTGACAGTGCGCCCCAACAGAGTCACTGGTGTGCCACACACAGTCTTTAATCGTTTCTCACTCACTTATACTCAGTTTTGGGGATGGGGTTGGGCTGTCCAGAAGAAACAGAAGGAAGAGACTGTTTAGTCTTTGGATGAGGACTATTCTTACAGCCCCAGTGAGACAATGACCAAATGACAGAACAACTTGAGGGCTGATATATTGTGGATCTCCGTGGCTTTTCCTATGACTTCTTGATGCTTTCCACAGAATCAAAGACCTCTTTAGTTCAGCTCTGTCACTGATGCACAAAGTCACCTCTTTAGTCTCAGTTGTCTTTCCATTGAATGTCATCCTCCTGTGCAGATTAGCTTGTGTTCTCTTTAGTCTGTTGCTGGGGTTCAGGATTTTCATTTCTCAGCAGTATTTCCATGTGAGCTTAGCTCCCTGCTCTGCCACTGAGAAGCATAAGGAATGACTACTTATTCCAGCCTTCTCCAACCTGGTGCCCTCCAGATGTGTTGGACTACATGCTTGCTGGGGGGATGCCAATACATCTGGCGAGCGCCAGGTTGAGGAAGGATGATTTTTTTTCACTGCCTCTGGTGCTGTGATTTTGTGGGTGGTGCAGGCTTATTAACTGAGTTTGGTCTCACTTTTTTCTCCTTTTGAACAGTTATCAGCTGAGAATTCAAGATGATACTTCCTTGTGGAGACTATACAATGCCTTTGTAAGACACTAGACTTGGCTATCTAATATAGGGGGTTTCTCTGACTATTGTATGGGGCAACATCCCTGGATTCTCTTGTTCCTCAGGAAAGTTCATGATCTCGACTGCCAATAATGCAGCACCCAAACTCCAGACACTGGGAGACCTACAGCCCAAGTCGAACAGTTTTCACCCAGGCTATGTTCTACATGTTAAAGTAAGCCCAAGTTTGATGTTCTAAATT
Source organism: Heloderma suspectum (assembly GCF_057233095.1). Taxonomy (NCBI): domain Eukaryota; kingdom Metazoa; phylum Chordata; class Lepidosauria; order Squamata; family Helodermatidae; genus Heloderma; species Heloderma suspectum. The sequence goes on from NC_139460.1 coordinate 4,116,787, forward strand.
GAGAGGAAGAAGAGGACTAAAGCCAAAGCTGGCACAAACGTCAGCAAACTTTGACAAATTGTTTCCTTGCAAGGATTTTAGAAGACTTGACTTTAAAATAGAGATTGTGTATTAAACCACTAAACCTTTCAGGTATGACCTAAATCATATCCCTGATGAATATACAGTGGAGGTGAGGAATAGATTTCAGGGATTAGACCTGATAGACAGAGTGCCTGAGGAACTATGGACGGAGGTCCGTAACATTGTTCAGGAGGCAGCAACGAAATCCATCCCAAAGAAAAAGAAATGCAAGAAAGCCAAGTGGCTGTCTGATGAGGCTTTACAAGTAGCTGAGGAAAGAAGGGAAGCGAAAAGCAAAGGAGAAAGGGGAAGATATATCCAACTGAATGCAGAGTTTCAGAGAATAGCAAGGAGAGACAAGAAGGCCTTCTTAAATGAACAATGCAAAGAAATCGAGGAAAACAACAGAATGGGAAAGACTAGAGATCTCTTCAAGAAAATTGGAGATCTCAAGGGAACGTTTTGTGCAAAGACGGGCATGATAAAGGACAAAGAAGGCAGGGACCTAACAGAAGCAGATGAGATTAAGAAGAGGTGGCAAGAATACACAGAAGAACTATACAGGAAAGATCTGAATGTCCCTGGTAGCCATGATAGTGCGGTCACTGAACTTGAGCCAGACATCCTAGAGAGTGAAGTCAAGTGGGCCTTAGGAAGCATTAGTAACAACAAAGCTAGCGGAGATGACAGTATTCCAGCCGAGCTATTTAAAATCCTAAAAGATGATGCTGTTAAAGTGCTGCATTCAATATGCCAACAAATCTGGAACACTCAACAGTGGCCACAAGACTGGAAAAGGTCAGTTTACATTCCAATTCCAAAGAAGGGCAACGCCAAAGAGTGTTCAAACTACCGCACAATTGCGCTCATTTCACATGCCAGCAAGGTGATGCTCAAAATCCTACAAGCAAGGCTTCAGCAGTATGCGAACCGAGAACCACCGGAAGTACAAGCTGGGTTTCGAAGAGGCAGAGGAACTAGAGATCAAATCGCCAAGATTCGCTGCATCATGGAGAAAGCAAGAGAATTCCAGAAAAACGTCTATTTCTGCTTCATTGACTACGCTAAAGCCTTTGATTGTGTGGATCACAACAAACTGTGGCAAATTCTTAAAGTGATGGGAGTACCAGACCACCTTACCTGTCTCCTGAGAAACCTGTACGAGGGTCAAGAAGCAACAGTAAGAACCAGACATGGAACAACCGATTGGTTCAAAATTGGGAAAGGAGTACGACAAGGCTGCATATTGTCACCCTGCTTATTTAACTTATATGCAGAGTACATCATGAGAAATGCCGGGTTGGATGAATCAGAGGTCGGAATTAAGATTGCTGGGAGAATTATCAACAACCTCCGATATGCAGACGATACTACCCTAATGGCAGAAAGCGAAGAGGATCTCAAGAGCCTCTTGTTGAGGGTGAAAGAGGAGAGTGCAAAAGCTGGTTTGAAACTCAACATTAAAAAAACTAAGATCATGTCATCTGGCCCTATCACTTCCTGGCATATAGAAGGGGAAGAAATGGAAGCAGTGACAGATTTTACTTTCTTGGGCTCCAAGATCACCGCAGACGGTGACTGTAGCCATGAAATTAAAAGACGCTTGCTCCTTGGGAGGAAAGCTATGGCCAACCTAGACAGCATAGTAAGAAGCAGAGACATCACCTTGCCGACAAAGGTCCGTCTAATCAAAGCTATGGTTTTCCCAGTAGTAATGTATGGCTGTGAGAGCTGGACTGTAAGGAAGGCTGAGCGCCGAAGAATTGATGCTTTCGAACTGTGGTGCTGGAGAAGACTCTTACGAGTCCCCTGGACTGCAAGGAGGTCAAATCAGTCCATCCTAAAGGAAATCAACCTTGACTGCTCATTGGAAGGACAGATAATGAAGCTGAAGCTCCAATATTTTGGCCACCTAATGCGAAGAGAAAACTCCCTGGAAAAGACCCTGATGCTGGGAAAGACTGAAGGCAAAAGGAGAAGGGGACGGCAGAGGATGAGATGGCTAGATAGCATCACGGATGCAATGAATATGAACTTGAGCACGCTCCGGGAGAGAGCGCAGGACAGGAAGGCCTGGCGTGCTATGGTCCATGGGGTCACGAAGAGTCGGACACGACTGAACGACTGAACAACAACAAATTAAGAGGAAAGAATGGGAATGAGATAGAAGTGAAATTCCCACCTGAAATGGCTAGCCCTTGTAGAATGCATCTCCTTGCCATTTCTAATGGCATAATTCAAAACGGCTCCCAGGCATTTGATGTTTAGGCACTTGGCGTTCAGCACTGACTCCCTGATCCGAATCTTAAGCTCTGTGAGCCGCTGCACCGCACGGACTTTCCTTACCTAGGGCCAGAAATTGGATAAGATTACTTAACAGGTCACTTCCAGTTCTGAGCATTTCCCATGCCTTTTTGAAGCTGCCATTGGAACCTCCACCTCCAGCTTTCATCCTACCGGCTCAGGCGCAAGCTCAGCCCAGCCAAGCCATTGGGGTTGTCGGTTGCCTCCAACCAAAGTGGGTGCTCTGCAAATGAAGGCCATCCATTGGAAAATGTTATAGCAGCCAAGCTTAAGGGAAGTTCAACACCCTTTCCAAGATGACCATGTTGCACAAAATGCTAGTTTCGCCCCCTGGAGGCTAGTCCAATTTGCCCCAAAGAGGAGAGTCAACTTCAGGCTGGGTCCAACTCGATTTTATTGTTTGCAAACAGTTCGACAAAGGAGCTCACGCTCAAAGCAGAGTCGACCCTGGGCAACCTCCGCGCTACAGTTTTATCACTTAGCTTGCATTCCTCAGCCAGCGTGTTACTTTTGATTGGTTGCCAGCGGTTTGCTTAGCAACCTTATCTTAGGGTTACTGTCTGCTCATTCCAGGCATGCGCAGCTCTTACAGTACTATGTGCTGCTTAAGACACATACAATGGCTTTTAGGTTACATTTTTACTACAACCAGGAGCAAGAACATGGTTGGATAGCTTCTCTGTGGGTTCTAGGTCGTCTTTGCACCAGCAGCTATGTGAGTCATGGGAGGAGCTGTTGTCAGACAGAATGTACCTACATAAAAAGGAACAATGTAGGCACCATAACCCATCTGCTGTGGCAGTTCTGTGGCTCGGTCACATATCCAATACAGATCACTTTTACGGATTATGGGTAGTGCACAAGAAGTCTTAGCTGCTGTGTGATGGAATACTACATTACGAGTAATACTAAGAACACCCCAGCCACCCCAAAGCTGGATTTTTTTACTCTACTTTTTAATTTGTAAGAACAGTAAGGTAGGCAGATGCTGTCCCATTTCTGTGATGTAAAATCACACAGTAGAAGCCACAGAGGGCCATCTTCACCACAGAGAAACAATAGTTTTTTTTTCCCTCCGGGTGTGATATCACTCACACTAGGAAATTGTGGGTATGGTTTTTTGCATGAGTAGAAAAATTGTGCACATTTCTAAATGCACAAAGTATCATCATGCAGACCTGGATAACGCAAAAGTATATTTATGTGGCTATTGAAAATTGAACAGGTGCTTTTAAGGTTCTTGAAAAACAGGGGTAAGGATAAAAAGATGAGACTGGTAAAAAAACTGCCCAGAGAGCTTCGGCTATTGGGCGGTATAGAAATGAAATAAATAAATAAATAAATGAGGCCTCTGTACATAGACATGAGTTGGTGCAGAACTGAGCTAATATAGGAACCTTCCCATCTTCAGTTTGATCCAACTCACATGTCCTCCAACCCATCTTGCCAAAACAAAAGTCGCCACATAGCCACCAGTCCTTGACTCCGAAAATTTTGAAGGCTTTCCCGGAGACAGGCACAGAAGGCTGTAAAGTACAGGAGAGACTCTAGCCACCTTTCTCCATCCATTCTTTATATCAGCTTATCTTATCCTTCTCTCTTAGCAGCTCATTTCCCTTGGAGTTTGGAAGATGAGCAAGGCAATTAGTGCAGAAAGAAAGATAAGCTGAGATAACCAATGGGCTGAGAAACTGAGAAAGGTGGCCAGAGGCTCTACAGTTTTCACTACCTTTCTCCAGGGAAGCCTTCAGAATTTTCAGCAGTCAGCGCTGGTTACATGTGGTTTCAATTGACATGATCGATATAATGTGTAGGCTCTTAGTCTGTAATCGAAATCTGATTTATAATCTGTTCTGTATTTACTCCTTGTTTTTAACATTGTAACTTAATGGATTTGGGCACTGAAGCAGTATTTATTCCTGGTTTTTAGCATTGTATCCTTAGGGATATGAGCACTGGAGCAGTTACTTTTTTATTTTAATCACTGGGCTGCTGAGGTTTTTTTATATATAAATACTTTTTTCTCAGTCATTACAGTGTATCTACAAGGCAAAACAGGAGATTCTGAAAATCATTCTGCTAATGGAAACCATTTCCAGAGGGGCAGCTATGTTAGTCTGTTGAAGCGAAAACAACAAAGATTCTTGTGGCACATTAAAGTCCGATGAATGGCAGAAGCAGTTGTGGACTATAGTCCACTTCATCAGATGGAACCCTGCCTGCGTTTGCCTTACCTTTTTGGAGTTGCCTTCTGAGAGTTGCATGCCCTGCAACCCTTTGAATAAGTCTGCAAATCTACTTGCCAAGAGCATGTTAGCTGATGGCAGCTCTGTAACAGAGACACAAACTTCTTTCCTTCTTCTGAAAGCCCTCAAAGAGGCGCTGGTGGTGAGACAGGAGCGGAGCAAAAGCCATGAACTGGGAAAGAGAAAGAAGCCAACAAATGAGGGCTAAGGAAAACTTTTCTCTGATTGCTGCCACTTTGTTTTATCTGGAAAAGCTTTCTGATCCCAAGATGTGCGATAGCTCCCAGAAATACTTCTTAGTGATATATTATTCCTCAACTCTTTGCTGAACGGCGGCTCAAGAATGTGGTTCACTGTCTCTGTAAACTTGGGCTGATCCACACACGATAGTGATTTCATGGGACTTGATGATTCTAATGGAGAGGAACAACCTGCCAAACGCTTTAACAAGGCTTATGGAGGAGATGAGCTCCAAAGCCACTTGTTGAGAGACTGTGGGGCAGCCCCAGTGTGCCCCGGTGCGGGGCGTGAGAAGGGATGTCTCCATAGTGGGGAAGGCATCTTTCAGCATTGGAGTGACTGCGGTACTCTTGCTTATGTGACAATCTCTGCACATATCCCAACCCCTATGTGTATCTGGGAGGTCTGGGATCAGGACACTAGGGTAAAAAAGTGGGGGTCATTTGTATTCCTGGTGCTGCTGAAGGTGTACTCATGCAATGGCCATTTGGGAAGCCACATGGGAGACTGGGCTGAACTTCTAAAGATGGGGAGCAAATCCAGAAGTATATTCTGTCAAACAGCAAAACTAGAGAAGGGCAATTCCATTTTTTTTCTTCCCTCTTAAATGTGTTGGAGGGTTGTTGCTTTCTTGCTCAGGTCTCCATTTCTGGACCAGATCACAAGAACAGAAAAATTAATAGTTGGAAACATTAACTGTGCTGATGTTGTGCCTGAAAACCAATTTGGTTATTTGTGTGTGTGCGCGCGCGCCAAAAGTGAGTTTTTCAAACTATATGTGACATATTTTTTAAACATCTGCTTTGACTAGGGCTCAGCTGAAACTTACCTCGCTTCATGATAGTTTTTGTAGGCATTGAACAGCACTTCCCCATATTTTCTGATTAGTTTTCTTTTTTTTTCTTTTTTTGCATGTGCCGTGAATGTATTCACATTGTTTCGAAGAGGCTGTATTTCTCTGGGCCTTTTCCCTTCTTCTCATTTGCCCACACTACCTATAGACTGTGGCAATCCACATGATTTTAGCTGATCACAGCGTGATGCTGCATCCAATCTGATGATGTAATGGATGCTTGCAAACAAAATCAAGTGGGTCACCTTGGCCAATAAGATTAAGCAGTGGTGTTAGCAGATGAGGTGGCAAATCATGTAGCAAAGGACGAGAAGCTGTCAGGGGAATAAAAAGGTGCTAAATAGCATAGAAACATTGGGTTGGATCCAGATGTAGTCATGAAATAGACCCACATCCAACTTAGGATGCAATTTTATGCATGTTTACACAGAAAAGAATCCTACAGCTCCCAGCATTCTCCAGCCAGCCATGCTGGCTGGGGAATGCTGTGTGTGAAATGACTTTTTCTGTCTAAACATGCATAGGATTGCTCCCTTACTCACTACTAACTTAAGCCCCACTGATTTCAGTGGGTCTAGTCTAGCTATGACTTCAGTCTAGATGCAACCTGGTGCAACTACTGGGCAAGAAGAACTTTTTTCCTGATAATTTGTAAGGTTGTATCAATGAGCTACTTTCAAAATGTATATCAAAACTGGAGAATTTGGGGGCCCAGCCCTAATTTTTGCAGTATGAAATAGTGGGGTCTCCTCCACCTTTGCCAAATTGTCCAATTCAAGTTCATCATGTTTGAAACTCTGGACATTTTGAATTTCAAAATCCGCATCCTTCATCTAATATTTGAGCTCTGCCCATTTATATCCCCTGACTAAGCTTGGTATGGGAGGGTTCCACCCTTAAAGGCAGCCAAGAAATACTTTTAAATAAATGAATTAACATTTGCTGGAGGACCACAGTCTTCTCGCTGAACCTGGGAAATTCAAAGTTTCAATTTCAGTTTGTACCTCATGAATTTTACATTTGCAATGTCAGGCACAAATTTGGATTTGGATTCAAATTTGTTTCCACTCACATTTCCCACCTGCATCCCCCATGGGCAACTCCCACTTCGTAAAAAAATTGCTGAGATGTCATTGCTTGGCCTAGGATGGCGTTTGCATTGATGGTTTCCCTTCATCACTGCCAGTTTCTATATTTAGGAAAACGGGTCTATTCAGTATCACTTCTCTCTCACTCAACAAAGCAAGGGCTCCCAAAAACCACACAAGAGTCACACGTCTAATAGAACAACCACCCCCGTCATTCCCCCAAGGGACAGGAACGTCTATGCTAACAGCCAAATCTTGCTGCATAGCTACCCTGTAAAAAAATATTTAGGGGGAACAATGCGCTATCCTGCAACACAGATGTTCCCCCTGCTGTGGCCATGTCCTTACTGGTTTTAATGTGGGTGTGTATGTTGTCACCCTTTCGTCTGTGTGTGTTTCTGTGAGTGTGTCACACACACACACACACACACACACACATCCCCCCCCCCCGCCCCCCGTGTAGATACTGTTTGAGAGAGTCTGGTCAGTAGGGATATACACTCTGTGTGCGTGTGAAAAACACTTTTCAAACTTTCCTGACTTTTCTTATGATAGTTGATTCCTTCTGGTTTGGGGGTTTTGGTGCCCCCTTTTCCTCCCTTGAATAGCTGTAAAGGGGCAAAATGAGGATTTTCTTTTCCTAATAAATTTCATATGAAGACCTTCAAAGTCTCTGGTTTTAACAGTGTTGGGCCTGGGGGCCTGGGTAGCCCACATTACAAGCTGACAATCCAATTGAATAGGTGCATGCAAGAATGTGTTTTTGTTTAATTATCCCATTCATTTTCATAATTAAAACTTCATGTATTTAATTATTCATTCTGTTAAAACCAGGGCTCAGCCAAGTCATTTTTCTGCCAGAGGCAAAGGACAAGATGGTTCCCCGACGCCCCACCCCTGCTTCACGAACAGAAGCGAACAGGCCTTGCAGCTCAATCTCACTTCAACACCGTCCACAGGACAGCGTCCTCCACCGCAGCTGAGGGCGGCAGCCGGGGGGGGGGGGGGCTGCTTGGCGCACACCGCTCTGTCCTGCAATACTGTGGCTCTGCTCTCTACCGCCTGTACCTGTGGCCTGAAGTGGCTGCCTCGCTCCGTGTAACGTCAGCGCTGGCCCTGGTGAAAACCACATTGTCAGGGATCCCAAGCCCTCCCACAGAGTAGAGAAGGAACAGAGACTCGCTTTACAGTCCACAAGGTCTCTATTCAATTAACAGCATCTCTTCTCACCCAAAGCGACTACAAAGGCTGGGCACTGCCCTCTGGGCCTAATTCATAGAACAGAGCTTTCGTTAAGAGAACTACGTTCTCTTAACGAAAGCTCTGTTCTATGAATTAGGCCCAGAGGGCAGCGCCCAGCCTTTGTAGTCGCTTTAGGTGAGAAGAGATGGGCTGTTGCCTTTCGGCTGTTGCCTCTCGGGTCTCGGCTCACCTTCTGATGGGACGCCACTCTGGCGGAACGCCTGCCACCTCCTCACCGCTCCGCCCGCTTAACTCGGCGCCAGGCTCTGGCATCTGTCCATGCCGGACCTTCCTCCCCCTCCGACAGAGACCAGGTCCCCGCGGGTCGATAAGCCCCTGGGAAAGTTCTTCACTGACTCCTGGATGGTCTTAGGGGGTTTCCTCCCCCGCTCCCTGTCCCAGCTGGGCTTCTTCTAGCTCTGCCTCCAACTCCGAATCTGAGTCAGAAACCAAATCAGGGCGCCTGGGCCCAATCCTGACACACATTTTATTTTTGTTATTTTCAATCATTTTTGGAATTCCTGTTCCTTTTAATGTCACATTATTTTAATGGGAGACCTAGCTGCCCTTCTGTTGCTTTAACTTTTGTGTTTTCCACCTAACTGGCATGAAGGTTTCAGGTATTCTGCCACCCATTTTAGGGATTGGACCTGCCACATGCCAGAAAGATGGGAGAGGAAATTCCCCACCTTATGGGCAATGTAAAAAGGCACACAGCTTAGTAGAGATCAGACTACCAATTAATATATCTACAAACTACAACTAACCTAGCACAAGGGAGAGGCTAAGGCAATTAAACCCAATGTGGACCAGACTGAAAATATCTAATGGAACTGTAAGAGATGACTGATTGAGAACTGGTTTTTGCACAGAGAACAGGCCAAAGGAGGAACATGCAAGCGCAAGAGAAAGAACTGTTGCAGGCCTTTGCCTCCCTTTTCATAGACTTTCATTTATTATTTTTATTTGTAAATTTATGAGTTGCATTTCAGCCCAAACAGGGTCCGCAGGGTGACTTACAGGCCCTATCCCATGTTCCCGCCAACCTAATGTCTCTTGGTGGTAGGACATGCAGAAGGGCATCCAAGAATATCTTAAACTACAGGCAAGTTCATATGAGACGAGGCATTCTTTCAGATATCCTGACCCCAAGCCATTAAGGGCTTTATAGGTAAGTACTGGCATCTTGAATTGTGCCCAGAAACTGATTGGCAGCCAGTGCTGTTGATACAAGACCAGTGTAATATGGTGAATAAAATGCATGCCAGAAGCAATCTGGCCATTGCATTTTGCACTAACTGCAGCTTCCGAACCCTCTTCAAGGACAGCCCTATGTACAGCGCATTACAGTAATATAAGCAGGAGGCGACTCAGGCATGGCTCTCTGTGGCCAGATCTGCCTTCTCCAGGAAGGGACATAACTGGCCAGTCGGACCTGGGCAGAGGCGCTCCAGGCCACTGCAGCTACCTGACCCTCCTAAAGCAATGCCAGATCCAGCCGCACCCCAAGCTGTGAACTCGCTCCTTCACCGGGAGCGCCTCCCCGAACAGGCTGCACCTCCAGTTATAGTTTAGCTTTCCTATTGACCAACGGTACCTCTGTCTTCTTGTATGGACTGAACCTCAGCTTGCTAGCCTACATCCAATCTATCACTGCATCCACACAATGATTCAGGACTTCCTCCTTGGCATCAGTTGATAAAGACAGCCGGGTATCATAAGCATAGTGAGGAGACCCAACCCCAAAACTCTGGATGACCTCTCCCAGCAACTTCATGTGGTGTTAAACAGCATACGGGATAAGATACAGCCCCGAGGGACCCCATAAGCTAGGGGCCATGGGGCAGTCCCCCAGTACCACCTTCTGAGAGTGCTCAGCCAGGTAAGATCAGAACCACTGCAACACAGTGCCTCCGAGTCCCACCACCCCAGAAGGATACCATGATCAATGGTATTGAATTCTACTGAGAGGTCCAGAAGAAACAACAGGGACACACTCCCCCTGTCTAGTTCCTGGTGTAGGTCATCCACCAAAGTGGCCAAGGGCTGTTTCAGTCCCCAAACCCATTCTGAACTCAGATTGGAAAGGATCTAAATAATCAGTTTCATTCAAGGAAGCCTGGAGTTGAATTGCCCCCACTCACTCTAGGACCTTGCCCAGAAAAGGAATCTTGGAGACTAGCCAATAATTATCTAGGATGGTGGGATTCAATTATTTATTCTTTTTTTAAAAATGCCCTTACCACAACTTTCTTTAATAGAATTAGGACACAGCCCTCCCCCAAGAAAGCATTTCCCTCCTTAACCACCCAACTGTCCAGTCCCCCTCTGGCAGCTTTTACTAACCAGGATGAACAAGGGCCCAGCAAAGAAGTGTTTGGTCTCACTTCTCCAAGCTACTTGTTCAGATCCTCAGGCTGAGCAGGATAACGCTCATGCATCAAAACTGGACAAGTTGCTGCCTCAGTCACCACGCCAGAGCCTGCTCTCAGTGTGGAACCCAGGTCAGAATGGATACAAGCGATTTTCTCAGCAAAATGTTTTGCAAACTTGACTCAACAGGTTGCTAAAAATGTCCCCTTACTACTCTGAGGCCCAGAACGTAATAGCTCCTTTACAGCTTCCTGACTTCCACAAGTCCTTTTCCTTGCCACTGTGATTAGAAGGTACTATGTGGAAAGACCTATCAGAACGTTGGTCACTTTTGCTAAGATGTGTTTGGGTTGGACAACTGATAACCTATATTTCCCTCTCCCTGGTCTCTCTCACCCCACCTGGCCTGGCAATCTAAGTCTAATCTATTCAGGCTACTGGGGGAAACTAAATGGTTTGAAATTATTAACAAATGCACAACAAATGAATGTGTAGCATTTGGAACTCATCTGCGACTCATTTCTTTACCAGCAATGAATAAAATAAACAGGCCCCATTCAAAGCACTCATTTTGTACAGGAGGTGGCAGCCTTTCGGATATCTTGGCCCTAAGCCATTTAGGGCTTTATAGGGAAGTACCAGCATCTTAAAGTGAGCCTAGGAACCAACTGGAAGCCAGCGCAGTTGACATATGGCTGGCATAATGTGAGCTACAGAGCGCACTCCTCAGAGCAGCCTGGCTGCTGAATTCTGCACCAACAAAACACTTTTCAAGGGCCAGCCTATGCTGTGAGGGTGCTGCAGAAATTTAAGCCACATGTAACCAAGGCATGTATCACTATGGTCTGACCTGCCCTTTCCAGGAACCGGGTGCCGGTGGCAAAACTAGGCAAAGGTATTCCTTGTCACAGCAGCCCCTGACACTCCAGATCAAATCTAGAGACGGGTAACCCTGCTTGTGTGCCAGGCTTCCTCCAGAAATCTCAACGCAGTGGGCATCTGGTTCCCAGGCAGTTTACACAGGCAGACCTCCTGAGCTTTAGTAGCAAAACTGTGTCACATGCGTTTGGAGCATTTCTCAGGGCCAAAGTTTTAAACAATACCAGGACCTGCTCTGCTGCTACTTCCGCGGAGGACTGGGCCTTCTCCTCCAGAAGTAGTGTTGCAACTGGGGTGGGGGGTGGGGACAGAAATACCTTTCCCTGCTACTGTGTCTGGTATGAAGAGCTCAGCCGGAGAAGCTGCTCAATATTTCAGATGAAACTGGTGTTAAAGGGACAGCTACGGAAGCTGTTCAAAAGTTGACAACCCTACCTGCGAGCATAGGGCAAGGAAAGGTAAGCCACTTTCAAAAGCCTCCCCAGTCTGGTCTGCCTCAGGGGAGGGGCCATAGCTCAATGGTCAAGCACCTCTTTGTATTGTATGCAGAGAAGGTCCCAGGCTCGACCTCTGGTCTCTTCGGGCAAAAACTCATGGAAAAACTGAAAAAAGCTAGAAAAGCCCCTGTCCGAAGCCCTAGAGAGCCACCGCCAGTCAGAGCTGACGCTGACAATACTGGGCTAGATAGACCAGTGGTCTCACTCGGGAGAAGGCAGCTTTGTATCTTCCTGTGTCTTAAGTGTTCGGCGGTGGAGCCCCTGCTTTGATGCAGAAAGTCCCAGGTTCAGTCCCCGGCATCTCCTGACTGAAATCGTGGGGAGCGATTGCCAGCCAGTGTAGACAGTGCGTGGGATGCAGGCTCTGTGTCCCGTTGATGGAGGGGCTGCTTTCATGAAAGGTGCCTTCACCAAATTTGGGGGGATTCTCACACACACACGCACCACAGCTCACCCCATTTGGCGGCATCCCCTGTCCCTCTATGTAGCATTTTCAGGGAGCTGGAGCTGCTGTGATGGGGAGGAGGGTCAGGGAAGTCTGCTTCTGCCAGCCCAGCTGCATGCGCCAAAATCTGGATCCAACCCGATACTGGGATAGATAGACCAATGGTCTGTCTCAGTACAATAAGGCAGCTTCTTATGCAGTGGTGGACGGTTGTCTGCTCCATTTATTTATTATTTATTTATCCCACTGTTCTACTAGAGTTCTCAAAGTGGCTTGCAGTATTTATAAAATACAACAGATAACAGCAGAACAGAACTGAACAACACAACCAGCTCCACTATTCAAACACACACACACGAAAGTGGGATTTTAAATACACACGTTCCCTCATTAGGACGGTAGTGGGTGAATCAGCCCCGTTTGAAAACAGAAACAAAAACCTGACCCCACGAATGCCCGAAGGATGAAGCACCTGTACGCACAGAGAATGTTCGCATGCTGTTCTGTAGTACCCCAACCTGGCCACCCAAAGGCACTGCAGCCCCGTGAGTGAACCGGGGGGGGGGGAGTGAATTTAAGGGACTGCGTGAAGCCGCCGGTCCTGTACAGATGGAGTCGGACCCTCGGTCCATCCTCCCACCCCACTGCTGTCTCTCCAGAGCACCACCTGTGGCTCTCTTCAGGGTCTCTCCCCGCCCTGCTGCCTGGGATGCGGTGGGGTGGACACATCCTTCCCCTGGCCAGGCTCCAGGTCTTCCTGAGGCTCTGCAGGCTCTGCTGTTGCTCCTCTCTCCTAGAGCAAAGCAAGCTTTTAAAAATGAAATGAGAGCGCGAGAGCGCGCGCGTTTAGAGCGGGTGAGGCTAAGATCTGGAGATGCGGTTTAAAGTATGAAGGGGTGAAGAGTATAGCAATAGGTGCTTTACAGCACGGAAGGGGATTGTATTTTGAGTGGCCGACTCAGCTGGTAGAACTGGTAGAAACCCTGAGGGACAGGCAGCAACTCAGTAGGCAGAGTCCACCCCTGCCCCAGCATTTGGAGGTCGGAACTGCACCTGCTGAAGTTCTGGCTGTCATACAGCTGAAGTCCACTACTACTGCTAAGAGACAAGGCCTATCGGGGAACAGGCCTAGTCTACCTCAGACACATGAGTTACACCGTTCAAGTATAATGGTGGCCCTTTATTTTCAAGACATTTTCCTTTCTGGGGCGGGGTGGGGGCAGATTTCACCAGGCCTGGCAGAAGAACCTCCTCAGCCATTTCCAGGGCCAAAGACACAAGGGTGAAATCCACCCCCCACCCCAAGGGGAGGAGAAATGCGTTGAAAATACATGAGGTAGATTAGGCCTCTGCTGAGAGACGAGGCCTATGTGGGGAACAGGCCTAATCTACCTCAGAAGCATGAGTTACACCGTTCAGGTATAATGGTTTTATTTTCCAAGACATTTTCTTTTATTTTCCAAGACTTTTTTTTTTTTTTTGGGGGGGGGGGGATGTAACCAGCCCTGACAGAAGCCCTTCTCAGCAGTTTCCAGAGCTACAGAGAAAATGGTTGCCATTGACCTGCCACTGTTCGCTCCCCTTCCCTTCGCCACACAGTCACTCCTTTTTTTAAAGGGGAGAGAAATAAAATAATATTTTCCTCCTAAATTGGCATGCCATATAAGAGGGCCATTTGGGACAGAGGTACATTTGAGTTATAGAACCAGTTCTTGCAGTCTTCACTCCCCTCATCTCCACCCCTATGTAATCTTCACTGCCAGCAGAGAATGATGCTATCATTTGGGAATCTACACGTGGTAGATTTCCTTTAGCAAACCCCTTTTCGGTCATTTTAATGAATCGGTGCAAAACAAAGGCAGTCCGTCCTGTCTACACACGGCAGGAGAGGGCAGCAGGGTTGCGCTCCAAGGATGTGGTAATCACCCCAAAGAGCATTTTTGGGCATTTGAATCTTTAAGGGCACAATCCCACACATGGTTTGACAGAAAAAACGTCCTACAACTTCCAGCATTCCCCAGCCAGTCACTTGCTTAATGGAGTTATGCTACTAAGGACGCAATCCTATGCATGTTTGGACAGAAACGAGTCCTACAACTCCCAGCATTCTCCACCCAGCATGGCTGACTGGGGCATGCTGGGAATTGTAGGACTCTTTTTCTGTCTAAACATGCATAGGACTGCGCCCTAAAAGTACAATAGGAGAAACCCTTACAAAGAGGCGGGGCTCAAGGCTGAGGGAACCATTCAAGTCCCGGCTGTGGCTTGAGTGGCAGTGGAGCTGGTAGAATTAGAAGGAAGTGGCAGTTGGAGCTCTGAGGTGGGGCCGGCCCTGTTGGCGGGAAATGGCTGAGGGGGGCCGTCTGTCGGGGCCTTGCTACCCTTTTCCATGCTGCGAGTGGGGGATGTCTGGCTCTGGGGCCCTGCTTCTCCTCCTCCTCAGCCTGGGTGTGTAAAAAGGGGGGACAGAGGTCCCCCAAGCGCTTGGGGTTGTGCCGGATGCAGGGAGCGGGTAAAGAGCTTCAGGGTTGGTGCTTGTTTCTAGAATCGGATTTCATGCCAGCACTCAGCCCTGGGGCATGTGCGGTAACAAACCAGAAAATGCCCCGAGCATCTGCAGAGTGCCTTTCCCTCACGCCCAAATAACCTTCTGGGGTCAAGAAGGAGAGCCTCCTGACAGGGTTTGAGCCTCGGCGCCTTCCCTTGTGTCTCAAGATACAAATGCACTAGACTACCTGGCGGCCCAGGTCTACTTTCTGTCCACACAGGAGCATGTTGTGGTTCAAACATACCCAGGGGAGAAAAACAGCTTGAACAAATGGCACAAGGGAGACATAGAGCACTTGCCAGCAAAATTACTCCACTTCAACTCTACTATTCTATGATCATCCTTGGGGTTTGCGTGTCTGAAATTTGCGAACTCAGGTCTTGAAGCAATGAATCATTGTTATCGTATGCTTAATATATAGTGATCCACTTCTTTCTTATTCTGTCTCTCAGCAAATCTCCAACATAGATTCTCTGCCCATTTTACAGATGAGCAGTTGACACCAAACTGGGAGTAAGGTGACAAGCCTATGCATTCGTAACTGGGAGGAAGCTCCATTGGAAACAGTGGGTGTTTCTTCTGAGTAAACATGCAGTGGATTGGGCTGCACTCTTATACATGCTTACTTGGGACTAATCCGGTCAAAACTAGTTGGGCCTACTGCTAAGTAGATATGCTTAGCGCTGGGCACATTTACCTGACAGTAAGCCCTACTGACCTCAGTGGTGCTTATTTCCAATTAAGCATGGGCTGGGCTAAGACTGAGAAGTGGCAACTAGGTAGCCCAGAGATCCTGACTACATAGGGACAGGAATGCTTAGGGTGACCGCTAAAGCACCATCTGCCATGCCGCTCTCTGGCTCTCATTTATTGCATGTGTCTGGGCACACATTTTACATTTTTTTAAAAAATCCTTTTCTTTCTAGGCTTTATGGGAGCTTCAGAATACCATTACTCTGAAGTTATTGTACCAAAAATGTTTGGACTGCAAGATGGTTTCCAGACTAAGGTAATTTTGCTTGCACTGCACCTGCCTACATGCATTAATTAATATTCTATTAATAATGTAATTCCTCCTACCCTGGCCAGTGTGGCATGGGTGAGGAAAAAAAACTCTTGGACCCTAGGCCAGCCTTCCTCAATATAGATCCCTTCAGATGTGCTGGACTGCAACTCCTCTGAATCCTGACCATTGGTCATGCTGGTGGGGCTGATGGGAGTTGTAGTCCAAAATATCTGGAAGAACTGAAGTTGGGGAAGGCTGCCATAGGCCAAGATGGAAGTGAGAGGGAAATTCCTATCCAGCCCCAAAACATTTCACAAGCAGAATATCCTACACAACATCTTTCTGCAGGAGGATAGGTACAAAGTTGCTCACCCAACCACCAGTTTGGGCGGGGTAGGGGGCAAGACAGGTGGCATAGAGAGGATTCAATTCTGGTGGTGGCCCTTTAACAGGTCCAAGAGGTAGCTCCTTTTAAACAGGCAGTTGGCCTTCTATTTCAGGCAGGCTTTTTATTATTCGTTTTGTTTTATTATTTTAGCACCAGCTCCAGGTTTCATCCTATCCCCTGGCAGTTTTATGGTTTTATTTATGTTATTAATTTTGTAATTGTACCCTGCTTTGTGAAACTTTTTGACTGAAAAGTGGGCTATAAATTGCCTAAATAAATAATACACATGGACCACCTGGAAAACAATGAGAAGGAGGAGGAGGAGGAGTGGTTGGGTTGATTGGTGGATGGGGCAACCAGTACATTCCTGAAATCTGCGGATAACAGTGCAATCCGATATGTGTTTACTCAGAAGTAAGTTTCATTGAGTTCAGTTACTCCCAGGTAAGTTGGCATAGGATTGCAGCCTTAACCTGCTTTAAAAACGAACAAACCCAAAGTGGAAATGGACTTCTTAAAAAAAAAAACAGAGAGAGGAAGCAAAAGAACAGAAGAAATACTGTGAACACATATGGAGTAGACAAGTACAGACTTGTTATGTGAAATCAAAGGGATGAATTGGTCCACATTTTAAGTAATTATATTTTTCACTTTACTTGTTTAGAGAGAGGTGTCTTATCTCATGAGAATTGAAGGAGTAAACAGGATTGTTCACCTTCATCAGAAGTAAGTGGTTGCTTTTTCCCAAGCAGTTCTGGCTTTGATCAGGCAAGGGGAGGAGTCCTATTCTTTAAGTGTGAATAAAAGGAATACACACACATACACAATGAATTAAGAAGCCTCCAATTTAGATGTCTATTACAATATACTGGTATTTTGTTTTAGGGTGATTATTGGAATTGTATGGTGGCACAATTTAGTGTGCCTCCATAATTAATGAATTTACAGATGGCTACAATTGTAAGCATGATTATCTTGAAAATGAGTTCTTTAGAATAGGTTAGGATTGCTTCCAAATTAATTATTTTAGGATTGGATTATACATTAGCTGTATAATCTAATTAGAGCAATATGACAATGGAACCAATGGAACCAACTACCTAGAGAGGTAGTGGGCTCTCCCACACCAGAGGCATTCCAGATGAAGCTGGACAGCCATCTGTCAGGGATACTTTGACTTGGATTCCTGCATTGAGCAGGGGGTTGGACTCGATGGTCTTATAGGCCCCCTCCAACCCTACTATTCTATGATCCTATGATCTTGTGGTTTGTGTCCTTTCAACTTCATGCACATGCAGCAGTAGCAGAGTTAATTCTCCAGCAGGTGAAAGTAAAATGTCAACATAGACATTTTCATTCAAATTATAAATAGAAGCGGAGCATGGTTAGTAATCAGCTGTCGATTCAAAAGGCAGCACTTAGATAGCAAGTACGTCCCGCATTTCTAATGATGAATTTTTACATGCAGATCCTTTCTATTTCGGAATATGCCTATTTACACTTTTGATTTTAAAGGAAACCGGCAAGAAGATCATCCATATATTAAGGTACATTTTAGTCATATCTTCAGAAGGATATAGTTTATAAAAATTGACAGCTTTATTGTCTGGCCTTGTGTTTTTGAAAACTGGAGTTGAATACTCAGGACCTGGCTGAACGTATGGTTAATGCTGGTTTTAAATCTACCTGTATAATGTTTAACTGATAGCTGTCATAATACAGTACAAAGATGAGCTAAGCAGCCATTTAAAAAAAAATCTTCTGTGCTCAGTAAGAGACTGAGGACTTTGTGAGGGTTTGATGCATGTAAATGAACTTCTTGTTGATCAAATGTAAATTAACTGCTTTTCCTGATGCCCTGTTTGTCCATTCTTTCTTTTTTAGACAAAAGTTGTCTCCCAAAGCAGTTTGCAGCAATTAATTTAAAATGCAATGACCAATGCTGCTGGCAGAGCTAGATTGGGTACTGAACATAAATGTTTAGATTTTCTAATTGGTATAAGCTTGTTTAATGGTTTAATATGCTTTTAGCTGTTTAAATTATTCATTAGTTTATACTGTTTACATTGATTGTATCTGCACTCCGCCCCAAGATCTTAATGATATAGGGTGAGATACAAATGTTTTAAATAAATAATCAATCAGTATAAGACACAGGCCCTGCTATCAGGCTTTGTTGTTGTTGTTCAGTCGTGTCCGACTCTTCGTGACCCCATGGACCATAGCACGCCAGGCCTTCCTGTCCTGCGCTCTCTCCCGGAGCGTGCTCAAGTTCATATTCATTGCATCCGTGATGCTATCTAGCCATCTCATCCTCTGCCGTCCCCTTCTCCTTTTGCCTTCAATCTTTCCCAGGTTAGAATTAGCAATTCTGACCTGGTACCAATCATTTTAGTTAATGTCCCTTAAATATTTTCATGTCTCCTTGGCCTGTTTAAGTGAGGATGGTTAAAGGATGAAGCAGTCTCATACTCATTTGTCTTAGCCAATATTTAAACATAATGCCTGCATCCAATAAAGGGTACCACATCAGAGACAGCAGGACTTTGTGTGATGATGTTCCTAGCTAGAAGGGCTCCCTGCAAGCCTAGTTCCTCCTGACTCTACAAGACACCATCCTGCAGCTAAGGGTTGTGCAGTTATAGCCCCAGTTGGATCATTGCCCGCACTCCTGTTAATCTGCTTATTATCAGATGAGAGGGAGGGAGAGGGAGGGAGACTGATTCAGGCCACTCTCACTCCTCCTAAAGGAATTACGAGAGTAACACCCAGTTTTCTGTGTGGGTCTACACAGTGTAACCTCAACTGCTCAGTGGGACTTTGTAACTTCAAGAGCCATGGATGTGGCAGGCAGCCCCCTGCTGCACATGTATACGCTGCATCAGCCTCTTGTTAACTGCCCCATGAAGAAAATGCCTTACCCCCCCCCATCTGATGCTAAACTGGGTCCTCCTTGTGTTCATTTAAAAGAGCAGCAAGCTCTTGTGGCACAGCCCATCAGAGTCCTTTACTTCTCTGTCATCTCTCTGTAGCCTTGTCAGGCATTTCCTTCATAATAAGTTCCACTCCACCTGCATCACTCTTATCCTTGATCAACTTCTCAATTACGAACCTTGATTTGTGCAGGTTAGCAAACATTCCTAACCTTGACCTACTTATGGCTAGTTTGGTTGTATCTGCTATGTCCTAATTGGTTTTGTTCTAATCTATTATGATGCAGCGTTTTTGAACCTTGCAGGTCGATTGCTATTATACTGGATATGTGGAAGAGGCCCCAGACTCTGACGTTGTCCTCTCTACCTGCATTGGGCTTTGGTAATGGCTATGTGCTATGATCGATGGTTTGAAAAGAGGCTGCTGATCTGGGTCTTAAGATAACGGAAGGGTTCTGCCCCTTCAGCTCTTCTTAATGTCAAGCCTGTACATCTTGTAATGCACTGCTCATCCACTAGGTATTTTTCAGTGCTGGGCAGGCAGTAGAAAACAAGGGTAAATCATACTCTGATGGGCTGATAGGTGAGCTGTGTTCAGCTTGGGAAAGAGATCGCAAGATTGGCAGACGCGCTTTGAGTTTCCCCCTCCCCTCAAGGTCTATTTGTGCTCGGATTCCGACCAAGAATTGATGTGTACAACCTTAACACACATAAATGAGTAATTAAGAAATCATGGGCAACTGAAAATTAATAAAGGCTACAAGTGCTTTCCTCATTAATGCTGTGATGAGGATCACAGTCACACACAATTTACTCTCCAGCTAGGAATAGGCGTGTGCTGTTCTGTGCTTGCTTTGCTTATCTTTTGCCACTTTTACAGAATGCTCACTGAACTGTATTACCATCATCACCACCCTGAATAACAATAAGTAATATTTCCTAATTGAAAAGTGCTTTCAAATGTTAAAAGTGCTTCACATGTATTATCTAGTTGTAATGCCTAAACAACCCTGTAAGATGAATCAGTCGACATTATTATCCCCCATATTGCAGTGAGACAGCGGCTTGTCTAAGGCCACCTAGTGAGTTCATAGCAGGGGTGATGTTTGAACCAGGGACTTCCTGATTTGCAACTTGGGGTGCAATCCTATGAATGTTTAGACAGAAATAAGTTCTACAGCTCCCAGTATCCTCCAGGTAGCATGGAGATAGGATAGCGCTCTTCAAGGACTTGAAAGGTTGTCACAGAGAGGAAGGCCAGGATCTCTTCTCAATCATCCCAGAGTGCAGGGCATGGAATCATGGGCTCAAGTTACAGGAAGCCAGATTCCGGCTGAACATCAGGAAAAACTTCCTTCTCTCTGTCCCATCAGCCAGGACAGCTAGACTGGTGGGGACGAGGGAGAGGGCCTTTTCTGTGGTGGCCCCCACTCTGTGGAACTCCCTCCCTAGGGAACTCCGCCATGCCCCCTTTTTAATGAGCTTCCGCTGTGCATTAAAAACATGGCTGTTCAGGCAGGCATTTGGAGTGGGTTAGGGTATTTTAGAAAACGTTTTTATTGTAGAATTTTATTGTCTTAAACTGTTTTATTATATGCTGTACATTGCCCAGAGTGGCTGGGTGACCAATAAAATAAATAAATAAATTCCCAACTGTTAGAGCAATATGACAATGGCACCAATTCCCTAGGGAGGTTGTGGGCTCTCCCACACTGGAGGCGTTCAAGACGAGGCTGGACAGCCATCTGTCGGGAATGCTCTGACTTGGATTTCTGCATTGAGCAGGGGGTTGGACTCAATGGTCTTGTAGGCCCCTTCCAACCCTACTATTCTATGAATGCTGGGAGTTGTAGGACTTATTTCTGTCTTAGACATGCATAGGTTCGCACCCTTAATCTCTTAGCCGCTATGCTACACCATATGATATATATATAAAGCATGTTTGAAAATACATGTAGATGTACAGGCAGGATGTTTTGGTGGTCCTGACATGGTAGCCACCGCTACGGCAGAGCACAAAAGCACCAGACAAAACCAAAAAAACAAAACATGAGCAAAGATAACACCAATGGCACAACTTTCCAACAGCATCCCTGGTACCATGTACTAATTAGTGCTGGAACAAACATTTCTCTCAAGATTGTATTAATATTTCGATTAATACAAATTTTAAACATGGGGTCAGGATGTCATTAAAGTTCAGGTGACACAAGGTTCTTCTTTTTCTAACCCCACCTCAAAAAGCCTTGCCACTGCTTCAAGTGGGGCTCTGGCAGCTCCCAGCAATGCCACATTCTTTATGCCCCTGGGAACAATGCTATGTCATGACCTAGTGGTGTTCCCAGGGGGCACTTTTGGGGGGAAAAGAATGGCTCATAGGAATGACCATTTTCCCCCCAAGAATGCCCCTGGGAACAACACTATGTTGTTTATTTAGGAAACTTTCTTAAATAGATTCTGTTCACATAGTAATCCCTTCTATAGCTTATATAACTGCACCTAAATCCTGTTGAAAATTTTCAGGGGATATGTACAGATTGGAAGTTTAAAGTATGAAATACAACCTGTGGAGAATTCCCCTACATTTCAACACCTTATTTATCGCAAGGATCCAGAACAACATGAACCATGTAAGGGAATTGTTGAAAATCACGATCAGCTGGCAAGTGATGAGACAGAACTGAGAACAACTGTAAATGCCAGCATGCCATCCACAGACCATAGTGTAAGTTTTACATCATAGTTCCTTCTTATAGATCAGTTTTCACACCCCAGTAGCTAAGCAAATTGTTCCTTATGTTAACCAGGATATGTGAGAATTACCTGTAAATAAAGTACATCTGTATTTCCTGTGGGCATTAAAATTTTAACGGTTTCCTTAAGAACTAATTTACTTAGAATGATTTGAGCAAAGTATAAAAGTGCAGCAAACACAAAACGTAGTTCATAGTTCCCTACAGAGACAAGTCAATGCACACTACAAATTAAAACGTTATTTCAAGGAGGGTTGCATAAGGTCATCTTCCTCCAGTGTAGAATCCCAAACTTGCATAGTATTTTGTGACCTTTGCGTTGGCCTGATAAAGGCATTATGATTTTTTTTTTATTTATTAAATTTATTAATCGCCCATCTGGCTGGTCACCCATTATGATATGGATTTTGGCATTTTTCTTTGGGCCAAGAAGGCTAACTTTGCTGTTTGGATTATTTAAATTTGGGGTTATAATCTTTTTCTTTTTTCTTTAGTTTACTTCTTTCGCTATTTAGTTTTACTTCTCATGCTATTTATTTATTTACAGCATTTTTACCACACTCTTAAGCCAAAACAGGCTCCCAGAATGGCTGACAAAGATTAGTAATGAGATGCCCTCAGATTTACAATTTAAAAGACACAATACAACATGCAAAGGGATTGGGAAGGGAGGAGGAAAAAAGCAAAGGCACCAGTTCTTAGTTTCAGCTTAACTTACTTTAACTTCATGAGTCTCTTTGAGCTACAAAAATATGTTTCTTGCTTATTGTTAATTTAGTAATTTAAGATATTGTTCTGTCTTAATCCTTTCAAGAGAGGAATAAAAATAGTTACGCAGCTGAGCACTTTTAGTCGTGCTTCTTCTTGACTTTAAAAACACTAACAGTGCCCAAAAGACAGGGCGCGCCAATCTCAGAGAGGCTCCATTTTGTCCAAAGACCTGCCAGAACAGCGGAAGGCATTATTTTGCCTCTTTTTCCCTCCAAAAGGGAAAATCAGTTAGATGAGCCATCTGTGCTGGGGTCATGCTCAGGGGCTGAGAGGACTGTGGATCCTTCAGACCCATGGCCACACCCCCAATATGCGAGTTTCCCCCATTCTGCATGTTACAACCTCGTAGAGGGTTGTGTTGTTGTTGTTCAGTCGTTAAGTCGTGTCCGACTCTTTGTGACCCCATGGACCATAGCACGCCAGGCCTTCTTGTCCTCCGCTCCCTCCAGGAGCGTGCTCAACTTCATATTCATTGCATCGGTGATGCTATCTAGCCATCTCATCCTCTGCCATCCCCTTCTCCTTTTGCCTTCAATCTTTCCCAGCATCAGGGTCTTTTCCAGTGAGTTTTCTCTTCGCATTAGGTGACCAAAATATTTGAGTTTCAGTCTCTGTCCTTCCAATGAGCAGTCAGGGTTGATTTCCTTTAGGATTGATTGATTTGACCTCCTTGCAGTCCAGGGGACTCGTCAGAGTCTTCTCCAGCACCACAGTTCGAAAGCATCGATTCTTCTGCGCTCAGCCTTCCTTATAGTCCAGCTCTCACAGCCATACGTTACTACTGGGAAAACCATAGCTTTGACTATATGGATCTTTGTCGGCAAGGTGATGTCTCTGCTTCTTACTATGCTGTCTAGGTTTGCCATAGCTTTCCTCCCAAGGAGCAAGTGTCTTTTAATTTCATGGCTACAGTCACCGTCTGTGGTGATCTTGGAGCCCAAGAAAGTAAAATCTGTCACTGCTTCCATTTCTTCCCCTTCTATATGCCAGGAAGTGATGGGGCCAGATGCCTTGATCTTAGTTTTTTTTAACGTTGAGTTTCAAACCAGCTTTTGCACTCTCCACTTTCACCCTCAACAAGAGGCTCTTTAGCTCCTCTTCGCTTTCTGTCATTAGGGTGGTATCGTCTGCGTATCTGAGGTTGTTGATAATTCTCCCAGCAATCTTAATTCTGACCTGTGATTCATCCAACCCGACGTTTCTCATGATGCATATAAGTTAAATAAGCAGGGTGACAATATACAGCCTTGTCGTACTCCTTTCCCAAATTTATTTATTTATTTATTTCATTTCTATACCGCCCAATAGCCGAAGCTCTCTGGGCGGTTCACAGAAATTAAAACCAAACAACACACAATAAAACAATTTAAAATATATAGAACATTAAAACCACAATATAACAATACAACTACAATAAAACCTAGCAGCAGTGCAGGAATTTAAAATACAGATTTAAAACAGCAAAGATAAAAATTTAGAAAGCTAAAATGCTAAAATGCCTGGGAAAATAAAAAGGTCTTCACCTGGCGCCAAAAGGAATACAATGTAGGCGCCAGGCAAACCTCACCAGGGAGCTCATTCCAGAGCTGGGGTGCCACAGCAGAAAAAGCCCTCCTCCTAGTAGCCACCCACCTCACTTCCTTTGGCAGGGGCTCACGGAGAAGGGCCGCTGATGATGATCTTACGGTCCGGGCAGGCACATATGGGAGGAGGCGATCCTTCAGGTAGCCTGGCCCCAAGCCATTAAGGGCTTTGAATGTTAACACCAGCACTTTGAATCGGGCCCGGAAATGGACTGGCAGCCAGTGCAGCTGGAAAAGTACTGGCGTAATATGAGCTCGCAGGCCAGTCCCTGTTAACAATCTTGCTGCCCTATTTTGGACCAGCTGAAGTTTCCGGACCGTTTTCGAAGGCAGCCCCAAGTATAACGCATTGCAGTAATCCAGACGAGAAGTTATCAGAGCATGGATCACTGTAGCTAGGCTCTGTCTGTCCAGATATGGGTGTAGCTGGTATACCAGCCCAAGCTGATAAAAAGTGCTCCGTGCCACTGAGTTCACCTGTGCCTCAAGTGACAGTTCTGGATCCAAGAGCACCCCCAAACTACGAACCTGATCCTTTAGGGGGAGTGCAATCCCCTCCAGAACAGGTTGAATATCACCTAGCCAGGCAGACGAACCACCCACTAACAGTACCTCCATCTTGTCTGGATTGAGTTTCAGTTTATTGGCCCTCATCCAGTCCATTACCGTGCCCAGGCACTGATTCAGAACAGCCACTGCCTCACCTGGTTTTGATGAGAAAGAGAGGTAGAGCTGGGTGTCATCTGCATATTGATGGCACCTCAGCCCACACCTCCGGATAACCTCCCCCAGCGGTTTCATGTAGATGTTAAACAGCATGGGGGATAAAATAGAGCCCTGTGGAACCCCATGGCACAATTGCCATGGCACAGAGCAATAATCCCCCAGCACCACCTTCTGGAATCGGCCATCCAAGTAGGAGCGAAACCACTGTAGTGCAGTGCCTCCAACTCCTAACCCAGACAACCTATCTAGAAGGATACCATGGTCGATAGTATCGAAAGCCGCTGAGAGGTCCAGGAGAATCAACAGGGTCGCATTCCCCCTGTCCCTCTCTCGGCAGAGGTCATCCCACAGGGCGACCAAGGCAGTTTCCATTCCAAAACCAGGCCTGAAGCCCAATTGAAATGGATCTAGATAATCCGTTTCATTCAACAGTGCCTGGAGCTGTCCTACAACCACCCGCTCAAGCACCTTGCCCAGGAAGGGGATGTTGGCCACTGGCCTATAATTGTTAACATCCTCTGGGTCCAGGTTGGGCTTTTTCAGGAGTGGTCTAATTACTGCCTCTTTTAAAGCGGCAGGCACCACTCCCTCTCTCAAGGAGGAATTTACAACCTCCTGGACCCAGCCGGACAACCCCTCCTTGTTTGATTTAATAAGCCATGAAGGGCAAGGGTCAAGCACACAAGTGGTCGATCGGACTTGGCCAAGCGCCTTGTCCGCATCCTCAGGCCTCAGTAACTGAAGCTCATCCAATAAAATTGGGCCAGACGGTGCTCTGAACGCCTCTACCAATGGAACTGCATTAATGGCGGTGTCCAATTCATGACGAATCTGAGCGACTTTATCCTCAAAGTGCTGTGCAAACTTGTCACAGCGTGCTACCGAGGGTACCACCGTCTCTCTCCCTGGCCCAGAATGTAACAGGCCGCGCACCACTCGGAAAAGCTCCGCTGGACAACACTGAGAAGATGCAATGCTGGTGGAAAAGAACTGTCTCTTTGCCACCCTCATCGCCACAGAGTAGGCTCGATAGTGGGCTCTTACCTGTGTTCAGTCAGACTCAGCACGAGTTTTCCTCCACCTGCGTTCTAGCCATCTCCCCTCTTGCTTCATTGCCCTCAGCTCAGGTGTATACCAAGGAGCTGGCCGGGCTCTGCTCAGAGGGAGAGGGCACTTGGGCGCGATCGTGTCAACCGCCCGAGTCATCTCTGCATTCCACAGAGCGACCTGGGCTTCGACAGGAGCACCAGCCATACCAGCAGGAAAATCCCCCAGAGCCCTCTGGAATCCATCGGAATCCATTAATCTCCGGGGGCGGACCATTTTAATAAGTCCCCCACCCTTGCAGAGGGGAAAGGCCGCCAGGAGTCTAAACCTCAGCAGGAAGTGATCTGACCATGACAAAGGGACAGATGTTAATTCCTCCACTTTCAGATCACCATCCTCCTGCCCAGTCGAGAAAACCAGATCAAGCGTGTGTCCTTTTACATGCGTTGGGCCGATGACATGTTGGGACAGCCCCATGGTTGTCATGGCGGCCATGAAGTCCTGAGCCGCCCCGGATACAGCGGCCTCGGCATGGAAGTTGAGCTCCCCCAGGACCATCATCCTAGGGGTCCTCAACACCAAGTCTGAGACCACCTCCGTCAGCTCAGGCAGGGAGTCTGATGGGCAGCGGGGTGGGCGGTACACCAACAGAATCCCTAATCTGTCCTGGGTACCCAACACAAGGTACAAACACTCAAGATCTGCACTCGAATGAGCAGGAAGCCTGGAGAGGGAGATTGAATTCCTATAGACCATGGTAACCCCCCCTCCCCGACCCTCAAGTCGGTGTTGGTGCTGCACCGAGTACCCAGGAGGGCACAGCTGGGAGAGAGTGACCCCTCCCAGTTCCCCCACCCAGGTCTCAGTAATACATGCCAGGTCAGCCCCCTCATCCACAATCAAATCATGGATGAGGGAGATTTTATTTTGGGCTGACCTGGCATTCAGCAGCAGCACCACCAGACCCGAGGGCAGACTGGTAAGGCTGCCAGGAACCATCAGGTTGGGGGAAGAACCAGAAGAGGGGACAGCTGTAAGGTGTCTAGCCCCTCTTCTCCTCAGCTGGCCTGTTAATCCCCCAACGCCATACCTCCCCCTGCCTGTGACCACAGTTATGGTGGCACCTCCCCGACCCCCTGAGTTGCCCAATAGTCCTCCCAGGACTATTTTGAACTAATTGGTTGTTTCATGTCCGGTTTCTTACTGTTGCTTCTTGACCCTTGTACAGGTTTCTCAGGAGACAGGTAAGGTGGTCTGGTACTCCCATCTCTTTAAGAATTTGCCACAGTTTGTTGTGATCCACACAATCAAAGGCTTTAGCGTAGTCAATGAAGCAGAAATAGACGTTTTTCTGGAATTCTCTTGCTTTCTCCATGATCCAGCGAATCTTGGCGATTTGATCTCTAGTTCCTCTGCCTCTTCGAAACCCAGCTTGTACTTCCGGTAGTTCTCAGTTCACATGCTGCCTAGCTTGTAGGATTTTGAGCATCACCTTGCTGGCATGTGAAATAAGCGCAATTGTGTGGTAGTTTGAACACTCTTTGGCATCGCCCTTCTTTGGAACTGGAAAGTAAACTGACCTTTTCCAGTCTTGTGGCCACTGTTGAGTGTTCCAAATTTGTTGGCATATTGAGTGCAGCACTTTAACAGCATCATCTTTTAGGATTTTAAATAGCTCAGCTGGAATACGGTCATCTCCACTAGCTTTGTTGTTAGTAATACTTCCTAAGGCCCACTTGACTTCACTCTCTAGGATGTCCGGCTCAAGTTCAGTGACCGCACTATCATGGCTGTCAAGGACATTCAGATCTTTCCTGTATAGTTCTTCTGTGTATTCTTTCCACCTCTTCTTAATCTCATCTGCTTCTGTGAGGTCCCTGCCTTCTTTGTCCTTTATCATTCATGCTCGTCTTTGCACAAAACATTCTCTTGAGATCTCCGATTTCCTTGAAAAGATCTCTAGTCTTTCCCATTCTATTGTTTTCCTCGATTTCTTTGCATTGGTCATTTAAGAAGGCCTTCTTGTCTCTCCTTGCTATTCTCTGGAACTCTGCATTCAGTTGGATATATCTTCCCCTTTCTCCCTTGCTTTTCGCTTCCCTTCTTTCCTCAGCTACTTGTAAAGCCTCATCAGACAGCCACATGGCTTTCTTGCATTTCTTTTTCTTTGGGATGGATTGAGTTGCTGCCTCCTGAACAATGTTACGGACCTCTGTCCATAGTTCCTGAGGCACCCTGTCTATCAGGTCTAATCCCTTAAATCTATTCATCACCTCCACTGTATATTCATAAGGGATATGATTTAGGTCATACCTGAATGGTTTAGTGGTTTTCCCTACATTCTTCAATTTAAGCCGAAATTTTGCAATAGGAAGCTCATGATCTGAGCCACAGTCAGCTCCAGGTCTTGTTTTGACTGACTGTATGGAGCTTCTCCATCTTTGGCTGTGAAGTACATAATCAATCTGATTTCACTATTGACCATCTGGTGATGTCCATGTGTAGAGTCGCCTCTTGTGCTGTTGGAAAAGAGTGTTTGCTATGATCAGCGTGTTCTCTTGGCAAAACTCTATTAGCCTTTGTCCTGCTTCATTTGTACACCAAGGCCATGCTTGCCTGTTATCCCGGTGATTTCTTGATTTCCTACTTTAGCATTCCAGTCCCCTATGATGAAGAGGACATCTTTTTTTGGTGTTAGTTAGTTCTAGAAGGTGTTGTAGGTCTTCATAGAACCGCTCAACCTCAGCTTCTTCGGCCTCAGTGGTTGGGGCATAGACTTGAATTACTGTGATGTTGAATGGTTTGCCTTGGATTCGTACTGAGATCATTCTGCCGTTTTTGACATTGTACCCCAGTACTGCTTTTCCCACCCTTTTGTTGACTATGAGTGCTACTCCATTTCTTCTAAGGGATTCTTGCCCACAGTAGTAGATATAATGGTCACCTGAATTAAATTCGCCCATGCTTGTCCATCTTAGTTCGCCGATTCCCAAGATATTGATGTTCAATCATGCCATTTCATGTTTGACCACCTCCAGCTTACCTTGATTCACTGATCTTACATTCCAGGTTCCTAAACAATATTGTTCTTTACAGCATCGGATCTCCTTTTCACCACCAAACACATCCACAGCTGAGTGTCCTTTCGGCTTTGGCCCAGCCGCTTCACTCTTTCTGGCACTACTTGGAAATTCCCTCTGCTCTTCCTCAGTAGTATATTGGCCACCTTCCGACCTGAGGGGCTCATCTTCCGGCGTCATCTCTTTTAGCCTTGTGATACATTCCATGGGGTTTTCTTGGCAAGAATACTGGAGTGGGTTGCCATTTCCTTCTCCAGTGGACCACATTTTGTCAGAACTCTCTGCCATGACCTGTCCGTCTTGGGTGGCCCTGCACGGCATAGCTTATGGCTTCACTGAATTACGCAAGCCCCTTCACCACAACAAGGCAGTGATCCATGAAGGGGCTTGTAGAGGGAGCCACCATTAAAACCTCTGCATTGGCTGGGCAGAGCCAGAAGGGATGCTCTAGTATTGGGGAACATCCCTCTGAGGTCAGACCTCTGACCAAGATCTCATAGGGGTTTTCCAATCAATCCTGTGGTTCCTGGGATGCTGTCCAGGAACTGTAGAGCACAATCCTATGTTAAAAAATAAAGGGATAGCTAAGAGGAAAGAAGTGAATGAGGCACTAGGTGAAAAGCTACAGCATATATCAGAGTGAATGCAT
Source organism: Heloderma suspectum (assembly GCF_057233095.1). NCBI lineage: Eukaryota > Metazoa > Chordata > Lepidosauria > Squamata > Helodermatidae > Heloderma > Heloderma suspectum. The sequence continues at coordinate 4,146,501 of NC_139460.1, forward strand.
CTGCTAGAATCAAAGGGAATCAGAGTTATTTCAATTCATAATTTCCTATTTTCTCTTAAAATCAACATTTGTTCACTAAACCTGAGGATTCTATGGATAGTCTATACACACTGGGAGTGTGGGGTGTCAAGCCTAAGAGCCATTCACCAACATTTAGACATCCATGAGGGAGAAGACTTATCCATAACACACCATGGGTACATTGTGCCCCTTTTTCTGGCCAATGTGATCCGGAGCATGCACTGAGATGCTGAATGGGGATGTGTGAAATCATCTGTATTATTTCTGTCTGTTTTTCTGCCCTACTGAATAGGAACATTACTTAAGTGAGATGTTTATCAGCAAAAGCGCTATGTAATTTTCGCAAAGACAGGAGTTTCTGGGTGGTTGTTTGTTAATTTACACCTTAGTACGAGTGTATCATAGTAGGAATGGGTGAGAATTTGTTTCAGCTCGTTTTTGCTAAGATATTGCCAAAAATTGTGTATTTCATCATATCTGGATGGAAAGAACTTTAGATTTTAAAAAACTGACTGTGGGAGAAACCAAAATCGACAAATCTGTTCATCCAGGCCCAGGGCTGTGTGTGCCTAGCTCTTAAAAGTCTGGGCTTGAGTCCCTGTGTGTTCAGCTATGTTTTGGTGCTGAATGAGGGATGCCATCTCTTTTTTCTGTCGGGCTCATCATCTTTAGCAGCTGTATGGCAGGCAGGTACATCATGGTTCTTTCCATGGGAATAGCTGTACCTGTTGAATTTGGCCAGTGTAGATGAATGACAATTCTGTTTTATTCAGTTTTTGATAAGAATTAACCAAAACTGACAAATGTTTGGGATGGAAAGTACTTGAGATTTTTTTAAAAATTGAATGTATGAGAAAGCAAAACTGACAGATCTGTCCATCCCTACATCATAGCCAGGCTTTATGCAACATTGTTCTCCGTTCCAAATGCTAACTCCCTTGCTATTGCTTATTGTTGTCTCCACTATAGTAATGCCTAACTGGTTATTTCATATGGTCCTGGGCGGTCTACTGCTCATCAGCCACTGTTCTTTGCGATTGGCTTTATTGCACAACAAATGACTGGCTGTTTATTTTCTCCCTAGATCTGTGATAACTGATTAGAAACTTGCTGCTTTATTCAAGACACCGGTGTAGCTGTGAATATGCAGCTTCTGCCCTGAGAACTGTAAATGATGGCTAATTATTGCATCCCTAGTTCTGAGCCAGGGGATCCACCAGTGACCACAGTGTGAGAGGCTGCAAGAGCTTAAGTTCTGTGTTGACATGCCAAAGCACTTGCCCATTTCTCTTTTCAGTTGCACACCATAGCTTCCCTCTTGCTCTTGATGCAGCCACAAGAGGTGCAGACCCAGACTATTTTATAGACCAAGATTCCTTCCAGAAGGCGTGCGTCAACAAGGCTGTAATCCTCAGGGCCCTACTGTATATATTTTCCTGGTGGGTGTGTGAGCAGGGTTTGTGTGTCCTTTGTACCAAGAAAACCAGTTTCTATAGCAAGGAAGCCTCAACTGGCAGCCTGACTAAACTCCAATCCTATGGGCAAGGAGCCCAAATGATGAAGCACTACAATCTCAGATGCTCTATTCTGTCCAAAAATGGTTATTTATATAGCACTGTTGATACAAATACAGATTAGGCATATATCTGCATATATTTATTTTGAACAAGGGCCAGGAATTACAGAGGGAGAAAGGGGTATGGAAATTGGGAGATGATAGATAGATGATAGATGATAGATAGATAGATAGATAGATAGATAGATAGATAGATAGATAGATAGATAGATAGATTTGCAATCATCTGTGCAAGGCCCAGGTGAATATTAGCAGTTGGGACAGGAATGTAGGAAGCTGCCTTATCACACCATTGTTCCATCTAGCTCAACACTGTCTACACTGACTGGCACTGGCTCTCCAGGGTTTCAAACAGGAGTTTCTTCCAGCCCTACCTAGAGATGCCAGGGACATTCTGCCTTCAAAGCAGGTGCTCTACCACCAAGGTATGGTCCCTGCCTAGAATCTGAATCCCTAGATCCTGGCCAGTGCTCTGCTTTTCTGTGAAGCCTTCACAAATACATCCAGCATAATCCCAGGGTTTCATACACATGTCACCATGAAAACTAGAGACTTCCCTACCCCAAATAAAAGTTGTGTTTGCTCAGTTCTGTGATAGATGCCAGATGACACATCTGTGAGATACACACAGCCAATGCTATGGTATGATTTCAAACCTGCCAGTTCTGCTGCTTTCCTGGTGAACATAACTTGGTTGGAACCAACATTAGGTCTATCATATTTGCTAATTGCATCTTCCATTTCCTATATGTCAGCCCCATGCTGTACCTGCACAGTGGTAAAATGTCTGCAGCTCTACATTACTTCCTTTGGGTGTGTTTTTTTCAAGACCTGAGTTGTCTACATTTTATTTTAGACAGAGTTTCCTGGAACTAATGCACCATCCAGATACCTAGAGTATTTTGCTGTTTGCGACAACTCTATGGTAAGTTATGACGCCTGCACTCTTTGTGCTAGTTCTAATAGTTACATATGTATATGCTTGTATGCTCAACTATTTAGTAGTTTGCTTAAGAAGGAGAAATCTTCAGGTTGGAGTACAAATAATTCTCCTCATTGAGTTGTTGGTTACAAAAGTTAATATATTGTGTGGAGAGAATCTGATTACTTGTCTTGATAGCCACACTTTATGGAGAAACAGCTGCTCCCTGGAATGTTTGCTGTACCAATTGTTTCAACAGTATTTAAGACGATTGAGTCGGGGGGCATCAGTCTCTCCTGGCTGGATTCTCTCTGTGCTCTCTCCACTCCCTGCCCAAGTCACTAGCCATGCCAGTGCAAGAGAACTTAGCCAATTCAGCTAAGTGTGGACAGTACATAAAATGGACCCATTCATACAAATGATGTGTAACTCCTGTGAGACATGAGAGTGTTGCTTATCACCATTCACATCACAGAGAGTATTCAGGAGCTGTTTCTGAGATTTGTGCAACTGCTTTCCACTCTGTCAGTTGCAAAAAGCAACAGATGCCATTTCTTAGAGAAGAACTGACATTTCCCTGATACAAATATAGTACATCCCATGTCAGGAAAAAGTGCCATACCCACAACAGAAGTATGCCCTGGAAAGATGTCTGGGGCACATTCAACAAGTTGGTACTTTGTGCCAATAATATCTTGTCTGGAAAGGTGGATATGTGTGCTATGAAACTACCTAATACTCTTTACAGCTGCTGCATAAACTGGTCCTCCTTTGTTTCTTTTAGTATCAGCGGGAAAGGCGTAATGTAACTCGAGTGATACTGGCAGTGCTTCAAATTCTATCTGTCCTTCACCACGTAAGTATGTTATAGGAACTATTTTGACTAGTATTCTGTGCCCTGGGGTGGAAACTACCTTCTTAGTTAACAGTCTACAGGACGAAGTACATAGTACATGCAAATTCATGTCATTAAGCCTGATGTGTGGGGCTTTGAAAGAAAGAAAGAAAGAAAGAAAGAAAGAAAGAAAGAAAGAAAGAAAGAAAGGCAGGCAGGCAGGCAGGCAGGCAGGCAGGCAGGCAATCTTAGGAACCTGCAATTTGAGAGGACATGTGGAGGGTGGGGATCAGAGTTCTTAATCCTTACCTCACTGGGTGTATTTTGGCTTCAATTCCTCCAGCAGCTTCCCTCCTCCACAAGGTTCCAGATGCATATTTATTCTTGTAAATACCTGGTACCCTACAGGGGCAAAAGCAGCTTAGAAGAGGGGTTTTGAGTAGGAAAGATGGGTGGTGGGGAAGGGTTGCACAGCCCCACCGTCCTCCACTTTGAATTTTAGCCTCCCAAGGCTGTTTTTCCTTTAAAAAACACACACCCTGTCAGTGCTGAAGGGAAGATCACTCTGGCCCCATTCATTGGCTAGGGGACCAAGGGCCATTGGGAAGGAGGTTGCCCCCCTTCCTGAAGGACATCACAGCAAGGGGAAGACCAACGTGGCCCCATCCATTGGCCAGAGAAGAAGCAGCTACAGGGCGCTTGCTCCTTCCCCCTCTCTCGCCAACTGCTATTTGTCCTGGGTCTGCAGAGTCCCCTCTGGCCCTGTCCATTGGCAAGTGGGCAAAAGGCTGCTGGTGAGTTGTGTGTGTTTGGAGATTGGTTGTGAGCTTATTATTGAAATGGATGTAAACCATCTTGAGGGTCATTTGATCAAAAGGCAGTATATGCATCTTTTATACACATGAATAAATAACAAATCCCAGGCATGTACATGTAACATTTAGGCTGGTCCTAGATATGCAAGAGCATTCTTCTGAGGCTTCCTGCTCTTTCCGTCCTTCCTTTTGGAAGGGTGCTAGTAAGGGCAGTGGAGAGTTAGCATGCAGTCCGGTGCCACATTAAATTCACCACCTGACACAGCTAACTGACATTAGGCAGGAACAATTTAGCCTTGTTTTCTGCAACAGCAACACACCCTCTCTCTGCAGGGTCACCTAGCAAGCTGCTTTTGAAACTGAGGGGGAATTCCAGATGCAATGGGGTCATCCAAAAATTCCATTGGGCTAGCACAAGTCTCTTCCCTCAGCCAAAGAAGATCTTTGGATCCAAGCCATTATTATGGTTGTCGTTGTAGGCTTGTAGAAATATGCTGCCCTAGGCACAGGAGCAAGATTGGGTAAAGGCCTGCTTCCTTCTGCAGCAGAGATAAAGACTATGACCTGATACTACATACACTTAACTAGTAATGTTCTGACTCACATGGCAGATGACTGGGCATGCATCCCTCTGCCGCCTTCTCTGTACACATAATGTAAGATGAGATGGATGCTCCGTATGGAGGGCTGTAGATTTATAACTCAGACTTGGCACATTTTGTTCCTGTCTGCTTTTTTTGAAGCGGAAGAATCTCACACATCAGATATCTGGGCATATGGGCCTCTATGTGGACTGCCTGCCTCACATGTTAAATTTTGTTCATGAGGAAAGAGGGAAAGAGGGGTATGGAGATCCTAGGTCAAAAGAAGGGTTCAGGGACCCACGAAAGCACCCCCCCATCTCTCTACATTTCAGCCACTGTCGCCACCTGATAATTCAGGGTATCAGGACCCCATTAAGAAAGGACTCCAACATAAGCCCCATCTTCAGACACTTAAAAAGGAGCCCTCTTTAAAGCAAGGGGTTGAAACTAGGGCTGTGCACTGCTTCGGTCCAAAGCCCAAATAATGAGTTGAAGCGGGCTGATTCAGAGGTGCTTCGGCGTGATATGAGGCAGATCAGAACAGCACTGAGGTGCCCCGAAGCGACATAGGTCACCTACGAGGCGCCACGGTCTGCCTCATGTATTCGGAGCTATTCTTATGCTTTCTGAGCAGCCCAAACAGGCTGTCTCCAAACTGTATCAACTTGTGAAAGATCAGGTGGAGGGGGAGGAGGGGGGAAGGGGAGAGGAGGCAGAGACACTAAATGTATCAGTTTGAGAGAGCTGGCTGGTGGGAGGGGCAGAAGACGAAGGGGGAGAGGGGAGAGAAGGCAGAGGAGGAGGAGGAGGAGGAGAAAGAGGGAGTGAGCTTTGCTGTGAGTCAGCCTCTGTTTGCTCCTTGTGAGAGAGGTGGTGTTATTGTTGTTTATTCGGTCAGTCGCTTCCGACTCTTCGTGACTTCATGGACCAGCCCACGCCAGAGCTTCCTGTCGGCCGTCACCACCCCCAGCTCCCCCAAGGTCGAATCTGTCACCTCCAGAATATCATCCATCCATCTTGCCCTTGGTCGGCCCCTCTTCCTTTGGTCTTCCACTTTCCCTAGCGTCAGCATCTTTGCCAGGGTATCCTGTCTTCTCATTATGTGGCCACAGTACTTCAGTTTTGCCTTTAATATCCTTCCCTCAAGTGAGCAGTCTGGCTTTATTTCCTGGAGTATGGACTGGTTTGTTCTTCTTGCAGTCCAAGGCACTCTCAGAATTTTCCTCCAGCAGGACTAGAAGCTAGATCAGTGGTCTCCAAAGTGGGGTGCACGATCCATTGCGTGAGCTGCCTGATAATTGAGCAGCCTCCCACTGCCCTGACAAGCTGCCATTGTGTGCAGTGATGGTGGTGGCGGTGGTGGTGGCAGGATGGGATGGGAGCTGAGAGGGAAGCTCCATGGCATTTCTCTCTCAGCTCCAGTCCTATTCTGCGGAAGGACAACAGGAAGGAAATTAACCCTTCCCACTCTCATTTGGCAGAATAAAGCTGAGAAGAAAGCGCGTGCTATGACAGCTGTGTTAGTGTCTCCCCACCTCACCCTTCTGTAATAGGTTTACTGTTCATTCTTGCTTGTTCATTTAACAATCCAGAAATTTTCACTGTAGTTGCTTATCTCCCCCCACCTTTTTCAGTTCTCTTTCAACCATGAGTTTGCCCTTCCTTTGATTCTGTCTAGATTTTTGATTGATAGATAGATAGATAGAACTTTCCTTTCCTTGTTCTTGGCTCCCCTCCACCACCACCCTTCTCAATTCCTGTATTCCTTCCTTCCCTTCCCATTTTTTATCTCTTTTCCCTAATTTTTTTTTAATTTAAAAAACCCTTTCTCTTCTGTTAGGATTATCATTAGTTCCCCACCACCACCACCACCTTGCTTGTAGTTCAGTGTTTGCTTTTCTTTTGCTCATGTGTATGTGTGTGTGCACATGCGTGCGTGCGCGTGTTTGTGCTGTGTGAGCAAGCAGTGTGTGTCAAACGGCTACACACAGTCCACATTTCCAAAAACAGTGGGCAAACCACTACACACATTAACAGCTATTATTTAAATAATATAATACTACACTGTATGTTGCAAAGCAAACAAGCCCACTATGAGGCATCTTCAGGGTCTTGGCAGGGGCAGAGGTGGGCGAGGTGCTACTGTGCCCTCCTGGCAGGGTTGCTGTATTGCTTCCTGCCTCTGTCAGTCCAGCAGACAACTGTCATTGCTCTTCGTTCAGGTCAATGTGTCCACCTGGCAGAGTTGCTGTCTTTGTATGCTTCCTGCTTACCAGCCAGTGTTTTCCCAGGCAATTCAGCCAAAGTAGGGGTGTCACCAGCATCCATCCAGGGGGTGTAGTCCGACGAACTCCCCCCTTCTTGGCTCCCTGGACTCAGCTCACCAAGCCCCCACCCATTGAGCTGTTGAGGATTACAGTGCCACCCGTGAGTGCCCCCAGCCAAGTCGCAAATGGCAACGTCCTATTTTTCATAAATCTTACGCACAATGGCCAGCAATTTCCAGCTGGCCATTGTGCGCAAGATTCAATTTTTTAAAAAAGTTGCTGCGGGAGCATGGCTTGGGGTGTGGGGGGGTGATCCTTTCTCCCCTCCCATCCCAGCTCCTGTGAAGCTAGCGGCTTGATGGGAGGAGGGAGACAAGAGGGAAGCCCCTCTCACTTTCCTCCTCCTGACAAACTGCTGCCCACACATGTAGCTGGACCAGGATTGGAGGAGGAGACAGGAACTCACCTCTCTCCTTCCCTCATCCCAGCTACGCTAGCCCTGGCTGTGCCGAGGCCTTTCTTTCCCGTGCCTTGCCCTTGACAACCAGTGTGAGGAAGAAGGGCCTTGGCTGCACCCCAGAGCTCTCACCCTGGCCACCTCTAGTGTAGGCCAGGGCGAGAGTGCTGGGGGCTGGTTGCTGAGGCCCCTCTTCCCAGGGCTGAGCCTTTGACTGCCAGTGTGAGGAAGTAGGGTGATGACGGCCCCTCAGCACTCTTGCCCTGGCCTCCTCTAGAGTAAGCCAGGACAAGAGCGCTGGGGGCTGGCTGCGCTGAGGACTCGGCAGTCAAGCCCTTGTGTGCATAAAGAATAAGGGCTTGACTGGAGTCCTTGCTTGGCGCCTCTGCAAGCGGCTGGGAACAGTACAGACTTGGCCTTGGCTGGCACCCTGGCCGCTAGCCGTCCCCTGCTTGCAAGGAGGAGATGGCTAGCGCTGGGGTGTGCATCACACCTCCTCCTCCTCCTGCCTGGGCGATTCAAAGTGCTTTTCATGTATAAGTCCATGTGCACATAGACTTGTGACTGCCATGTTTTTTAAAAACATGGTGATCGCGGCGGAAGAGGATACCCAGCGGATGGGCCTGGGCAAGTTGCGGGCCACTCTCCAGGCAGGGGAGGGGGTCAAGCACAGTTCAGGGACTGGCAAGCGGGGGCTGGGTGGGCATCCGGAGAACCCAGATGGGGGTGGGCTCTCACATCCCTAAGCCAAAGAGACCCTGAGATTATTGACTGTGAATAGGAAAGTAGTACTGTTTGCACTTCAAAGAAAACTACAGCACAGTTTAGGGATAATGACCTCCTCACTGCTTCAACACCTAACTTGATTATCCCTTTATAAATTCTGGTTGGAGTTCCTGAGAACATCACACTTTTTCTGTGCCTAGCACAAAAATCACTGTGGGCTAAACTGTCTGAAATTTGGCAGATGGGATGCCCTCCAGGGGAGCTGTTCCAAGTGGTCCAGAGCCTGGTCGGCTTCCGCTGTGCATTAAAAACGTGGTTGTTCAGGCAGGCATTTGGGGTGGGTTAGGGTATTTTAGAAAATGTGTTTATTGTAGAATATTATTGTTTTAAACTGTTTTATTATATGCTTGTACATCGCCCAGAGTGGCTGGGTGACCAGCCAGATGAGTGATTAATAAATTTAATAAATAAATAAATAAATATTCTCCCCAGCTTTCATTCACTTCTGTGCAACCAGTGAAAAGTTATAGTTCTCTGCTTTGAGAGATTTCCTTGAAAAAATTAAATTTCACTGGTGCTTAGCACAAAAACTACAGGGCCAAATTGTCTGAGATTTGGCAGGTTGGATGCCCTCCAGGGGGCTCAGAGTTCCTCAAATTTCATGCATTTATCATGAAAACTGAAAAAGTTATGGCTGTTTGTTTTTTCCCATGCAAGTCTCTGGGAAAACACCCACAATGAGTGATTCGGATGTCCAAATTTCACTTTGGATTTGGATCCAAGTCAAAGCAGATGGGGTCCGAATCAGTCTGAAGCGAAGCCAGGCCGCTTCGGAAGGTCTGGAGTGGCATCCGAAGTGAAGCAGGGGGTCTGTGCACAGCCCTAGTTGAAACCTCCTGATAATGTCACCTTGTGGTATCATTAATAAAATTTGACTGCATAATGAGCTCAAAGCACAGACAGAAATAGCAGAAGTAAAACATGTATTAAAGGGAATTGGGGATTGTTGTTGTTGTTGTTCAGTCGTTTAGTCGTGTCCGACTTTGTGACCCCATGGACCATAGCACGCCAGGCCTTCCTGTCCTCCGCTCCCTCCCGGAGCGTGCTGAAGTTCATGTTCATTGCATCGGTGATGCTATCTAGCCATCTCATCCTCTGCCGTCCCCTCCTCCTTTTGCCTTCAGTCTTTCCCAGCATCAGGGTCTTTTCCAGAGAATTTTCTCTTCACATTAGGTGGCCAAAATATTTGAGCTTCAGCTTCAGTATCTGTCCTTCCAGTGAGCAGTCAGGGTTGATTTCCTTTAGGATGGACTGATTTGACCTCCTTGCAGTCCAGGGGAGTCGTAAGAGTCTTCTCCAGCACCACAGTTCGAAAGCATCAATTCTTCGGCGCTCAGCATTCCTTAGAGTCCAGCTCTCACAGCCATACGTTACTACTGGGAAAGCCATAGCTTTGATTAGACGGACCTTTGTCGGCAAGGTGATGTCTCTGCTTCTTCCTATGCTGTCTAGGTATGCCATAGCCTTTGTCCCAAGGAGCAAGTGTCTTTTAATTTCATGGCTACAGTCACGGTCTGCGGTGATCTTGGAGCCCAAGAAAAAAAAATCTGTCACTGCTTCCATTTCTTTCCCTTCTATATGCCAGGAAGTGATGGGGCCAGATGCCATGATCTTCGTTTTTTTAATGTGGAGTTTCAAACCAGCTTTTGCACTCTCCACTTTCACCCTCAACAAGAGGCTCTTTAGATCCTCTTCGCTTTCTGCCATTAGGGTGGTATCATCTGCGTATCTTGAGGTTGTTGATAATTCTCCCGGCAATCTTAATTCCAACTTGTGGTTTATCCAACCCGGCATTTCTCATGATGTACTCTGCATATAAATTAAATAAGCAGGGCGACAATATACAGCCTTGTCGTACTCCTTTCCCAATTTTGAACCAATTGGTTGTTTCATGTCCGGTTTCTTACTGTTGCTTCTTGACCCTTGTACAGGTTTCTCAGGAGACAGGTAAGGTGGTCTGGTACTCCCATCTGTTTAAGAATTTGCCACAGTTTGTTGTGATCCATACAATCAAAGGCTTTAGCGTAGTCAATGAAGCAGAAATAGACGTTTTTCAGGAATTCTCTTGCTTTCTCCATGATCCAGCGAATCTTGGCGATTTGATCTCTAGTTCCTCTGCCTCTTCGAAACCCAGCTTGTACTTCCGGTAGTTCTCGGTTCACATGCTGCTGGAGCCTAGCTTGTAGGATTTTGAGCATCACCTTGCTATCATGTGAAATGAGCGCAATTGTGTGGTAGTTTGAACACTCTTTGGCATTGCCCTTCTTTGGAACTGGAAAGTAAACTGACCTTTTCCAGTCTTGTGGCCATTGTTGAGTGTTCCAAATTTGTTGGCATATTGAGTGCAGCACTTTAACAGCATCATCTTTTAGGATTTTCAATAGCTCAGCTGGAATACTGTCATCTCCACTAGCTTTGTTGTTAGTAATATTTCCTAAGGCCCACTTGACTTCACTCTCTAGGATGTCCGGCTCAAGTTCAGTGACCGCACTATCATGGCTGTCAAGGACATTCAGATCTTTCCTGTATAGTTCTTCTGTGTATTCTTTCCACCTCTTCTTAATCTCATCTGCTTCTGTTAGGTCCCTGCCTTCTTTGTCCTTTATCATTCATGCCCGTCTTTGCACAAAACATTCCCTTGAGATCTCCGATTTCCTTGAAAAGCTCTCTAGTCTTTCCCATTCTATTGTTTTCCTCGATTTCTTTGCATTGGTCATTTAAGAAGGCCTTCTTGTCTCTCCTTGCTATTCTCTGGAACTCTGCATTCAGTTGGATATATCTTCCCCTATCTCCCTTGCTTTTCGCTTCCCTTCTTTCCTCAGCTACTTGTAAAGCCTCATCAGACAGCCACTTGGCTTTCTTGCATTTCTTTTTCTTTGGGATGGATTGAGTTGCTGCCTCCTGAACAATGTTACGGACCTCTGTCCATAGTTCCTGAGGCACCCTGTCTATCAGGTCTAATCCCTGAAATCTATTCCTCACCTCCACTGTATATTCATAAGGGATATGATTTAGGTCATACCTGAATGGTTTAGTGGTTTTCCCTACATTCTTCAATTTAAGCCGAAATTTTGCAATAGGAAGCTCATGATCTGAGCCACAGTCAGCTCCAGGTCTTGTTTTTACTGACTGTATGGAGCTTCTCCATCTTTGGCTGTGAAGTACATAATCAATCTGATTTCAATATTGACCATCTGGTGATGTCCATGTGTAGAGTCGCCTCTTGTGCTGTTGGAAAAGAGTGTTTGCTATGATCAGCGTGTTCTCTTAGCAAAACTCTATTAGCCTTTGTCCTGCTTCATTTGTACACCAAGGCCATGCTTGCCTGTTATCCCGGTGATTTCTTGACTTCCTACTTTAGCATTCCTGTCCCCTATGATGAAAAGGACATCTTTTTTTGGTGTTAGTTCTAGAAGGTGTTGTAGGTCTTCATAGAACCGCTCAACCTCAGCTTCTTCAGCCTCAGTGGTTGGGGCATAGACTTGAATTACTGTGATGTTGAATGGTTTGCCTTGGATTCGTACTGAGATCATTCTGTCATTTTTGACATTGTACCCCAGTACTGCTTTTCCCACCCTTTTGTTGACTATGAGTGCTACTCCATTTCTTCTAAGGGATTCTTGCCCACAGTAGTAGATATGATGGTCACCTGAATTAAATTCGCCCATGCTTGTCCATTTTAGTTTGCTGATTCCCAAGATGTCGATGTTCAATCTTGCCATTTCATGTTTGACCACCTCCAGCTTACCTTGATTCACTGATCTTACATTCCAGGTTCCTAAGCAATATTGTTCTTTACAGCATCGGACTTTCTTTTCACCACCAGACACATCCACAGCTGAGTGTCCTTTCAGCTTTGGCCAAGCCGCTTCATTCTTTCTGGCACTACTTGGAAATACCCTCTGCTCTTCCCCAGTAGTATATTGGCCACCTTCCAACCTGAGGGGCTCATCTTCCGGCGTCATCTCTTTTAGCCTTGTGATACGTTCCATGGGGTTTTCTTGGCAAGAATACTGGAGTAGGTTGCCATTTCCTTCTCCAGTGGACCACATTTTGTCAGAACTCTCTGCCATGACCTGTCTGTATTGGGTGGCCCTGCACGGCATAGCTTCACTGAGTTACGCAAGCCCTTTCGCCACAACAAGGCAGGGATTACAGGCTTTTAAAAGATATCTACACGTTTCTAGCTTAATACTGTCTGGGCCCAATCTACACAGCCGATTTAGTGCAGGGCAACAGCACATCAGGGCCGTTCACAACAGATGACGCTGTCACCAATTTGCAGCAGCCCCGCAGCTTCCCTCTGGAAAAGGTGCATTTTCGGAAAGTCCTTTTCGTGAGTCTTTTTTCTTAAACGCAGCTCCAGCGCAGTTCTGCTGCAGTGTACCCTGTCTCCCTGCATTAAATCCTCAGCATGCCTGATTCTGTGACCTGGCTGTGACCTGGCCAAGGGGTGGGGCAGCCCCCCTTCCCCTCGCCCATTCCCTGTTTTTCCCCGTTCACAGTAGGGCTGCTTTCCCTCTCACAATATCTTGCCTCTTCTTCCCAGTCACAGTATCGAAGTATTGAAACAGTATTGTTTCAAGCATCCACAATAGCACAGTAGCCGCTTCACTCATGCACAGATTGTAGCCTGTTTCAATTCACAACATCCCAATGGTGGATGAAGTTTATTTATTTATTTATTTATTACATTTCTATCCCGCCTTTTTTCCACCTTAAGGAACCCAAGGCGGCGTACATAGTCCTCCTCCTCCAGTTCATCTGGGAGAGTGGGTTTTAGGTAGTGTATACTCTGCTTTTCTTGCTTCATATGCCACTGATGAACCAAAGCAATTTCATTAAAATCTGGATATAGCCAGAAAGCGCTTCTCATTCTGTTCCCATGTAGATTGGGCCCTGGTGTTGGTGTGGCTAGTAGGAAGCCTCCGTTCTTAGTTGAAAAAGAAGATCAACCCATCCTTAAATGGCAAAAAGGGGGTTCAGACATACCTGGCATATAGAGGAGAAAGGAAAGTGAGGGCTTCATCTTCCTATAGTCTTCTGAGGCATCCCTATTCCAGAGGAACAAAAGAACTTACCTGGCCATAAGTCACCCTTGAGGTTTCTCTCTAAGGAGAAAACTCACTAACAGAACAAGTCCCATTGCTGTTATACCAAAACCAGATATCCTTGAAAGAATGGAGATCGGGAATAGGCTTATTTTATTATGAAGCATCGGAGCATTATACTTGGAAGCTCCAGGAATGCAGACAATGGCACTGGGCAATCAAGGGAAAGAGGCAAAACTTCCTCAGCCATTATGAACTGGTCAGCCCATAGGAGAACAAAGAGCAGGATTTGGAGAGGTGTCTGCCAGAAGTTGTTGTTGTTCAGTCGTTAAGTCGTGTCCGAATCTTCATGACCCCATGGACCATAGCACGCCAGGCCTTCCTGTCCTCCACTCCCTCCTGGAGTGTGCTCAAGTTCATATTCATTGCATCGGTGATGCTATCTAGCCATCTCATCCTCTGCCGCCCCCTTCTCCTTTTGCCTTCAGTCTTTCCCAGCATCAGGGTCTTTTCCAGTGACTTTTCTCTTCGCATTTGTTGTTCAGTCGTTCAGTTGTGTCCAACTCTTCGTGACCCCATGGACCATAGCACGCCAGGCCTTCCTGTCCTGCGCTCTCTCCCGGAGTGTGCTCAAGTTCATATTCATTGCATCGGTGATACTATCTAGCCATCTCATCCTCTGCCGTCCCCTTCTCCTTTTGCCTTCAGTCTTTCCCAGCATCAGGGTCTTTTCCAGAGAGTTTTCTCTTTGCATTAGCTGGCCAAAATATTTGAGCTTCAGCTTCAGTATCTGTCCTTCCAATGAGCACTCAGGGTTGATTTCCTTTAGGATGGATTGATTTGACCTCCTTGCAGTCCAGGGGACTCGTAAGAGTCTTCTCCAGCACCACAGTTCGAAAGCATCAATTCTTCGGTGCTCAGCCTTCCTTAGAGTCCAGCTCTCACAACCATACATTACTACTGGGAAAACCATAGCTTTGATTAGACGGACATTTGTCGGCAAGGTGATGTCTCTGCTTCTTCCTATGCTGTCTAGATTTGCCATAGTTTTCCTCCCAAGGAGCAAGTGTCTTTTAATTTCATGGCTACAGTCACGGTCTGCGGTGATCTTGGAGCCCAAGAAAGTAAAATCTGTCACTGCTTCCATTTCTTCCCCTTCTATATGCCAGGAAGTGATGGGGCCAGATGCCATGATCTTCGTTTTTTTAATGTGGAGTTTCAAACCAGCTTTTGCACTCTCCACTTTCACCCTCAACAAGAGGCTCTTTAGATCCTCTTCGCTTTCTGCCATTAGGGTGGTATCATCTGCATATCGGAGGTTGTTGATAATTCTCCCAGCAATCTTAATTCCGACCTGTGATTCATCCAACCCGGCGTTTCTCATGATGTACTCTGCATATAAGTTAAATAAGCAGGGTGACAATATGCAGCCTTGTCATACTCCTTTCCCAACTCTTAAAGAGATGGGAGTACCAGACCACCTTACCTGTCTCCTGAGAAACCTGTACGAGGGTCAAGAAGCAACAGTAAGAACCAGACATGGAACAACCGAGTGGTTCAAAATTCTCAGCCATTTTGGGAACACTACGCCAACTATTTTTCAGAATCCTGAACAACAACAACAACAACAAATATTCCCTCTGAAGAATCTGGTCACAGCTGGACAGTCCTCCTGGACCTGACATTACTCATGGATGGACAGGTATTGGATGTGGCCTAGGGCACCCTTGCACAGCTTTAGCTAGTGTTGTCATGGTTTTGGGAATTTGCCAGAGTTTGTTGTGATTCACACAATCAAAGGCTTTAGCATAGTCAATGAAGCAGAAATAGACGCTTTTCTGGAATTCTCTTGCTTTCTCCATGATTCGCTGGTCTGCCAGGAGACAGACTACCAATTTATGCAGGGGAGAGCTGTGACTACAAGCACACAAGTCTGAGTGAGTGGCTGTTTTGAAATGAAGCTCGGGTCAAAACAGAGTCTTTTGACCAAACTTTTAAAAGATGCAGCTTAGGTTCTTCACAAAGGCATAAACAGGAAATAGACGGAAATGCATGTTTAGAGTTAGGTTATGTTACCCAATTTCCACTTTGGCTATGGTTGCCAAAGTTCATTTTCCTAAGCTCCAACTTATATTAGGTCCACAAATTATGGAAGTACTTAACAGCACCTAAGGAAAGGATTTTGGAGAGTTGTCTGCCAGTGGCAGACCAAGCCAGTTTGGTCTGAAGAGAGAGCACTACTCAGTGGCAGAGCACAGGCTTTGCATGGAGAAGGTCCCCGGTTCAATCCCCAGCATCTCCAAGTAGGTCTGGGAAAGACTCAAAGCCTGGAGACTTGCTGCAGTCAGAGAAGCCAATGGACGGGCCCATGGTCTGACCTGGAATAAGGCAGCTTCCTCGATTCCTAAATAGTGATCACTTACATAGCACAGCAATAGTAACAAGGATGTAACAACAATGGCAATAGGGATGTAGCAACTGACAGGGCCCTACCAGCTTCAGGAGCTTTCCATTCCTCTTTTCCCAGCCAGTTGACTGTTTCTCACCTTCTTCCTTCTGCAGCTCCCCAAACAACCTTTCTGGGTCACATTGTCCCACCAGAGTGGGTGAGGCCACCCCACTGCTGGCATTTGGCTCCAACATGATTGCCCAGACCCCATATTCTCTCTCTCTCTCTCTCTCTCTCTCTCTCTCTCTCTCACTCACACACACACACACACACACACACACCTCATACACACATGCACACACACCACCCCTCTCCCACTGCAATCAAGTTTTTTAAAGCCTCCATTGGTGGAAACTGAGGCTTCTAAAAAAGCCTAAATACAATGGGAGGGGTGATGGGGATGTCACGGGGTGGGGGAGGGTTAGCCTTTCCCTCCCCATCAGTGCCTCCTATGATGCAACTAGGCTTTAAAAAGCCTCATTTGTCATGGAGGCTTTTTGAAAGCCTCACTTGCAGCATGGAACAGAGGAGGGGAATCCCTTACCTCTGATCTCTTAAAAAAAACTTTTTAAAAGCCTAAATGCAGTGGGAGATAGGTGTTTTCAGGGGGGTGTTGCAGGGTTGGGGAGGGAAACCCTTCCCTCCCCAGCAGTGATACCCTCCCCTCCCCAGCAGTGATACCCTCCCCCAAAAGAGAAGGGCAAGGCTTTGCGGGGACCTCCCACAGGCTGCATATGGCTCATGGGCCGAAGGTTCCTAATCCCCGACCTAAGAGCAATCTCTATTCTTCATGGTGTTCATTGCCAGTCCCATGGCAATGAACACCATGACTTGTGTTCTGACTTGTCACCTCACTCAAGTAAATTGTTACTTCAGTCCTTCAAATCTGAAGTGCAGGTGGTTAATTATCACTACAAGATTGCATTCCAGGTACCTATTGGTCACTAGCAATCACACACAAAGTCCATGCCCACCGAATTTTGCCCTTTTTCAAAAGAAGGTTTGCTTTTTATTTTTTAAAAGGTTATCTTATTCTAAGGAAACCAAATGTGGGTAAAGAACGCCTGCATCCCTGGAGTTTTCAGCCACTCAGAGAACTGGGGTGCAGATGGGCGTAGCTTTACTTCCCAGGAGAAGAACCTGTCTGCTGTATTGCGTGTGTATTCATGTAGCCCCTTGAAAGAGAGAGCAAAAATATGAAGAACTTTCAATGCCCTGCCCGCAAATGAGTATGTGTAATAATGATAATGATGGGAATCATTAATAATTAACAATTTTATCACACTTTCAAGTGTTCAAAGTGCTTCATGCATGTATTATTTCATTCACTTCTCATTTATTACATTTCTGTATTGCCCAATAGTCAAAGCACGTACAGTCACTTTATGCCCACTGGGGAACAGCTGCTTCTCCTCTGGCCAGTGCCACTGCTGCTACTGTAGACTAGGTGGAAAACCACCATCACCTTCATGAGCAATATCTATTTGCAGTCCTCACCCTGTAAGATCAGCGTGTGTACAAGTATTATATTAATAAATATATAATATTATAAACACTAATTGCTATATTTTATAAGTAGATTTTTTTGTTTTTGTTTTCAGATATATGACGACATAGGCCTTCACGTTGTTTTGACAGGAATGGAGTTGTGGACACAGCAAGATAACCTAATAATTAATTATATGCTTGATAATAGTTTGGAAGCATTTCACAACTATGCTACTTCTGAGCTTCAGCATCAGACCCATTTTGACCATGCCTCTTTATTCACGTGTGACTCTTTCATTTTTTTGCTGAAAGTGTTTGATTTCTCTGTTCTCACCTACTGCTGCTATTAACATCATACCTTTTCTAAAATGATGAAATGCTGGGCCCCTTCTGTTCCTCTGTGTGATCTTGGTGTGTTCACACTGGAGCAATCCAAGGTGTTTCATGTATCCAAAACCTGGCCTTTATAGCATAATAGTGTTGGAAGGGATTTCAGTAAGTCTGGTCTCTACTGTAGGAAGCAGAAATTGTAACTAAAGCATCTTTGTAAATAAATAACCTTCATAAGAAAAAGGGACTCGGGGGTGGGGGCTGTCCATCCTCATGGATCAACCACCTTGACTATTATTTGGTAGAAAAGTGGGTTACACAATCAATCAATCTATGCCTATTGGGGAACAGCTGTTTTTCCACTGGCCAGTGCCACTGCTGCTGCTGTAGTCTAGGTGGGAAACCACAGTCACCTTTATGAGCAATATCTGGATGCCTGTGGCAAGATATTAAGAGGCACAGCAGTGACCTTGCCCAATGGTTTCTAGATGGAACAGCCTGTAACTGGATGATCATTAAGGTTTCAATGGATAATGCCCATTTCTCAATTACCCAGGGTGAGGCTAATCCATTGCACTCCGGGTGTGCTGACCCCTGTGATTTCCCCAAATGCGGGAAACTCGACTGCATAGTTTGTGTTCAGCACAACACCTCCACCCCACCCCACCCCACCCCATTATGCCTGTATGATATTCCTTTTGATTCTTTCACAGGAGGGTTCATCTGTTGAAAGATAAAATGGTGTCAGGAATTGTATGCACCTTTCCAGTAGAGCATACAGGACTAGAACATATCTCCATCTACTCTTGTCCTGTCTAGACCTTGAAAGGAAGCCAATGGGATTCTCCCCCACCACACCAGTATAATTTTAAGGACAGAGTTGTGCCATTAATGTTTGTCATCTTCTGTATTGTAGGATCACGGGTGAGGATGATTCCTTTACAAAGTCACAGGGAGGCCATTTTTGCATTTACAATAATGTCTCAGTTTCTTCCATCAAAGTAAGTAGCATAGCACTAAGCACCCACAGCGTGGCTATGCCACTCAGTGGCTCCTTAATTCACATATTTTATAGGCGAGCATTAAGCCAACTAACCATTCACCAGGTACCAAAACATCAATTCAAACGGAAGTCCTGCCTAAACAAGGCATTCTTCACCTATCCACGAAAGATTGGAAGAGACCGGGCAAGACAAGCTGCCTCCAGGATGTGGGGGAAAGGAGCTTCAGATTCTGGCAGCACAATACAAAAGGCTCTACCCCACCCACATACTTACCAGTTGCACTTCAGATAGACATGGGACATGGAGCAAAGCCTCCCAGCAGATCTCCAAGGGCGGGCAGGATCATGCAAGAGCAAGTGGGCCCTTTAGTATCCGAGACCCAAACCATTAAAGGTGATAACCACCACCTTGAATTGGGCTTGGAAACAAACCAGGAGCCAATGGAGATCACAAAACAGAGTCACATGCTCTAAATAGCAGGCCCTCACCAGCAGCCTGGTAGCAACATTCTGCAGCAGCTGCTGCTTCCAAACATTTTTTAAAGGTGCCCTACATACAAGTGCATTGCAGTACACTAAATAGGATGTGTCGGAGGAATGGGTGAGTGGCCTGATCTGGCTTTTCCAGGAAAGGGCACCGCTAGTACACTGGTATGAATGCATCGTTGTTAGTGTTACCAGTTTATAGTTCCAGTATTTAGAAAGCCAGTTGATTGGTCACCTAAGCTGATGAAAACACTCAAAAGTGTATGCCTAGATCGCTTTTAGAAGGTTCTGTTCAGGTTTTGTTACAAAGAATTAGTATGAATAAATCTCTGAATCCATTTCTCACTTTTATTATAAACTTTTTCCAATAAAACAAACATCAAAATATGAAATAGCTCAAGATAAGAAATAATATTTCTTTAACATTTCGTGTTACAAATGTCAATAGTTTAATAGGCGAGCTTTTCTACACCTTACCCCAACTAAACTATATAAGGCTGTTCCAGATGACAGGTTCACATCACAAGAGATTTCAGATAGTAGAGCGGTATCTTTCACTGGTCATCACATTTTTATATAACTCCTTAAAATTACATCATGTTGAAGTCATCTTTAACATAATTTAACTGTCCCATATATGAGGGCTCCCATTTGAAAACTATTTCATGATTCAGAAACTTTCCCATGAGATTAAAATAAAAGGAAGGAGGCTTGTACATAGATATCTCCTACATAAATTTATGCATTTATTTTTCTAGATAAGACAGGACAGGTCTTAACTGCCATCTTTAAAGGATTATTATCATCACCATCATCATCAATTACATTTCTATACTGCCCCATAGCTGAAGCTCTCTGGGTGGTTTTACAAAGGTTAAAACATTAAAAATACAAACTATACAAAATATACAAAATATTGTTAAAATATACAAAAATACAATATATACATTTTTTAGTTTATTAACCTTTTCTTTACACAGTGTATTTATAATTAACTGATAAACAGAACTTTAAGTAAACCTTTCGACATTGCACAATAGAGTTTTACAACCCAACATTCTTTGTAATGGCTCCAGCTGGTTATACATGTTACCCAGAACACCTCATGAACATAAATGGCTTTGTGTCTTCCCTAACAGAATTAATATTTTTATCCAGGTCTTTAGATTTTCATGAACTATTTCCAATTGCCTGCTGCTTATCATTTTAAAACCAGATATTCTTTCTCCCTTGGTTGAAGGTGGGTTAGCACTACTTTCAGTAGCTATTCTCAGCCATTTTGGGAACACTACGCCAACTATTTTTCAGAATCCCAAAACCATGACAACACTAGCTAAAGCTGTGGAAGGGTGCCCTAGGCCACATCCAATACCTGTCCATCCATGAGTAATGTCAGGTCCAGGAGGACTGTCCAGCTGTGACCAGATTCTTCAGAGGGAATATTTGTTGTTGTTGTTCAGTCGTTCAGTCGTGTCCGACTCTTCGTGACCCCATGGACCATAGCACGCCAGGCCTTCCTGTCCTGCGCTCTCTCCCGGAGTGTGCTCAGGTTCATATTCATTGCATCGGTGATGCTATCTAGCCATCTCATCCTCTGTCGTCCCCTTCTCCTTTTGCCTTCAGTCTTTCCCAGCATCAGGGTCTTTTCCAGAGAGTTTTCTCTTCGCATTAGGTGGCCAAAATATTGGAGCTTCAGCTTCAGTATCTGTCCTTCCAATGAGCACTCAGGGTTGATTTCCTTTAGGATTGACTGATTTGACCTCCTTGCAGTCCAGGGGACTCGTAAGAGTCTTCTCCAGCACCACAGTTCGAAAGCATCAATTCTTCGGCGCTCAGCCTTCCTTAGAGTCCAGCTCTCACAGCCATACATTACTACTGGGAAAACCATAGCTTTGATTAGACGGACCTTTGTCGGCAAGGTGATGTCTCTGCTTCTTACTATGCTGTCTAGGTTGGCCATAGCTTTCCTCCCAAGGAGCAAGTGTCTTTTAATTTCATGGCTACAGTCACCATCTGCAGTGATCTTGGAGCCCAAGAAAGTAAAATCTGTCACTGCTTCCATTTCTTCCCCTTCTATATGCCAGGAAGTGATGGGGCCAGATTCCATGATCTTTGTTTTTTTAATGTTGAGTTTCAAACCAGCTTTTGCACTCTCCTCTTTCACCCTCAACAAGAGGCTCTTGAGATCCTCTTCGCTTTCTGCCATTAGGGTGGTATCATCTGCATATCGGAGGTTGTTGATAATTCTCCCAGCAATCTTAATTCCGACCTGTGATTCATCCAACCCGGCGTTTCTCATGATGTACTCTGCATATAAGTTAAATAAGCAGGGTGACAATATGCAGCCTTGTACTCCTTTCCCAGTTTTGAACCACTCGGTTGTTCCATGTCTGGTTCTTACTGTTGCTTCTTGACCCTCGTACAGGTTTCTCAGGAGACAGGTAAGGTGGTCTGGTACTCCCATCTCTTTAAGAATTTGCCACAGTTTGTTGTGATCCACACAATCAAAGGCTTTAGCGTAGTCAATGAAGCAGAAATAGACGTTTTTCTGGAATTCTCTTGCTTTCTCCATGATCCAGCAAACGTTGGCGATTTGATCTCTAGTTCCTCTGCCTCTTCGAAACCCAGCTTGTACTTCCGGTAGTTCTCGGTTCGCATACTGCTGAAGCCTAGCTTGTAGGATTTTGAGCATCACCTTGCTAGCATGTGAAATGAGCGCAATTGTGCGGTAGTTTGAACACGCTTTGGCAATGCCCTTCTTTGGAACTGGAAAGTAAACTGACCTTTTCCAGTCTTGTGGCCACTGTTGAGTGTTCCAAATTTGTTGGCATATTGAGTGCAGCACTTTAACAGCATCATCTTTTAGGATTTTCAGTAGCTCAGCTGGAAGACTGTCATCTCTGCTAGCTTTGTTGTTACTAATGCTTCCTAAGGCCCACTTGACTTCACTCTCGAGGATGTCCGGCTCAAGTTCAGTGACCGCACTATCATGGCTATCAGGGACATTCAGATCTTTCTTCTGTATAGTTCTTCTGTGTATTCTTTCCACCTCTTCTTAATCTCATCTGCTTCTATTAGGTCCCTGCCTTCTTTGTCCTTTATCATGCCCCGTTTTTGCACAAAACGTTCCCTTGAGATCTCCAATTTTCTTGAAGAGATCTCTAGTCTTTCCCATTCTGTTGTTTTCCTCGATTTCTTTGCATTGTTGATTTAAGAAGGCCTTCTTGTCTCTCCTTGCTATTCTCTGGAACTCTCCATTCAGTTGGATATATCTTCCCCTTTCTCCCTTGCTTTTCACTTCCCTTCTTTCTTCAGCTACTTGTAAAGCCTCATCAGACAGCCACTTGGCTTTCTTGCATTTCTTTTTCTTTGGGATGGATTGAGTTGCTGCCTGCTGAACAATGTTATGGACCTCCATCCATAGTTCCTCAGGCACTCTGTCTATCAGGTCTAATCCCTGAAATCTATTCCTCACCTCCACTGTATATTCATAAGGGATATGATTTAGGTCATACCTGAATGGTTTAGTGGTTTTCCCTACGTTCTTCAATTTAAGCCAAAATTTCGCGATAAGAAGCTCATGATCCGAGCCACAGTCAGCTCCAGGTCTTGTTTTTACTGACTGTATGGAGCTTCTCCATCTTTGACTGCAAAGGACATAATAAATCTGATTTCGATATTGACCATCTGGTGATGTCCATGTGTAGAGTCGCCTCTTGTGCTGTTGGAAATGAGTGTTTGCTATGATCAGCGTGTTCTCCTGGCAAAACTCTATTAGCCTTTGTCCTGCTTCATTTTGTGCACCAAGGCCATGCCTGCCTGTTATCCCGGTGATTTCTTGACTTCCTACTTTAACATTCCAATCCCCTATGATGAAGAGGACATCTTTGTTTAGTGTTAGTTCTAGAAGGTGTTGTAGGTCTTCATAGAACCGCTCAACCTCAGCTTCTTCGGCCTCAGTGGTTGGGGCATAGACTTGAATTACTGTGATGTTGAATGGTTTGCCTTGGATTCGTACTGAGATCATTCTATCGTTTTTAAGATTGTACCCCAGTACTGCTTTTCCCACCCTTTTGTTGACTATGAGTGCTACTCCATTTCTTCTAAGGGATTCTTGCCCACAGTAGTAGATATGATGGTCACCTGAATTAAATTCGCCCATGCCTGTCCATTTGAGTTCGCTGATTCCCAAGATGTCAATGTTCAATCTTGCCATCTCATGTTTGACCACCTCTAGCTTACCTTGATTCATTGATCTGACATTCCAGGTTCCTAAACAATATTGTTCTTTACAGCATCGGATTTTCTTTTCACCACCAGACACATCCACAGCTGAGTGTCCTTTCGGCTTTGGCCCAGCCGCTTCACTCTTTCTGGCACTACTTGGAAATACCCTCTGCTCTTCCTCAGTAGTATATTGGACACCTTCCGACCTGAGGGTCTCGTCTTCCGGCGTCATCTCTTTTAGCCTTGTGATACGTTCCATGGGGTTTTCTTGGCAAGGATACTGGAGTGCGTTGCCATTTCCTTCTCTAGGGGACCACATTTTGTCAGAACTCTCTGCCATGACCTGTCTTTCTTGGGTGGCCCTGCACGGCATAGCTTATGGCTTCACTGAGTTACGCAAGCCCCTTTGCCACAAGAAGACAGTGATCCATGAAGGGGGAGGGAATATTACCCCATCCCATACAGGCTTTCCTAGTGACCAAAACCACTTCCATTTTGTCTGGACCAAATTTGTTAGTTCACATCCAGCCAATTACTGACCTCAAACACCAACAGGGACAACTTCCCCCTTCTAGTTCCTGGCATAGGTTATCAAGGCAGCCTCACTATAACAGCCTTACTATTTCACCCATCCATCCATCCATCCATTCATTCATCTCCATGTAATATTTAGTTTGGTCCACTAGCAAAATATTTTTCCCAATGACTGTTTTTGATGTGAAATGATATAACAATATTATTTCAGATTTTTTTGTTACGCTTCTTAGTGTTGGAAACCACTGAGCCTCAGCAATAGGATAGAGCAGATTGGAAAGTGGAACAAACCTCTCAAAGTATGGTGTTAGGAAAATCTGGCTGATTTTGTGAGTTTCTCAGAGAGCTTCGGCTATTGGGCGGTATAGAAATTAAATGAATGAACGAATAAAATGTTGATTCCTTAAGCAAAAATTGGCTTTTTGCTTATGGAATCATTGGATGCTCGAGGTGTGAGGCGGGGGGAGTCCGTGCCCCATCTCTCCCCCTGCCTCACACAATCACAATTGCTATATTCTAAGAATGCTTTCATTTCTTTTGGCCTTAACTCCCTTTCTGTCTCTTCTTCACAGGCTTCAGCCTCTTTAACAAATGATGGTGTATCTGCTGCACATCAGCTGGGCCATGTCATTGGATTTGCCCATGATGACCCTCTGGGACAAAGAGGCAGGATGTGCGATTGCAACTGCACCTCAAAGCCTGGCCATTGCATCATGTATTCAGCTGTTGTGTGAGTAGTGCAAATGTATTTTTAACCATTGGTGTTTTGACTCTTTAAGGAAGAGATAAATATTGATAAAGTTTTTGCTTACAGCTCTGGTCAGCCTGAACCATAAACATGTTTACTGGAAATAAGACCCATTGATTTCAGTTGAGCTTACTTCTGAATAAGTGTGTATGGGACTAGAGCCAAACTTACCTTTTGTTTTGTCATGCCAGTTCTTTAAAATGTAGGGCTGAAGATGGAGAAGGACTAGTAGGAAAATTTATTTTGCTGCAAAATCACTAGGCCTGTTTTTTTTAAATTACTAGATCAATTCAGTGTGCCCAACCTGACCTACATGCTATTGAACACTTTCCATTTCCCGACTGCTGAAAAGTTCTGTGGCAGTAGTACCCAGGTTTGATTTCTTTTGGATGCAAGGGTACTAGAGACTTAGGGTGTGTTTTAATATCGGCTTGATTTGTGATTATATACAAGTACAACATAAGTGAAGGCAAACAGCAGGAACTCCTACAAGGCATCAGATCTGCCACCCCAGAGGAGATTCTCAGAAAGAGGGCTGACACCCCTAACAGGCTCCTAGCCTTCAGCTAACTCAAGAACTCTCTGTCTTCCTCTTCCAAACTGCTCTCTCCTGTGTCCCCAGGGTTGTAAAACTGTTCCTCAGAGCATATCGTTGATGGCTTTCAGAAGGTGCAGTATGTGTGGAACTACACACGATATTGACAAATATGTTTTGTGAACACAGTCCTGTTGGTAAATGGGAAAAGGTGTGGGGGGCACTTATGGGGGAGGATCAGCAGAGCATGCTAAACTCTTCCCACACCCACCAATTATCCTCTGCAAATCTGCCCAGATTATTTCTCCCCACAGGTGGGCATATTCTGGGTTCAGGGAGAATAAGCAGGCAGCACGCAGGGTAATGGTTACGCATGCCTTCCCACCTGCTGGTTCTCTCCCACAAATCCCCTGCCCCAGACCTGTTGCCATTATCAGGGGAACAGGAACTTCTTGTGTTTCCCTCATAATGTGCAGTTCCACTCTGACTTTGGTGTTCAGGAGAACATTTGTTTTTCCTTCAGGACCAAGGATTTAAAAGGCTGTTGTAGGCCATGTGGAAAGCCTCACTGAGATCCTTGGTTCACAGGAGATGGTGTGCATCTAACCATCTGTTGATGTCATTAGAATTTTGCTTTTTATTAGACAAAGTTATCTGCATATATTCAACCTCCTCCTTTGTATGTGTGTTTTGGTTATTGTAGCTGTGATTTTGTTCTTATTAATCGTCGATGTGGAGAAGCTGAATTATTATCAGCTTGGTTAATATAACAATTAGTTCTTCCATACAGTTCTTTAGTAGAAAACTAATCATTGCTTGTTTTGGGGATGATTCCCCCCCTCCATTTTGGTTAGGCTGCAGTTCTCTGCATACTCATTTATCACCTAGGACTAAGCTCCATTAAACATTGTAAACTGTACTCCTGAGTAAACATGGTGTTGATAGTCTAGGCTTGATTTCTTAACTATTAATTTGATTAATATTTAAATATGGGGTGGGGCGGAAAGAAGGGGATACCCTATATGGGGGATGTTACTGGTGGATTTTTCTCATAATTATTTCTATATTTCATCCCATAACAAAACTCAGAAAATGATCATTGTCTTTGGCAAACACTGACTGCAGTCAGTGTGTGCTGCAAACCAGTTGGTAGTTATCATGCATGCACACACAAAGGGGGAGTTTTCACATCATAAAAAGCCACCCTGAAACATGGTAGCTTGTTTAATTTATCACTAAACCATGCTGCTGCTGTCAGACGAACAGGCGCTCCTCAGTTTCCTATGGTTTGTTTCCCTTTTGGTCCTCCTGCCTACTCCCGGCACATATCCCAGTGTCCTTTGCAGCACAATTTTTTTTAGAACAGTAAAATTTTGTTAAATCCATTCCGTCTGGGTTTCACCAAATGTCAGGTGTCTTTTTTTTAAAAAACTCTCTGGAATTATATGCAAATTTAGTTGTATGTAGGCTAAAGTGTGAAAATGCTGTTGGGGGGCAGCAGGATTTGCCCTTTTAAACCTTTTTTTCACTTTTGGAGAGATTTGTGCAAATTCGCATTAACTAATGCTTAGTTTTTAAAAAACAGTCTGCAATTTAGGAAATTTGCACAAATGTCATGGCCAGTCATGCACGATTTGCACAATTCTCCCGTTCACATAGATTGAGCAGCAAACAGAAACACGTGTTGTCAGCCTGATGTGGGGCTAGCAAGATCGTGAGGTAGCCAGTAGAGCGGTCGGGTTTTCTGCTGCTCTTGCGAAGTGACTCTGCAGCTTTTTGGCACAAGCCATGCACAAGCCATCGTGCCGGGTTTATACGTCACAACAAACCACACTGAAAACAAGCCACCCCAAACAACCCAGCAACAAGCTATGGGTTCTCAGGGTGGCTTGTGCATGGTTAACAAACTATGCAGAAGCCACTGGGCCAAGTTAGAACATCATGACAAGCCACTCAAAACTGCCAACCCACTGTGGGTTGTCATGTCCTGGAAACCAGGTCAATATAAAAAGATGTCCTCTTTAATGGTTTCTTCTATTTATTGTGTTGCAGAGAGTGTCACAGATTGAGTAATTGCAGCAAAAATGCTTATTACGAATTCTTAGCCAACCAAGGGAAAAACTGTTTTCTGAATTTACCTAAGGATGTATTTGAGATGAAGACCTGTGGAAATGGTGTGCTGGAAGGCAGTGAAGAGTGTGACTGCGGTAGGGATGAGGTTAGAGCTTGTGTGTTCAGGCCAACTCATTTTATACGAGGGTACTACTGTTTATTGCCTTGAGGACCAGGAGGTTTCCTCACATTTTAGTCTGTCCTGACACTCTTCTTATGTCCTGTTTGGTTAGCAACTTAATCACTCTCCTAGATTAAACTTGAATTACATGTTGACGTCCTGCTGCATTTCTCCAGTTTAATTCTCATTTTAAATTCCCAAATCCTGGGAATACACTCCAAGAAGGGGACATAAGAAGCTCCCTTATCTCAGGTCAGACTGTTCATCTAGCCCAGTATTGTCTACTCTGACTGGCAGCAACTCTCCAGGGTTGTCTCAGGCACCCTACAAACTGCAAAAGGCCTGAGTGGAATATAAACAGCACACGTGAGTCCTGAATTGTGTAAATTTACCCTCAGCTGGCATGCCTGTGCTCCTCCCTTTAACCAGAAAAGAAGACTAAAGCATTTGGGGCATTTTGATAAAGAAAAAAGGGCCTTTGGCTGTGCTTACATTCTTATTTATCTACTCCAGATCTCAAGTTCTCAGTCTCAATGGCCTGGTTTGAACATACAGGTCCTGGATTTTGTTATTGTTGATCGTTTAAAATTGCTTATATATGTGTTTGTGTGTGTGTTGTCTGTTTATATGTTTGTATGTAAACAGTTTTTATACTATGTATAATACTGTATTTTTAAGGTTTTTAATGTCTGTAAACTGCCCAGAGAGCTACAGCTATTGAGTGGTATAAAAACTCAATACATAAAATGAAAATGAAACAAAATATAATTTTCAGCTTGCTAATCAAAAATTTAGCATCCAAGAATAAGTGATAGGATCACATGCTCCCTCCTTGGCCCTCACCTCACCTCCTCCCTTTCTTGGAACGTATATCCTGATTTAATGAAACCACAGTTGGTCATTACATCCAAAATAAGAGGCTGTGGTTTAATGTCAGTTTACTAATCAGGATCTTAAATCAACTTCAAATTGTTGGTTTAAAAACTGACATCAGTGTGGAGAGGGTAGATAGGCCTCTCCCATGATACTAGAACCTGGGCTCATCCCATGAATCTGAATCATGGGAGATTCAGGATAGATTATTCTTCACACAGTGCATAGTTAACATGATGGAATTCACTATCACAAGATGTAGCGATAGCTGCCAACTTGGACAGCTTTAAAGGAGGATCAGACAAATTCATGAAGGATAAAGCTATTAATGGCTACTAGTCATAATGACTACATATTACCTCCACTGCTGGAGGCAATATACCTTGGTATCCCAGTTGCTGGGGAACACAAGCAGAAAAAGGCTGTTGCACTCATGTCCCACTTGTGGGCTTCTCACAGGCATTGGTTTGGCCACTGTGTGAGCAGAATGCTGGACTAGGTAGACCTTTGGTCTAATTCAGCATAGCTCTTCCTATGTTCTTATAACATTAATCCACAGTTCCTTATTTCAGATGAAACAGACAACTATGGTTTAATTCAATCTGGACATAAGCACCAAGGGAGGAGAGGAGGGAGTGTGTGGTCCTGTTGCCCATTCCATCTGCTAACAGTTTAGCAAGCTGGGACTGTATGGGCAAAGTGGTCCAATGAGTTTCAAAATTAAAGAAAATGCACACAGCTCAAAATGATTTCTAGAAGTGTGACAGCCACACCCAACTGATTTACATTTGTGGTGGAGTTGCAATAAAGTTAAGGACTTTATTGGAAAGAAGTTGTTAGAATAATTAAAGATTTGATAGGTTGTGGTTTTCCAAAAGACTTTCTGATCATACTTTTAGCGTATGTATAAAAAAACTTCTAAATAAACAGATTCAAGAATTAATAACTAATATAATTCTTTCTACTAGAGCTAACATTTAAATGGAAATCAAGTGATAGAGCAATTGAAAACTGGATCAGAAGAATGTAGAATACCTTGATCAAATTAATGCATATGATTAGATAGAAAGGAGAGAGGAAAATGATTTCCCCCCCAAGGAACATGGATGCTACTTTTGCATGTCTGGAATAAAAGAAAAATCTTATGTTTCCTTGCATGTCCTATGTTCTTTCCTGTGAGGCAGGGGGTGAGGACTGTGGATTTAATTAAGGTGGGTCCTGCCTTCTGGGAGGGACTGTGGTTCAGCAATAGAGCAAAGACTCAGATTCGGTTACCAGTATCTCCACTTAAAGGGACCAGCACTCTTTTTTTGCTCCATTTGAGGAGTGGGGGTCATGAGGGGTGAAAGCTGTCTTGAAGATTGGGAGGGAGGGGCAGCCATTTGGAAGGGAAGTTTGGGTGGGTGGGTACCTAGTGCACTTACAGTAAAGATGAGGTGAACCAAGGGGTTAATTTTTTAACACTTTAAAATAAAAAGCCATGCTATGGCTTAGCTGTGCACTTGGCAGCATGGGTGCCACATGTTTTGAAAATGTATCTACGAATGCCCCTGGGAATGATGCTATACATGTTTTTTAGTTAACACAGAATTCATCATCAGGCAGAATGTTGTTCTTCGAAGATAATGGAAAAGCATTTTTTGTGGCTCAGCTACAGCAGATTTCAATAAATTACTTTAACTAGACACACACACACACACACACACACACACACAGAGATGGTGCTGAGAAGGAAGAGGGTAGATGTATGACTATGTAAAGGGCAAACTGTTTTTGTTGTTGTTCCTTCTGTGCAAGCCCACAGAGGCCCATTCAGTGAAGAGGTCATTGACCTGATGGAGTTTGGGAACAGCACTGGGGAGTGGTGTAGGGTTAGGGTGGTGCCATCTAAGAGTGCTTTAGACCCAAGGCCCTAACGGCTGTTAATCAGACTTTGATCTTCACTGACAGGTGTGCCAAAGTAATGGCTGTTGCCAAAAGGATTGTACATTGAAACCAGGCACTGACTGTCTTTATGGACTCTGCTGTAAAAATTGTAAGGTAAGATAATTGCAGGTGCCATTGTTCTGTCTTATGCTTTGTGCTTGAAGTTCAGACAGTTACTACCTAAATGAATCAAGTGGAATCAAGGCAAACTCCTCGTATAGATACAGTTATTTTAATGTCATGATGCCTTTGATCTCCACCTAGATTATTTGTATTAAACATTCATGTAGCGTTTTTCATATGGCATAATTAACATTTTGTGTCCAGGTATCTTTACATATAGGACATTATTGTTCCCATTGTACAGATGGGAAACTGATACTGGCAGATTGCAACTTCATCCCAGTGAGAGTTAGTTGGTGACCCCCTTACCCCCCAGCAAGTGGTGGTGATCAAAACTCTAACCCCAGGTTGACCCCGTGTTCTGCCTATCCACTGTCCCTAGCCTCTTATGTCTGCACACCTTCCAAATGCTCCTTCCTCCCCAAACTGAGTGAAACAAGGGAAAATATAAGATATTAAATTCTCAAAAATACACAAAAGAAAAATGTGTGAAAGGGACCCAATTTCCTGATGCACAATTCTGAGGTACCATTAAAGGGCAGTCAATGACCAATTAATTTGTCATTTTTTTATAATGGGGCGGGAGGGGACAGGGACACTGGCTTTTCTGCTTCAGGCACCAAAACGTTTGATGGAGGTGAATAGATAGTTATTTTGTATGTGTTATTTTGTATGTGTACCAGAGCTCTTTTTAGTTCAGTGGCATAGCTCAGCTTTTTATAACATTCACGCACTTTTTCATAGAAGCACCAAACTTACAGAAATTGTGGATTAATGCATAGTGAACTTTTTTAGTTATTGAGGCACATGCAGCCAATTGAGCATACACCAATGTCTTGAAATGATGTAGATTTGGTGCTTTTATGAAAAGCAGACATTTAAAAAAATGAAAAGTAGATGATGAAATCCTCACCATACCTTATGGAATGATATTTCCCTGTATCTATGCACCTGTTATCCAGATCTTGTGCAATTTGTTGGAGCCAATGAGAAGTAGTGCAAGACCAGAACAGTAACATTCTGAGCAGGAAGTTGCTGACCTTTATCTAGAACAGAAGGAGTCTGCTTGTGTAGTTAAACTGAGACTTGTAGTCTGAGAGACAGCGAGATTTGCGCTTCCCTTTGTGACATATTTTCCCAAGAACTACCAGTCCCAAAGTTCCTTGTGCATAGAGGAGGGAAGAACAGTTAGTGGGAGGGACAAAGCAGCAGAATAATTAGGGTCACTGATTCCACTGACAGCAAAAGCCTGTGTTCCTGGCAGGATTTGTGGGTTCACACAGAGATATGCTATATATGGCTATAAATACAAATCAGGCATCCAGAAATGTAAGGAGGTTAAACAAAAAGAACCAAAAGAAGCTACGGGACACCAATCCATCCCTTAGTTTTTCAAAACAGACAAGGCCTTTCTGTAGTCTTGCTCAGGCAATGCACTAAACAGGGAAGAAAATGAACAAAAACAAGATGAAAATGATTTCAGTATACTGTGTTTGTGGTAACCGATGATGGAAAAAGCTGCGAGATGCATTATGCAACTCAAGTCTAATGCTTTCAAAAGATAGCTGGGTAATATCACCATTAGTACCACCACATTCAGAAGGTTTACAAAAAGCAGGAGAGAGTAGAGCTACACTATCTTTTTTCTGTTTTTGCAAAGATCCAGGCTTGTGGCCTAAAAATACAACAGATTCTATCCATCAAAAATATGTTCTGTCTGGCATCCTGACTTTCGAAGAAATGTGGAAGGTAGCAAAAACAATGCCAGATTTTGTTGGTGGGTGTAATTTTTCTAACTTTCTTCTCATGGTCCATTAGAATTTTTTAAAACCCCAAAACATCAACAGGATAACACCTTGATTTGGACCACCCAAAAAGTTACAAAATGATCAGCAAGCATTCTAGGAGTTGACATCAGGCTGGATATTATGTTAAACAAAAATAGGAAAGAAGATGAAGACAGTGGGTGTATTTGGGGGGATTGTAGAAAAGCCCCAGTGTAATGTCAGAAATGTAGATGTAATTTCAGAATTAAAATAGAAAATTTTCTTTCATGACTCATGAGATTGTATGTCTGGGATGGGTATGTGTCTGGGAGAGGTTCTGTATTACAAGTGTGTAATGGGCCTCAAAAAAAAAAAAATGCTTAGGTCCTGGAACAACACATCAGCTGGGACAAGGCCAGAGGTATGGCCCCCTAGCCCTTTTCTATCTGTGTTGCCCCTTCACACAAATAATGTGTGAAGGAAGCTAAATATTCTCCCCTTGATGGGCTTTTCATGGCCAGCTAAAGCTGTTGGCAACATTAACCTTTGTTATATATTTTCTTTATTTCATTGATTGTTATATGAATATTTCCATGTGGTGTTACTCAGCCACAGCCATTTGCATGTAGGCAGATTAATAATTTAAATAAAAGATATACCCCTCCACCCACTGTGCTAAAGTTCATGAAAACGACCACAACTAGAGGCTTGTGTTATTGTTTCCAACAGATAGCAAATGAAGGAACTGTATGCAGGGAAGCTGCTACTGAGTGTGATCTCCCTGAGTACTGTACTGGAGGTTCTGCCGATTGCCCACCAAATGTGTATAAACAAGATGGGATGCCATGTGGTACCAGGAACAACTGTTATTTAGGGAAATGCCTTGACCTTCACCAACACTGCAGAGATCTCTTTGGCAAAGGCAAGACTGACATTATTTATGACAAAAAAAAGTACTTGGTAGCTTGCCAGATCCTTCAGAAACTGGCCAGTTCCTAGATGTGTCTCCTGAGACCAAGGATTTGGGACTTTTCCTAGGGAGGAGGAAGGCCATATCAATTAGGATCTCTTTAGCAAACTTATACTCCATTTCAAGCGCTTCCCATTAGCAAAAATGCTTCTTACTAATCTTGCCTTTTCATGTGCAAATCAATAAATGTCTGATACTTCCCTTCCTCTTTCAGCTATTGGCTGAGATGCCGTGATGTTATAGCATGTTCACAAATTATTCTAACTGCATGGAGGAAATTGCCCCAGTAGGACTTTGGCAAATGGTACAATTTCTGTGAGGAAGTTGAAAATTATTTTAGGTAGGAGAGGCCCTTCACACAAGGCCATGAGATGGGAGTTGTGTACTAAAGGCAGGAAAAGGAAAGAGTATGTTTAGTGGGCAGTAAGGTTGTTGTCTGGAAAGCTCAGTTCAAAAACGGCAGATATCAGGGAGACTGAAAGAAGTGGGAAAGATTAAGCAGTAGGATGAAATCGAGGACCTGAGAGAAAGCAATGAGAGGGTGAAGCAGAGGCCTGAGCAGAAGGAAGGAGTAGACAAAATGAGCATCATGACAAGAGTCTAGGGACAGAAGGGGCCATGTACCACTGGCAGGAAGGGAGTGGATTATTTATTTATTTAAGAAATTTTCACCCGACTTTCCCCCTCCAAACAAGGAGCCATTCAAAGTGGCTTACAATATATAAAAACAATGTAATTATTAAAACATATTAACAAGCTTAAAGCAGCAACAAAACCACAAAAACAGCATTATCAATCAGTAAATTTAAGCAACCACAGAGTCCAATGCTTGTTTAAAGAGAAACGTCTTCACTTGCTGGCAGAACACAGATAAAGAGGAAGAGGACCTAACCTATTGGGGCAAGGAGCTCGACATGCCACCGAGGAAGCCCTCTCGCATACTTCGACCAATGGTGGCTCTGAAGGGAATTGCACACACAGCAGTGGACCAGCTGATTCTAAAGGACTGGCAGGTTCACATCTAAGGAAGTTCTTCAGGTAGTTAAGTCCCAAGCTTAGGACAGAATTTAGGGGCTGGGAAAGTTTGGACAAGGGAAGACAGAGACAACTGCATACATGGTAGCAAGGGCTTATAGGTAAATTTTACATAATGGTTTGAATTAACCAGGCAAATAACACGCAGATTTTTAAAAGGAAAAAAAAAACATTAAAAAGTAAAACACAAGCAGATTTTTAAATATGAAAAAAAAAATCATTACCAGCCAAAGCAGCCACAAGCAGATTGTTTTTAAAGGAAAAAAAAATTGGAAGTGATCATATCAACAGCCCAAACCATCTCCTGATTCCAGCGGTTGACTAGGGTCTGATAGGACCACTGGCCAAATCTACTGAAAAATCCCCCAGAGACATCTGTAAACCTTCCAGAACCATAAGTCTGGCAGTGGGCCATTGAAACTGGTCCCCCACCCCTGCAGAGAGGTGTCTCTTCCCATGTGAATCTGCCAGTCCTTTAAGCCTGCAGTCCAAATCTGATCAGACAGTGATAAGTCCATGACAACAGAGTCTTACTTGGCTCCCCCACTCACAGATCCCCTTCCCCATCTCCACTACAGAAAACCAGATCCTCTAAGTGATCTGCCACCTTTCTTGGGCGAGATATAATTTAAGACAGGCCTATGGTTGCCATGGCAGCCATGAAATCCTGAGTCCAGGTAACTTCAATGTGAATGTTGAAGCCCCCAAGACCACTTCCACCAGCTCAGGCAGGGAAGCTGATAGGCGGCATGATGGACCATTCACTAGTGGAGTCCCACTCCTGTCTCTGTTACCCATCACCAGACACTCAAACTGGCTAACTGTTGGAAAGGGTATCCCACCAGGGAGATGGGAGTCCTTATGGACTATGGCTACCCCTTGATGGTGCACCTTATACTCTGGTGGACATAACTGGGAGAGGCTCACATCTCCCTCTTGATCCAGCCAGGTTTCTGTTATACGCATCAGGTTGGCCCACTCCAGAATCAGATTGGAAATGACATCTACCTGTCCCTAGCAGAACTGGAATTCAGTAGCAGCCCTGTGAGACTTAAGGGGACTGCAGTAAAGTCACCAGTGCTATTTAGGCTGGAGGACAAACTGGAAGGGGAAATAGCACGTAGATGTCAAAATTGCCTTCCCTTCAGTTGCCACGTTCTCTTCCCCCCCCTGCCCCCATTATACCCTCTACTCATGACCACATGTATGGTGGCACCTCTGCCTCCCTGCACCCATCCAGACCCCTCTTTCTCCTACACATACTGGGCCCAGTAAAAATTTCTAACCCAGTCCCCCAAAATATTCCTAATTTGTTGAGAATTCAAACATGACTAAAAACCTCCCCCAGAATCTCTCAGCCAACCAGCCACTCGAATAATCACAACCAGCCAGCTCATAATCACCATCCATATATAATTAAGTCCATAAACTCTCCAGAGGTATTCATTATTAAGCTCGATGTTAGATGTTCTAAACGTTCCTCTTGATGGTCCTGATGTGCTGGTTGGTAACTGGCTGGTAAATTCCCATAGTGGACAAGCACCAGGGATTGATGTAAAAAAAACCAGTCGTACCTGTGGCTTCCACCTGCTGCCACCACTCCTGCTCTTACCGTTGATAGTGCCACCGCCTGCTGATGGTCTCCTCTCCAAGTTGCAAGACACAGGCTAAGAACTCTAGCTGTGCAAATGAGAACTAACTGCATTTTATCTCGTAGTCAAGATGTGAAAGGAACAAGGCCAATATTGAAGTTTGCTGTTTGACTAACTTCAACTGTGCTTCACATGGTGGGCCCTTCCTTCTTATCTTTTTTGTAAACATACCTTCTGTGTTCTTGACAGATGCCATGTTTCCCTCCTTCCTATTCTCCCCCCACCCGCCCCCATCTTTCTCTTCAATTTGCAGGTGCAAACCCTGCTCCACTGAGTTGCTACAAGGAAGTGAACATGCGTGGAGATCGGACTGGCAACTGTGGAAAGAATCAGCTTGGATACAAGAAATGCAAAGAAGAGTAAGTTATGTCTGTGGGAAGGTGTCCAATTTCCTGTATCATTTTCTGCACTTTGTCCAGCTCTACACTATCCTTTTTGAGGTGCAGTGGCCAAAACTGTACACACTGGGAGTGATACTTAAATTGCGGCGTTCAAGAAGAATCCATGTTGAAACACATCATTTGGGTGGACAAGCTAAGTGCATTCTAACAACAACCCTTTCTCTCCCTTCTTGTTTGTTTTCCTTTGGGTTTTCAACCCTTCACACACCCCAGATCCTCACTGGTTCCCTTTTTAGTGTTGTTATTCCCATTCCCATTTGTAACCCATTTTTCCTCCAAAGGGCTCAGGGCCAGATAAATGGCCTTTTCCCATTTTAACTCAGGTCTGGTAAGGAGATCCAGCTACATGGGACAGCCACTTTAGGAGCATCAGTAGTCTCAGCCAGCATTACCCAGTGAGCTTCCGGGCTGGATGGGGATTTGAACACAGTTCTCCCCACTCCATATTCAATATGCTTGCCTGCCACTACACCACACTCTCACTTAAATGGTATGATTAAGTCTTCTATAGCAGATTTTAATGATGGGGTTTATTCCATCTACTTTCTCAGGATCTGCTCCCTCTTTCATACTGGACTCAGGTGCAAGTGTGATGCTTCTTTCACATACACAGGGGTCAGGAACTTGTGGCCCTCCAAATGTTTTGACCAACAGTTCCCATCAGCCCTAGCCAGCATAGCCAATGGTGAGGGATGATGGGAGTTGTAGGCCGAAACATCTGGAGGGCCACCAGTTGCCCACCCCTGATATACAGCATATTATGCTTCTCCTTTCTCTCATCTACTGTCCTTGTAGAACAGACTTCAAATTCACAGAACCCCAACCTACTACTACAGAACCAGTGTGGTACAAAAGAGCTTCGGATAAAGGTCCACACAGTCACTGGCTACCATTCTCTGCCCATAATGTGATTAACAAATTATATGGAAGCTGGCTGTGAGGGAAACCTTGAGGCATCCAGTGGTGATCTTCAACTGAAGAAGGAGCTGTATGTTTTTCTTTTTCCATCTTGCTTTTCTTTCAGAGATGTCTTTTGTGGAAGGATCCAGTGCATTGATGTTAAAAGAGTACCAAGAATTTCAACTGG
This sequence comes from Heloderma suspectum, assembly GCF_057233095.1. Classification (NCBI taxonomy): domain Eukaryota; kingdom Metazoa; phylum Chordata; class Lepidosauria; order Squamata; family Helodermatidae; genus Heloderma; species Heloderma suspectum. Next base: position 4,183,681 of record NC_139460.1, read on the forward strand.
ACAAGCCATACTTCAGACTCCTATGGATGATGACTTTTGTTGGGGTACAGAATTTCAGAAAGAGAATGATGTATATGATGTTGGAGCAGTAAAAGATGGATCGCCATGTGGTGTTGACAAGGTAACATCATAAGGATGCTTAGATCATCCTCAAAGGCCCTTCTCCAAGTGCTCCACCTGAATGACATGAGGTGGGTGGCTACTAAGGAGAGGGCCTTTTCAATGGTGGCACCCCAGTTCTGGAATGAGCCCCAGAGGGGCTTGCCTGGTCCCTACATTGTGGTCTTTTCGGCACCAGATGAAGACCTTTTTATTTTCCAAGGCTTTTTATCCCTTCAGTTTAAAAAAATTCTGTTAGTGCACTTTTAGATCTTTGCACTGCTGCTGGCTTTTATCTTGGTTACTATTTTGGTTTTATTCTGTTTTTATATTCTGTTTTATGATGTTATTGTATTTTATGGTTTTAAGCATTTTCTTGTAAACTACCCAGAAAGCTTCAGCGAATGGGCAGTATAGAAATGTAATTAATAAATAAAGAATAGATCTGTGAACTGGGCCAGATCTATATGGGAACAAATGTGAAGCGCTTTCATGTTTAATGCAAATTTTCATGAAATCAGCTTTGGTTCATCAAGAGCACACAAAGCCAAAAATGTGGAGTAAACAGAACCTGCTTTTCACAGGTTAAACTGCACTTTAATCCACCTTACTTTGCAGTTGAATGGGCTGAGTCCCACTAGTAGAAGTGAGTGTCATCCACCCAATAGATGCTGCTTAGCCAGTGAGAGCGGCCTGCTACCGTCCCCTCCATGCTCCGCTGCTCAGGGAAGTTTAATGGAAGAGAGGAGTAATGTCGGATGGTTTTCCCTACACCTCACCCCCTCGCATCCACTGACTGAACCAGCAGTATGGAAGCCCAGTGACAGACTGGCAGGTGGGCAGACAGGAGGTACCTAGATCCTTCATGGAGGGAAAGGGCTGGAATTGCCTCCCTGTGCTAGTGCGCTGGAGTCAGCAGTGGGGGCTACTGCTGGTGCTGCTTCCACTTCCCCAATTTAGTTCCCGATGGACCAAGCCACCTCCTCCTTCTCCCCACAAACACACAGGAAAATCACACACAGAGGGGACTGTACTGAAGGGGAGACATGAATGAATCAGAGGCTGATATCTGTGAATGGAAAAAGCAAACTGCTGCGTTACTCTGAAGGGGCGACCCAGCACCATCCTGTCATTAGGGAGGCTTGTTTCCAGCCCTGTCCATGCTCCCTTGCTGTGCTGGCTGCCCTTTCTCCTCCCCCCTCTCTGTATTCCTTAGTTGTAGGTGCGACTGCAAAGTTGCAGATGTATCGCCACTGCGAAATAGTGGCTGGCTGCCCTTTCTCCTTCTGCTGTGTTTTCTTTATTGTGCATTATATATAAACTGGCTACTCCGATATTGTGAATGAAACAGGGCTCCTGATATTATGAATGGGAAAAGGAGGCTACCAATTGTGAAAGCAGCCTTACTGCAAATGGGGGAAAAGAGGGAATGTGTGTGTGGGTGGGAAGGAGCGGCCCCACTCCTTGACCACCTCACTGACAGGTCACAGCCACATCACAGAGGCACACCCAGGATTTAATGTGGCGGAACAGGGCATACTGCAGGGGAACTGCCTGGGAGCCACTTTAAGTAAAAAATACAGAGTAAAAGGATTTTCAGAAAATGCAGCTTTTCAAGAGGGATGCAGCTGGTTGGCTGTGGATTAGCCATGAAGTCATGTGTCCCTCCCCTTCATGGATCACTACCTTGTTGTGGCGAAGGGGCTTGCGTAACTCAGTGAAGCCATAAGCTATGCCGTGCAGGGCCACCCAAGACGGATGGGTCAAGGCGGAGAGTTCTGACAAAATGTGGTCAACTGGAAAAGGAAATGGCAACCCACTCCAGTATTCTTGCCAAGAAAACCCCATGGAACGTATCACAAGGCTAAAAGAGATGATGCCGGAAGATGAGCCCCTCAGGTCAGAAGGTGGACAATATACTACTGTACTGGGGAAGAGCAGAGGGAATTTCCAAGTAGCACCAGAAAGAGTGAAGCGGCTGGGCCAGAGCCGAAAGGACACTCAGCTGTGGATGTCTCTGGTGGTGAAAAGAAAGTCCAATGCTATAAAGAACAATATTGTTTAGGAACCTGGAATGTAAGATCAATGAATCAAGGCAAGCTAGAGGTGGTCAAACATGAGATGGCAAGATTGAACATCGACATCTTGGGAATCAGCGAACTAAAATGGACAAGCATGGGCGAATTTAATTCAGGTGACCATTATATCTACTACTGTGAGCAAGAATCCCTTAGAAGAAATGGAGTAGCACTCATAGTCAACAAAAGGGTGGGCACAGCAGTACTGGAGTACAATCTCAAAAACGATAGAATGATCTCAATACGAATCCAAGGCAAACCATTCAACATCACAGTAATTCAAGTCTATGCCCCAACCACTGAGGCCGAAGAAGCTGAGGTTGAGCGGTTCTATGAAGACCTACAACACCTTCTAGAACTAACACTAAACAAAGATGTCCTTTTCAGTATAGGGGATTGGAATGCTAAAGTAGGAAGTCAAGAAATCACTGGGATAACAGGCAAGCATGGCCTTGGTGTACAAAATGAAGCAGAACAAAGGCTAATAGAGTTTTGCCAAGAGAACACGCTGATCATAGCAAACACTCTTTTCCAACAGCACAAGAGGCGACTCTACACATGGACATCACCAGATGGTCAATATCGAAATCAGATTGATTATGTCCTTTGCAGCCAAAGATGGAGAAGCTCTATACAGTCAGTAAAAACAAGACCTGGAGCTGACTGTGGCTCAGATCATGAGCTGCTTATCGCAAAATTTCAGCTTAAATTGAAGAACGTCGGGAAAACCACTAAACCATTCAGGTATGACCTAAATCATATCCCTTATGAATATACAGTGGAGGCGAGGAATAGATTTAAGGGATTAGACCTGATAGACAGAGTACCTGAGGAACTATGGACGGAGGTCCGTAACAGTGTTCAGGAGGCAGCAACTCAATCCATCCCAAAGAAAAAGAAATGCAAGAAAGCCAAGTGGCTGTCTGTTGAGGCTTTCCAAGTAGCTGAGGAAAGAAGGGAAGCGAAAAGCAAGGGAGAAAGGGGAAGATATACCCAACTGAATGCAGATTTCCAGAGAATAGCAAGGAGAGACAAGAAGGCATTTTTTTTTAACATTTTTTTTTACATTTTTTTTTATTTTTTTTATTTTTTATTTTTTATTTTTTTTACTAACTTTTTTTCATTTATTTGTCTTGTAACACACACTTCCACACCAGTGGGACTCTGCTTTTAACCTCTACTGAGTAGAGGAGCAGGCACAGGCTAGTCTAGAACAATCACAAAGCTAGACACAAAAAGGGAAAAGAGGCTATGGAAGGACAAGACTCTCCAGTGGTGGTGACCTGCAAGGTGTGTGCAATGTTTGTTTTCTTGCCTGAGAACAACATGGCCTACACCTGCAACAAGTGCAAGTTGATCACGCTGCTGGAGGAAAAAGTAAGTGGACTGGAGCGGCGACTGTCAACCCTCCGGGGAATAAGAGAACACGAAGAGTTCTTGGACAGAATGGGGGAACTACAGCAGCAAAGGGCAGACCAGAAGCTTGAAGAGCAACAGCAAGATGAGGCAGTGGGAAATGCTGAGGTGAAGAAAAATGGAGTAGAGGATACTCCTTGGAAAACGGTGACAGTTAGGAGAAGAAGAACTAGACGACACTCTGCACCAGTGGAAGCGGTGGAGCTGTGGAACCGATTCCAGGTACTTGCAGATGAGACTGGAGGACAGCCTGCAGAGGAAGAATCACAGGGGAACCTGCATGAGAGTGAGCAAGAGGCTGAAGGTCAGTCAAACAGAGGCGATGAAACCCAGGCCTACAAGAAGAAGAAGAGAAGAGTGGTAGTAGTGGGAGACTCCTTGCTGCGTGGGATCGAGACCCAAGTATGTCGCGAGGACACGTGGACTCGCCAGGTATGTTGTCTGCCGGGAGGACAGATTAGAGACGTGACTGAAAGGTTGCCTGCACTCATAAAGCCCACTGACAGGTATCCCTTTCTTCTCATCCATGTGGGAACAAATGATACCGCCAAGCGGAGCTACGAAGAGATCACGTCAGACTTTGAAGCTTTGGGAAGGAAACTCAAGAACTTTGGGGCCCAGATAGTTTTCTCATCCATCCTTCCAGTAGTTAGAAGAGGGATAGAAAGGGAACGAAAAATACTCCGGGTGAATGACTGGCTACAAAGGTGGTGCCGACGAGAGAGATTTGGATTCTGGGACCACGGGCTATACTTCCTGGAAGATGGGCTGTTGGCTAGGGATGGGTTGCACCTCACAAAGGATGGGAAGAATGTGTTTGGCCACAGCATGAAGAACTTCATCAGGAGGGCTTTAAACTGAATCCTACGGGGAAGGGAGATGTAATGTTGGGGGTAACAATGGACGTAGGCGCATGCACTGCAATGGAGAGAACAGCTCTGATAGCGTCCAATAATAGTCTTCAGACACAGGTAGGAAGAAAGCCAGACTATGAAGCACATGGTCTTCGATGTCTATATACTAATGCCCAGAGTATGGGAAACAAACAGAACGAACTTGAACTCTTAATACAGGAGGGAAATTATGACTTGATAGGTATAACTGAGACTTGGTGGGATGACTCTCATGACTGGAATACAGCAGTTGAAGGATATAACTTGTTCAAAAAGAACAGGAGGAACAGAAAGGGAGGCGGGGTTGCACTGTATGTGAAAAATACATATCTCTGCACAGAAATACAGGAGGAGGAGCTTGGTAGCCCCATCGAGAGCATCTGGGTTGAAATAAATGGAGCAAAGAATAAAAGGAACCTGGTGGTCGGAGTCTACTACCGGCCACCCAATCAAGGAGAAGACAAGGATGAAACTTTTGAAAAGCAAATAGCCAATGTTTTAAGGAAGCATGATGTAGTAGTAATGGGGGACTTCAATTTCCCCGATATTTGTTGGGAGACAAATTCTGCAAAACATGGCCCCTCCAGGAAATTCCTGACTTGTGTGGCGGATAACTTCCTCCTACAGAAAGTAGAGGAAGGAACTAGAGGATCGGCTATCCTTGACTTGATCCTAACCAACAGAGATGACTTAGTGGAGAAAGTAGCAGTTACAGGAACTCTGGGGGAAAGCGACCATGTTGTACTTGAGTTCTTGGTTCTAAGGGAAGCAAAAGCCGAGTGTACTCAAACGCGTACCCTGGATTTTAGGAAAGCTGATTTTAATAAACTCAGAACAATGATCAGTAAGGTCCCATGGCAAGCAATGCTAGCGAGAAAAGGAGTCCAAGATGGGTGGGAACTTTGAAAAAAGGAAATTCTCAAGGCACAATCACAAGCAATTCCAACAAGAAGAAAAGGTGGAAGACAACAGAAGAAGCCAATGTGGCTTCACAAAAAGCTTAGGGATGACCTGAAAACAAAAAAGGACACATATAGGAAGTGGAAAGAAGGCCAAGTAACAAAGGAAGAGTACAGGCAGGTAGCACAGAATTGCAGGGATGGCGTCAGGAAGGCTAAAACGGAGAACGAGGTGAGGTTAGCGAGGGATGCTAAAAACAACAAAAAGGCTTTCTTCAGCTACGTGCATAGTAAAAGGCAGAGGAAAGAAATGGTTGTTCAGCTATTAAATAAGGATGGCAAAATGATAACAGAGGACAAAGAAAAGGCAGAGGTGCTCAATTCCTACTTTGGCTCAGTCTTCTCCCAAAAGAGGGTCTATGACCCCCCTGGCAAAGGCGAAGTACAGGCTGAAGGGGCAGGATTGCAGCTTGAGATCGACAGGCATATGGTCAAGGAACACCTCATTACTTTGAATGAGTTCAAATCTCCAGGGCCAGATGAACTGCATCCTAGAGTCATAAAGGAACTGGCAGAAGAACTCTCAGAACCGCTGTCTATTCTCTTTGAGAAATCATGGAGGACCGGGGAAGTGCCAGATGACTGGAGGAGGGCTAACATTGTCCCTATCTTCAAAAAGGGTAAAAAGGAGGAACCTGGGAACTACAGACCAGTCAGTCTGACATCAATCCCTGGGAAAATTCTGGAGCAGATCATAAAGCAATCCATCTGGAAGCACCTTGACAACAATGCCGTGATTACTCGAAGCCAACATGGATTTGTCAAAAACAAGTCCTGCCAGACAAATCTGATCTCATTTTTTGATCAAGTCACCTCCCTTGTAGACCGTGGGAATGCTGTAGACATCATATACCTCGACTTCAGCAAAGCTTTCGACAAAGTGCCCCATGATATCCTGATGAGCAAACTAGCTCGAAGTGGGCTAGATGAAACAACGATCATGTGGATCCACAGTTGGCTACAGAATCGGACTCAAAGAGTGCTTATCAATGGGACCTTCTCAAGCTGGGGAGAGGTAACGAGTGGGGTACCGCAGGGCTCAGTCCTGGGCCCAGTACTCTTCAATATTTTTATTAATGACTTGGAGGAGGAGGTGCAGGGAATGCTGATCAAATTTGCAGATGACACAAAATTGGGAGGGATAGCTAATACTTTGGAAGACAGAAACAAAATTCAAAGTGATCTGGATAGACTGGAGTGCTGGGCAGAAAACAACAGAATGGCATTTAATAGGGACAAATGCCAAGTTCTGCACCTAGGAAAAAGAAACCAAATGCACAGTTACAAGATGGGGGATACGTGGCTCAACCACACTACGAGCGAGAAGGATCTTGGAATTGTTGTCGATCACAAGCTGAATATGAGCCAACAATGTGATGTGGCTGCAAAAAAGGCAAATGCTATTTTGGGCTGCATTCATAGAAGCATCACTTCCAAATCCCGGGAAGTACTAGTTCCCCTCTACTCAGCACTGGTTAGGCCTCATCTGGAGTACTGTGTCCAGTTCTGGGCACCACACTTTAAGAAGGATGCAGACAAGCTGGAGAGGGTTCAAAGGAGGGCAACAAAGATGATCAGGGGACTGGAAACAAAGCCCTATGAAGAGAGACTGAAAGAACTGGGCATGTTTAGCCTTGAGAAGAGAAGACTGAGGGGAGATATGATAGCACTCTTCAAGTACTTGAAAGGTTGTCACAGAGAAGAAGGCCAGGATCTCTTCTTGATCATCCCAGAGTGCAGGACACGGAATAATGGGCTCAAGTTACAGGAAGCCAGATTCCGACTGAACATCAGGAAAAACTTCCTGAGTGTCAGAGCAATACGGCAATGGAACCAATTACCTGGGGAGGTGGTGGGCTCTCCCACACTGGAGGCCTTCAAGACGAGGCTGGACAGCCATTTGTCAGGGATGCTCTGACTTGGATTCCTGCATTGAGCAGGGGGTTGGACTCGATGGCCTTGTAGGCCCCTTCCAACCCTACTATTCTATGATTCTATGATTCTATAAGGCCTTCTTAAATCAACAATGCAAAGAAATGGAGGAAAACAATAGAAATCTCTTCAAGAAAATTGGAGATCTCAAGGGAACGTTTTGTGCAAAGACGGGCATGATAAAGGACAAAGAAGGCAGGGACCTAACAGAAGCAGATGAGATTAAGAAGAGGTGGAAAAAATACACAGAAGAACTGTACAGGAATGATCTTAATGTCCCTGATAGCCATGACAGTGCGGTCACTGAACTTGAGCTGGACATCCTAGAGAGTGAAGTGGGCCTTAGGAAGCATTAGTAACAACAAAGCTAGCAGAGATGACAGTCTTCCAGCTGAGCTATTGAAAATCCTAAAAGGTGATGCTGTTAAAGTGCTGCACTCAATATGCCAACAAATTTGGAACATTCAACAGTGGCCACAAGACTGGAAAAGGTCAGTTTATATTCCAGTTCCAAAGAAGGGCAATGCCAAAGAGTGTTCAAACTACCGCAGAATTGCGCTCATTTCACATGCCAGCAAGGTGATGCTCAAAATCCTACAAGCTAGGCTTCAGCAGCATGTGAACTGAGAACTACCGGAAGTACAAGCTGGGTTTCGAAGAGGCAGAGGAACTAGAGATCAAATCGCCAACATTTGCTGGATCATGGAGAAAGCAAGAGAATTCCAGAAAAACGTCAATTTCTGCTTCATTGACTACTCTAAAGCCTTTGATTGTGTAGATCACAACAAACTGTGGCAAATTCTTAAAGAGATGGGAGTACCAGACCACCTTTCTCAGGAGTTTCTCAGGAGTTTCTGTCTCCTGAGAAACCTGTACGAGGGTCAAGAAGCAACAGTAAGAACCGGACATGGAACAACCGAGTGGTTCAAAATTGGGAAAGGAGTATGACAAGGCTGTATATTGTCGCCCTGCTTATTTAACTTATATGCAGAGTACATCATGAGAAACACCAGGTTGGATGAATCACAGATTGGAATTAAGATTGCCGGGAGAATTATCAACAACCTCAGATACGCAGACAATACCACCCTAATGGCAGAAAGTGAAGAGGATCTAAAGAGCCTCTTGTTGAGGGTGAAAGTGGAGAGTGCAAAAGCTGGTTTGAAGCTCAACATTAAAAAAAACGAAGATCATGGCATCTGGCCCCATCACTTCCTGGCATATAGAAGGGGAAGAAATGGAAGCAGTGACAGATTTTACTTTCTTGGGCTCCAAGATCACCGCAGACGGTGACTGTAGCCATGCAATTAAAAGACGCTTGCTCCTTGGAAGGAAAGCTATGGCCAACCTAGACAGCATAGTAAGAAGCAGAGACATCACCTTGCCGACAAAGGTCCGTCTAATCAAAGCTATGGTTTTCCCAGTAGCAACGTATGGCTGTGAGAGCTGGACTATAAGGAATGCTGAGCGCCGAAGAATTGATGCTTTCGAACTGTGGTGCTGGAGAAGACTCTGACGAGTCCCCTGGACTGCAAGGAGGTCAAATCAGTCAATCCTAAAGGAAATCAACCCTGAGTGCTCATTGGAAGGACAGAGACTGACGCTGAAGCTCAAATATTTTGGCCACCCAATGCAAAGGGAAGACTCCCTGGAAAAGACCCTGATGCTGGGAAAGATTGAAGGCAAAAGGAGAAGGGGACGGTAGAGGATGAGATGGCTGGATAGCATCACTGATGCAATGAATATGAACCTGAGCAAACTCCGGGAGAGAGCGCAGGACAGGAAGGCCTGGCGTGCTATGGTCCAAGGGGTTACAAAGAGTCAGACACGACTTAACGACTGAACAACAACAACAACAACATGTGTCCCTAATGACTTTAAGCCACAGCAACTTCAGAGAAAACCTCCAATGTAGACAGAAGGAACAAGTCCTGAGCCATTTTGGATCTGATAATTTTAGAGATCCCAGTGACTGGAATTATGGTCAACTGGAGTTCTCCTGCTGATGATCCTGAAGTGGGTGTCCCATGTAGTTGGAACTCCTTAGCACTTTTGGGCTGTCAAAAATCCAGATTTGTTGATTTTGAAAAATGCTACATGAATGTCTAACAGGAATGTTCAGGGATAGGATTAAGCTGAATCCAAGGCCTAATAAAATCAAAATAACTGTCTAGATGGATCCCTTGCCCAGTTAGTCAACAATTTAAAATGTAATTAGATTATTCTTGTCCACTTAAGAAGCTATCCTAGGGTTTGTACATCCCATCTGATATATCTAGCTTAAGGTCTTAGGATAAGGCTTGCTTTTGGCATTGGAAAGTAGTGAACCACAAGTAACAACTGGATAGATGGAGCACAATTTTCTTTCTTATTAATGAGAAAGACAATTTATCACTTACATGTACACACCACTTATCCTGTGGAAAAATAGGAAAAGAGAACAAGACAAAGTGCCAACACAGCTTTCTGCTAACAGGGTGTTAGATAAAAAGTTCTTGCTTTCGGTTGGAAGAAAAGGATGCCAGGCAGGCAGCAGTGGATCCAACACTATTTTATTGATCGTTTTGCAAAATGGGTGCAGAGCAGTCTGGACCCCGAGGCACATGTGCAAGAGCCTTTTATACCTTATCACTTCTATTGTTCTTGCCAGTAACCAATGAAACAGTCAGTATATCAGCTTACCAATCCAATAGCCAATAAACAGTCAGTACATCAGTTTACCAAGCCATTAGTCATGAGCGCGTCAGTATGGTTCCCTTTTTGCTCCGCCTACATTTTTCCCGCCACTTGGGCTCTTATGTGACTGAGGCACCAACCGGTTATGGAGTCTCTTTTTCTAACAATTCCCCCCTTTAAGTCTTTACTCATGTCTTAAAGCGTTTAAAACGGAGTCTCTTTATTGGTACAATAAAGCAAGAGCATCTGTTTTGACAGAGCGGTTTCAATTAATCGCTGGGATAAGCCTCTGACACAGGGGATAATGCAACAACCAAATAATACTAAGACTCCGGCCATTATTGCAAGCGAGATAAGGATCGAGGCCACTAGGTGTTTCCATTTTCCAAACCATCTTTCTAACCAGGCGGTCACGGGGTTGTTAATTCCTGAATTCTCGGCTAACTCCTCGGATAAGGCGGTGAGGCCCCACAAGGCCCTTGTTACTGTGCTGTCTGGAGCAGTGTTGTTAGGGATGAAGGTGCAACATCGCCCACCTAGCATAACACATACCCCTCCTTTTTCTGCTAACATCATATCAAGGACACGCCGATTTTCCCAGGCCATCTGGCTAGTGGCATCTAGCTGCTCAGCCAATCCCTTTACAGCATCACGGGTGTAGTTTATAAACCTTTGTTGATTATAATAAATGTAATTGATCCAATCTACATTTTTGTTAATTGTTACCCACCAAAACAAGGTAGATTCAAATCCTGCAGCGATTTGATTCCTCCCTTTGAATTCATCTGGTACTCCCCGTGGCACCCCTATAGAGTCAATGTATATTTGATCATCAAAAGGGGTTACCGACCGCTTCCGTCGGGGTTGGCTAGTTCCTTCTACTGGATGATATGCAATTGAAAAGGGGACCGCCAATTGGACTAATCCACAAGCCCCGGACCAATTGGAGGGCAACACTTCATATAACTCTAGACCCCCACAGTACCACCAGAGATCAGCCCGTGGGATTGGAAGGGAGTTATTCCTAAAGCGGGTGGAATTAACACATTTTATTTTGCTTGTCAGGTTCCCCAACTGCTCCCCCATCCCTGTAAGGTCCCGGTGTATGTATCCAGTATGGTTTCTTTGTTGCAAAAAAACTATGGAGGGTCTAACGCAATTTTTTAATTTGAGAGGAGGGTATAGCTTATTGAGAGTCTGGCACTCCTCTTCTCCCCACGCGTCAGGGTGTTGGAACAAGCGGATCACACAGGTGAGGAGGGAGGGAGTATCCCATCCCAGAGGAAAAGGCATCACTCTCGCTACCGATCTTCCTGCAGCACAAGCAAAACAGTCAGACTTATTTAAGGACTTGGCGGTATACTTTACCCATTCTAACCACACATTATCAATTTCTTCTGTTATTGAGATCCCTAGCCTGGCTTTCCAGGGACGTTTCTCCATCTCAGGAATTTGCACCAAAGGTGGTTTGGGAGATGCAGGTGGTCGAGGGTCCCTTTTGATGGGGATTAGATTACCTTCTTTTTCTTTTGCCTTCCGTATTAGCTGATTGACGGTTTGGTGAACCCGCGATGGACTCCACTCACCTAGCCCCCATTGAGGAATAGTCCTCACACTCCCTGGTTCTGGTGCCCCGGCTGTTATACAGGAGAGCAACACCAGGATCCACAGCCACTTCATTTTAACAATAGTGGTTATGTTATCAAGCCCGATTGAGTCAGATCCTGGCCTTTCCTAGGTGCTGAGATTTATAAACAAGAGGCGATTGTGGCTCCTGGATGGCTTCTTCGCCTGTGTCCCTGGCAGCTTCCGGTGGGGTGTCCTCCTGTTCTCTCCGGGTGACAGGAGGAGGCAGGGGTCGTCTAAATGGCTTCAACCGGCTGCAGTGTGTCCATTTGCTAGAACCTACAAGCTTTATACGTGAATGGCTGGTTGGTCCCACTAGGTAGGGTCCTTCCCACCCTTCCTTTAAAGCTTCTTTATTCCACTTTTTCAGCAGTACTTCATCTCCCGGTTGGAAGAGATGGATGGGAGCATCCAGTGGCAATCTCTGGAATGGGACAGAGTAGGCTCGTAGCTGTGAAAGAACAGACTGTAGAGAAGTCAACTGGCCCCTTAACATTTGATCTCCCATCTCCCACTTGACCTCCTCCCTCCTTCCGCAGTGTACCCGAGGTGGGAATCCAAACATTAGCTCAAAGGGGGACAGCTTTATGTCTTTTCTTGGCATTTTTCGAAGCTTTGTCAAAGCTATTGGCAGAGCCTCAACCCAAGTGAGTCTTACCCCTTGCTGGAGCTTGATTAGAGTCTCCTTGAGACTCCGATTGGTTCTTTCAACTTGCCCACTCGCCTGGGGTCTCCAGGGGCAGTGTAAGTGCCACTCTACCCCCAGAGCTCGTGCCAACCCTTGCGTAACAGCTGAAGTGAAATGTGAGCCCTGGTCGGATTCTATAACTTCAGGCAAGGAGAACCAGGGCATCACCTCCTGTAACAACTTAGCAACTACAGTTTTTGCTTGACAGTTTCTGCATGGGAACGCTTCTACCCACCCCATCATTTGACACACTATTACAAGCAAATACCTGTAACCCCTACACGGTGGCATTTCAGCAAAATCAATCTGTACCCTCTGGAAGGGATAGTACGCCCATGGTCGACCTCCTTTTGGTGGAGGGGGTGCCCTGGGGGAGTTAGTTTTCTGGCAGACCTCGCAGGTTGCGGCTAGTCGATGGGCGCGTACAGTTAGGCCAGGAGAGACAAATAGCCTCTTGCAATAGTCAATCATGGCTGATGCCCCAGGGTGTCCAAGGGAATGATGCACTTGTTCCAGGATAGCTCCCTGCAGGGTCTGCGGGAGAAGCAGTCTTCCATCCGTCATCTGGATCCATCCATCGTCGCGGGGACTCACTTTGTGTTCTTGTGCCATTTGCAACTCGGGGGGGGAGTATGTGGGGCGCTCTCCCCTTCTGGGTAAGACAAGGAATGTTCCTTGGATTCCTTCCCTGGCTGCTCTCTTTGCGGCCTCATCAGCTCTTTGATTTCCTTGCTTCCACTTTTCCTCTTTTTCCTTTCCATGGGCTCGGATGTGGATAACTGCCACTTGTAAGGGTAACTGGAGGGCATCTAAGAGGTCCACGATTAAGCCGCCATTGGTAACTGGGGATCCATTTGCTGTAAGGAATCCCCTCTCTTTCCATAACTGTCCGTGAGCGTGCACAACGGCAAAAGCATTCTTACTGTCAGTGTAAATATTTACCCGCCTTCCTTTGCCTGCCTGCAAAGCTCTTGTCAGGGCCACCAGTTCAGCGGATTGGGCGGAGAAATGAGGAGGCAGTCGTTCTTCATGGACACTCTTGCTTTGGGTGACGACAGCCGCCCCTGTGTAACGCTTCCCGTCTAACATATAACTGGACCCGTCCACAAACAAATCTTCGGCTCCCTCTAACGGTTCATCTTCAAGATCTGGCCGACCCTTGGTGTCCAAGTCTAGTACTTCAAGACAATCATGATCTGGGAGCCCCGGCCTATGTGTGGCCTGTATTGCCGGTAACAGGGTGGCGATGTTGAAGCTAGAGCAGGCTTTGAAAGTGAGGCTTTCGTTCGTTAGCAAGCCTATTTCATATCGGGAGTGCTGAGGTGGGTTGAGGAATTTGCTTCCTCCCCCTGACCCTAGGATTTGCGGCACCCCATATGGCACCCAGACCTCGATGATCCCTCCCATTGTCATTTTTTCAGCTTCAGTGCAGATCAAGGCTGTCGCTGCTACCGCTCTCAAGCAGCTCGGCCATCCTCGTGCTACAACAACAAGGACTTTGAAGTAGTAGCCCACTGGCCTCCAGGAATGGCCCATCCGTTGGCAGAGTACTCCCGAGGCTACGCCCTTATTCTCATGCACGTAGAGTCTAAACGGTCGACTGGGATTTGGCATGGCGAGGGCCGGTGGTGACACAAGGGCAGCTTTAAGGCTGAGGAAAGACTTATTCATTTCTTTAGTCCATTTCCATTTGTCTAATTTATCCTTCTGCAGAGCCTCATATAGTGGCCATGCTATTTCCCCATAGTCGGCTATCCATAGCCGACAGAATCCAGTCAATCCCAGGTAGGCCCTTAGCTCATGGGGGGACGTACGGACAGGGGTGTCACGAATGACTTTGACTCTTTCTGATCCCAAGCTTCGGGTCCCCTTGGCTAAGTGGTAACCTAGGAATTTTACAGTTGGTCGGACTAGCTGCACCTTCTCCCTTGACACTTTATAGCCCCCCTCTGCTAGATGATTAAGGAGGGAAATTGTTCCATTTAGGCACATATCCTTAGCCTTGGCTGAGATCAGAAGGTCGTCACAATACTGGAGGAGATGCACCTCAAGGTGCTGATGGACCCAAGGCTCGAGGTCCCTTTGAAGTTGCTGGCCAAAAACGACTGGTAAAAGATTGAGCCCCTGAGGGATCACTGTCCATGTTAATTGAACCTTCAACTCACTCTCTAGGCTTTCCCACTCAAAGGCGAACAAAGGCCTCGAATCAGGGTGGAGTGGGATACTAAAGAAAGCGTCTTTTAGGTCTATGACAGTGAACCATGCATGATCTTCTGGAATTCTTACGAGAAGGGTGTGTGGGTTAGGGACCACAGGGTGGGGGGGCCTCGATTTGCTGGTTAATGAGACGGAGGTCTTGCACAAGGCAAAACCCTTTGCCCCCCCCTTTTGCCACAGCGAAGAATGGGCATGTTGTAGGGGGACATTATCTCAATGAGCCGACCTTCCTCTCGGAGCTTCGTTATCACTGGTTGTAGACCCAGCTTCCCTTGGCGGGAAAGGGGATATTGTTTCATATGAACTGGTTTCGCCCCTTCCTTGAGAGGAATTTTGTACGGTGCTGCCGATTTGGCACGAGAGGCCCCTCCAACCCCGGCCCAAACCAGTGGGTTGACTCTGTTTTCTATTAAGCACCAGTCTTCATTTGCCTCTGAGGTGGGTTCCTCTATGGCTTTAAAAAGGGCCATTTGATAGTTGCTGCTCTGTTGCTTGGGGAGTCGTACTTCCATTCTTCCATCGGGGTGAAAGTGATCTCAATTTGGAGCTTAGTCAATAAGTCCCTCCCTAACAATGCCACCGGACAGGAGGGGGTACAGACAAACGCGTGTTCTAGGTGTGTTTTTCCAATTTTGGTAAACAAAGGACGAGAAAGGGGCACTCGCGTTGCCCTTCCCTCGACCCCCATTATGGTGGTAGTTCCCCCACTTCCCGTTGGTGGCTTGTTAAGGGGGAGTATGGACAAGGCAACCCCTGTGTCCACAAGGGCATCATAGGAGCGGCCCCCAACTTTAATTTTGACCATGGGGTCCCGTCTTGCCTCGGAGACAGCCAAGAGGGGGCCGGGCCCCGGTCTGTCCTAATCTCTTTCTTGTTCATACAACACTCTTTGTTCTTCCCCCCTGCTTTCTTTCTCTTTCTGTTTTAGGGCTTCACAGTCTTGCTTCCAGTGCCCAGTCTTTTTACAAAAAGCGCACTGATCCTTTCCTAAGGGAGGTCCTTTTCTGTTCCCCTTTCCACCCTTCTTAGTCCCTCCTTGCTCTGGCTTGAGAATAGCAGCAAGGAGTTTTGCCTGCCTCTTATCTTTTTCTTTTTCTTCCTCCTCCTCTCGTCTTTCATAGACCTTCTGGGCTACCTCAACCATGACTCCCAAATCAGCCGCCAGTCCTCCTTCGACTTTTTGTAACTTCTTTCTGATATCTTGGCAGCTATTTCCTACAAACTGCGTTGTGAGAATTCGTAGGTTATTTGGGTTATTCAGGTCAATGTCAGTATATTTAGCAAAGGCTTCTCTCAGCCTTTGGAGGAAGACGGCGGGGGGTTCGCTTTTGTCCTGTTTTAACGTCAAGACCTTTTGCAGATTGGGGGCCCTTCGAGCGGCCTGTTTCATGCTCGCCAAAACAAGCTGAAAGTATTCAGCATGTAATTGCCTTTGCGCTGCCGTGGCCACTCCCCAGTCAGGCCTCCCAATGGGCAAAACCTCTGCCATCCGCTCTTCAGTCGCCTGGGGGTTCTCCTCTCTAAATCTAGTTCGCGCCCCCGCAAGAATAGTCGGTTTCTGACTAAGGAAGCAAGTGTTTAACAACGTCTGTGTGTCATCCCAGGTAGGATTGTGTGTAAGCCTCACATTTTCCATTAAGGACAACAGTGGACCAGGGTCCTCCTCAAAGGGAGGATTGAACTGTTTCCAGTTGTACAGATCAGACGTCGTAAAGGGGACGTAAACAAACATTGTCCCCTGAGGGTGTTGGGCAGTAGGATCGGGGACCACTCTAATAAGGAAGGTCAATTTTACTGATGGTTGAGAGTCCTTTCATAAATTGTAATTAGGCCCTCCTTTGGTTTCCCCTTCTTTATCAGGCAGCTTTTCCTGGGTTTGAGGCCCCCAAGCACCCTTCATCTCTTTGAAATTTTTCTCGAGGGCGTCCAAACGATCTTGGAGAGTGTCCTTGAACTCAGTCATAGCCCCAATCTCGGGAATTTTTAACAGTTGCAACTCTTGGGCAGGCTCCCTTGGAGGAAATGGAGGCTGGGGCGGGCATGGTCCCCCCGCGACAGCCGTCCCGTAGGGAGGAGGAAGCAATGGATCCTTGGGGGCCGTAGCTACCACCCTAGGTGTTCCCTTCCTCATCAATTTTTTCTCAGTTATCACAGGGAGGGCCAAGGACATACATTTAACTACCCACGGGGCTGGCCTGCCGCCGAGGGGTACGCAAGTTGCCCATGAATCAATATAGGGGAACTGATCTCAACTTCCCCTCTGTGTTACTATTATATGCACAGCAGATACCAGGGATGGGTCAAAAGACCCCTCGGGTGGCCATTTGGGTTCTAATACCGGCCATTCCCGGGCACAAAGAAGGACAAGTCGATCCTTCGTCATCTTAGTTCCATAATCTTGCTTAAAATGTGACCAGTTGTGCAAACAACACTCCAAGGGCGTATGGGACTCTTCCGTGGGCCTGGATTGGGACCCGCCCATGATGGTGGGATTTCACTCAACAAATCTTGCGCTTCGCCCTCCTCTGACCCAGCCCGTCGCCGGGATAGGGAAATGCAGATCGGGGCTCCTCACTCGCTTCGCCCATAGGCGTCTCACACAATCACAAATGTACCACCGTCCCGCATGTATCCCCTAAAGTAAGCTGTTTCACTTACCCCAAGGCCTCCTCTGTCCCGCCCGCAGCTGCGTCCAGCTGCCTATTGATCCACTGCCAGTGCCAAAAAGGAGTGATCACGTCTCCCTCTCCCTCTGGCGTTGGTCCCCAAGCGCCTTCGCTGCCGCCGACGTGAGGAGAAGGCAGTGTAAAACAACGGCCTGTGGCCACTCCTCCTCCGCGGCCCCTCGGCTCAGCGCGAAGGGGACGCACCCCGAAGCAGGATCCGAGTCACGGCACCAAATTGTTAGATAAAAAGTTCTTGCTTTCGGTTGGAAGAAAAGGATGCCAGGCAGGCAGCAGTGGATCCAACACTATTTTATTGATCGTTTTGCAAAACGGGTGCAGAGCAGTCTGGACCCCGAGGCACGTGTGCAAGAGCCTTTTATACCTTATCACTTCTATTGTTCTTGCCAGTAACCAATGAAACAGTCAGTACATCAGCTTACCAATCCAATAGCCAATAAACAGTCAGTACATCAGTTTACCAAGCCGTTAGTCATGAGCGCGTCAGTATGGTTCCCTTTTTGCTCCGCCTACATTTTTCCCGCCACTTGGGCTCTTACGTGACTGAGGCACCAACTGGTTGTGGAGTCTCTTTTTCTAACAATTGGGGAGCAACCCCACCCAGTATCTTTCTTTTACTTTTATAATGTGACACTTGAAGATGTTATGTGGTGTGATTGCTTTGATTGTACTCTTTTAATCCCACCTCTTCATATTTGATTGGAGAATCATAGAATAGTAGAGTTGGAAGGGGCCTACTACAAGACCATAGAGTCCAACCCCCTCGATGACGTTTTACTTTTACTTTTACAGTTCTATAGAAATTTCTATGTGGTTTTGACTACTCTGGGACATGAACCTTACTGAGCAAGACATTTTCTCATAATGTTGTTTTCCTTTGGTCAAGCTTCCTGCCAGTAATGCGTCAAAAGCAAACTTTGGTTCAGACAGCCTTTTAAGCTAGGCCTCTTCGATATGTCTGATATAGCCATTGCCTTAAAATTGCCTAGACCCACTTTTATTTATAACTTTTTGAGATTGCAGTGACCACTGCACTTAGTTATGGTTTGTTAAACAGATGTTTGTGTATGTTGTCTTTTCCTGCTATCCTATATTATAAAGATAGTTCATGATTTGTAAACTGGTTAAAGATAATTTAAAAGTTAGAAATTTAAAAAGAGAAAGAGTACAACAAAGAGTCATTCTGTGGATCTGTTTCAGCAAGCACCTGCTTGGCTAGGAGTATTTTCTGGATGTCTGTGTGTCTTATAAGTTTAGGCAATGTTTAGACACCTGTTGAAAACTTCTTTCATTTTAATACCTAGTTTGGTAGATTTTCTTTGTTGTTCTTTTTATCTTTTATTTTAATTATTTTAATGCATTTTGTACACTGCCCTGTGATTTAATAAAGGTGGTATATAAATACTTTAAGGCCGCAATCCTATACACATTTGCCTGGGAGTAAGTCCCATTAAACTCAATGGAACTCACTTTAGACAAGCATAGGATTGAACTGTAAATAGATAAAATAAGTTATCAGAATTCAAGCTTTCCTGTTGTCCGTGTATTACTTAATTAACATATTTATGCATCCTATTTCTAGATATGCGTAAATAGAACATGTGTTGACCTGAACATTCTGAATTATGATTGTGATTTCTCAAAATGTAACAACCAGGGGGTAAGTAGTAAAGATGTTAACTTTCCAGGCCAGTATGGGTTAATGGAAGGTTTCTTTGTTTGTGTGTGGCATTTCTCAGTTGCCTACCAGTTTCTGCAGATGCTCTGCTCAAAGCTATGAAAAAAAAACACATGCATAAATACTAACAGAAAAGTAAAAACTGGGGTTAAACACACTAAAACATATTATTTTAGACTGCTTTTTGCTGATGCTGGCTTTTAAATTGTTTTCCCATGTCTGACTGTTGTTGCATGTTGAACTTATAAACCACTTAAGATATTTTAATAGAAAAGTACTATAAAATATGGTAAATAAAATTTAAAAAATTCAAGTGATTCTAAGCAGCTAAGACCAATTAACAGCCTAAGGCTGCAATCATATTCCCACTTACTTGGGAGTAAACTCTGTTGACCACAGTGGGATTGTTATTCATTTGTTTGTTTTAAAAGTTAACAGAGCTCAACAAACTCTGAGTAATCAAATTGAGTATTAGCTGGTGGTGAAATGCATGGAGGGAGGAAGATGTGGCCACCTGGAGCTCCCTAAGCATGGAGTTCCAGAGAGTGAGTGCTCTACCTGTAAAGACCAGGCTATGTTCCCTCTTAGGCCTTATTCTGGCATCTCCGATGTGGTTCTTGAAATTAGTCACAGGGTTTTGATTTCCTGAGCTACACTAATATTGGTAGGATCAGGAATGCTCCTTCTGACAAATGGCCCTAACCATTTCCCTGTTGTCATAGCCCAGCATTTTAATACTTCACCCCTCTGCCTGTATACCCACATTGGTCTGCAGTGTCTATGATTCACCGACTCAGGAAAACTCAAGGGCCCAGTGAGTTTAATCCACAGATGAGTGCGTAGGCAGGATCTAGATATTGGCCAAATGCTGCCCTTCCAGAACTAAAAGAAAGGGGCTATACACAGACAGCTTCTTGAAATACATCAAATCAGGATTATAAGATACTAGCTAGGATCTTAACACAAAGACTAAATAACATTATATTAACCCAGATCAGGCAGAACTTATGAAAGGAAGATAATAAAGTGATTGTATCATGGAAAAAATCTAGGGGATAAATTCATGCATTTATTTACTGCTCATACACTTGATTTATTTCAGGTGTGTAATAGTAACAAAAACTGCCATTGCACTTATGGATGGGCCCCTCCCTCCTGCAGTAGCAGGGGATTTGGAGGAAGTATTGACAGTGGCCCCCCTCCGGAAAAAATGAGTGAGTTATCAGAAAATCTCAGATTGTTCTATGTTTTGTTTCTCATTCCACTTCCGTGGCCATGTGCTTTGGAGGCTCTTCGTATCAAATAGTCTATTATTTCTCACCACTGGGAAGTTAGCAGTTATGCAGTTGGTCTTAAGATCAAGACTCCTGGACTTGAGTCCACCACCTGCTGACTCATTTTGGATCAAACTGTAGACTCTAAAGGTCCAGACCCAGTCCAAAATAAACCCTACCTATCTCACCGAAGCCTGCAGGCCCAGTAATGACTGAGGAGGCCTTGGTCATTACTGCAGCACACGTTAGCAGGGATAGGGCCCTCCCTGCCACCTGAGCATACATCTTTTCTTGAGTTATTCACTAAAAGAAGGGATGGAGGACCAGCCAAGAGGGCTCTGATCCTTGCAATGCAGATTCCTGCAGGGACTGGAGGCTTGGACACTGCTGTACTGGGACAGCAAGAGGCGGCCTTCCTGGCTTTACACAGGGATCTTCCCCAGCCTGACTACCTCTGAGGAGAAGAGGAAGTCACAGGTATCTCCAAAGTTTCCTGCTTCCCCATGGGAAATGTGTAAATAATGAAATGCAGGTGCTGATTCCTAAACACAAAGTGACATGCATCAGGGAGCTTTCTGATGCTTGCTGTCCACTGAAGCCCTTTAAACATGTTTGAAACATGTGTAGGCTGAACATGTGGGAGAGGAATAGGATCATGCCCACCCTGGGTCAGCAGCAGTGGTCATGACTCTGCTTCCCCTGCCATCTGTTCAGCCTGTACACGTTTCAAAATGTCTTGAGTGTGTGGGGAATGTATGGGTGGCCTTCAGGCTCTGTCTGTCTGTCTCATGCAGTCAACACTAGTGTACTTGGAGTAAACACAATGCAGTGTGAAGCAGCTCATAGCTGACCCAAGGCCACTGCTGTATGTAGTATGGGGTTCTGAGCTAACGTGAGGGGCCTCCAGTCTGGAACTTGCATGTGAGCTAGTGACTGGGTGTACTTCACATGGGGTCCTGAACATGTCAAGCAATCTGTCCTTTCTTTTTTCTTCCAGAATATAAAAAAACCTTAATGCTAGGTTCTATTATTGGGGTAGCTTTGCTTTTACTGACTCTTACTATAGTGCTTAAGAAGTATCTACCTACTTGGTAAGTAAACTCTCCTTCATTCTCACTCCATGTGATAAAGCTGTTTCCTTGCTGCTTATTCTGAAGCTCATCTGCCTGCCACTGTTCTTTTCCTCAAGCGACCTAGAGGTCAAACATGAGCAAGTGAAGTTTGCTGTGCTCCTTAACTAGAGAAGTAAAATTTCCGGAAATTTTGAGGTCAAGGAAAAGACCCTCCCCCCGGGAAAAAACAGAAATTTTGGGAAAAATTGAAAAAGAAGCAATACTTATTTTTTAGTGCTCTTTACAGATCTAAAGATGTTTTGTTGATTTAAGACAGCCCTCCCCAACCAGGTACCCTCCAGATGTTTTGGACTTCAGATCCCATCAGCCTCAGGCAGCATGGCCAATGGTCAGGAATGCTGGGCACTGTAGCCCAAAATATCAGAAAGGCACCAGGATAGGGAGGGCTGCTTTAGAAACATAGAGCAGCCTTGCTGTTCCTAAGGTTATTATGTGTGTGACCTAGTTTGCTCATGAAATTATCATTGTAGTTTAAAACTTTTAAAAGTAAACTCAGTTAGTAAATGTGTGATTATTGTCTGAATAGACTAGAACCACATTAAATTACTGCTACAGCATTAGAAACACTGGACTCTATAGAACAAAAACCAAACTGTCAATGCACATTTACTGTCAAGAATGCACACTGGTGACTTTACTCACACACACGTCGGGAAATTGAGCATAAATGTCTATTAGTAAAATATACTTTAGATCAATAATTTTAATAAGTAATGAAAGAAATAACTATGCTGAGTATCTTACAGAGAGGAATAAAAAAACATTTCCCCCCCATGGCTTCATTATTTCCAGACATTTAACATCTTCTAGCCTTTTAATATAAAACCAAGGCAAGAAGATTCCTCCAATGTCCGTCTCTTGCCTGAATGCAGACAGAAGGCCCACTGACCTCTCTGTTTTGTAGGAACTGGCTTGGAAGACTGATTGGGGGGAAAGTATCTCCCGAACCAATGGATTCTATTTCTTCTCCCGAACCAATGGATTCTATTTCTTCTCCCGAACCAATGGATTCTATTTCTTCTCCAGAATATACTGTAAGTATCTGCAAGCCACTTCTGTGAAGGGTTCTAGTGATGAACCCAGACTCATTATTTCCTTAAAAAAACTGAAAGTGGTTTTAATGTTCTATATATTTTAAATTGTTTTATTGTGTGTTGTTTGGTTTTAGTTTTTGTGAACCGCCCAGAGAGCTTCGGCTATTGGGCGGTATAGAAATAAATAAATAAATAAATAAATAAAATAAGTAAGGAGGAGGAGGAGGGAGCAGATGAAGCTGCCGCCTAATAGTAAGCCAGACTGTTGGCCCACCAAGTTCTCTACTGCTCGCCCTAGCTGGCAGCTGCTCTCTGGGTCAGGCAGATATCCTGCTGAGAGTCTTTTAACTGGAGATGCTGAGGTTTAAATAAGGAAATTTATGTATGCAATTCAGTGATCATCCAGAATTCAGTAATTCTAGATTAGCCCCTAGTGTCGCCATCTGATACACTCAGCAAGCCAAGCAGGGTAATACTCATGTGTTACCTTTTAGGGATCAATTACAAGCTAACCGTCAACAGGCAACATGTTGTTCTGTTCTGAAGTAGGATGATTTGCTCTGCAGAAGACATTTTTTGTATCTGAAGGTCGCTGAAGAGCCTGGGGAGGAGGAAGAGGAGGAAGCACTCCCCACCCGCTACCGTTGTACTAATCATCCCGTGCTCTCCCTTCTGCTGTTGAATCTCCATTTACTTGCTTGGTCTCATCAACCGTCTTTGAACAAAGTGTTCCATCTTTGAATACTGTATATCTTTGTCATTGGTGTGTCTCAGGCAGGAGTAACCACTGCAGCTCCAAGAAAGAAATATACCACATATCAACCTCACCTGAGATTCCCGCAGATTTGTTGTGTTTAAAAACCAATCTTCCTCCCCAATCAGATTGAGTTTGAAGGATATTCATATGAACATAGGAAGCTGCCTTACACCGAGTCACACCACTGGCCCATTGAACCCACTTTTGCCCACACTGACTAGCAGCGGTTAGGGATGAATGAGAAATTCATTTCAGTTCAGTTTTGATCAGTTCAGTTCACACCTTCCAGACTGAACATGGACTTGGATGCAATCTGGGGTCGAAGTCTGTACATTTCTGAGCTTGCAATGTGATTCATGGACCAAACAAAATGCATTCAACACCATTCATACTTTGCACATGAAAAAATGTGTACTTTTGAAAAATGTGCACAAATATGCTTTAATCAAGGGGAGAAGAATGCATACATTTCAAAGATGCGCACAATTGATGCGTGCATTTGAAAAATACGCAAGAAATTATGCACGGATTTTCATGTGAAAAGAAAAAAACAAAATTTGCACTCTAATATTTTTATTTATTTACAATATTTATATACTCCACATTAAAAAAAATTGGAGCAGTGAACAACAGATAAAAGAATAAAACACCATGTTAAAACCGTTACAACATTTTTTAAAAGACAAGATCCAATAAGGCCGAATTTAATAAACTGCACTTGGTCACTCAAGAAAAGCCTCTTGAAATAACAGTGTCTTCAGGAGGCACCAGAAGGAAACAACGTTGGCACTTGTGTGACCTCCAAAGGCAGAGAGTTTCAAAGGAAGAGGGCCACCACACTGAAGGCTCTTTTCCAGGTAGACTCCAACCAGGCCATGGGTCCATGTCGAACCACCAGGAACATGCCCTCTGAAGATGTCAGTGACTGGGCAGGTTGGTAAGGAAGGAGGCACTCTCTCAGGTATCCTGGTCCCAAGTTGTATATGGCTTTGTGCACTGGTACTAATACACTAAACCTGGCCCGGTAGCGAATAGGCAGCCAGTGCAGTTCCCTCAGCAAAGGAGTTGTACTCTGAAAAGGCACGCCAAGCTGCTATGGCCACTTGGGCCTCCAGCGACAATGATGGATCTAGGAGTACCCCCAGACTATGAACCTCATCTTTCAGGGGGTGTGCAACCCCTTCCAGAACAGGCAATGAGCCTATCCTGGACTCGGGAACCACTCACCCACAGGGCTTCTGTCTTGCCAGGATTCAGTTTCAGTTTATTGGTCTTCATCCAGCCCATTACTGAGTTCAGGCATTGGTCCAGGACTTGCACAGCTTCTCCTGATTCAGATGTCACAGGGAGATAGAGCAGCATATCATCAGGACACTGATGGCATTTACCTCCAAATCCCTTGATGACTGCTCCCAGCGGCTTCATATAGGTGTTAAATAACACTGGGGACAAGATGGTACCCTGCGGAACCCCATAGCTCAATTGCCAAGGGACCAAGAAAAAGTCACCCAATATTACTCTCTGAAATCAGACCTGGCACAATGCCTCTGCTACCCATCCCATGGAGTTGATCCAGGAGGTGATGGTATCACAAGCCGATGAGAGATGGAGCAGAACATGGTTGCGCTCCCCCTATCCCTCTCTTGATAAAGGTCATCCACTAGGGTGACCAAGGCTGATTCAGTCCGATAACCAGATCAAAACCCAGACTGGAATGGGTAATAGATAATCAGTATTCTCCAAGAGTGCCTACAATTGCTCCTCTCAAGTACCTTCCCTAAAAAAGGGCTATTTGTGGCTGGGTGGTAGTTGTCTAATACTGTTGGGTCCAGAGTGGGCTTCTTCAGGAGTGGTCACATTACTGCCTCCTTAAGGGCAGCAGGGACCACCCCATCCTGTGAAGAAGCATTTATCACTCCCTGGACCCACCCAGTCATACCTCCTCAGCTAGCTTTTATTAGCCAGAAAGGGCAGGGATCAAGAGGGCCCATGGCCTGTCGCACTGCGGTAAGCACTATGTCCACATCATTAGGCCACAACTGGAACTGATCCCACAAAATCAGGCAGATGGTGGCATCAGACACCTCAACTGGAACTGCACTAATCGCAGCATGAAGTTCACTGCAGAGACAAGTGATTTTGTCCTCGAAGTGCAATGCAAAGATGTCACAGTGGGTCCTCGACGGGGCAAGGGCCCATTTACTGGGTTAGGTGTTAACAGCCCCCAGACCACCCAGAAGAGCTCCGCTGGATGGCTACTCGAGGACACAATGGAGGCAGCAAAATAAGCCTTCTTTGGTGCCCGCACTGCCATGCAATAGGCACGATTATGTGCTCTAGAGTGTGCTTTGTCATCTTCACTTCAATTTTTGCATCCTTTGTGCTCTAGCCGACGTCGTCTGTTCCATTGATCGCAGCTCCCCAGTATACCAGGGGGCAGAACAGGCTCCACAGTGCCTGGAGGGCACTCAGGTGTAGGGATGTACGAAAGTCACTTACCTTTTGACGAAATGTGATTCGAGGTGTGGGGGAGGCGTCCCGTCCCTCTCCCCCCGTAATTCTGGCTGGGGGGGAGGTGCCCTGTCCCTCCCCCCCGAAATTCTGGCTGGGGGGGAGGCGCCCCTCCTGCCGCGAATCCTGGCCGGCCGGGTCTGCAAATGGCGGCAGCCGTAGCCGCCGCCGTTTGCGTCCCTGCAGTAAGCCGTGATAGGCTACGTAAATGTTTACGTAGCCTATCACGGCGGAGTAAAAACAAAAAACCACATGTATGCAAATGGCGGCGCCCATGGGCTATGGCCGCCATTTGCGTATGCGCGGTTTGTTTTACTCAGCCGTGATAGGCTACGTAAACATTTACATAGCCTATCATGGCATTTTTTAAAAATCTAGCCATGATAGGCTACGTAAATCTTTACGTAGCCTATCACGTTTTTTTTTTTACTGGAAATGGTGGCGGCGGCAGCCGGTCGGAAGACCGGCCACCACTGCTGAACCGCCGCTGAACCGCCACCGGAGCCACCGCCGCCAGGGAGATTCGCCCAAGGTAAGTCCTGTCCCGGGGGGGGGGGGGGCGGCAGACCGTTTCACCACCGATTTTGGGGGGCTGAATGCGCTGGCATTCGGCCTCCCCGAGATTCGTGGCGAAATTCTCTGACATCCCTACTCAGGTGCAATCAAGTAGATGGCCCTCTGCATCTTATTGTTCCACAGTGAGGCTAGGGCCTCGGCTGGATCACCAGCTCTCTCCACTGGAAAATTCCCCAAAGCATTCAGAAACCCATTGGATTCCATCAATCTCCTGCGGCGGAGTTTTTCCAGCCCTACCTGGAGAGGCCAAGGATTGAACCCTGGGACTTCCTGCATACAAAGCATGTGGTCTACCACTGAGCCATGGTCCTCCCCTCTCTCTAGAGCATGCCTGGCCTTAGTTTACTGTGAAATGTATTTATTTTATTACATTTCTATACTGACTAATAGCTGAAGCTCTCTGGGCAGTTCACAACAATTAAAAGCATAAAATAATGGGCTGCCTTGACTTGTAGACAGTGGAACAACCCGATGAGCGTTTAGTGCCAACCCACATTGCCCCACGGTCTGAGCACTCACACCTCACATTTTGTTTCTCCATACACTGAGAAATTGGCATCACATCAGTTGTGAAGCAGCCTGGTGCTATAACCATGGTCAAGGCCCAGACAAAAGGATATCTGTCCCAACCCCATGCTGGAAGACACGTCGATCCACACAGATGTTTTATCTCTATCACACTTAAATACAAGGTGCTGTACAAAAGTTAAAAGGAGGCCAAGCTTGTCCCCAAGCTCAAAATCTAGTAGAGGCAGACCACAAAGAGGAGAAGAAAGAAAAAGGAGAAAGCTGTACTGATGCAGCTGGTACAAGAATGAATTCCAGGGAAGGGTTTGCACCAACGCTTCTTATACTAATCTTTGCTTATTTCCCATCCACATGTGCTTCTGTCTCTCAAGGGGGTGGGCTTTTTGCTCTAAAGAAAGCTGAGTGTGGGGAAAGGGGGCATGGGTGTCCGCAGGAATTATTTCAGGGGGGCAAAGCTACACAGCAATTTGTGGTTATAATTCACATGCATGCTACAAGTCGCTACAACACACCTGTGCATTTCTCTTGTGTGTGCACCTTGTTGCTTAGCATCACATTCCATGGCATTTAGAAGCCTACACAGAGTAGTAGATCTTGAGAACTGAGCAGCACTAATGTAGAAGAGTGTTATATTTAAGAAGCCTCATGAACTCCAACAAAACTTTATTTGGAGTGAGAGAGAGAATAAAACCAAAAAATGAAATGCACAAACACAGCCTTAAAAATGTCATGTTGGATATTTTCCCTTACTGACAACTTCACATGACTTGTCTTAGAATTATTTCCTTCATCTTGGAAACACTGGTGAACACTCTAGAGCAGTCTTCCCCAATGTAGCAGCTTCCAGATGTTTTGGACTGCAGCTCCCAGCATTCATGACCATTGGCCATGTTGGCTGGGGCTGATGGAAACTGAAGTCCAAACATCTGAAGGGCACCAGGTTGGGGAAGGCAGCTGCAGAGAGTAGTAGTGGAGTCTGTGGGAATGTCTTTAGCAGTGACAGGAGAAGTGAGTATGCTTGATCAGAGTTTAGGGTTCTAAAGGAGCCTGGACTACTCTCACATTTTTATCAGCCCCCTTTTACATCAGCTAACAACAGAACTTCTGCATGGCTTGAGTTTTTAAACTGCAGCAATGTACTTTTGGAATTGCATTTTTCCTGGAACTGCGTATTTTGTGTATGGTTGCAACTTTTAAAAAAAGCCCTGATAGTGTCAGAGAACAGGCCTACCATTTCTGGTACATCTGGTGACTGAGCACTGACCATGCCTCGGTACCAGGTTTACTAAGATAGATAGACCAGACTCTGAGAAATTTGTATTCCAGGTCTATCCCTCTGTTGTTTCTCAATGGGTACACCTTGTGCCTGGCAAGTATCTTTCCACCTGCAGCTGAAACCCTCAGCTCTTTCCCTGACTCTCTTCACCCCTTAACCACAGTGAAAGTTATGATTAATATTGGGGTGTGGGGAGAACCTGCTCAGCCTGTGGTCCACGCCTAGGCTGTGCTCTGCAGGCAATGCACAATAGATGCAGGTACGTACACAACAGGGTTATTTATTATTACAACACATAAGAAAATACCAGGAGCTGCGTGGCACACTGTCTCAGCTCCAAGGCCTACACTAAGAGAGATGGGGAGAGGTTCCACCCGGGCTTCCTGCAAGAGCTAAAAATGGCAGGATCTTTTAAAGCTATATACATCACAACAACCCACTCTAGCTCTTAACCCTCATCCTGTATAATGGAAGACTTTCCTTCCCCCCAGCTCACATTGTGTTGTTTAATTTATACACACATAGACCTACAATCTAGTCCTTCTGTCACTTGCATGGTAGTAAACAATCTCCCCAAATTTCAGCCACCTGCCTTTTACAGTTTTATTTCTTTAAACCAAAACATGCCTGGGACATAAAACATCCCACAAAATCTATGCATTTTTGCCATTGGGGTGCTTTTGGCACCCCACACAATGTAATGTATAGGGACACAAAATGTCCCGTGCCCTTTTGATTAAACTACATGTGTTCTTAGACTGTTTTGGGTGCCAGGAAGAGGAGCAAACCCCTCCCTCACCCAGACACTGAGAAACTGTAATTTAAAATCCATTGTTATGCTGATTGTAATCTGCTGCAGGAAAGATCAGTCTCCAGTGGAGAAGGTCAGTGACCATGACTAGCAACAGAGAACAAAACAGATGCACTAAGAAGAAGTGGACGAAGTGGATTGGCATCATGGTCACCGGATCCTGTCCAAGGTGAACCAGATGGTGATGCAGGCACCTTGTAAGGCAGGAATGGGAGGGCCTGGCACTCAACTCCACAGCCAGTTCACTGAAGAGAAGCCAGAGACATTGTATATGAACATCCAGGGCCAAAGAGGAGTGCCAGAAAAGACACTGCTTCAGAAACCTTTGAGCTACTTTGCACATAGCCCATTCTTAGCCTCTTAATCTGTGACACAAACAGAGAGGTGGAGTGTGTCACTAGAGAATGAAATGAGAGAAACCCTGCCAAAATGCATCAGTGGAAGCACCAAGATGAAGGTGTACACTGGACTATTGCTTCTGGCAGGGGTGTACTGTGGACATCATGAAGCCTTGGAAGAACTTTGGGATTGAACTTTGGGAGGTACCTTCTTCAGAGCAACTATGACCCTTAGAACATTTTGTAACATCAGAAAGTTCATGAGGTTTGATAATAAGGCAACAAGACAGACTTGTAGAGCTACTGACAAGCTTGCTGCCTTTCAGGATATTTGGACCACGTTTGTGGAGCAGCTACTCAAGTGGTACATACCAGGGACAGACCTCACTGTTGACAAGCAGCTGGTGTTCAGGGAGCAATGTCCATTCAAACAATGCATGCAAAGCAAACCAGGGAAATATGGTATAAAGCTGTGGTGGTGCTGCTGCAATGCTGGGACATCCTATCCTCTCAGAAGAGATGTGTACCTGGGCAGGCAGCCAGGAGTACCACAGGAAACCCAGCTTGGGTTCAATGTGGTGACAAAACTTGTGGAACTGTATTTCCACACCGGGAGAAATATGGTGGGGGACAATTTCTTCACAAGTATTGAACTCGCTGAAGCACTGATCATCAAAGACTTAACTTATGTAAGCACAGTGAGAAGGAATAAAGCCTACATCCCACCAAAGATGCAGCCACATCCATGCAGGGAACCACTGTCATCACTGTTTGGTTTTGACCATAACTCTACTTTGGTACCCTATGTTCTCCAAAAACAGAAAGCTGTCATTCCCCTCTCCTCAATGCATCAGGACATGGTGCGTGGGGAGTCCAAAAAGCCAGATATAGTTGCACATTACCACGCCGCCAAAAGTGGGGTGGATAACCTTGACCACCTTGTGAGGAACTGCACCTGTAAGTGTAAAATTAACAGGTGGCCAACATTGCTTTTATACACCCATCCACCCACCCACATATATGCTGGACATTGCAGCCCTAGCCAGCTATGTGTTGTGGGCCCACGCACATCCTCAGTGGGCGTGCCAAAACAGAAAGGCACTTTATTTGCATGCGCTATCAGGGTTAAATGTTTATGAACTCAGAAAAAAAATATTAACAAGCCTTGAGTCAGAAAGATCATGACCTCCCATCTCTGCTGCTGCCTTTTGCTTTTGGTAAACCCACCACTGCCCAAACGCAGCTACATTAAGCGCCTGGGTCTTGACATTGTTTTGTGAGGCTGCAGGGCCCCCCAGAGATCCCCCAAAGGCTTAGCACACCCGGAAGGGCCAACGCACCCGGATGGGGGGTGCGCCAGCTGTCGCTGTGCCTTCATTAGAATCTTAGGGCTGGAAGGGGCCTACAAGGCCATCGAGTCCAGCCCCCTGCTCAATGCAGGGGTCCGAGTCAGAGCATCCCCGACAGGCGGCTGTCCAGCCCCGTCTTGCACGCCTCCAGTGTGGGAGAGCCCACCGCCTCCCTGGGTAATGGGTTCCATTGCCGTATTGCTCTCACAGGAAGTTTTTCCTGATGTTCAGCCGGAAATCACCGTTCATTCATCGGCTACGAACCCCCCCCGGGGGGGGGCAGGCTGCTGTCCCCAAAACTGCCCGGCAGGAGCGCGGCTTCGCCTGCTGCCTCTTGTCTCGGGCCCTGCCAGGGCGGGCGACTCGCTTCGTCGATGCTTCATCGCAAACTGGGGATCTGGAGACTGGAGACCTGGCCGCCGGCGCCCGGGTGGGCCTCGGCGCTCCCCACGCGGCCGCCAGCCCGGGCCTGAGCAGACGCCCGCGGGAAGGCGGAGCCGCGCGGGGCCCCGGTCACGTGAGGAGGCGCGCACGTGACAGGCCGCCTCTCCCTCGCGCCCGCCCCGCCCCGCCCCGCGCGGGCAGAGCGGAGCAGGGCGGGCGGATGGCGCAGGCGCAGGAGGACGCGTGGCTGCTGGAGTCCCTGAGGCTGTGAGTGAGGCGGGCGCGCTGCAGGCCGCCGGGCGCCGCTTCCCGCCCGCGGTCGCGCCGCGCCCCAGCCGCAGCCCGCGCGGGCGGGCGCCGCAGCGAGGGGCGCGAGCGGCGTGCCGCCTTCGTCGCCTCGCGGCTGGCTTGTCGACGGCCCCTGGCGGTTGAGGCCCTGTGGCTGCGCCGGCGATGTAAAACCTTCGGGAACGTTGAGGCGGGGCGGGGCGGGGGCGCGGGAACGTTCCTTCCCCGGGCATTGGGGTGGCGGGGGCACGACAGGAATTTCGGGGACATTGAGAAATGAAAAACCCTCGTGCCTTTTAGCACGCTTTACAGACCTAAAGTCACTTCGTTAGCGTAGGGCAGCCTTCCCCGGCCTGGTGCCCCCCAGGCGTTTTGGACTTCAGCTCCCATCATCCTCAGGCAGCATGGCCAATGGCCAGGACTGCTGGGCATCGTAGTCTAAAACATCTGGAGCGCTCCAGCTTGAGGAACGCTGTTTTAGGGAGATAAAGCAGCCTTTCTGTTCCTAAAATTATCTTACGTATAATTTGGTTTGTTCAGAAAATTATATTTAAAAATGTTTAAAAGCAAACTAAGTGAATTTGTAATTATTGTCTGAATAAACTATACTTTTGCATTTAATGTACCAAGCATGATAATTTTATGAGTAAACCAAGATGCACATAGCATGAAGAGAGACTGAAAGAACTGGGCATGTTCAGCCTTGAGAAGAGAAGGCTGAGGGGAGACAGGATAGTGCTCTTCAGGTACTTGAAAGGTTGTCACAGAGAGGAAGGCCAGGATCTCTCCTCGATCCTCCCAGAGTGCAGGACACGGAATAATGAGCTGAAGTGACAGGGAGCCAGATTCCGGCTGAACATCAGGAGAAACGTCCTGACTGTTTGAGCAATACGACAACGGAACCCATTCCCTAGGGAGGTGGGGGGCTCTCCCACACTGGAGGCCTTCAAGACGAGGCTGGACAGCCATCTGTCAGGGATGCTCTGACTTGGATTCCTGCATTGAGCAGGGGGTTGGACTCGATGGCCTTGTAGGCCCCTTCCAACCCTACTACTCTATGATTCTATGATATTTTAGGTTCCTATTTAATGTCTGACCAGAGGGAACATCAGCAAGTACTCCCTGAAACATCCTAGAAGCAGGAAGAACTGGAGGCAGAGGAAGAGTGGCGTACGGCATCAGTTCCTATTTGTATGGAAGTTTAGGGAAATTCCTAAACCTGTTCCTGTTTGTGGGGTGGAGCTTAGGGATATCTGATCTGAAGGAAAAGCTATTGAGGTTTTATTTAGGCAAGATGGTAAGCAGTCATATTTAATTTAAGATCCTTTAAGCAATCTCAACCTGTTATTTGAAGAGTAACATTTTATTCACTTTTGTAAATAATTTCTTTTAATGAACATCTTATTTTTTGTTCATTCTGAAAAGTTGTTTCTAGTGGTAGTGTCAATGCCATGCCTACACCATAGGAACCAGGCTACCAATTTTCATTTAGGTAGAGAGGGATTATTCTAGTGGCAGCAGTTAAAAAGTTTTATAGCTGAGGCAGCATTACCTAGTGGTGAGTCTAATTGAGAACTTTATTAAAACTGTGGCAGTGAGTTCTATAGACCTAAGCCTCAAAGTTAATTTTTATTTAAAAAAAAAAAAGTGGGATTACCCACATGCTGTTCTGTAGCGTCTGGTGACAGTAGATGGATTGCTTTTTTCACATGAGCGCTTTAGATTAGAACTGCATTAATTGACTGCTGCAGCATCTAACCAGAACAAGACCAGAACCACAGTACTCCATAGAACAAAACCCAAACTGTCAACAATGCACCTGTACTTCCATTACTATGATGTGGTGACTCTACTCACATGTTGGGAAATGGAGCATAAATGTCTATCGGTAAAATATACTTTAGATCAATAGTTTTAATAAGCAGTGAAAGAACTAATTATGCTGGGAATCTTCCAGAGAAGATTAAAAAAACATTTCCCCCCACGGCTTCATTATTTCCAGAGATTTTACATCTCTAGCATTTCTATAAAAGTTTCTTATTATATAGTTTTTAGAAATCATGTTGGCGAGTAAAGGCTGGGTTACAACATATAAACACTTTGTCTTAAATTCTAAAACAAAACAGTTCATAATCCAGAGCTGTTCAATTTTTCCAGTTTTTTGGAAAAAAACAAAAACAGTCCTCAGAAAGAAGCAAGAACAAATGTTTTTTTTCCTCCAGGCCTTCACATCTCTAGGCTGCACTAGCGTTATTTTGTTTATATGGAAAAATCCTGCTCACAATAAAAACAATGTTTTCAGCATTTTTATTTGTTTTTTGTAAATATTTCTAGGCCGCCTTTCAGGGCAGAAGCCCTCCCAAGGTGGCTCACAGCATTAAGGCTGCAGTCCTATGGTGATGCCTGTATGCTTGCGAGCATGCCTCCCCGCTTCTTCTGCTCTGCATTTTCGCTTGATGGGCTTTTTCGCCCATCTAGTTGGGGCTCTGGAGCAGGAGGCTGAGGAGGCCTGGGGATACACCGTATCCTGGCTTCCCCAGTCCCCTCCTGCCCACTGGCACACCCCCTTTGCCCCCTCTCTGAGGTTGCCTTTGCAACCTCAGAGAGGCAGCTGGTGCAGTCCTCTCCATTCTGACTCCGAGGGTGGGGCGGGGGGGGGAAGTAATGCAGATTCCTGGATCTGCACTTGGAACGCTGTCTCCAACCTCAGATCTAGGAATCCGAATTACCCTACAGCCCTCCAGACCAAGGATTGGTCTCTAAAATTCAATATAATTTAAGAAGCCAATACAATAAGGCAGCAAACGTCTATAAAACAAGAAACACCAGCAATAAAACATTACTAAAAACCTACAACATAATTGCAGCTACAACCCAGAACAGGCCGATATAGCATAATCAGGAAGGTCAGAGCCAACAAACAAGTCTTCAGGACCTTCCTAAAAGCCTGCAATGATGGGGCCTGACAGACCCCTGATGGCAACCCTTAGAGGTCTGGGGACACTGCAGAAAAGGCCCTGTCTCATATGCTTGCCCATCGACTACCCTCAAAGGCAACTGAGAAAGGCCTCTGTGGGCAGGCTTAAAGTGTGGGCAGGCTGATGCAGCTGCAGGTGACCCTTCAAGTAATTTGGCCCCAAACCTTTTAAAGCTTTAAAGAAGCACACACAAAATGGAGAAACACCAAAGCAACATAACCCCCAGTTTGTGGATTTTTTGTGATATTTTTATTTATTTATTTTTATTTATTAAATTTCTTAGTCGCCCATCCGGCCGGTCACCCGGCCATTCTGGGCAATGTACAATGGTACAATTTAAAACAGTAAAATTACACATTAAACATTATATAAAAATGCCCTAACCCACCCCAAATGCCTGCCTGAATAACCATGTTTTCAGTGCGTGGCAGAAGCTCATTAAAGAGGGGGCATGGCAGAGTTCCCTAGGGAGGGAGTTCCACAGAGTGAGGGCCACCACAGAGAAGGCCCTCTCCCTTGTCCCCACCAGCCTAGCTGTCATGGCTGATGGGACAGAGAGAAGGCCATCCGAGGCTGATCTTGTTAAGCGGCCTGCCTGGTGTTGCTGGAGGTGCTCCTTGAGATAGGCTGGGCCAGAACCACATAGGGTTTTAAAGGTCAAAACCAATACCTTGAATTTGGCTCAGTAAACAACTGGTAACCAGTGCAACTCCTTCAGCACCGGAGTGATGTCATGTCGGCGGCTGCCTTTAATCAGGCGAGCCGCCACGTTCTGCACCAGCCGCAGCTTCCGAACCATCTTCAAGGGTAACCCCACGTAGAGTGCATTACGGTAGTCTAGACAAGAGGAGACCAGGGCATGTACTACCGATGGGAGCAGATGCTCGGGAAGGTAGGGGCGCAGCCTCCGTATCAGATGGAGTTGGTACAGCGCTGTCCGGCTCATGGCTGACACCTGAGCCTCCATGGATAGCTGGGAATCTAAAATGACCCCCAAGCTGTGGATCTGGTCTTTCAAGGGTAGCCGTACCCCATTCAACACCAGATCGACATCCCCCAACCTCCTCTTGTCTCCCACCAGAAGTACCTCAGTCTTGTCAGGGTTCAGCTTCAGCTTATTCCTCCCCATCCAGCCACTCACCGTCTCCAGACATTTGGACAGGGATTCTATGGCCAACCCTGGTGAAGATTTGAACGAGAGGTAGAGCTGCGTGTCATCCGCATATTGATGACACCGTACCCCAAACCTCCTGATGATAGCCCCCAGTGGCTTCACATAGATGTTAAATAGCATCAGGGAGAGGATGGAATCCTGTGGTGCCCCACAAGTGAGCGGCCACGGGTCCGAAACCTCCTCTCCCAGTGCTACCCTCTGGTACCTGCCAGAGAGGAAGGACCGGAACCACCGTAATATGGTGTCTCCAATGCCCAACCCCTCCAGGCGGTCCAGGAGGATACCGTGGTCAATGGTATCAAAAGCCACTGAGAGGTCGAGGAGAACAAGGAAGGAGCATTCGCCCCTATCCAGAGCCCTCCTCATAGCATCCACCGAAATATGTTTGTGTTCTAGCTTTGTATATGGTTCTGCTTTTGTGTGTGCTCTTGAACATTATTAGATTATTCAGATGAAGTAGTATAAAGCTCATATTGCCACAGGCACTAGTAGGCCAAGAATGAGGCTGGAGAGCCATCTGTCAGGGATGCTCTGACTTGGTTTCCTGCATTAAGCAGGTGGTTGGACTTGATGGTCTTGTAGGCCCCTTCCAACCCTACGATTCTATGAATGGATGAAAATATGTTTGGCCATTTCCCTTGTGACTAGAACAACTTTCAGGGGGCATTTCTTTCTTTACCTCCTTCTTCCTCTCTCAACTTTCCAATTACATCCCGCATCAGCTTCCCTTCAATGAGCACCCCAATAATATGACCTCTTCGCAGTACATTAAGGCAGGCCACCCCCGCCATAGCAAATGAGGTCTTCCAGCCCCCCTCCATCCCTCTCATTCACTCACACAATTAGCCTTCCTCCTT
Organism: Heloderma suspectum; assembly: GCF_057233095.1. Taxonomy (NCBI): domain Eukaryota; kingdom Metazoa; phylum Chordata; class Lepidosauria; order Squamata; family Helodermatidae; genus Heloderma; species Heloderma suspectum. The sequence goes on from NC_139460.1 coordinate 4,219,895, forward strand.
CCAATAAGAACCCCTCCCATTACATGAAAGCATAGACAGACCCACCCCTCCTCTGTTGCAGGGAAACAAGGTGGTCCAAGCCCCCACCCAAGAAGCCCCACTTTCACCTGGGCCTGAAAAGCAATAGGTGCGATGGGGGAGAGAGAAGGAAAAACACTGCCTTTCTCTCACTTGCCCTGAGCCACAGCCATCCAATATGGTTCCAGTCTTGCACTACTCCCCCCACACACACACAAACACACAAACCCTACCTGTGCAAAGTGCATCACAGGTGGGGCAGCACCAGCCCCTTCCTCCTCGCTCTTTGATTCGTCTCATTCACAACAATACAATGGGGGTGGGGGATCATGGCCATTCCCCCTAGTAACCGGCCCAAGTCCTAGCAGTGCTCTATGAAGCCTGCCTGTGAAGTAAAACAAATGAAAACAAATCCAGACAGAAAAAAGGAAAGCGGGAGGATGCATGTAATGGAAGCTGGAAACACGTGATGTCAAATTGGGCATTATTTGGCACATTCTTTTTAAAAAGATCATTTAGCATTTCTTCAAGTTTCAGGTTGAGAACATGTGGTGTCAGATCAAGCACTGTTTGGTACAGAGCAAATAACCCAGCAGTGAACTGTAGAGCAATAGGAGACTGTTTGGCATGCAACAAATAAACATAGTGTTTTGCTATTAAAGCTCGAGCTTTGAACTTTTTCAAAGTTTCAAAATTTTCTGCATATCTACACTGCTCAAGCTTCAGTTTTTTTAAAAAATGTGCAAAACGGGTCTGGTATATCTCTAGTAATTAACATCACACTAAGGTATTCTTATAGAGACCTCAAACGTCCAGTGCAATCCAGTTCACGTCTACTCAGGTAAGTGTACTGGATTGCACCCTTCACTTATTATTTTCAGGGGATCTTTTCTTGCCGATTTCCCTCTCCCTCCTCCACACACCCCAGTCTAGATTGTGTGGTGCCTTTTAACTGAGGCTTGTTTGCTTGCTTGCTTGCTTGCTTGCTTGCTTGCTTATTTATTTATTTATTTATTTATTTATTTATTTATTTATTTCTATACTGCCTGATAGCCGAAGCTCTCTGGGCAGTTCACAAAAATTAAAATCATGTTGCTTAGGTACAACGATCTCCATGTCTTTGAGCTCCAGGATCCCACCAGAGTTATCGAGTGGACGGGAGACAAAAGTGAGTGGTGTTTCTTCACTGGGTTTGGGCCAGGTCAGTTTTGGGCAGCTGCTTTCAGGGGCTCCTGGGGAGTGGACAGGGTTGGCATTTCTACTCCACCTGCAGTGTGCTGCCTTCTGTTTCTCCAAGGGGCTCAGAGCAGCTCAAATGTGGCTCCCAGGCAGGGAATAGCTGCATAGCCTCAATAGATGGACCCTCTCCTGTGCTGACAGAACATTCTCTGGGCACCAGCATTAGTGGAGGCTGGTGGCTCCAGTGTCAATGTGCCTGTGAATCCGCTCCGAGTTTCAGTCAGAACTCTAAAGGATTTATTCGAGGTGCTCCACACCTTGGATAGCTCCTTTTAGAGTTCTGACTGAAACCCGATGCGGATGCATTGCCCCACTGACGTTGGAGCCACTAGCCTCTGCTGACCTGCTTCCTTGCCACCTTCTTGGGGAAGGGAAGTTTTGAACCTGCTGGGGGTTTATGGGAGTTGTAGTCCTAACATATCTGGAAGGCACCAGGTTGGGGAAGGCTGCCTTAGTCAAAATGGGTATGATGGCAGCACTTCTGTACTATTTTTTTTTATTTTATTTATTAAACACCTCATAAATTTATCTAGGCATTTGATAATAATGATAAAAATGCAACTAAAATCACAATAAAATCAACGCTATAAAGCTAATGAACTTGCCAGCACATCATAAAATACAATATCACATTGCAGGGACTTGGACCCTGTCTCCATGACAGCGGAAGGAGAAATGAAGGGAAGCTTACCTGGATTTTTTTCAAGAAACTGGCTTTGGGGTGTTTTGGTCCATGCAGGGCTCCATGAGCGAGTGCACTACTCCAGCATAAGTCACTTCACAGAACATACTTCTGGGTGGGGTGGGGAGATTGGAGTAAATGTCATCAAGAGTGGCAGGGGCTGCTCAACCAAGAAGAAAGCTGCCCCCCCCACACACACCAGGCTCTCCTCCTTCCTTCCCCTAATGGATGGAAGCTTAGCCTCATTAACCACAATGGGAATTACTTTTAAGGAGACCCCTTCCCCCAAGATATGCCTGATTCCACCAATTGTTTTTTATTTCTTCCCCCTCTAAAACCACTATCTCACTTTGTCACTATTGTGCAATAGTGTTAATGCGTGATAGTGACATGGTGAGTGATAGGTGGCATGGGTATTGCTGGACAAAGGCGCGATAGTGACCTAGTGACATCGAAAATCATGTCCCTTTGTAGGCATGATTTTTTAACTTCTTCCTTTCTGGATGGGTGATTTCTTTCATGTCTCTATCAAAGCAATTGCGTGATAGAGGCATAGAGACATGAAAGAAATCACCCATCCAGAAAGGAAGAAGTTCAAACAACACCCCTCCAAAGGGGTTTTCAATGTCACTGGGTCACTATCACGCCTTTGTTCAGCAATATCCAGGCCCCCGAATAGTGGCATAGTGAGGCAGTGGGACTGGGGATGCAGGTATTGCTGGACAAATGTGATAGCGAGATGTGGGGAGGTGCTGGTACAGCCGACAAAAGCTCTATTTTGGTTTAACACTTTAGTTTCAGAAATAAGTTAGAGGCTGCCCAGAGCACACCCATACTTTGCGGGGATGGCCACCAGAGTTTAGTGGTAGGCAAGGTGAAGCAAATGCCAAGAGGTAGCGCAGAACTCTGATGGCCAGCCTGAAATGGCGGAAACAGTGGGGAAAGACCGCTTGACTGGGGTCAGCGAGGTGAAAGACACCTCTGGGCAGGGCTGTCATGCTGGAGTAAATGTGGAGGGGTGGTGCACACCGCAACAGAAGCGCAGGCAAGCCGAATTAAGGAAAGCAATCGGACTAAAAGTGGTCTCAGAAGAGCTGGTTTTTCGGCACGAAACTCCAGAGTGGCTGGAGATGGCCACGTGGTAAGATGGCCACGACGTCATTTATTGTTGTTGTTGTTATTTTTCTATACTGCCCCATAGCCAAAGCTCTCTGGGCAATTCACAAAAGTTAAATGTATCCCTAACGATGTCCAAACGCAGCCACCTTGGAGTAAGTCGCTTGTGGAGACACCCCCTAGGATAGCACTGCAGCGACTAAGATAATAAAACACAAAAGTACTAAAATATTTTAGAAGACTTTAAAAGGGTTTGTATTTTAAAACAGTGTGGGAGAAAGAAATGTCTTTGCCTGGTGCCGCAAAAACAGCAGAGTGAGTGCCAGGCGAGCTTCCCTTGGGAGAGCATTCCAAAGCTGGGCCCAGTCCCCATAGCCCAACATCCGTGCTAGGAAACTTCTCGGTTCAGGGTGGCCACAGACGCAGACATATTGGAATGATGGCCCTCTTCAAATCCCTGAAGGGCTGTTGAACAGAAGAAAGCAAGGGCTCGTTCTCTGCTTTTGATCCAGAGGGCGGTGCTAGATCTCATGGGTTCAAGATGAAGGAGGGCAGATGTCGCTCGAACAGGGTAGAATAATATCAGCATTGAGATTATCTGGTGGTTAAGTGGAACTAATCGAAGAGGGGTGGCAACTGGGGGGGGTAGGGGAAAATGGCCTCAGCAGCCACTGCACTCTGGTTTGATAGCCTTTGTCAAACCCTGCTGAATGCTGAATTCCTCGGTTGGTCTGTGATTCTGTTTTTAGGGATCTGTGTAGCAGGATATGAAAACGGAAGAAGGAATGAAGTTCTCCAGCTGCTCTTGCCACAGAGGCTGTATGCCAAAGAGCACCAGGTAATGTCCGTGTGACCAGCAGAGACCCACCCTGCCCAGCCCTCTCCCATGTAGGCCCCTCCGACGTCCACCCACTGACACCCCAACTTAGGAATAGATGTTTGTGCAAATGTACTTTGGGGTCTCCTTTGGGTGCCACCTATGGCTCGGGTATGGAACCCTCACTGCAAACTACTTGCATTTTTACAGGGTTTATGTCCGGAAAGAGATTTTAAGGTTGAACACGGTGGATTTTCTGACCGCCCTGTGTACCAGCTGAAGCACGTGCCAGACACCAGGTATGTGATGCTGAAAAAACTTGGCCACTCCTTATCTGCATGTTTAGGTTGGAAGAAGGGCATCCCTGGCCCAAAGGAATGGGCAACTTTAGCTCTGAGGAAAGAACATTTGAATGAACGTCGCATGTCCCCCTTGGACGAAGGTGAGCTTGACACACCAGCTCAGTTCAGACATTGTATCAGACCATCTTCTCTGCTAAGCATGGTTAAAAACCCACATGGTGGTTTGAGCTTCCAAATGTACAGCAGACAAAGCACGGCTTAAAGCTACGTGCCTGCTTCTCTTTTCCATCTGCTCAGTACTTGGCTTCAGAAGCTCACTCTCCTGTCTCCATAGTGCAGCAACAGCCATAGCTGTGGTTTGCCAGAGCCCTGTGAATTCTGACATAATGCAGACTGTGGTCAATGCAAACAATGCCTTTGATAACCAGCTTCAAACTAATTTGAGTATCCTGATATGGCAGCCTTCGCAAACCATAGATTGCGAGCTGGCGTAGGTTTTGGATGTAAAAACAAAACATGGTTTGGTGTGATGTCTGAATGCAGCATTCCTGTTGTGGCTTAGTCAGTGCAGGGTCCCTGACTGGCAGTGATTCCTTTGCCTTGCAAAACCCTCTGGTGCTGTTGTCAGGGTTGGGGGTGTTGTGCAGTGCTCTCTACACATTGGCTTGGGATGCAGATTTGAGCATACTAACGATCTTGGGGGCCAGAACTTTACCCTCGGTAGCTCAACAAGCAACCTAAAAGTCTTTCCTACTCCTGTCGGCTGCATGCTGACAGCTGCTGTCTCTTGGACTGGCCATGGGGCTAGGGCACAGGAATGGTGCTTTAAAAAGAGAACTGTTCATGCCAAAATACTGACCAATTGGCATGACACGCCCTAGTGTCCATGGGGAGGACGAGCCCTTCCTTTTCCCATGGGGCTCGCTGGTGATGGAGTAGCCACTGCTCCACCATTTGGGAGTGGGGGAGAGCAGTATGCCGGGGAATTGCGGACAGCAAGGGGTTTCCTTTCCCTACCTACTTCCTCCCAAAGCCCCCAGGCAAGGGGGTGGGGCTTGGGGAGGTGGAGGAGAGTGGGCAGGGCCCATGGAGGGAGCCCCCCCTTGTGGGCCAGTTTAGGCCCATGGGCTAGAGAACAGGGAAATGCTCTGATGGAGGTCTGCTGCTACATCAGTTGTTGTTCATTCTAGAATAGCCAGAAGCGTAGAACAGGGAGGGCAGTGAAGGGCATTGTGCTTTGGGGTTTTGATGATTCAGAACTTGGGTTCTCTGAACATGAAGCTTGCATGGCGACTAGTTTTGGGGGGTGGAGTTCAACGAGACTTCCTGCTAGCTGGCCTTACTTGGTCCGCAGCAAGTCAGGCCATCTAGTGGATTTTCCATATATTTTTTTTAAAAAATGCATAGACATTTGTGCAAATTGCAGCCCTAATTTGTGGAAATTGTGGCTGCAATTTGTCCAAATTGCAAATTATGCAAATCATGGTTGCAATTTGCGCAAATTATGAAAATTCCAGGTGCAATTCGTACAAATACGTATTTCCACAATTTTTTAAAAAATACGGGGAAAGTCCCAGGAATTCAATGAAAACATACAGCTCGGCTTGCAAATGCAAGCCGAACTGGGCACACCACGGAAGTCTGGTGAGCCCAGAGAGGTCTGGACTTCCTGGTGACAGACATCCTTAGTGGAGACTGACAGGTGTATTTGCCCTCTGCCTGGGAGCGGAGTGCATGGTGCGGAGAAGGTTGGCTGCACGCTCTCCCTCTCTCAAGGGTTTTCTTCCTGTTGGCTTGTGCCCGTAGCTTGCTGGTGACGAGTGGCCCGCCGGACAGTTCGTTGCGGGTTTGGCGCATGGAGCAGGACGAGACAGGTGAGCATGTGAGGGGCTGCTTCGCTTACACAGCTGTTTTTGTTCTGCGTCAGTCAGTAACTAAATGCTCAGCCTTGGTTGCAGTAACTAAAAACAAATGTTTATCTGTATAAATAAGAACATAAGAAGAGCTGTGCTGGACCAGACCAAAAGCTCATTTAGTTCAGCATTATGTTCACACAGCAGCCAACCAGATGCCCCAATGGGAAGCCCACAAGTAGGATGTGTCCGCATTGGCCCCCTCCCAAAGTGTTTCTAGAGCGGCCCTGCTGGTGGGGCCACAGATTCCTGAGCTCCACTCTGCAGTTGTTTGGAGCAGGGCCCTTCGCGTGGTGGCGCCTGCTATGTGCAGTAATCTGAGATCAGACATGTGCTGAGACACTTTATTTTTAGGCGCATGTTGAAGGCACACCTGTTACGGAAACTTTTCCTATGTATTTATTTCATTTCATTTCTATCCCGCCCAATAGCCGAAGCTCTCTGGGCGGTTCACAAAATATGTAGTTTAGTCTGTCATCTTAGATGCGATATATTCCATGTATTGGTTTTTATGTTTGTATGATTTGTGTACACTCCTTTGAAATCTGTAGATGTAAGTGGTCCATAAGTAAATAATATTGCCTGGGGTTGCCATGATCCACCGGTGGTCTTGTGTCCGCGTGAAGAATGCGAGTACCTTGGTAGCAGCCGTCCGTCTCTTTTTCTCCCCTCCCCCCTCCCAGATGTTATTAAGCCTGTCGGCTCTATCCCTACTGCACACGGAGATGGACGCTCCTGGGCGAAAATGGCCACGGCTTTCTCCAAACCGGCACGGGTCCTTCATGGGCTGAGAATCGGCAATCTCCAGGTGACGGAGCTGGAATCCGGGAAAACCGTCTTCATGGCAGGTGCACCCTTGTTTTCTGGGTTCCAAACTTCTTGAGCACCCCCTGGGACCCAGACCCGTAGGGCAGGAGTCTCCCAAAGATCTGCTAGGTGCCCACTTTTCTTCCTTTTGCATCCACCTGGGAATCCCTTGGGCTCGTCGGCCTTGGAATAAATCCGCATGATCCATCACGGGCACAGCACCAGGACCCAGTGTGGCAAGGGAGATGCATGGACCCGGGGGACTCACCAAGGCTGACGCCAGGCTCTTTAAAAAATACTTTTTTTTTTTTTTTAAGATAGCCATGCTGTTTCGTGAGAGGAAAAAAAAAACCCAAAATCCACTGCTGGACAATACCTTTATTACATTTTTCTCCCCCACTCATAATACTAGATCCCAACGGGGTCCTCCCCTGAAGCTGATGGGTGGAAGATTCAGGACAGATGAAAGGAAGGACTTCTTCACTCAGTCCAGACTTAAATTAGGGAATTCGCTTTTGGGAGGAGATGGCCTGAAAGGGGGGCAGGGGGACTCTGGCCCGGCTGTGCAGGGGGGCCCGAAGGCAGGAGAGAAGACACATCAGTGCAGGGCATAGAAGCAGTGGAACGGTTTTAGAGAGGTGAGCTGCACCATGAGGGCTAGAAACCTACCCTAGTTTGTTTTTAAGTGTTCTTTGTTAATATTCATCCTGAGCAGGACAAAAGTGGGCAATAGAGGGTTGTTGTACATTACCAGTGAGATCTCAAGGCATCATGGCTGGATCGCAAGTTCCGATCAGAGTGTTCTGCAGGCAGACCTGTCTGGACTCAGGGTAGCTGCGGCCTCTTTCCTCTTCCAGACTCCGCCAGCCCGGATGAGATTGCCACCCTGGGATTCCTGGACGGAGCCACTGTGCTGGCCTGCACCGCCGGGGGGCAGCTCTTCCTCGCAGACACCAGGCAGCCCCGGGGCCTTCTGGGAGCCGCCGCAGAGGCACACGTCCCTGCCGCGTTGGGAGGGCAGCAGTGGTGCGCGGGAGTCGGGCAGGGCCTGCTGGACGAGCCACTGGTAGCCCGGCTCTCGTCCGGGGGCCACGTCATGGTGACGGACATCCGGAAGGCAGGGAGCCCCGTGAAAGCGGCGCGGTGCCAGGTGCCCACGCCTGGCCTGCACGGGGCAGAGTTCCTGTCGGTCTCCTTCGCTCCTCTGCTCGGGAGTTGCCTGGCTGTGTCTGGTAAGCCTCAGGAGAGCTCCGCCTTGGCAGGGTGGGGGCGTTGGTGGGTGCCCGGGTAGATCGGGGAGGGGCAGTGCTGGGGTCCTGCCGCCTCTGCTGGGTGTCCTGTGGGGCTGCCCCTCGGAGCGAGAGCAACGAGTGGGCTGAACACATCGGCAGGCTCTGCAAGGCCGGGCGGATGGCAGCACAGGCCGGGCGGCAATCCCAGGCCAGGGCTCTCTGGAGTTCGAGGCACGAGGTGGGAGCCAGCTTGGTGCCCTGGACGTCCAGGGTAGCTTTGGGCACAACTCCCTCGTTCCTGAGCCTCAGTTCCCTGCCTCTGTAAAATGGGGATTGGTGAGAGGGAAGCCTTTGGGCTGAATGACACCCCCCCCCCCGTGATGGAATTGCCAGCTTCTGTGGGGAGATGATGCTCACCAGATGTGTTGGACTGCAAGTCCCGGCACCCCCCAGCCATGTTGGCGAGGGGATACTGGGAGCTGCCGTCCGTCATGTCCCGCGCTGGAGCACTGACGGATGCTATTGACGACAGAGCCTCCTGGCCGAAGTTGCCTGAAGCGCCCCAGCAGCCCTGTGGCGCCCTGGCCCGTGTCTTCCCGCTTGCCCTCCTCCGGCCAGTGGCCTTGCGCAGCTGGCTCAGCCCGCAGGGTGTTCCGCAGCGCTGCCCAGGGAAGCTGGAGTCCAGCGCAGCGCAGCCACAGCACGCGGCTCCTCCCAGAGCACTGTGCTCAGGCCTTTGCCGAGACCCCGGGGCGGCGACCTTCTGGGCGGGACTCGGAAAGGCTTGAGAAGGGGGATGGAAGGAGGCCGGCGGGGAGCCCGTTGAGTGGGGCCTTGGCCTTACGGGCTTTGGGGCGTTCTGGCCCCGCTTGCCAAAGCAAGGCTCTGCAGACCCGCCTTCCCCAGCCAGGTATGTCGGACTGTAATCTCATGGCCAGGAGGGTGCCGGGCTGGGGAGGCCGTGAGAGAGAGGGAAGGGTGGGGGATTCTTTTTACAGTGCGCTTCACTTTTCCGTTTAATATTCTGATTGCTCAGTATAAGAGGTACTGTTTTTACTATAAAGAACTCAAGTGGAAGGATAGAGCCCGCTCTTCCTTTTCTCGAATCCAGTGCTTTGGCAGGCGATGCCCCAGGTTCAGCTTAATGAAGGCTAACGCCCTCCTCGCTTTGGGGCGCGGGGTCCCTCAGTAAGCTGCTAAATTCCTGCTCAAGGCTAAAGAGGCCGGACCAGTCCAAGGCATCCGGAGGGCATCATGTTGGGCACCCCGCCTTACCCTGCAGCAGAGCTTAATGTCAGGTGGCGGCGGTGCTCATCTCTGCGCAGGGCCAGACACATCCTCCGAAGTTTGGGTGCTGGGGCACGTGCCCTTCGCTTCCCTTGCTCCCCGCAGTGAGGTACTTAACACCCCTGGCACTCTCTCTCCCGCTTGTGCAAGGTTTCGATGGCACCGTCCACGTCTACGACACGCACAGCTGGAATTCCTTGGGGCAGGAAGCCAAACCGGTGTTCGTTCACAAAGGGCATCTTTTCAGCAGTGTGGCCTGTGTTGGAGACCCACCCCTGGTTACCACCCATGCCTGGCATCCCTGCAAGCCCCGGACAGTGCTCTCAGCAGCGAAGGATGGCTCGCTGCACGTGTGGGACTGGTCCGACCCTCGCGGGGCTAGCTAGTGCGCCGATCGCTGCGGGGAGCTCCACCTGAGGCTCCCTGTTGTCACGAAGCCATGCGGAGCATTCAAGGAAGATGACTGTGCAGAGAAGAAGGGGCACATTTCCCCACCCTGAGCATTGCCAGACCAAGCCCCTTCAAAATAACGAGTCCTTTGGCAAGTGCAGAGGGAACCAGCATCTGACAGGCGACTTTTCTTATGGGTTACGGCTGAGGATTTTGCTGCGGGGCTTGCTCCTGATACCAAGTGCTGTTTGGGGCTGCTCTCTGGCTGTGTTTCACTGCAGCACACTCCCACCGCCACCCCCTGGCTTCAAGTCCCCAGGAGATGTGGTAAATAAAAGTTGCTCCATGTAAGCCCTCTTGACCAGTCTGGCTTTAAGGAATGGAAAAGAAGAAAGGGGCAGGCAGATTGCATTTCTCAGTTTGGCTCTCCCATTTGCACCTTAGCAGAAGAGGAGGTTGAGTGGGGTGTTGAAGAGGGTCTCACACCTGCAGCTACCTTTGGGTGGCGAGTTCACGGGATTCTATGTTGTCAATGTCAAGTGGTGTCTTGCCACACTGAGGCTGCAATTCTGTACACGCTTATCTGGGAGGAAGCCCCTCTGAACTCAGCGGGGCTTCCTTCTGTGTAGGCAGGCATAGATGGCACTGCAAGACTTGTAAAATGATGTAATTTTTGAAGGCACATGTCCACCACATCTCTACATTTTTATTATTATTATTAAATTTATTAATCGCCCATCTGGCTGGTCACCCAGCCACTCTGGGCGATGTACAACACACAATAAAAACAGTTTAAAACAATAACATTCTACAATAAAAACATTTTCTAAAATATCCTAACCCACCCAAGCGCCTGCCTGAACAACAGCGTTTTTAATGCATGATGGAAGCTCATTAAAGAGGGGGCATGACGGAGTTCCCTAGGGAGGGAGTTCCACAGAGTGGGGGCCACCACAGAAAAGGCCCTCTCCCTCGTCCCCACCAGTCTAGCTGTCCTGGCTGATGGGACAGAGAGAAGGCCATCCGAAGCTGATCTTGTTAAGCGGCCTGTCTGGTGCTTCTGGAGGCGCTCCTTAAGATAGGCTGGGCCGGAACCATACAGGGTTTTAAAGGTCAAAACCAACACCTTGAATTTGGCCCGGAAAACAACTGCTAACCAGTGCAACTCCTTCAGCACTGGAGTGATGTGATCTCGCCGGTGGCTGCCTTTAATCAGGCGAGCCGCCGCGTTCTGTACCAGCTGCAGTTTCCAAACCGTCTTCAAGGGTAACCCCACGTAGAGCGCATTACAGTAGTCTAAACGAGAGGAGACCAGGGCATGTACTACCAAAATCCAAAAGTAAAATCAACCATCTGAATCCATGGCACTTGAAGACACAGTTTACCCATTGACTTCTAAATGTTACTAGGAAAATACCCTTAAATGGGCATACTCCACTTAGACCTGACATTTAGCTTGGAGAAATTTAGCCTGCAGAGCTTTGAAGATCTGTTGGAGACAAGTTTGGAGTTCTGTTGCATCCCCAGACAGAATTGCAGGAGGTAGGGAACTGCACGTACATGCACCCCGCTTGAGGCAACTCCACCAAACATTTCCTGTAGGTGCACGTGGCTCCTCTCACAAACAACTGTAGGGCTGTTCCCAAAACCAACCCTCCTCCGTCAAGGCCTCACCCCCTCTTCACCCGATTTCTTGCATCACATCATGATGTTGCACCGTTCGCTGCCTGTGACCAGGGTGGGGATCTTCCCCCACGTGCCTTCCGCAAGGGCACACCTGCAGGTTCCCAGTTCTGACGTTCACTTTGAACGTGGTAAACCCTCGTGTGACACAGCTTCTCCTTGTCATCTGGTGGAAATCTCCCCTTATCAGCAAGAAGCTTTGTTTTTCTGAAATGCCAGGACCACTTTGCATTCCAAAATCCCATCTTTCCAAGGGCTGAAAGGAAAATGTCTCAAAAATTACAGCTGTGTGGGGGTTCATACAGATTTCAATAAAACAAGTTATGTTCGTGGCTGGTGTGCTGTGTATTTCTGTCAAAGCAACACAGGTTCAAACGAGCGATGCATACACAATGAAATCACGCACTCCTTGGGGTGGTTTGTGTTTTTCTCAGATTAATAAACTAGAATAATTTGACAAAACCACAGAAAACATCACAGATAACAGTGTGGAGGAAGCCAAGGTGTTTCAAAGAACAGTACAAAGGAACCACGTTACAAAATGTACCACGCTGCCTCACTTGGTTAGCTAGAGCTCACAAAGGCTTACTTGGCTGTCGACGGTCTCGCTCTCTCTGGGGGCCCTCCCTGGAAAGGGCCAGCTGTGACTGCGTTGTGCTCACGTGTTGTTCCCAAAGCCCTTACAGCTGGGGGCCGAGCCCCAGCCAATGCCACCAACCCAGTGGCGCAAAGTTTCCAGAGCTAGTAAAGTCAAACACACCTGTGACTAAACGAAAGGTCGACATTGCTGTCTTCACGACCAAGCTAAACTCTGTGCTAACGGGTACGGTGCTTTGCTGCCCGCAGCGGTGGTGCTAACATGAAGCCCATCCATCCTGGGCTAGACGGTGACTCAGCTTTCTTGAGCTGTTACAGGGCATATTTGAGGAGGAGGGCTCCAGATGGTCTGCAAAAATGACCAGGCGATACGGCGGCCTGCCCCAGCCTGGTGCCCTCCACATGCATTGGACTGCAATACCCATCATTCCCAGCCAGCATGGCCAATGGCGCAAAGTCTGGCGGGCACCAGGCTGGGGTGTGATAAGGGTTTGCTCCACGTTTCACCTGCAGATCTCTGCCTGTCCAGCCTCTATGAAAAGCACAGGAGCAGCTGGGACTCCCTTATTGGCCATCTGGCAGCACCACTGAGCATGCCTGTAGTAAGGCTCAACCTGCTAGCCAAGATCCAAAAACTAACATCCTCCCGTTCTTGAGCCAAGGGATTGCTCTGTAAGAACAAGTGTATCATTTATTTTTATGTAATAGATTTATATACCACTTACCATATTTTTAAAATAAATATTGCAAAGCAAAGGTACAACTTCCTAGTGGGTGCATTTCTGCAATTTTTCAGGCTACACAGCGCTCTTCAGCCTAACAAAAACCTTGTTCTCTGGAACCAACAAAACCACTCTTATACCCCTTTTAAAATGTATTATTTATTTAAAGTATTTTTGTCCCATCCCACAGGCAGAAGGAGTGCCAGAGTGGCTTCCATGCAATTAGCAAAACAAGACGGTCTCTGCCCCATGGGCTTACAATCTGCCTCAAGGCTCTGGTTGGCATTACCAGTCCAGGAGCCCTCTGCATCAGCCTACCTGTGGGTAAACGTGAAGGGCATGAGGCCATCCCATAAAGCCCGTGGCATGCGAGTGCTGAGCATGGCTGGTGGTGGCTGGAGGCACAAGGACTCTGGAGGCAGGGGTCTGTGGCCTGGCCTGAGTGGCCACATGAGCCGAGTGGCTTTAGGTGCTCTGGCAGTAGGGAACGGTCTGCCAGAAGCAGATATCTCGGGGCTGACTGCAGCAAGGGGTGTGTGTGCCAGAGCCAGTGTTGTGAGCACTGCAACAGTAGCAGCCCCTTCCTGCAGTCTCTCCACTCTGCTGGGGCAATTTCACCCAACCGATTTGCCGACGGACTGTGGTCTCTCAAGGAACCTTGCAGTGGAACTGAAGTGTTTCAAACATTACTGCATTAGACAATTGTTTTAATCCATCTCTGCAAAACCAGTAACAAATGGTGGGGCACTAAAGGTGCTGAGGGCTGGCCCAGGGCCACAGCCTTGGGGCAAGGAACGGGGTGATACAAAACTGGTGCCGGGTGGCAGGGACCAAGGTGCTTCTCCCAGCAGCCAGCACGGTGGAGGGGGGGGGCTCCGAGGTCAGTGGGGCGGTGAATCCGCTCCGCGCTGCAGTCAGAATGCTAAAGGAGCTCTCCAAGGTTCGCGCTGTGGACAGCTCCTTTGGAGTCTGACTGAAACCCAGAGCGGATTCACTGCCCACTGACCTCAGAGCCACTAGCCTCCACTGTTCTCAACTCTTGGCCAATTGACAGACCGCTCCCCCTCCTCCATAAATGTCAGATCCCCTTTAAAAACCATCCAAGCTAGTGGCCGTGAGTTCCATAAGTTAATTCAAGCACTGTGTGAAGACTCTCTTTCCTTTGTCCGCCCTCAAACCATTGCCTATCCATTGCATTGGGTGGCCCCACGTTTTAGTATGGGAGAGGGAATTTATCTACCCACTCTCCCCACACCAGACGGAAAGCAGAGCTGAGCCATCACGCAATCCCCCCACCCCCCCGCCCACCACGGCACACAGGAAACACACACACACGCATACACATCCTAGACACGGCTCTCACAAAGTGGGTCTTCAGCCCGTCAGCAAACCCTGGCTTGGAGAGTGGTCGAAAAACAGCACAGTGGTCCTAAGCTGTCTGACTGGCCACAGGCCCCTGATCAATGTTTAAAAAACAAGCTCCCCCACAAAAAAAACTCATACAAAAGAGAAGAAGCCTCGTGGCCAGGTGTCAGACTTGGAGACGGAGAGCGGCGTGGGGAGGCGATCCAGCTTATCTGTCGTTCTGCTGCGGGGAGTTCGTCCCATCCTCCTCCTCCTCCTTCTCGTCCTTCATGCCCTTCAGTCTCTGCCGCGCAAAGTCCTCAAACACAATGTCGTCGTCACTAGCAAGAAAGGGGGGAAGCAGCGTAGATGAGCAAGGGGCTGCGCCGAGGTGCGGACTCGTGGCCGGCTCGTGGCTAGAGCAGGATTGGCTAGGAGCCCCAGGAACAGCCTTCCCTGGCGTCCCTCGTTGCAGGAAGGAGCATTCCTCCCTCTCCCCACCATTCTTGGAAGAACAGAGGAGCGCCTGACCTGGGGGTCTCCAGATGCAGTGGACTGCAAATCCCATCCTCCCCAGCCAGCATGGCCAAACTGCAACTCCCATCGTTCCCCCGGCCATGCTGGCTGAGAAGCCAGGCAGCAACTGATGTGTCTGTTGACACACCCGGCTGTGGGTCTGGAGGGCGCCGGGCTGGGAGCGCCTCTGCTCTGCCACGAGCTCTGGGGAGAGGCAGGAGTGACTCCTCCTGCCCCGAGGGGTGTCGCGCAAGAAGGGCCTGGCAGTGCCGACGCGTGAGGCCATGGTGGCGGCAGGACACTCCACAGCAGGCATCCTCTCGGTACCCAGGGAGGGCCGCACACTTTTCAGGAGGGCATGGTGCAGCGGAAGGGCGCGTCCTTGGCATGCAAAGGTGCGAGGTCCAGCCCTGGCAGCTCCAGGCAGGCAGGGCTGAGAAGACCCTCCTGAAACCCCGGGGGCCGCTGCCAGTCAGCGGAGCCAATGCCAGTGGAGGCCGGTGGCTCCGAGGGCAAGGGGGCAGGGCCCGCTCTGGGTCTCAGTCAGAACTCGAACGGAGCTCTGACTGGTTCTGACTGAAACCCAGAGCGGATTCTCCTCCTCCTCATTATTATTATTAATTAGATTTATTAGCCGCCTGTCTGGCCAGCTACCCAGCCACTCTAGGCGGCGTACAATACAAATAACAACACGAAATAAATTTACATAATCAACTGAACAAAACAACTCTGCTCTAAAAACCCCTAACCTGCCCCAAATGCCTGCCTGAACAGCCAGGTTTTCAAAGCCCAGTGGAAGCTCATCAAAGAGGGGGCATGGCAGAGGTCACTAGGATGGGAATTCCACAGAGTGGGGGCCACCACAGAGAAGGCCCTCTCCCTCGTCCTCACCAGCCTAGCTGTCCTGGCTGATGGAACAGACAGAAGGCCTTCCGAGGCTGATCTCATTGAATGGCATCCCTGGTGTTGGTGGAGGCGCTCCCTAAAATACACTGGGCCAGAACCACATAGGGTTTTAAAGGTCAATGTCAACATCTTGAATTGGGCCCGGAAAACAACTTTTAACCAGCGCAACACCTTCAGCACCGGAGTGATGTGATCTCACCGACGGCTGCCTTTAACCAGGCGGGCCGCCAAGTTCTGCACCAGCTGCAACTTCCGAACTGTCTTCAAGGATAACCCCACATAGAGCGCATTGCAGTAGTCTAGATGAGAGGAGACCAGGGCATGAACTACTGATGGCAGCAGATGGTTAGGGAGGGAGGGGCACAGCCGCCGTATCAGATGGAGTTGGTACAGCGCTGCCCGGCTCACGGCTGACACCTGAGCCTCCATGGACAGCTGGGAGTCCAAAATGACCCCCAGGCTGCGGACCTGGTCCTTCAGGGGCAGCTGCACCCCAATGAACACCAGGTCAACCTCCCCCAACTTCCCGTTGTCTCCCACCAAAAGTACTTTGGTTTTGTCGGGGTTCAGTTTCAGCTTGTTCCTCCCCATCCAGCCACTCACCACCTCCAGACACTTGGACAGGGTTTCTGCAGCCAACCTTGGCGAGGATTTAAATGAGAGGTAGAGTTGCGTGTCGTCCGCATACTGGTGACACTGCACCCCAGACCTCCTGAGGACAGCCCCCAGCGGCTTCACATAGATATTACATAACATCGGGGAGAGAACAGAACCCTGTGGCACCCTGCAAGCGAGCAGCCAGGGGTCTGAAGTCTCCTCCCCTAGAGCTACCTGCCGGAGAGGAAAGACCGGAACCACCGTAATATGGTGTCCCCTGTGCCCAACCCCTCCAGGCGGTCCAGGAGGAAGCCGTGGTCGACGGTATCCAAAGCCCCACTGACCAGAGAGCCACCGGCCTTCACGGGGCAATAATGAGCTACATCAACCAGGCAGCTTCCTATTACATACAACATCCAAGACAGAGAGGGAGAGGTGCAAGATTAAAGCGTGGGCTTTGATTTGAAAACTTTCTTCGCTCCTTATGAAACTGAAACATTGCTGGCAATTGGGTGGGCTGCCAAGGGGCAGATGAAATTAGCCTTGGGATCCAGCCGGCCCAAGAATCACCGGCTGGCTGCTCCTGCTCCAGAGCAATTCTCCCACACATGGGTCTCTCAAGCTTGCGTTCTGAATGGGCTGCCAACAAAAGATGTTTGGAAGTGGAGGTCGGGAAGGGTGCGAGAGGCGAGGGAGCCCAGGACAGAGCAAATGGTGTTGGTGGTTCTGGGCAGATGAACTGGAAGCAGTGGGTCCTGCGTGCTGGGAAAGGGGTTCTCTGCCAAACAACCCAGCTATCTGTGCTCCCAGAAAGCTGAAACCTGGGACCTGCATTAATTATTTTTTAAAAGTGGAGCTGCGAGGTCTAATTGGGAAATTAATTCGCTAAAGCTTAGTTGATTCATTGCTGTGGGGGGGGGGTCCACTTTAATTGGTAGGACTAAACACTAAGGATGCCTTGGCTTGATTTTTGGTTGCATGCTCATGCTGGGCCTGTGTCCACTCATATCTCTTGCCTCTGGTCGAACAGATATCACAGGTTTTAGTATTGTTTCTAAAACCTGCAAATCCTGTATAGCCAGGAGTGACAGTGGGACAAAAGAAAGGAGAGGGCTGTACTGTGGAAAGTGAAGTTCTCTCAGTCCATTTCAGCTCTCTCAAAAGCAGCAAGCACAGGCACAACTGTATCAGAATAGAGAAGCAACCGGGGATCCATCAGACATAGAGAATAAGGGCTCTTACTGTGTTTTTCCTGCTTTGCAGCGCATGCACGCAAGGCAATGGTTGTGATCATGCAAAGGAGGAGAGGCAAGAAGCATGCAGAGCACGTGTGAAAGAGCTAGGCACATGGTGTGTTACAACCACGGAGCTTTCGATGGAGAATGGTGCGGTGCTGTTGGTGATGGATGCGTTAGTCGGTTAGCGAGTTATGTGCAAAGGAACGGAATGGCTGCTGACTGAGCTACATGCAAACGATCTAGAATTCCCATGCAGACCCCCATTCCACCCCCACCCCTCACACACACCTCCTCCTCCCCTCTCAGTGAGTTTGGCTTACTTTGTGTCAAGCTCTATCAGATTTGTGTCGATGGGAGCTTCATTTTCTGGAACTGAACACACAGAATCAGGGCAAACGATTAGTGTCCTTGGGAAGGCAGCAGTCATCCATGATGACTAATAATTTAATAATTTGACTATGGAAGTTGCACAAAAATCCCCCAATTTGTGCAAATTCCCAAAATTGCACAAATGTCCCCCATAGACTAAAGTATGGGTGATTTGAAGGAAGTTGTGCATTTGGAGAAAGTTGGGCACTTTTAAGTACACATTTTGCAAATGAAAGTTCAGGAATTTGCAAACATTTTCTGAGAAAATATGCCCCCTTTCGCATTTTTGCGAATGGGGCATTTTTGAGTGACTTGCAGACTGAAACAAAATTCTCATATATCCAAACCTACCAGTCTTCTTGTTCAGAATCTTGTTGTATCATTGTTGTATCATTCATATGCACAGTGACCTTTCAGGGACTCCCTCCATGCCAAGACTGAAAAAGGCAACCCTGTAACTTATGGTGTAAATGCCGATTCACACTGCCGTTTCTTACATGGGGTCTCTTTGCTGAATCTATGGACCAACGTGGCTTTTTTTTTCTTTTGAGTAACGAGCTGGCTGTGTGAATGCTCCCAGTTACCTTGAGTGCAACTCACCACCTCCTGGCTTAACCCACGCAGGTTTCCTGAGATATTGTGACACACTACCAGCTGAAAAAGTGTTGCTGGAGCATTCATAACATGGTTCACTCTGCCAAAGTCTCTTCCACAAGAAGCCTCATCCAATGGGGCTCCATTAACATTTGGGTCGCCAACCCCATCTCCTAAGCTGGGTTCCTCCCAAAAAGCCTCCCTTCGACACCTCCCACCAAGCACAGCCCCTTGCGGAGGGGATGACCCAACTCACCGTCCCGGTGCTGGAGCTCCTCCTTTGGCTTCGGGTGCATGAGGGTGAACGGCAACTCCACGGCCACGTCACTGGAAACACAGACACAGAATGAGCCTCCAGTGAGAAGCACCATCCATGGTCACAGTTAACTTGCTCATCAGTGGTGCAGTGGTAAGTTTGGAAGTGCTGGTGCTCAGCATCACAGCCCCCGATGCCACACCCCCAAGGAGAGCCCAAAATGGCAGGCAGCTGTGATGGATTCATATCAACAAAGCAGTTCTAGGAGTTTTCATCCCCATCAGGGGCAGAACGTTTGGGTCTTAATTGCCTAGTCCAGACCAGCCCCAGATACTTCAAAGCACAACAGGGACGGCTCACAACAACCTATTGCTGCTGGGCAAATCCATGTTAGCCCCCAGCTACTTCAAGGATTGCAGCAAAGCTCGGAGGGAGCAGGGGGTGGCAGATGGTGCGATCGTCCCTGCTAAGCAGAAAGCCCCAGCGCTTCGACCCCGTCAGCCCCACGCCATGACACCCCCGCTGCTCGTGCAGATGGCTGCAGCTGCTCTTCTCTTCCTGCCTGTAGCATCACTCCCCTCCCCGATGCAGAGCAAGCTGCCAAGTTCCTCCACCGCAAGAGGCTTTCAAAAGGCCGTCCGGTTGCTGGTTATCAGCCTGGACTGCTAAATGGACGCTCCGGGTTTGTTGGCAGCGCATCTCTGACTGCCAGTCACTGAGCAACGAACAAGGGATGGCCGTGCTCTTCGCGCTTTCCTTGCGGGCTTCCAGGAGGCGTCGGGCTGCACAGCTCCAGAAACAGGATGCTGAGTTAGGTGGGCCCGTGGCCTGCTCTGGCAGGGCTTCCCTTACCCTAGGCAGGCCCATATGCACCTTCTCCCCTTACGCTGGCTCCCCACCATGCCTCCCACCAACTGCGAGCATCCAGTCCTCACTTTATATCATCACCACCACCACCACCACAGTTAAAACGCAACAATAAAAATAAGCAGCACCCACCCCAATCAAAAACCCTGCAGCAGCAGACCAGCTTACATGCCAAAGGCCTGCCTGAATAAACATGCCTAAAATTCTCTGCTCGATCCATATGTTGCCCCACTCATATTTTTTCTCTTTCCCCCACTCCCATCTCTGTGTCATCTGGAAGCTCTCTGAGCTGGGAACAGCCTCCTCCCTCATTCTGTCCTCTCGGGATGGCCATGTGTATTGAAGGGTTTGGAATATATTACTCTGCATTTCCAGGGCACTGTGGGTTTGGGTTGCTTTGAAGTATGCTACTCCGATACACGGAGGTTCTATTTAACTGTCATAGCTAACAGTTGATGATAGACTTCTCCTCCTCCGTGGGTTTGTCTATCCCTTAAAAAAAGAGAAAAGACACCATGCAAGCGAGGGTCCATCACCGCATCGTGTGATAATCCGTTCCTTTTGTTCACTACACCGTGCATGAACAGCACTTCTTTTTGCTTGCCAGAAAGCTGCTGCAAATCAATTTTGGCTGGGAATGCTGGGAATTGCAGTCCAAAACACCTGCAGGGCACTAGGTTGGGTTAGACCGCCCTACTGATTGGGGGGGGGGGGACATAGCAAGATCCATTCTCCAGCGATGGCAGCCCCTGCACTAACAGCAGCCTCCCTTTTGTCAGCGCGCTGAAAGGGGCGAAGCGTGAGACGAGAGCCTTCCTGGGCCTGGGCCTCGTGTGCACTGGTGGGAGGGGGCATCCAGCCTTTCCCCATGTGGGCATCAAAGGGCCTTGAGCTGGCCTTAGCTAAATGGAAACCTTCTACTAGGACATACAATTTCTGAAAAATGTAAGAAGAGATCAGACAGAAGATTCATCCAATCCATGATCCGGTTTTCAGCATAAAGCCAGGAGGCTGGCTCCAGGAAGCAGACAAGCAGAGAAGGAAGACAACATACCAAGGAACAGGAATTGAGAGGCAGACCACCTCTGAACATGGCAGTACCATTTAGCTACCAGGGCAAAATGCCACTGATAGAGCTCTCCTCTGTGAATTTGTCTAATCCTCTTTTACCCTGCTGGCTCAGACCGAAGGTCCATCTAACCCAGCATTGCATTTCCAACAGTGGACAGTCAGATGCTTCTAGGAAGCCCACAAGACGCTTTGGTGTTGAGTTAGACGGGTGCAGTATGAGCTGATGTGTGAGGATGGCATCTGCTGAACTTGTGAAGGTATGTTTAGCAAGCCAGTTTGAGGTCTCAGAGTACATTATTAAAACGTCTGGAAATGACTGAGATGTTAAACAAGAAAAACAGAAAAGAAAGTGATGGCAACTGGAAGATGAGGAACAGGGTGGGGTCTGCAGCATCAGGAGTGAGCATGCAAGGGCGGGGGGATTGTGCCACGTTCGGCCACAGCAGGCAGAGTCGGAAGGTGTTACCTGGATGCAAGGTCTCCCAGCAGGCTGGTGTCATCAAAGGAGATGAGAGAATTAGTTAAAGGCTGCCAGAACCGTATTGTGCAGTCAATGGGTCTGAGAGCTTGAGTGTGTGTGTGTGTGTGTGGGGGGGTGTTCAAGTCTGACAACCCCCAGAGCAGGTCTTACCCCACGTGTGACCCACCAAGCCAAACACAGCCCAACCACACTCCTGCAGGTGCGCTAGGGCCAGAAAGAACTCTTGGGGCTACTGCAAAGACTGCAGGCCAGAACATGAGGCTGTCAGCTGTGACTGGCTTGGGGGCTAACCGGGTGAGCAGGAGCAGAAGCACCGTGCAGAGCCTCTGGGCCAGACCACTGGTCCACGCGAGACCAAAGCGTGTCTCCTTGGCGGTGCGTCCCACCCAGCTCAGGGGCACAGGTGCGCAGGGCTGTCCGAGCCCAGGAGCGCCAGAGGAAACAGCAGCCTGAACCAGGATCAGGAGGTTCCAGAACACTCCGCAGACAGCATCCACATCACCCCTTGGCCTGGAATGACGGGGTGGCGCTTGGCAGGGCGGAGAGTGGCAGGCCGGCCAGCCAATGGCGCAGAATGGGACTCACCCTCCCCGAGAGACCACCAGCTTCACCTTCACTTTGTAAGAGACGATGATGCCCAGAACCTCTTTATTGGCTCCATCTCGCAACCTGGAAATCCAGAGGAGAGAGATGAACTTACAAAGAGGCATAAAGGCGAAGAATGGTAACTGCTGTTGCTGACATTTGTTCATTGCTACCTTTGTCTCTCCTTCCCTCTGTTGTCTTCCCCATTGCCGATTTTAGACTGTATGCTTCTGGGGGGCAGAGACCTGTCTATTTTGTTGCTTATGAAACTGTGTAAGCCACCATATACACTGATGCTGCTATATTGATAAAATAGTAATGAATAGTAATAAACGAACATTGGAATATCAGCTAAGCATTGGGGGAAGGGGAAACAGATAATCCTGCCAATACCCGCCCTGCCCCCCAGCGCACTACCTCTTTGCCAACAGTTTGGCAAAAGAAAAAGGAAGCCTAGCAACACTGGCATTCCAACCCCATTCAAGGATACACTTTTGTTTCTGTTTGCACATATTTATTTATGCATTATTAATGCTTTTATAGCTCTCCTTTTTTTTCTTTGCCAAAAAGCCGCCAAGGTGCTGCACAACACAACTCAAATAAAACAGTAAAACTACAAAGACAAAAAATGATTCATAAAACCACTGAAATAGTAATACAATAGCACACTAAAAATAGTTTTAAATGCTAGTGTAAAGAACTGTGACTTTCCTTTCTGAAAGCTAAGAGGTTTAGGGGCCAATTGTGGTTCTGGAGGGAAGTAATTCCACAATTTGGCGGCAGCACCAGAAAAAGCCCTTTCCCAAGGGCCCAACAAAGGCCCTCTGTGGGCAATGGTGTTCTCTAAAGGGCCTCTCCTGCAGATCTTAATAACTCGGCAAGTTCATAATCAGGCAGGCCGTCTCTTAGACAGCCAGGCCCTACGCTGCTTAGAGCTGTAAAGGTTAAAATCAACACTTTGAATTGAGCCCAGAAAGCAATGAGCAACCAGCACAGGTCTTCCAATGTCGGTGCGATGTGGCCTGGATACCATGCACCACTCAGAACCTAGCTGCCTCATTTTGCGCTGGCTGAAGCATCCGAGCACTCATCAAGGGCAGCCTATGTGCAGCACATTGCAGAAGTCTCAGCATTAGGTGACCAAGACACGGAGAACTGTCGCCACATCAGACCGACTCCAGAAAGGTCGCAGCTGTAAATTATTGTAGAATATTTCGCAGATGATTGATCAACTAATCATCCTTTAATTGGGTGACAGCCCTGATTATAACAGGAGGCGACTTCCACATGTTGAAGCAGAAGTCATGTACAGAACGGAAGCTGTATTGGTAGCTATTAGTCGAACCATAACATTTAAGCTAAGAAGACACCGCAAAAAGCTGGGCCACAGCGCAGGATGAAGCTGTGAGTCTGAGGGGACTGCACAAGATGCACGTTTGTTCTTCCATGCGCTCTACATCTGGAACATCTTGTGCCAGGAAAACAGCTTGATCCCTGCCCCCCCCCCCGGCCTTCTGTTAGGCCAGAATGGGCAAGTCTTCCAGATGTTTTGGCCTACAACTCCCATGATCTCTCACCACTGGCTATGCTGGCTAGGACTGATGGGCATTATAGTCCAAAACATCCAGAAGGCCACAAGTTGCCCACCCCTATGTTAGGAAGTGAAAATACTGCCTTTGTCAACAGGACTTTAGTTCCCCTTCTCAGTTTTGGCCTCTAATGGATGTCGGTGTAGCTGCCGGACAGCTTTGCACTGTTTGTCTGTCTTAATGGCTTTCATCTTGTTTTATGGTGATTGATATTTTTATGGGCGATGGCCGCCCTGGAGGTCCCGTTACTGGGACAGAAGGGCGAGCTGCAAATTTTTATATAAATAGCACTCCCATTCTTCCCTGTCGCTCCATGAAAACAAGCATGCTGAAATCCATGAGGAACCACCCAGCTTGCTCAACAGGCCCTTCTTTGGCAGCGGGCTCTGTGTGTATGTGTGTGTGTGATCCCACTGCTGTCACAACTGCTGACAGGAAAAAAACTCTCACAATGTGCTGGAAGCCAGATTGGTGTCTTCATGTTTAAGCTTCCCGTCTAAGGCGAGGCCGCGCTTCTCCCGGTTGTTGGCGAGGAACGGGGTCAGAGTGTACACTTTGCAGAACGTAGAACTCGGAGCCACCACATCACTGCAGATAATGGCACACTTCAGTGAAAGCTGGCAGAGTACACCGTGCCCAAATGCAAAACACCACTTTGCTGCATCAGTTCGTCACAGCAGGGAAAAGGGGATCAAGTAAAATGGCCACTCTCCAAACTTTGGTCATCTGAAGGCTTGTTTGCACCCTTTTAACAGCTTGCAAACTCAGGCTTCCGATCCTGAGGTGAACAAACCTGGTCGGCACAAGCAAGGAAATATATCGTGTTTCAGCTACACACACCTTTGGCCTCCTGAATTACACATATCTGAAGCTGCTTCATAGCCAAGACCAAGCAAAGAACTTTGTAAAGAAATTTCGGCTCCGATTTGGGGGGAGAGGGTTGGGATGAGGGATGGAGGAGAAATCTGATCAGTTTGCTACTTAATCTGCACTTCCTGAACCAATATGTGAACCAATCCGCACTTATCCTTCATTAGTCACAATTCTCTGAATTTTGGGATGCAGTTCTCCAATCGAAAAATGTGTACAAAAATCCACTATAAAACTGATTCCCCCTCGCCCAACTTTGCCACCTGAAAATGGGGCGGCAGGGTTGGGGAGGGGCCACTTTGACTCCGCGCCACTTGCCCCGAGTCAGAACATGGCTCCATCTAGCTCGGCACTTTCTGTTCTGACCTGCAGTAGCTCCCGGGTGTCTCTTCCAGGTGTCCTACTCTGAAACCTGGGCGAGACGTCTGGGACTGAACCTCAGAGAACTGCTGCTCTCAGAGCCTGGGCTCCGCCACGAAAGGTGCAATGCTGTGCATGTCCAGACAGGGGAAAGTCCTACAGCAACCAGCATTCCCCAGCCTGCATGGCTGGCTGGGGAATGCTGCAAGTTGTAGGACCTTTTTCTATCTAAACATGCATAGGATTGCGCCTTATCAGTGAGCATCTCCAGGAAATGCAAACTCTCAGCTTGGCTCTCTCAAGGGAACCCATCTTGGTCGCTAAGCTAAAGGGCCATTTTATGCCCCTGTACAGCAAGGGTGTTGAACCTCAGGCCTGGGGGCTAAATCCATCCCTCCAGGGTTCCCCACATGGCCATGCCCCCTTTCACTGGCCCCACCCCCTCTCCCCCAACCACCCAGCGTTTGGTGGTTTCCCAGCTATTGTGCAGGTTTTTTCCCATCCTAAAAGGTCGAAATGCCTCTCCTGGGGCTCAGTCACAAGCTACAATATGCTTGTACTTTTGCCCCGCCCCTTTTGCCTTTGGCTCTGCCCACCCCTGGAATGTGGCCCCAGGAGCTTCTCTGACGCGGCGTTTGGCCCTCAGGCTGAAAGAGCTTCAACACCCCTGCTATGTAGAGATCACCACATATAGCTATAAAAGCTGTCAGAAGAGGTCGCATCGATGGGTTCGGACGGGGAAAGGATTGTCCCACCCAGGCAACGCCCAACTTTTTGTCTCTGTTCATAACACAGTCTAAGCAAAGGCATTTTCACTTGCTGACATCCAATCCCCTTGTAACCCTTTCCTCTTCCCTGACTCGGTTTCTCTCCGCTGTCAGACATTTGATTACAGATGGGGAATATGTGGCCGTCCAGCTGTTGTTGGACTACAATTCCCATCATCCCTCACCACTGGCTATGCTGGCTAGGGCTGGCGGGAGTTGCAGCATCTGGAGGGCCACACACTCCCTGCCCCTGCTCTAGATTGTAAGCTCCTAGAGGGCAGGGACCTGTCTGTTTTGCTTGTGCTGGAAAGGCCTTGGAAACTGATGGTGCTGTATATCTAGTACTCACTCTGCTTCCTCCACTGCAACAGGGCATTTGTACTGGGCTGTGTTAAACAGGCAAATGTCTGCATACTGGCGTACTGGAAACAAAAAGAGTCGGCGAGAGAAAGAGAGAAAACAGAGAAGGCGTTAATAGCACATGACGGCTGCAGCCAGTGCCAGCTGACTGGCTGAACCTGCTCCATGGGCCCCCTCCCTCGGTGAGTCTCCCTTCTCACCACCGCTGCCACCAGCCATGCTTTCTCCCCCTCTTCCCCATCGTTCCTCAACTACTGGCTTGCTGGACAGGCAAAGAGCCCGGGAGCAAGTGGGCCGCGGCATCTCCTGCTCCCCCTCCTCACCACCTCTGCTGCCTGGGCCAGACGGAGGAGCAGGTGAGCAATATTGTACTGCATTTTCATGCGTTTTATTTAAAATTGTTTGGTAAGGCGCCTTGAGGGCCATTTCTTGGTAGAAAGGTGGGATATAAATGAAATAAATAAATGAGCAAGCAGGTTGCAATGGCGACGAGGAGAAACCACTCCAGGGGACTCTTGTCAGTGGGCCCCTGCTGGGGTGTGGGCCCTCAGCAGGGGCCCAACCATGCCTACCCTAGGCGCCAGCCATGGGTATCACAGTAGCCTGGGATGCAGGCATTCTGGGAAGGAGGGCTTTCAAGAGTGCCAGATCCCACGGTGAAGCTGCTATCAAAGCATCCAAATATTTCTAGATCGTATATCCCCTCCTTCAGTGACATTCAACTGGCATTCCCAGGATGGTTTACAAAAAGGTAACCATACCAATATTACAAAAGAAATAAAACAGCACAACACAGGATAATAAAAAGACAATCCAACAAACAAACCCTCAATCAATACAAACTCAAAGGCGCTTGAGAGAATTCAAAGTTTTACAATGGTGGCTTTGTAGACAGTACCAAATCCTGCACTTGCAGGACAGAAACGGAGCTATCATGGCAGGAGGCTTTGTGGAAGGTGTCCAGCTTTTATCACGCCTCCCCCTAGCCCAGCCCCACACACTTCCCCCGCCTCCCATTCTGGGATGGAGAAGCATGGTGCAAGGCCTAATCTGAAGCCAGGCCCAATGGCCAGGCCCAGAACCAAATTTTAATTCCAGGGGCGCATCCCACAAACATGTGAATCAATGGCACAGGACAGAGTGCTTTTTTGGATGCCCCTCCATTCCCTGCCGGGGGGCGGGGGGCATGTGCCTAGGATTGGAAGAGCGACAGGATTCTATATTGACGATTGATTGATATCTAAAATTTATAAACCACCCTTCATCCACAAGGGATCCCACGGCGAAATTAAAAACAAACAGACAAATCCAATATAAAAACCATACAGTTACACATTAAAAGGCAAATTAAAACTGCAACTCTTCAACCAGCAAGCCAAACAAAAACACAACCACCAATTCAGTTTTAAAAAATAAATTACTTTTTAAATTGTAAAACTGTAAAATGTTAACATGCCTGGGCAAAAGAAACATTTTAATTTGGCACAAAAAAAGGAAAGAAGGTCAGCACCAATCGTATCTCCTTTGGGAGGGCATCCCGAAGTCAGGGCACCACCACAGAGAAGGCCCTCTCCGTTGCCAGTGCACAGTGTCTGTCTCCCACTGACGGTGTTCAGGGAAGGGCCTCCTCGGAAGACCTTAGTGCACAGGTGGGGTGCCAGGTACCTCCGAGGGCGTGGCATCCAAGCCAGCTTGCTCCCCCAGGACGTTTCTTTTAACCACCACCTGGGGAGGCGATGAGAGAGGCGTGCGCATTGTCACCTGAGATTTTGATCTTCTTCACTGTCTTGTTGGTGTTGTTTGTCACGTGGACGTTGACGTTGATTGGTTCTCCGTGGTAGTAGATCTAGAGTGAGCAAACCAGTGGCAAATCTGGTGATCCTGGAAGAGGAATCTCCAGGGAAGGAGCCCAGAGTTCTTGCTTGTGGGGCCAGCCTCCCATGCAAAGCCCCCTTCTCAAGGCTTGGACCCGACATGCAACCCACAGCACCCTTAGCGACGGAAACCTGCTGCGGCCCCAGGACAGAATTCCCGGCTCCTCGGAGCCTTGGCCTTGCAGCTTCCGCTGCCCAAGCTTCGTAACACCCCTGAGCCGAATCCACAGGCCAGTACTCCTGCCCAAACTCCGCTGGGGCAGCCAGACCCCTACTCCGGAACACGGTCAGGACTCGGCCTACACTGCAGCGGGCAGCATTCCACAATTGGCTGCCGCCAAGCCCGCCCACCCTGGGCAGGGAGGGCGACAGCAGCAGACACCAGAGTTCCCCGTTCATGCCCCACAGCTCAGGGGGCTCTAGAACGGTCCCGCAAAATACCTCTTTGTCCAGGGAAGCCTCCAAGTGGAGGGGCTTGTCGGACATGAGGAACTGCCTGGTGGTCTCGGCCATGGGCTGCGGTCCTGGGCGCTCCGGCGCGTACTGCACTTTACGGATCACCAAGCGCACCGAGTTCCTATGGAAGCACGAGGGAGCCGATGTCTACAGGGTGGGCAGCCTTCCGCAACCTGGCGCCCTCCAGGGGCGCATGGTTGACAACCCCCATCATTCCCAGCCAGCACTTCCTGCCTGGGAATGACGGGAGCTGTAGTCCAACACGTGTGGAGGGTGCCAGGTTGCAGAAGGCTGGATCAGGGTACGTCCACGTGGGAGACCTGAAAGAGTTTTGGGGTGGCTTAAATGCCGCAACTCTCCCCCCAAGGGACCCTGGGACCGAAGGCGACATGAATTCTTTGCTAGAGAACAAGAAGGCCTGGAGCAGAAGAAGAGCCCAGCTGCTGGATGAGGCCCAGGGCCTTTACTGCAGCGGCCCCAGACCTCTGAAATGGGTTGCCATCAGGGGCCGGCAGGCCCTGTCACTTCAGGCTTTTAGGGAGGCCCTGAAGACTGGCTCGTTTGCTCTGGCCTTCTCCTGATTATGTTTTATCGGACTGTTCTGGGTGGGTGGTAGCCGTAATCGTGTGTTTTGTATTATGCTGGTACTTCTTGTTTTTTATGAATGTCTGCCCTTTTACTGCCAAATCAGTTTTTATTATTTGAATGTTACTGTTGTATGCTGCCTTGGGAGGACTCCTGCCCTGACAAGCAGCCTCGACGTATTTTAAATACATACATACATACATACATAAATCCAGTATCCTGTTTCCAAAAGTGGTCAGCCAGTGCTTCTGGGAAGCCAGCAAGCTGGGTCCGGAGACAACAGCCCCCCCCACTGGCTCCCAGCGCCTGGTGTTCAGAGCTATGCTGCCTCTGAACGTGCCGTCTCCACTTGGCTTTCCTGCGCAAGACTGTCTTCTAGCTGCTGTCACAACACTAGAGTGGCACTCTTGCCCATTCCACGTCTCCTTTGCCTGTCCTCGCCTCCCTCTGTTGTCGCCCCCCCACCTCCCCCCATGCTTTAGACTGTAAGCTCCTCAGGGCAGGGGCTTTGCAAAGCACACTGCACATTGATAGCTCTACAGAAACAGTAACAGCCGCCAGTGCTGCTGCGGCCTCGCCCACCTCTTGTGAATCTTCTCCTCGAGATTGTCTGCGCAGAAAGCTTTGACCTCATAGTCAACTCCACAGGCCTGGGAAAGAGAAGCAGGCAGAAGAGAGTGAGACAGTCTCCAGGCCTGCTGCCCAGGAGCACAAGCATTCGGGGACAGATTATGAACCTTGCTGTTACGTCTGCGACACCTCCTCCTTGCAGCGCAGCCAGCAATACCCAGAGAAACGCTCATTTTTGGTAAGAAGGCCTGATTTGGGCTGCTCTGGCTTCCCCTCTGCCATACAAAGCCGGTGCCTCACCCACCTTAGCAGCCTCATAACTGATCGCCCTTTCACAATCCCTGGGGCTTCCACCAACATGCAACTGAGCATTAACTGAACGATCTTTAAGTGCACTGAAATGCATTGTATGGTAGATTTCTTAAATTAAGAAGTCAGCTGGTGATACAATTGCTTTTGTCAACTCTGGTCTTATTAAAGCAATACCAAAAGAAACAGAAAGCTGAAGGGAGACCCCCTCTAAAATGATCTATTAAGGGCAGAGACAAGAGGGAGCCTGCACCTTCCTCGTAGGAATGCTGCAATGTCGAAAGCTGGCACTTTTGAAGCTGGCATTGTTAGACCCCTTCCCCCACCCTCCATTTCTGGGGATTCCACCTACCCACCCAACATGCCTTTTTTACCTTTCCGGTGTCCTCAGGTCCAGGCTGCAGGGTCACGGAGCAGGGAAGGTTGGGAGGGATCTGAAATGGGAAAAGGGTTGTGTGAATAACAACCCTGCAAGGCTGACCAATGAAGCCAAGGCCTCGCTTGCATGAGCATTTTAACAAGCCCCTAACAAGTGCAAAAATGGCATTTCCTGCACTGTTCACACATATATCCAAGGCTTGGGGGTCCTTTTCAGTGTGGCAAGATTGCCTTTCAGTTTCTTGGCATTCCGTTTTCAGGTCAGATCAAAGGAAGGACTGCTTCACACAGCACATAATTAAACTATGGAATTTGCTACCACAAGATGTAGTGATGGCCACCAATTTGGATGGCCTTAAGAGGGGATTAGACAAATTCCTGGACAGGGAGAAGGCTATCAGAGGCTCCTATCAATGGATGGACGGATGGGTGTATAGACAGACAACCCCCAGTACCTGGGCCCGCATGGCTCTCTCCGCACGCGCAGGAGAGGTTGCTTGGGCACGTGTCCTGTGCAGGGGCTTCCCTGCGGCATCTGGCTGGCCATCGTGGGAAACAGGATGTCAGAGCAGATGGACCTTGGATCTAATCCAATGGGGATCTGCTTCTATTCTTATGGCTTTAAGCCTAATGAAGTGTGAGGTCGAGTTAATGAAGCCAGGAGTCATTTCCCAGGGAATCGGAGCACGGACAGATCTCTCCGAGTGGGACTGGATGCTCCTGGGACTCAAAGGCGAGGGGCTGCCTGATTTGCAGGAGAGATAAGCTGAGGAAGACAGAGTGGGAGGGCCGTAGTTCAGAGGCAGAGCAGCAGCTGTGCAGGCAGAAGGTCCCGGGTCCAATCCCCAGTCAAAGGATGGGAAAGAGCGTCCGCCGATGGTCAGCCACTGCCAGTCAGAGCCAGGGCCTGCATCAAGAGCAGGCATTGTCGGGCAGCTGCCAAGGGACCACTCCCCAGCAGGGGCCCACTGACATCAGGCCCTGGGACTTGATCCTCCTCTTCATCACTGCAACTTGCTTCTCCGCCTGCGTCTCGCTCTGACCCAGACCACGGTGGTGGTGAGGAAGCAGAACAGCAGATGCCGCGGCCCACTTGCTCCCTGGCTCTCTGTCTGCCAAGCAAGCAAGAGGGAGCAATGAGGAGGAAGAGGAGGGAGAGCAAGAGCAGCGGACGACAATGGCGGTGAGAAGGTGGGCTCACTGGGGGAGGGGGCCCATGGAGGGTGTCTCGCCCAAGGGCCCATAAAAGCCTGGAGCCAGCTCTGGCCAGAGCAGGGAGTCCTGGACCAGATGAATGAAGCGTCTCACCCAGCTTAAGGCAGCAGGCCCTGCGCCAAAACTGCCGTCGAACATGACCCAGGGAGAAGCTCCACATGGGACAGCTGTGGAGCCTTCAAGAAGGATGCTCTGACTTGGACTCCTGCATTGAGCAGGGGGTTGGACTCCATGGTCTTATAGGCCCCCTCCAACCCTACGATTCTATGACAGGTGCTGACAAACACCAGCAAGATCCCCTCGGAGGGGCTTTGTGCTGCTCACGGAGGATCGGCCCATCAAGAGCTCTGAGCAATGAAGATAGCAAAAGCAAAGCTCCATGCTGCAGAGGCAGGGGAGCTCTGTGTCCTGTAGGCTGGGGAGTAGCGCTGGGCCATGCCTCCACAGGCCCCTCTGCCTAGCCGCAACAGTGCTGGACTACGACGGTCAGACTACAGCACACGCCGCTCTCCTGGACTGTGCTGCTGCAACTCAACGGGGCAGAGGTCGCTGCTGGAAAATGCTTTCTAAAGCAGCCTTCCCCAACCTGGTGCCCTCCAGATATGTTGGACTGGCTGGGGGATGCTGGGAGTTGTAGTCCAACACCTCTGGAGACACCAAGTTGGGGAAGTCTTGTCTAAAAATACACTCAAGCTGAGTATCAAGGGGGCATAAGAATGATCAAAGCAATTTACATAAAGAAGGCGGGGGGAGCCACCAATAAGCATTTCCTCCTGAGTTAGGATGCTGCATCTCGCAGCACCGGTTTAGGGCGGCTACACAAATGTCCCCAACGCCTTCCCGCCAACCACGACTCCTTCGCACGTGCCCACTTCCCACGTCATCCCTGAACAAGTGGCTTGTGGGGGGGGGGGAAAGCAAAACAAAACTTTGCCGTGTAGAAAGCTGATTGTATCCACCCACCCACACAGCTGGATGGGCGATTTCCCCTTCCACAACAATGCTACTGGCAGAGGCTTGCTACTCACAGAGGTGGAAAAAAGACCACTTGTGTTTGGGCTGTGTCACTTCATACTATTTATTTTTGTATTTATTTATTTAATTTCTCAACATCACAGTAATTCAAGTCTATGCCCCAACCACTGATGCCGAAGAAGCTGAGGTTGATCGGTTCTATGAAGACCTACAACACCTTCTAGAACTAACACTAAACAAAGATGTCCTCTTCATCATAGGGGATTGGAATGCTAAAGTAGGAAGTCAAGAAATCACCGGGATAACAGGCAAGCATGGCCTTGGTGTACAAAATGAAGCAGGACAAAGGCTAATAGAGTTTTGCCAAGAGAACACACTGATCATAGCAAACACACTTTTCCAACAGCACAAGACAAGAGGCGACTCTACACATGGACATCACCAGATGGTCAATATCGAAATCAGACTGATTATGTCCTTGCAGCCAAAGATGGAGAAGCTCTATACAGTCAGTAAAAACAAGACCTGGAGCTGACTGTGGCTCAGATCATGAGCTGCTTCTTGCAAAATTTCGGCTTAAATTGAAGAATGTAGGGAAAACCACTAAACCATTCAGCTATGACCTAAATCATATCCCTGATGAATACACAGTGGAGGTGAGGAATAGATTTCAGGGATTAGACCTGATAGACAGAGTGCCTGAGGAACTATGGATGGAGGTCTGTAACATTGTTCAGGAGGCAGCAACTCAATCCATCCCAAAGAAAAAGAAATGCAAGAAAGCCAAGTGGCTGCCTGATGAGGCTTTCCAAGTAGCTGAGGAAAGAAGGGAAGCGAAAAGCAAGGGAGAAAGGGGAAGATATATCCAACTGAATGCAGAGTTCCAGAGAATAGCAAGGAGAGACAAGAAGGCCTTCTTAAATGAACAATGCAAAGAAATCGAGGAAAACAACAGAATGGGAAAGACTTTCTTCAAGAAAATCGGAGATCTCAAGGGAACGTTTTGTGCAAAGACGGGCATGATAAAGGACAAAGAAGGCAGGGACCTAACAGAAGCAGATGAGATTAAGAAGAGGTGGGAAGAATACACAGAAGAACTATACAGGAAAGATCTGAATGTCCCTGATAGTCATGATAGTGCGGTCACTGAACTTGAGCCGGACATCCTCGAGAGTGAAGTCAAGTGGGCCTTAGGAAGCATTACTAACAACAAAGCTAGCGGAGATGACAGTATTCCAGCCGAGCTATTTAAAATCCTAAAAGATGATGCTGTTAAAGTGCTGCATTCAATATGCCAACAAATTTGGAACACTCAACAATGGCCGCAAGACTGGAAAAGGTCAGTTTACATTCCAATTCCTAAGAAGGGCAACGCCAAAGAGTGTTCAAACTACCGCACAATTGCGCTCATGTCACATGCCAGCAAGGTGATGCTCAAAATCCTACAAGCTAGGCTTCAGCAGTATGCGAACCGAGAACTACCGGAAGTACAAGCTGGGTTTCGAAGAGGCAGAGGAACTAGAGATCAAATCGCCAACATTCGCTGGATCATGGAGAAAGCAAGAGAATTCCAGAAAAATGTCTATTTCTGCTTCATTGACTACGCTAAAGCCTTTGATTGTGTGGATCACAACAAACTGTGGCAAATTCTTAAAGTGATGGGAGTACCAGACCACCTTACCTGTCTCCTGAGAAACCTGTACGAGGGTCAAGAGGCAACAGTAAGAACCAGACATGGAACAACCGAGTGGTTCAAAATTGGGAAAGGAGAACGACAAGGCTGCATATTGTCACCCTGCTTATTTAACTTATATGCAGAGTACATCATGAGAAACGCTGGGTTGGATGAATCAGAGGTCGGAATTAAGATTGCCGGGAGAATTATCAACAACCTCAGATACGCAGACGATACCACCCTAATGGCAGAAAGCGAAGAGGAGCTAAAGAGCCTCTTGTTGAGGGTGAAAGAGGAGAGTGCAAAAGCTGGTTTGAAACTCAACATTAAAAAAACGAAGATCATGGCATCTGGTCCCATCACTTCCTGGCATATAGAAGGGGAAGAAATGGAAGCAGTGACAGATTTTACTTTCTTGGGCTCCAAGATCACCGCAGACGGTGACTGTAGCCATGAAATTCAAAGACGCTTGCTCCTTGGGAGGAAAGCTATGGCCAACCTAGACAGCATAGTAAGAAGCAGAGACATCACCTTGCCGACAAAGGTCCTTGTAATCAAAGCTATGGTTTTCCCAGTAGTAATGTATGGCTGTGAGAGCTGGAAGGCTGAGCGCTGAAGAATTGATGCTTTCGAACTGTGGTGCTGGAGAAGACTCTTACGAGTCCCCTGGACTGCAAGGAGGTCAAATCAGTCAATCCTAAAGGAAATCAACCCTGAGTGCTCATTGGAAGGACAGAGACTGAAGCTGAAGCTCCAATATTTTGGCCACCTAATGCGAAGAGAAAACTCCCTGGAAAAGACCCTGATGCTGGGAAAGACTGAAGGCAAAAGGAGAAGGGGACGGCAGAGGATGAGATGGCTAGATAGCATCACCGATGCAATGAATATGAACTTGAGCACACTCCGGGAGAGAGCGCAGGACGGGAAGGCCTGGCGTGCTATGGTCCATGGGGTCACGAAGAGTCGGACAAGACTGAACGACTGAACAACAAATTTAATTTCTAAACCACCCAATAGCTGAAGCTCTCTGGGCAGTTCACAAAATATTACAGGTGGAGAGTCTCATGATAGAATGTTCCTTCATGCTTACTAACTTACTAACGGCTGCCACCACCACCACCACCACTGCTGCCCCTGTGGACTTCTGCCTGACAGACTGCCACTCCCTGCAGGACCAGGCCCCCAGGTACTGAGCCAGCTGTGCTGACTACCTCCACCTGTCCCTTCTCGGAAGGGCTATATAAGCTGGCTGGCTGGGGTGGCCTGGGAGAGCAGGGATCTGCAGGAGAAGCTACCGGGGGGGGGGGGGGGGATTCTGTTGTGTTTTCAGGGGTGGGTAGCCTGCCTGATAGGCGGGAGCGAGGGGGCATGTGTCCACCTGACGGAGGCAGTAGGGGGAGTACTGGGGGCCAGGACATACCGAGGCCGGTTGGCAGGTGCTGGTGGAGCGCTAGGGGCAGGCCATGCTATGCTGGGTAAGGGGAACAAGGGAGAGATGTGTAATATCTGTCCCGTTTCAGGCCTGTCCAGAGCCAAAGGATGGCTGGGGCAGGTGTGACACCACCTTCTGGCTCTCGCTTGCTGCTCTGCAGTGCCAGGCCTGTTACCCAGAAAACATCTGTCGTCCATGATGTGATCTGGGATGCAGGTGTGGACCTGGCATGGATTACGGAGTCCTGGCTGGCTGAGGCCACTGCCCCAACTCTTGCGGCCATCTGCACAGCTAGATTTTTGTATGCACAGCAGCTGGGGATTGGAGAGAGGGAGTGGCTGTTATCTACTGGGAGTCCTTGGTCTTCACGAGACTCCCTCTCTGGGAGACCAAGGTTGCCGAGTGCATGTACTGGAGGTTGGGCCCAAAGGGCAGTCTGTGGATTCTGCTCGTGTACCGCCCACCTCACTGCACAACTGACTCCCTGGCTGAGGTGCTTGAGGTGGTCTCTGATATGTATGTACAGTCCCCTAACTTACTGGTGTTGGGGGACTTCAAGGTATATTCAGAGGCTGTCCTCACAGGGGCACCTTGGGACTTCACGGAGACCATGACTTCCTGGAAGGTGCACCCTATTCCAACTGGGCCCACCCATGTAGCTTGTCATGCGCTAGACCTTGTGTTTGTTTCTGGAGAAGCGGGGAGTGATCTGGACGTCGGGGGTGTATCCACCTGCCCCTTGTCATGGTCAGATCACTATCTGGTGATGCTAGACTTCTCGGTTCCACAACCCCTCCGCAGGGTGGAGGACCCATTAAAATGGTCCGCCCCAGGCATCTTATGGATCGGAATGGATTCCTGAAGGCGCTTGAGGATTCTCTGGAGCACACAAATGGGCACTCGGTCAAGACTGTGGTGGGTGGCTGGAATGCCGCAATCACTGGAGCATTAGATCGGGTGGCTCCGAAACGCCCTCTCCCCCTGAACAGGGTTCAAACTGCACCATGGTTCAATCCATGGTTATGAGCCCTGAAACAGGAGGTGAGACGGCTACAGCGCCGGCAGCGGAAGTCTCACTCCAAAGACGATCAGACACGGGCTGGAGCTTTATTTTCAGCCTATCACGTGGCGGTGAAGGCAGAAAAAAAGGAATATTATGCTGCCTCTATCGCATCTGCAGAGTGCTGTCCCAGGAGGCTGTTCCAAGTGGTCCGGTGCCTGGTCGATCCAGTCACTCCGGAACCGCTGGAGCATTCCAAGGACTCCTGTGAGGCCTTGGCAAGGCACTTTGCGGATAAAATTGATCGGATCAGGAGTGTTATTCCGTGTGCCATGGATACAGTTAGCAAGTGAGAGGCAGCCTGTGGCAAACCAGTTTTGTGGGTTCAGTTCCAGTTTCCTTCTGATGAAGTGGATGACGTGCTTTCATCTGTAAGGCCAACCACCTGCTTACTTTATCCTTGCCCATCTTGGCTCATTATGGGCTGCAGAGAGAGGCTGGGTGAGGGGATTAGGGCAGTGGTGAACGCCTCCCTTGAGGAGGGAGTGATGCCATCAGCCCTCAAGGAGGCAGTGATAAGACCGCTCTTGAAGAAGCCCTCCTTGGATGCTCAAGTCCTGAACAACTTTTGCCCAGTCTCGAATCTGCCATTCTTGGGCAAGGTGATTGAGCAGGTGGTGGCGATGCAGTTGAAGGCACACTTGGAAGAAACCGATTATCTAGATCCATTTCAGTCGAGCTTCAGGCCTGGGCATGGGACAGAAATGGCCTTGGTGGATGATATGAGGAGGGCTTTGGATAGGGGCGAATGCTCCTTCCTGGTTCTCCTCAGCTTTTGATAGCGTTGACCACGGTATCCTCCTGGACCACCTGGAGGGGTTGGGCAGTGGAGACACTGTATTGCAGTGGTTCCGGTCCTTCCTCTCTGGCAGGTACCAGAGGGTAGCACTGGGAGAGGAGGTTTCGGACCCGTGGCCACTCACTTGTGGGGTGCCACAGGGTTCCATCCTCCGATGCTATTTAACATCTATCTGAAGCTCCTGGGGGGGGGGGTTGGGGTGCGGTGTCATCAATATGCGGATGACACACAGCTCTACCTCTCGTTTAAATCTTCACCAAGGTTGGCCGTAGAATCCCTGTCCAAATGTCTGGAGACGGTGAGTGGCTGGATAGGGAGGAACAAGCTGAACCCTGACAAAACAGAGGTACTTTTGGTGGGAGACAAGAGGAAGTTGGGGGATGTCGACCTGGTGTTGAATGGGGTATGGCTACCATTGAAAGACCAGGTCCACAGCCCGGGGGCCATTTTAGACTCCCAGCTGTCCATGGAAGCTCAGGTGTCAGCTGTGAGCCGGACAGCACTGTACTCCATCTGACATGGAGGCTGCGCCCCTTCCTTCCCCACCGTCTGCGCCCATAGGTAGTACATGCCCTGGCCCCCTGTTGTCTAGACTGCTGTAATGCACTCTATGTTGGGTTACCCTTGAAGACGGTTCGGAAGCTGCAGCTGGCGCAGAACGCGGCGGCTCCCCTGATTAAAGGCAGCCGCC
The DNA here is from genome assembly GCF_057233095.1 of Heloderma suspectum. Lineage (NCBI taxonomy): Eukaryota > Metazoa > Chordata > Lepidosauria > Squamata > Helodermatidae > Heloderma > Heloderma suspectum. The sequence goes on from NC_139460.1 coordinate 4,257,489, forward strand.
GGCTAGATCACATCACTCCAGTGCTGAAGGAGTTGCACTGGTTACCAGTTGTTTTCCGGGCCAAATTCAAGGTGTTGGTTTTGACTTTTAAAACCCTATATGGTTCTGGCCCAGCCTATCTTAAGGAGCGCCTCCAGCAACACCACACAGGCCGCTTAACAAGATCAGCCTCGGATGGCCAGCCAGGACAGCTAGACTGGTGGGGACGAGGGAGAGGGCCTTTTCTGTGGTGGCCCCCACTCTGTGGAACTCCCTCCCTAGGGAACTCCGTCATGCCCCCTCTTTAATGAGCTTCCATCATGCATTAAAAACGCTGTTGTTCAGGCAGGCGTTTGGGTGGGTTAGGATATTTTAGAAAATGTTTTTATTGTAGAATGTTATTGTTTTAAACTGTTTTATTGTGTGTTGTACATCGCCCAGAGGACGAGGAAGAGGGCCCTGTCTGTGGTGGCCCCCCCTCTGTGGAACTCCCTCCCTAGGGAACTCCGCCATGCTCCCTGTTTAACGAGCTTCTGCCATGCATTAAAAACGTGGTTGTTCAGGCAGGCATTTGGGGTGGGTTAGGCGCTGAACTGCAGACCGGAAGGTCGGCAGGACAGCAGTTCGAGACCCGAGTGCCGCGTGACGGAGTGAGCTCCCGTCTTCAGTCCCAGCTCCTGCCAACCTAGCAGTTTGAAAGCAAGAAATTGCAAGTAGATAAATAGGCACCGCTTCGGCGGGAAAGGTAACAGCGTTCCGTGCACCTCGGTGTACAGTCACGCCGGCCACATGACCACGGCAGCGTCTTCGGACAGCGCTGGCTCTTCGGCTTAGAAATGGAGATGTTTAATCTTTCTAATAAAAATCACCGTGCCAGATGCCTTGCCATTAGTGTGCATCCCTGCATCTTTTCCCCATCTGGAGAAAGGCCACTAGGGGAGGGCATTTTGATGGGGAAAACAGCAGTCTGTAGGGAAGGGCTTAAATCCCATTCCTTTCCACCACTCCAGTCAAATACACAGTGCTTTGTGGTTGCGTTTCCATACAAAATAAAATGGCCAGGCTGCCCACGTCCCTGCCACATCATCACATCAAGCTGGCTCTTGTCTGACTGTCCTTTCAAGAGAGGCTGTGGTGGGCTAGTTTGACCATCAGAGGCCGCAGCCACAGCAGCTGCCACCCCCAGGTACGTGATAACTTCGGCAAATTTCACATGGGGCCAATGTCATGAAAAGACACCAAGAAACTGAGATGACAAAGTCACCCGCTAAGGCCTTCAACACCTCAGTGACATGCGTAGGTCTTGGCCGCCATTTTGGAAGGGAGGGCGCCACCTGCTGGATTCCACAGCACTTGCATGCATGCAGCACGGTTCTACCCAGGCTGCCCCTTCAGCCAAGTTTGGATGAGGCTGAAACGTTGCCCAGGGTGTCATAACAGACAAGGGATGGGTGGGTGAGAACGTGAGCGTGAAAGTGGAAAAGGAAGACTTCATACCTCGAAGGTAAAAGGGTAGGCCTGCTCACCGAGCTTCTTAATCAGACGTTCCTGGAGCCGAGTCAGGGGCTTCTTCTCCTCGGGGACAGGGGGGAAGGCCTGGATGTTGGCTACAAAAAGGTCTTTGCGAAAGGTCAGGCCCAGGACGTCCAGGTCCTCGCGGCCGTAGCGGAAGGCACAAGTCAGCGTCACAAAAACTGTACGGGAGAAGAGAGAATGCATCGCACAGGAGAAGAAAAGTGGGCAGGGAATAGATTGCAGGGGAAAATGTCCTGGCAGGTTTATTCAGCTCTTTCAAATTGTTTTATATTTTTATATGTTTTAAATCCCTATTGTAAGATGCCTTGGGTCTTTTTCTGAGAAAGGGGTCTAATAAATTTAATAACTAAAATAATTGTTTGTTTGGTTAAACTACTTGTATACTACTTGATATCACGAGATCTCTAAGCAGTTTACATAAGAAATACCTAAAATACAATAGAAAAGCCAATAGAAAAACAATATCAAATACGAAATACATAAAAACATTGCAGAAACAGTGAAAAGAATTCTAATACTAATGGTGAATGTCCAGATGCCTGCCCTCCAGTGGGCTTGCTGCGTCTGCTCTGGTCGTTCACTTTCATGGCTTGTTTTCAGCGCGTATCCCTGAACAGAGTAAGGAGTTACCTTTCCTTTCTTTTAAGTATTCTGGATCAACCAGCACAACGCCATCTGTCAGAGGAATAAAGGCAGAAATAAGGCCCGTGCCGCACGGATGCTTCTGCCCTGGATGGTTAGCCTGCGTGGCTACCATGCTAGGGAACCGTCTTAGCTCCCTAGCATGGGAGCCACAATAACTGCGGTGCGCCGGGACCGATCCACGTAGCTGGCTGCTGCAGCGATTCCAAACTGCCTGCAGATCAGAGAAACTGGGTCAGCTGACACACACGCCCCAAAACATGGGAAAGCAAATGAGCCAAAGCGATTCTGCCTTGAACATGTGGAACCAAGAGGCTTCTGGGCTGTGAATCCAAGGACAAAAGCCATCAGAACCAGGGGCCAATGTGTGGCAAAAGGCCTTGGCCTGAGGAGTCTGATTTCAGAGATGTAGCACCGGAGGAGGTGATTAGATGTTGTGCATATGCCGAAAGGACAAGTCACTGCCCCAAGGAGCGTCCAAGCTAAATGCTGATAGTGGAGGGTACTGCGGGACAGCGGGGAGAAAGGGGAGGCCAGAAGGCGGCTCCCGATACTTAGCCTTCACTTCAGTTGGGGGTGAGGACCAAGGGCTTCGGCCTGAGGCCTCAGGGGAAAGGTGGGCTTTGCAGGAAGATTTGGAGAGGTGGCATCACGTAGGTGTTCTGGGAGGCAGTTCCAAGCATACAAGGTAGCAAGGGAGAAAGAACGGAGATGTTAAAGGGAGCAGGACTTGTTTGGACACATGGGGGGGTGGAGGCAAGAGGGTCATGGGTGGGCATAGAATGGCAACTAAAGGCAGGAAGACTGGACGGAGCAAAGCCACAGAGAAATTTCAATGACCCTGCAATGTCTCTCTGGTATCCCTGATGTGAACGTTTTTCTACCAGCCCAAACCTCAACACTTCAACGCTGGGTGCCTTGTTTTGGAGTGCCACCGTGTAAGGGCAGGAGTGAACATTGGCAGGCAGAAAAAGGACTCAAAACCTCCTTACATCAGCCAAGTGCAAACATAGGCTAGTCACGGGGGCAGGGGGGCAACTGGTGTCCCTCCAGATATAGTTGGACTGCAGCTGCCATGATCCCACATTGCTGACTATGCTGCCTACAGCTGATGAAAGTTGCAGTCCAACAATATCTGGGGGGACACCAGTTGCCCACTCCTGGGCTAGTGGAACACAGTAATTACAGTAGCCAGTACACAAATTTATGTATGTATGTATGTATGCATTTATTTATTTATTTATGTATTTATTTCATTTATATCCCGCCTTTTTTCCTCTTTAAGGAACCTGAGGCAGTGTACATAATCCTCCTTCTCTCCATTTTATCCTCACAACAACAAGCCTGTTGGGCTGAGAGGCAGCGACTGGCCCAAAGTCACCCAGTGAGCTTCCATGGCTGAGTACGGACTAGAACCCGGATCTCCCGACTCCCAGTGCAGCACTCTAGCTGAAGCACAGCTCAGCTAAGGAAGTTCCGAGCCTTTTTTCTGCCTTTGAAAGTTAATTCATTTCTTTGGATGGGGAGGGGGCCAGGAGAGAATAAGAACCGGGGGTGGGGGGAGGATGTTAAATATGTGCGATCAGCTCTAGCTAGAGCCGAAAGAAGTGTGCAGTAGGGATGAGTCAGACTTTGCAAATTTCCAGGGAGGAAAAAACTGGCAATCGGGAAAGGCTTTTGTTCCCTGCCTAATGTGCAATCAAAAGAAGGGCTGTAATTAAATATTGAAAAAAATACAATAAAACACCCAACATCAACAACAGGCAGCCACAGGACTGGAGTTAATGGGGAACCGATATATCCTGCTGTTCTCAGTAATGAATCTGAGGATGCTGAGATCATCGCAAACACCCAGCAGTGCAATAAGGAATGTGTTGGCATTGGTACAACGTGCACACACCAATGCTAGAAAAATTATGTATTTACTTTATGTATTGTTACATATATATCCTGCCTTTTTTCCTCCCGCAAGGAGCCCAAGGGGGCCCCTATGGCCCTCCTCGCCCTCCTCTCCACTTTATCCTCACAACAAACCTCGCAGACCCTTGTGCATCATGAGAAAGCCTCAGAGCCTGCATCAGGTTGTCCTCTCTCCAGGACTGAGGAAGGAGCACACGTGCAGTACGATGGATCCATTTCTTGGAATTGCGCCAAGAGTTTTCCTCGTTAATATGCTGGAGACCCCCTCCCCCCTCCGGGACCATCCCAAACGCCCTCTGGATTGCTCCATTTGTCCCCAGGGCTCGGGGGAAGTCCACGCCTATTCACCATTCAGTGATAGCAACATGAAGTGGTGACCCTGCCACCGGAGAGCAGGTGGCACTGGCTGAACTTCCCTATCTCCCAACACCACACCCAGCATTAACATTTGAGTAAATAGCCATCAGGGGTTGGACCCATGCACAGATCAGCCAACAAACACATCTTGATTTAAGATGCTTGCTTCCTTGCTTCCTTCTTTTATTTACTGACTTTGCCTATCATGGAACTCAAGGTGGCACTGATGGGGTTCCCAGGCCATCTCCTATCTGGGCACCCAGCCCAGATAAGCTTCAGCAAGGGCACTGTATCACTGGCCTCCCATCCATGCTCTGGAATCATCACACTGAAGCGAGTTGATCCAAACCCTGCATCTATTGCTTGAGGACATTCTAGCACAACTTCTCGTGGTTCTGACAGCTCAACCCCAGTTGCGCTTGAAGTTATACCCAACCCCACCCAATGGCCACTTACCGACTGGATCGACGACATCTATGTTGTCCACAAAGTCCCTCTTTCCAAGGTAGACTGTGAGCTGTTCAGATGAGACAAAAACATAGGGCAGGCGTCAGTGACCAACAATGCGCAGCAGTGAGTTTGATCAAAAGCCAATTTATTTCCACTATGCTATCGTTCATTCATTTATTACATTTCTATACCACCCAATAGCCAAAGCTCTCTGGGCGAGCTCTTTTAGAAATGCACATGTTCCCTGTTCAAAATGTGCTTTTCCTCCATTCAAACAAAATGAAAAACAGAGCACAATCGAACACAGGAAACAAGGTGAGCCGAGGTTCCAGGTGGAGTTCAGAGAAGCTCAGCGATCACAAAAATTGCTTGTTCACTCATGCCTAGCTGAGTGCATTGAACGTGGGATGTCTTGTATGCAAAGCATGGGCTCAACCGCTGTCTCTTACTGTCATGCCAGAGTAAGTAGGATGTTATTAACAAGAGGGCAGAAGTGGTCTTACCTCGGATAGCTGTCCCCTGATCCTCTCCAAAATAAACTTTGATGCAAAGGAGCGCAGCTAGGAGAAGCCAACTGAGGCTAAGGGCCAACCTATGCTAAGCCCATCTTTGGATAAACTTGTAGCTCACAGATGGCCCCAAGCACCTTATGGGGGAATTCAGATGATCCTGCATCATGCTGTGCTGTACCCCCGCCCCCTGGCTTCGAGAGGCTCATCCACCTTACTCAGCATTTAGAAAAGACTGACAAGGCTTGGGGGGAAAACAGCAGGTTTTGTCCAATTCCCATTTCGTCATGGCCCAGGCCTAATTGCTTGGTGATCACCAGCCAAGAGGAGGTGTCCTGGGAGGTTTGGGTGCCCTTGTGCCAATGAGGGAAATAATGCCTGTAAATGCAGCAGAAGTTATGCTCTGTCACCTGTGGAGCTCCTGGAATGCATTGGGGGCGGGGGACATGATGACATGGCATCAACAGGGATGCGTCAGAGATGGCCTTTGTCACTGCACATGATGTCACTCCCAGGCATCAATCATATTTTATTTATTCATTTGTTAGGTCTGTATACCACACAACTGGTTGATGCCCTCAGGGCGGTTTACACTCATTAAAAAAAACAGCAAAAGGACAGCAAAAGAACCAAATGAAAAGAAAGTCAAGAATAAAAGTATCAAGGTAATACAGTATTAAACATTAAAAATATTAACAGATTAAACATTAAACGGCTGCTGGAAGAGGAAGCTCTTAACCTGATATCAACATATATAGTGATGGCCCCTGGTGGATCTCCCTGGGAAGCACATTCAATAGATGGGGGCCACTACAGAGAAGGCTCTTTTCCTGGCAGACACCTGTCACACCATTGTGGTTTGTTCGTTTATTTATTCATTTCTATACCACCCAATAGCCGAAGCTCTCTGGGCAGTTCACAAAATTAAAACCAAAGACCACACAATAAAACAATACAAAATATATAAAACATTAAAACCACAGTAAACAATACAACCAGAATAAAATCAGAATAAAACCTTGCAGCAGTGCAGGGATTTAAAATACAGATTTAAAACAGCAAAGCTAAAAGTCTAAAGAGCTAAAATGCTAAAATGCCTGGGAAAATAAAAAGGTCTTCACCTGGCACCGGAAAGAATACAATGTAGGTGCCAGGCGAACCTCACTAGGGAGCTCATTCCACAGCTGGGGTGCCACAGCAGAAAAGGCCCTCCTCCTAGTAGCCACCCGCCTCACTTCCTTTGGCAGGGGCTCATGGAGAAGGGCCTCTGACGATGATCTTAAGGTCCAGGCAGGTACATATGGGAGGAGGCGATCCTTCAGATAACCTGGCCCCAAGCCGTTAAGGGCTTTGAATGTTAATACCAGCACTTTCTCCAGCAAAGGAGATCGTTACCTTGTCGTGGTGCTGGAGCTTGAGCACCTCAATGATGCCGTGAGCTAAACCGTGAAGGGACACCCAAGATGGGAAGGTCATGGCAGAGAGGTCAGACTAAATATGATCCCTGGGGAAGGAAACAGCAACCCACCCCAGTATTCTTGTCGTGAAAACTAAATGGATCAGTACAACCAGAGAAATGTTGGTATACCATCGGAAGATGGGACTCCCAGGTCGGAAGATGGTCAAAAGGCTACTGGGGAGGAACAGAGGATAAGTTCAACTAGCCCCAGATGTGATGACACAGCTAGCTCAAAGCCGAAAGGACAGCTAGCGGCCAATGGTGCTGGTGGTGAACGACAAATCCGATGTTCTAAAAATCAACCCACCATAGGAACCTGGAATGTAAGATCTATGAGCCAGGGCAAATTGGATGTGGTTATTGGGGAGATGTCAAGATTAAATATAGACATTTTGGGTGTCAGTGAACTGAAATGGATTGGAATGGGCCACTTCACATCAGATGACCACCAGATCTACTAGTGTGGACAAGAGGACCACAGAAGAAATGGAGTAGCTGTCATAATTAATAATAAAGTGGCTAAAACAGTGCTGGGATACAATCCAAAAAACAACAGAATGATCTCAATTCAAATTCAGGGTAAGCCATTTAACATCACAGTGATCCAAATATACGCCCCAACCACAGATGCTGAAGAAGCAGAAGTAGATCAGTTCTATGAGGATCTGAAGCACCTACTGGATAATACGCCAAAAAGAGATGTTATTTTCATTACAGGAGACTGGAATGCTAGGGTGGGTAGTCAAACGACACCTGGAATTACAGGCAAGCATGGTCTGGGAGAACAAAATGAAGCGGGACATAGGCTGATAGAATTTTGCCAAGACAACTCACTGTGCATAACAAACACTCTCTTCCAACAACCTAAGAGATGACTTTATACATGGACTTCACCAGACGGTCGACACCGAAATCAGATTGACTACATCCTTTGTAGCCAAAGGTGGCGAACATCTATGCAGTCGGTAAAAACAAGACCTGGAGCTGATTGTAGTTCAGATCACGAACTTCTTATTGCACAATTTAGAATCGGACTAAAGAGAATAGGGAAGACCCACAGATCAGTTAGATATGAGCTCACGAATATTCCTCATGAATATGCAGTGGAGGTGAAGAATAGATTTAAGGAACTAGATTTAGTAGATAGGGTCCCGGAAGAACTATGGACAGAAGTTCGCAACATTGTTCAGGAGGCAGCAACAAAAAGCGTCCCAAAGAAAAAGAAAACCAAGAAGGCAAGATGGCTGTCTGCTGAGACACTGGAAGCAGCCCAAGAAAGAAGGAAAGCAAAAGGCAACAGTGATCGGGGGAGATATGCCCAATTAAATGCAACATTCCAGAGGTTAGCCAGAAGAGATCAGGAATTATTTTTAAACAAGTAATGCGCGGAAGCGGAAGAAGATAATAGAATAGGAAGGACAAGAGACCTCTTCCAGAAAATTAGAAACATCGGAGGTAAATTCCAGGCAAAAATGGAATGATCAAAAACAAAGATGGCAAGGACCTAACAGAAGCAGAAGAGATCAAGAAAAGGTGGCAAGAATATACGGAAGATCTGTATAGGAAGGATAATCATATCGGGGATAGATTTGACGGTGTGGTCAGTGAGCTAGAGCCAGACATCCTGAAGAGTGAGGTTGAATGGGCCTTAAGAAGCATTGCTAATAACAAGGCAGCAGGAGATGACGGTATCCCAGCTGAACTGTTTAAAATCTTGCAAGGTGATGCTGTCAAGGTGATGCATGCCATATGCCAGCAAATTTGGAAAACACAAGAATGGCCACCAGATTGGAAAAAATCAACTTATATCCCCATACCAAAAAAGGGAAGCACCAAAGAATATTCAGACTATCGAACAGTGGCACTTATTTCATAAGCCGATAAGGTAATGCTCAAGATCTTGCAAGGTAGACTCCAGCAATTCATGGAACAAGAATTGCCAGATGTACAAGCTGAGTTTCGAAAAGGCAGAGGAACTAGAGACCAAATTGCCAATATCTGCTGGATAATGGAGAAAGCCAGGGAGTTTCAGAAAAACATCTATTTCTGTTTTATTGACTATTCTAAAGCCTTTGACTGTGTGGATCATATCAAATTGTGCCAAGTTCTTGGTGGTATTGGGGATACCAAGTCATCTTGTCTGCCTCCTGAGGAATCTGTCTAACGACCAAGTAGCCACAGTAAGAACAGACCATGGATCAACTGATTGGTTTAAGATTGGGGAATGAGTACGACAGGGTTGTATACTCTCACCCTACCTATTCAACCTGTACGCAGAACACATCATGCGACGTGCTGGGCTTGATGAAGCCAAGGCTGGAGTTAAAATCGCTGGAAGAAACATTAACCATCTCCAACATGCAGATGATAACACTTTGATGGCTGAAAGCGAGGAGGAGCTGAGGAACCTTATGACGAAGGTGAAAGAAGAAAGTGCAAAAGCTGGGTTGCAGTTCAACCTCAAAAAAAACAAGATTATGGCAACCAGCTTGATTGATAACTGGCAAAGAGAGGGAGAAAACGTGGAGGCAGTGACAGACTTTGTCTTTCTAGGTGCAAAGATTACTGCACATGCTGACTGCATCCAGGAAATCAGAAGAAGTTTACTTCTTGGGAGGAGAGCAATGACAAATCTTGATAAAATAGTGAAGAGCAGAGACATCACACTGACAACAATGGTCTGCATAGTTCAAGCAATGGTATTCCCTGTAGTAACCTATGGCTGCGAGAGCTGGACCATAAGGAAGGCTGAGCGAAGGAAGATAGATGCTTTTGAACTGTGGTGCTGGAGGAAAATTCTGAGAGTGCCTTGGACTGCCAGAAGATCAAACCAGTCCATACTCCAGGAAATCAAGCCAGACTGCTCACTTGAGGGAATGATATTAAAGGCAAAACTGAAGTGCTTTGGACACATAATGAGAAGACAGGATACCCTGGCGAAGATGCTGATGCTAGGGAAAGTGGAAGGCAAAAGGAAGAGGGGCCGACCAAGGGCAAGGTGGATGGATGATATTCTGGAGGTGACGGACTTGACCTTGGGGGAGCTGGGGGTGACGACGGCCGACAGGAAGCTCTGGCGTGGGCTGGTCCATGAAGTCACGAAGAGTTGGAAGCGACTGACCGAATAAACAACAACACAACCAGCACCTTGTATCGGGCCCAGAAATGGACTGGCAGCCAGTGCAGCTGGAGAAGTACAGGCGTAATATGAGCTCGTTGGCCAGTCCCTGTTAACAATCTTGCTGCCCTATTTTGGACCAGCTGAAGTTTCCGGACCATTTTCAAAGGCAGCCCCACGTATAACACATTGCAGTAATCCAGACGAGAAGTTATCAGAGCATGGACAACTGTAGCTAGGCTACCTCTGTCCAGATAAGGGCGTAGTTGGTATACCAGCCTAAGCTGATAAAAAGTGCTCCATGCCACTGAGTTCACCTGTGCCTCAAGTGACAGTTCTGGGTCCAGGAGCACCCCCAAACTACGAACCTGATCCTTTAGGGGGAGTGCAACCCCCTCCAGAACAGGTTGCATATCACCTACCCAGGCAGATGAACCACCCACTAACTGTACCTCTGTCTTGTCTGGCTTGAGTCTCAGTTTATTGGCCCTCATCCAGTCCATTACCATGCCCAGGCCCTGATTCTGGACAGCCATTGCCTCACCTGGGTTTGATGAGAAAGAGCGGTAGAGCTGGGTGTCATCTGCATTTTGGTGGCACCTCAGCCCACACCTCCGGATAACCTCCCCCAGAGGTTTCACGTAGACGTTAAACAGCATGGGGGATAAAACAGAGCCCTGTGGAATGCTATGGAACAACTGCCATGGCACAGAGCAACAATCCCCCAGCATCACCTTCTGGAGTCGGCCATCCAAGTAGGAGTAGAACCACTGCAGTGCAGTGCCTCCAACTCCCCACCCAGACAACCTGTCTAGAAGGATAGTGTCAAGGGCTCCTTGGAGGCCTCTCTCAGTCTAATCCAGTAGCCAAGTCCAGACACAGACAAAGAGATTCTTTTCAAAGCTTTATTCCTCTTTTACAACTTAACAACTCTACTGTTAGCAACTAGATATGAGCAGCAGAGTGCCTATGCCCTACATTGGAACAGTTGGTCCCCGTTTGAAGGAGAATCACTGGCAGACCCTGAATTTATGGGCTAGGGAGAGTCCCTCCCCTTTTCCCGTGGATCCTCTGGGTGCCACCGTTGTTTGCGTGCCAACCGGGCACTACGCCTCTTTTCCGTGCCCTCCATTTTGCGCCGCTCCCTGCATCGGCGTTGTGCGTCCAGCAGGTCTGCTTCCCGCGCTCTATCACTCCCGGGACTGCTATCTATGCTAGGAATGCTGGTGGGAGGAATCCCTGGCAGCTGTTGGCCCTGGGAAGGATGAGCGCTCTCCTCTCCCAGGAGCAGCTCCTCTTCCTCAGAATCAGAACTACTCTGGGATTCTATGGGCTCAGTGTCCACTCTGACAGATAGCCGCACTCAGAGAAGAGCCTCTGAAGACCATCTTAGCCATCGGGCAGGGACCTAGGGGAGGAGGCACTCCTTCAGGTGGACTGGCCCTAAGCTGTATAGGGCTTTAAGGGTCAGCACCGACACTCTGAATCGGGCCTAGAACTACTAACAGTGTGTAATCATTAAGCTGTTCTGCAAAGACACAGCTAGTATGCACAGACCCAGAAATCTTTCCTGCCTTAAAGGATCCAAGATAGCAGGAGTATGGGAAAGGGAGACATGAATCAGCTAGATCAGGGGTGGCCAACCAGTGGTGGAATTTGGCTCTCAGATCAATTTCACACTGTCCCGCAGTGGCCCCACCAAATTTTAATCCAGATGTGGTCTAAACAGTTTGCTTGCGGTTTTAGCTGTGATGAAACAAAGCAACGGGTCTCCTTGGTTCAGGGACATTTTATGGTCCTGCAATCACATGAAGGCTCTGGAAAGGTGAAGGACCACTACGCATCTGCCTCCTGAGGACACCCTTCAAGGAGCACAGTTGATCCTTGGTCTCACCCCAGACCTTGACCTCCTCCTGCTGGAGAGCTGTACTCCATACCTGGATGATGCTAGCTGTATTATTAAGCCATAACATCCATGGGGGTGGGGGTGGGCACAGTCTTGGCTAGTCCTGGCCCCAAACAGAGGTGAGGAACATGTTCCGTGAACATTTTCACATACAGAAAAATGACCCCTTCATTTTTTGGCATTTTTTTGCACCCCTGGGTAAAAGGATACAAATTGTTCACAGGGGAGTTGGTGTGAGGAGAGAATGTATCCATGTTGCCAGGACAACCCCTATCAACATGCATGTTGACATTTTTAAAGCACACCAAAAGGTTAAAGAGGCAAGACTTCTCTCTGCAGAATCCATGCTGAACCTTTTCCAGCAAGACTTGTTCTTCTATATGCTTGATCATTTTTATCTTTAATAACGCTTTCCACCAATTTATCTGGAGCAGATTTTAAGCTAGCTGGCCTGTAATTTCCTAGATCCCCCCCCCTCCAATTTTAAAACAGGTATTAAGCTGGCTCCTTTCCAATCCTCCAATAAGGAGGACCAGGCCAAGAAGTTGCACATTTTTGTTAGAAAATCAACAATTTCATCGCTGAGTCCTTTCATAACTTTCAGACGGATGCCATCTAGACCCAGTGACTTGTTAGTTTTTAGTCAGTTAGTCCCACAACTTCATCTCTCGTTGCTTCCAATTGACTTGTTTCTTCAGATACCCTTCCTGCAAAATATGGCAGTGGCACAAATATCTTTTCAATATCTTCCACAGCAGAGACTGATGGAAAAAATGGCATTTGGCTTCTCTGCTGTCTCCCTGTCCTTCTTCAGCAATCCCATAATTGACGCTGCTAGCAGCCAAGCCACAAATACACCACAGCAATGGTGACAAGCAAGCATATGGTCATTTGCAGCACCAAAACATGGAATTTCCATTATGTCCTGGCCTAGCGCAATGACTCAAAACCAGGGCATGCTGCAGAAATGATATCCTAACCATGAATAAGAGATCAAGAGGGCAGTAAGGGTTCATCACCTACTTCCCCCTCTCTCCTTCCATCTCCTGAAGAATTTCCCCCTTTCCATGGTTTGTTTTAAGCAACATGTGGAGGTATGTCTGCACAGGCACTAACCATGGTTCATGGTAACCAGATTCTCTCTCTTAACCAGTGTTTGAAACCACAGATTGCAAGCCCTGGTTATCGGGATCTGCTTAGCATTGCGCATGGGCAGTGCTGATGCAAGTTAACAAGCCACAGATGTGAGGAGGACGGAGACTGTGAGGGAGAGAGCAGTCAGGAAACAGGGGGAGCTGCTGGCCCAGGAGGGGCTGTTTCTGTGGTGATTCACCCACTCTATTCAGACGCAAATTAGGATTTTTTCCTCCCTTCAGGAAGGCAAGAGATAAGCATTTCACTGGAGACCGGGGAGCTTGTTCCAAATCTTTATGCGATGCCTGAACAGAACTGTTTTGAAGCAATTGGACTACAGGGCCTGCCATATTATGCTTATCACAGAAAGGGCCCTGGCCACAAGTGGGGCTTTGGGAAGCAGGCAGGCCCTGCGGAAACCAAACCAGGTGGAGGCAGGGCTGCTTGCCGGAGCCCAGTTCTGCCCAGACCACCTGGAGAGCAGGAGTGTGTGGCTGTAGGGCAGCCTCCCCCCAGCCTGGGACCCTCCAGGTGTGTTGGACTACAATGCCCAGCATTCCCTGCCCACAGGTTTGTGCTAGCTGGGGATGATGGAGGTTACGGTCCAGCACATCCGGAGGGTGCCAGGCAAGGGGAGGCTGATGTTATTCAGCCTGTCCACATTCACGGGATTCCGCACTCCGCTCCAGCAGCTGACCCGCTTTCCGCTGAAGCCGACGCCCGTCAGCACGCTGGCGGCAGACACTCTCCCTGGGCCACCCCTGCAGCACTGAGAAGGCACGAGGCGGCACGAGTCTCTTCTGGGCAGTGAGGGAGATGTCGTACCGTTTCCACACCCCAGCGCAGAAGAGGGAAGACCACACCAGTCACCCAAAGCCCCTCTGACAGCGCCAGAGAACTTGGGGGAAGAGGAGGCTGGGTGGTGAACCTGGCAAATAATGGCCAGCTCATAAACCAAGCCAAGATTTGTGGACACACCACCCGCAACACACGCGTTCACACAAACACATGCAGTTTCCATGTGACATATTATCATCTGACTTTGCAACACCACACGCGCACAGTGTCTGAGACAACATCCTGGTTTATCTTTAGCACTAACACACACTTGCTCATCTTATGCTCGTAAATGCCCTTCTAACCCCACTTCCTCTTTCTTATCGTCAGCTGCGTTCCTCTGTTTTAAAACTTCTGGTTTGCTTGGCATCCCGTGCCTCTTGTTTACTCATTTTTCGCTCTTCTTCTTCCTGCTCTGCAGTATTTTACCTGCACCCTCCCCCTGCCCCAGTTTCCCTGCTAGATTCAATTTAAACTTCTTGGTCAGCTTCTAAATGCTCTGGCTTCTGCTTTTCTTTCTGCTCTCTAATCCCTTTACACCCGCTTTGCTTGTTTATGTTCCAGTGGTTGTTTATGTTCAGTGGTCCTTTGCTTCTTGTTAAATCCAAAGTCTCATTTGTTCTCTCTGCCTTGCAACCTTTTTCAGTTGTTATCCTGGAGGTCTGGAATCCCCTGCCGCCACCGCCTCCTCAGAGCAGAACACCTCCATCAGTTTTATTTTCCTGGCCTTTACGTTGGCCTTTTGCCAACTCCCTTCCCTATCTTGTTTCTCTATTAAGCTGTAAGCAACCAGGGCTGTCGCTAATTTATTGCACAAGGCTTGGTTCTGAAGCACTTTCAAAATTAATAACAGCAGCCGCCCACACTTTGACTCGCTCTTTCACACACAGTGTCTTGTCCGCCATCTTCCTTGGCATTTGTCAGCCATCGCTTCTCTCTGCTAAGTGCACCTTTCCCTTTGCCTTCATTAATTTATGCACACCTCCTTTGCCACATTCTCCCACATTTTCCAGACTTGCTTACATTTGTCTACCCCCTTTCAGCCACGTCGACATACTGCGCTTGCTCGCCCTCTGCTACAGTTCTGCGCCTGCGTGGTGTAGTGGCTAGAGGGCTGCACCGGGACTTGGGAGGCCCAGGCTCAAGTCCCCACTTGCCATGAAGCCCACTTGGTGATTTTGGGCCAGTCCCAGACTGTCAGCCTAACCTACCTCACAAGGTTGTTGTGAGGATAAAATGGAGACAAGGCGGAGGAAAACAAGATGGGATATAAATGTAATAATAAATAAAATAAATAAATGTCCATTATCCTCTCTCTCTCTCTCTCTCTCTCTCTCTCTCTCTCTCTCTCTCACACACACACACACACACACCCCTACCTTTTTGTCCTTCCTCTGAGCATCACCCAATCAAATAGCTTAACCTCAGCCCCTAGAACCTATTTTAAGTGCCAGAGCCCACCCTGAAACATATCCAGTGACAATTTGTAAAAGAGAAAAGCCCTGTTCAGGCACTCACCATCAACCAGTAAGTGAAAATGCACGTGTGCTAATCACGCGTTGCTGGGATGTGTGGCCAGCATATGTTGAAGGGGTGGGGCTAACTCAGTGCATGTGCTTTGGCCCTGTCACACTTTTGGTACCCACAGGCACTGAATGCTTGAAGAGAGTGCCTCTGGTCATGTGCAGAAAGCATGTCCCTAACCACAGTGCAACTACTGCCCATCCATGTGAGGCTGTCTTATCCTGAGTCAGACCATGGGTCCATCTAGCCCAGTATTACCTACTGTGACAGGAAGCGCCTCTCCAGGGTCTCTGGCCAGGGTTTTGTCTGGCCTTGCTAATTGGGATCCTTTATTTGGCAGTGCCAGGGACTGAACCCGGGGCCTTCCACATGCAAATCATGTGCTCTCCCACAAAGCTATGCAAAACCTGGGGATGCTTCCAAAATTCTTCTCTTCCAGATTTCTTCCTTGGTTCATGAAGTTTTGAATTACCTGGCCTTGATGCCAAGGGAGAACCAATACATTAGGAATTCTCAATGAATGTAATTTCTGAATTTTGTATGGAGTGCTACGTACACAGTCTGGTGCAACTTTCAGCTCACTCATGCCTTCCCCACTGCCCCCATCCCACCAACACACACAGAGATCCACACATTAACAATGCGCAAATGTGAAATGGCAATATTACGTAAAAAACAAAACAAAAAACAAGCTTGATGTGACTGTACATTTAATTAAGTTGAGGGGGTTTTTTAGCCTGAGGGTTTGGTAAACACGGCACGAACAGATTTGTCATGCAAGAATCTGTTTGAATCTGTTCATTCATACCATCACCAGATTGCTTTTCTGAACTGTTCCAAAAATGCGGGCAACATGCACATTGTTAATCTAGAGGGGGGAAAGACTGAAGCGAATGGAAAACTACGCATGTTCCAGTTCTGGAATTAATTTTACAAATTCTTCTAGTTAAAGTGCAATTCAGGAATTGCTCCTTTCAGCCTCCTTCATTTAGCCTCTGGGATGCTCCACCAAGCCCAGCAGGCCCACACCTTACCCTCAGTCCCCAAGACCAACAATGCTTGGCTGTGATATCCAGGGAGGGAGGAGGTAAAGTCATGATGGTAGGAAGAGTCTGGGATGGCACGGAGAGAGAAAAACATCTGAATAGGGCTGCATCCTGGCTCAACATTTACACATGGCAAAATGAGGCAGGGGGAAAATGATTGTCGAAGAGGCTCCAAAAGGAGGCTTACCAGTGGCAGTGGTGACATTCCTCTTGGCAACGGGTGACAGTCCTTGGCCCCCACAAGCACCCAGGAAATGAGGCTACCCCCCACCCACAGGAAAGGAGATGCGGAATTTACACCGTTTAATTCCAAGGGTGCTTGTTGGGGGGAGGGCAGAATGGAAGCCACCTAGAAGAGTGTCACAGCTGCCAGCGGAGGGAGGCGCACCAAGGCAATAAACAGGAGCGGGAGCGGGGGCGGGGGGAGATTTCAGGGCATCTTCCTATATCCCCTTTCCCAAATACTGAGAATCCCGAAAACTTTCAGCTCACACCCCATACTCCCAAATCACTGGAACACCCTCGCTCCCTGCATAATCCCCCCCCCCGCCCCCGCAAATCCTGAGAACAGTGAGACAGAGGAGCCAGGGCTCGGAGCGACACAGCACCAGCACTTGATTCTCGGGGATGCTGACATCACCTGCCAGCCCCCTCAGACCTCCCTGTTCCCCGTGAGCTTGGCTGCAGTCTTGACAGTAGCTGGGCTGGCAGACGGATTTTCCCAGCAACAGTGTATGGTTCCCCGTTGCGATGCAACGTGTGTTGGGGTGCTTGGCCCTGAATGGACCATTAGACCCACTAGCTCTACAAAAGTCAGTTTCCTGGGGGAGATGGAAACGGCTAGAAATAGTTTCTTGATCTGGATCATCACCGCTGCCCAAATTGTTGGTCTCTCCTTGGGGGCGTGGCTGCGGGGGCAGTGATGGTGAGCACCGGCACTTCTGCATTTACCACGGCGGAGGACTGGCAGCTTCCTGGCACATTCACACCACGACAAGCTGCAGAGGAGGCATGTCGGATGAGAGAGAGATGATCTTTGCCTGCCTTAGAGCAGAAGTAGATGTGCTCCATGGGATCTCCCGGTGAGAATAATGTACAAGGCATGACGGGTGCCCCGACACCAAGCTACAGAGAAGAAAAGCCTAGCTTTTCTCCCTCCTGCATGAGCAGCTGTCCCCAGTAAAATCCCCTGCTCTATTAAAGCTCCCGGAGCCCAGCTGCCCTCCTCTGGTGTGCCTGCTTGCCCTGTTCCCCTGACCCCTGCCTCCACACCCCACCCTAAGTTCCAGGGCAACCATTGTGGCTTCTGCAGAGTCGCTGGAATCCCAGGCGCTGCTCATTAGCTCCCTGACCCCACAGTTCATCCAATTAGGTTATTAAATAAGCCTCCATCTCAATCACATTTTGAGCACTCCGGCTCGGGAGACAGCGGTGTGACTCAGACCTCCGGCTGCAGAGCATCTGGAGAAAAACAACTCCGGATAAACAGCCTTGCCCGGCGACAGATCTTGAAGGCCAGGGCAGCTGATGGGTCCTTGCCGCAGATGCTGGAGGGAAGGAGATGTTTGCTGGCTGTTTTGAGAGTCAGCCTGCAAAACATCTTCTTTTGTTGAGCTGAGTCAGCTTGCAGGAAAGCAAGCCAAAGTCCAGGGACCGAGCTGACTACAGCTCAGCGAGCTCCACCCTCTGGACAGGTTCCTCTGACAACCCTACTTCCCATTGCAACAAGGCCAGGAACTGTCCCAGCTGGCTCAGCTTCCTCCTCCTCTTCCAGCCAAGGGCACAGAAACAGCAGAACAGGAATGTGCAAGTTCTCCCTCACATGATGGCAGCATGACACACCTCCCACAGATTGAAAACTCCCCTCTGCCTGCCAGTGTTGTTCAAAACTGAAAGCAGCTTGAGGCCAAACACCGAAGAGACATGGCTGACCGAATGGTAGGAGGATTCTCTGAAACCAAACCAGCCACTTCTGAAGTTCAGGCAATCGCTAACCAGGTGAGGAACTCCTCCCCTACTCCCCACAGATGTGGGGAGAGGTTCTTTGCCTGTGCCAGCAGGGCTTTTCCTCTTCTAACCCATCTGGGTCCCCAAAAGTCGGATCAAAGGCCAGCAAATGGAAATGAGGTTTCTCCGAGCTTCAGGGGCATGAGGGAACTCAGTCTAGGCCCAAGCGCATCCCCTGGGATGCACATGTTTCCCGTGGCCCAGAGAAGCTCCAGGGTCTCTTGTGGCCAAACTCTCTTCTACCCATCTCCACCCGCCCTTGAGGCTCAGACCCCCAAGTCCTTTCCTGCTCTGTGCGTCATAAGAACCAGCCTCCTTCCTGCCCTCCAGGTGAAGAGCCAGTTGGAAGAGAAGGAGAACGCGAAATACTCCGTGTTCGAGGCAGTTTCGTTCCGTCAGCAGGTGGTTGCTGGCATGAACTACATCATCAAGGTCAGTGGCCGGAGTGGGGGTAGCCAAGCAGGCCCAAACCTCTGGCCGGGGCAGGGCGGGGGGAGAGACCCAGCCTACTCCTGTCCTGGAAACATGCCACAATCTCCCTCCTGTGCCCAAGCAAGGACCTGATTCTCTCCCTTAGCCACCTCAGGCCATTGGGAACCACCCTCGGGAAGTGCAAGGGCTCGTGCTTCTTCTTCTTGAGGTGCCACTTTGGCTGGTCTCAGAAGCTAAGCAGGGTCAGCCCCAGTTAGTACTTGGAGGGGAGACCAGCCAGGAATCAGGCTTCCTGCACTGAGCAGGGGGTTGGACTCTACGGTCTTGTAGGCCCCTTCCAACCCTATGATTCTATGATCTATGATCTCCTATGATCTTGGGAAAGACACAGGTGCTCTCCATCCCATCCTGTCCCTCTTTCTAGCAGCTCCTCTTGGCACACCTGTGTCTTGTGTTGGAGGACTCCACACGCCAGCCAGCTCCCCTCCCCCCACTCTTAGTGCCCTTTCCCCACTTCCAGGATGTTCCGTCAGGTGGGGGAAGAGCACCAGGCGGTGGGTTTCTTCCACAGTTCCCCTGGGGCAGGCTGGGTGGGAACACAGAAACATCGGAAGCTGCCTTCTACTGGGTCAGACCCTTGGCCTACCTAGCCCACTACTGTCAATGCCGACTGGCAGCCATGGCTTTCCAGGGTTTCAGGCAGGACTGCTTCCTAGCCCCACCTGGAGATGCTGCTGGGGATCGAACGTGGGGCCTGCTGTGCTCCACACAGGCGCTCAAGCACTGAGCTGCAGCCCCTCCCCCTCAGTACAACAGCCGGCAGGGATGCCGTGCACGCAGCAGAGTCCACACGAGGGAAGGGTGTGCAGGGCTTCCTCCGGGTGCTGCCTCTCTGCAGCATTCTGTGGAACATTTTTTCCACCAAGGGGAAGCAGAAGGATCCAGCTTCAGTCTCTTGGGGGTTAGGAAAGACCCTCCTCTACCTGAAGCCCTGGAGGGAGAGTCATGGCTGCTAGCCAGTGTCAACAGTGCTGAGCTAGATGGACTGCAGGCCTGACTTTGTAGGAAGCAGCTTCTGATGTTCCTAGCCAGGGGCTCATTTAGGAGGTGAGGAAGGTCCAGGGAGGACAAGCCACACTGAGCGGTGAGTTCCCCCTGCCAAGCAGGGGGTGTGGGCAGCATGTGGGA
Source organism: Heloderma suspectum (assembly GCF_057233095.1). Lineage (NCBI taxonomy): Eukaryota > Metazoa > Chordata > Lepidosauria > Squamata > Helodermatidae > Heloderma > Heloderma suspectum. The sequence goes on from NC_139460.1 coordinate 4,277,533, forward strand.
GAGAGGAAACTCCGGGACAGGCAGAAATCCCCCCCCCCCGGCTGCCCATCTACATATCCAGCTCCCCACCTCTGGGGGCTCCAAGCCCTGCCAGTAGGGGGCATTCCATCTTGCTCAGATTAAAGAAGCAGTTCTGGAAATGGCTGGTCCTGCATGATATCAACTTCAGACACTCAAACAGTTGCCTTTTGTGGTTGGAATTCTAAGTGTGGACATGGGCTTACTGGGGTGGCAAGGTAATGGGGGGGGGTTCTAGCATTTTGGGGAAGGTCCTGTGAATGCTGCTTAATTTTTTCCAAGAACCTGATTTCTGAGCTCCAGCCTGGACCACCTTAAGTAACAATGGCGATGGGAACATGGCTGACCATCCATGAGCAGAGGATCTGCAAGTTCCCGCTCAGCTGTGGTTCCCAGGAGGGCAAACCCGGCTTCTAGGCAGGCGACACCCCCATATCTGTTTAGAAGTGGAATTCTGTTGAGGAACGGCCCCGCTGACCGGTCCCAGCTTGTGATGTCCTTCTCCCCTGTTGCTTCCACCACACAGGTCCGACATGGTGGTGGCGAGAGAGACCATGCCCACCTGTGGGTGTTCCAGGCCCTCCCATGTTATGGGGGCAGAGTTGAGCTCTCTAGGTACCAACTGGGCAAGATCAAGAATGACCCCATCGTCACCTTCTAGCCACAGAGGGACCTCTCTGCAGGGAGGCAAGGCGCGTCAATAAAAGGAATTTATCAGATGCATTTACACCTGCGTGTCGTCCACAAAAGCTGATGCCACAATAAATGTGTTACTCTCAAAGCAAGACATTCTGTGTTTTTGCTGCAACAAACTAACAGAGCTGCTGCCGCTGCTGCTACCCCTCTGCCAATTGTCAGAGAATCTCCCCCCAGGTGTTCAGGCACAGGCGCTCCACCAAGCCGCCCTTTGCATGCAACAGTCCCTCCACCTACAGAGAATCAAGGGCAGGACCAGGCTCACCACAAAGCACAGCAGGAGACTCCAGCACCGGGGGGGGGGGGCACTGTCCTCGCTCTCTTCCTCTCACTGGAGGAGCGGGTGGAACGCCAGCTCCAGGTCCGGGAGACCCTTGGGCAAGACACCCTCGATGCCCCCTCGCATACAAAGCCTCTCTTTTCACCCCATTCTCACTACCTGCCTTTGTTCCTCCTCCTCTTTCTCACCACTGCTACCGCTTGCTCGCCTGGCAGGCGGAGAGCTTACGCCAGTGAGCAAGCAAGCCAGGGAAGAGCCCTGCTGGATCAGACCAAGGCTCCATCTTAGGGATAACCCTGCCTCCCCGGCCAGGCTCCTTAATGGCTGCCCCACAAGCAGAACTCCAGCAGGTGATCCTTCTCCAACACTGCATTGCCGTGGTGAGGTGAAGGTGCATCAGCTGAACTTCTGGCTGAATTTCTGTCTTGCCAGCCGCTAAAGTTGCAGCTGCCCTGCCAGAGGAAAGGGTAGCAAATTCAAGATTCTAACAAATCAAAAGGAGCTGAACCAGGAGAGGAAACACTCAAGAGAAATGTGGCAGTCTTAGCCAAACGTTATCCTCTTGGCACGGAGTTACAAAAATAAGGGTTTTTTGGGTTGCAAAATGCGTGGGGTTTTCCACGCCCACCTCCCTTCTCTGGCAGAGTCATGCTGTGGAGTAGCTCATGTCCCTTATTTCAAATTCCTTTAACACTCCTAAAAATAAAAATGAAACTTTACCATTTTGATCCAGCAATATCAGAGTCGAGGCAGCACAATGGCAAGAGTCAGGGAGTGCTGGCCAACGGAGTCTTCTCTTTCCATTGCAAAACTGAATCATTAAAATGTTGAAAGCAATCTCCCTGGCCTTGCTGAGTTTGCAAAGCAACTCCTTCAGCCCTTGACCGTCTTCCCTGGGCCAATCTGAACCTGCATCCCCCCTCTTACAGGAACTCAGTGGGAAGCATACTGGGGTCGGGCGAGGCAGCGGCAGGCTCACTTAGCTGCTTCTTGCTGGCACTCTCTCTGTCAGCATCAGAGTGGCTGCCTCCGATGAAAGGGAGCTGGCAGAAAGGCACTTAGCCTGCTGGCGGGGCGAAAGATGGAGAGAACCGTACTCCGATTCATCGGTTGCTGGGCAGTAGGAGAAAGATGGAGACTCAATAAAGAGGGGAAATGCTGGGACATCAGAAGCCTCTGTGCCAGACCAGATCTTGGTCCCAAATGCCAGTTCTTAGGTGCAATTCAGTAGGGATGTCCAAGAGCTTCGTTTCTGTTTGCAAATCATGCAAGCGTGTCCCATTCAAAATCACAAGCATGAGCAGGAGCACGCTTCCCCCCTCCCCAGAAATGTCTGCAAATTCCCAAATGCCGGCTGGGGGCTGCTAGTAGTCATAGTTCAACATATCTGGAGAGCACCAGGTTGGGGAAGAGTCTGACTGCTCATGGAGATGGCTCATCAGGTGCAGCAGGGGGCAGGTTGAATGCACGTTCCCCCTTCTCAATACAGATGTACCTTTCTTGTGTAGTAGAAACTGTTTCTTCAAGTTATTTCATCTGAAAGTGACGCCACCCACCCAGGCCACGCCTCCAAGCTGCAAGCCCCGCCTCCACGTTACCTGTCCTCCATATTAACCTGTACCATTTTCAAAAGAAAATGATGGTTTGGTGGCATTGCCTTTTTTGAAAAGGTGCATTACGACACATTTAAACAGACACACATCCTGTTTCTTTTCTGCTGCTGCTTCCTTCATTTCTCAAAAGAGCAGCCATTTTTTCTCAGAATGCCTCAGAAATCACAGAATTCCAGAGGATGGGCGGGGGGGAGTGGAGATAGTGGCCATCAAAAACAAATGGTGGCCATCAGTGCCGGCCACCATTCCCCTACCCCCCAGAATGGGCATTCTGGGAGGAAAAGGGGGCTGCCAGCTGGGAAGAAATCCCTCAACACCACTGTTGCCACTGAGTTCACTGAAGAGGCCACGGCAGCACACCCACCGAAAAAGCCACCCGGCCTCCCTGAACTTCCACCCGCTGCTGCTGGCATGCCAAAATCGCCTCCCCATTTTAGCCCTGCCCTTGAACTCAAGGCAAAACTTCTAAATGTGGAACTCTTGCTCAGACTTGCTAACCCGTATGCTACTGGCTTATTCACTTTGGATTCACTGACCCTCGAGTGCAGATTTCACAACTTGTTTATTTATTATATCCTGCCTTTCCTCTGAGGAGCCCAAGGTAGGGTACATGATCCTCCTCCTCTACATTTATCCGCCCAACAACTCTGTGAGGTAAGTTAGGCTGAGAGTCAGTGATGGTCCAAAGTCACCCAATGAGTTTCACGGGCGAGTGAAGGCTAGAACCCACGTTTCCGGAGTCCCAGTCTAACACTAGACCCGCTACACCACGCTGGGCCTCAATGAAGCAGCCTTTGACTGACTAAGGCCACGGGTCCATCTAGCCCAGTACTGCCTGCTCTGCCTGGCAGTGTCAAGCACTGACTTCCCAATACTGAGGCCTGAGTTTCAGTAAAGCTTTCAGTGCCATAATTCCAGTAAGTAGCTTTAAGCCTTTGCAGTCCCAATAAAGGTCCGCGGATAACAGATTGCAACATAGCGCCTTGACCAGGATCAGTTTATGAGCATCTCAACAAAAGACCCAATCAGCCTTGGGTTCAGCTCACAGAATAAATCCAAACGAGTTTAAAGTTCCGGTTAAAGCAGGAAGCTTTCCAGGTCACAAAGACATTGCTTCCAGCAACCTCTGCCGCCGCTTGCTCTCGTTTAAATACAGGGAGCGGCCGCTAAAGAGCACTGCCAGACATTCTATCCTGGCAGGGAAACCTATCTCACAAACACGTGCTGTGCCTCGCCAGGCACCTCCGTTCCATCTTCTTCCGTTGACGACGCACCTTAGGACACACCCCAGAAGCCTGCTCTCCTGCAAAGTCCTCTCCCTGCTACCTCGTTCCCATGGAAGCCATCCCTGGTCAAAAAGCAGAGGCCTCTGTCAAGGTCAGGTCTCTCAGCTGTGGAAGACAGGCCATATCAGCATCCTGAGTCTCACTCCCTCCTGGCTCATAACCAGGTGGGAGGCCTGGCAGCACTGAATTCTCAGGGGCCTGGCTTCCCATGGCTGCGCCTGGCTCCACAGAACCCCTGTCTGACTCAGAATTGGTGTCACAGGCTATCGCTCCCCCTGGACTGGGACAAGTTACGATTACATCCTGCCTTTCCTCCAAGAAGCCCAAGGCAGTCCACATGGACTCCTTCCTTTCCATTTTATCCTCACAAAAACCCTGTGACATAGGTTAGGCTGAGAGTCAGTGACTGGCCCAAAGTCACCCATGAAGCTTCATGGCCAAGTGGGGACTAGAACCCAGATCTTCCAAGTCCCACTAACCACACTCTAACAACTATTCCACACTGGCTCTCAATGAAGCAGGCTTTGACTGATTAAGGCCACAGGTCCATCTAGCCCAGTATTGCCTGCTCTGCCTGGCCATGCTGGTCTAGATGGACCTGTATTTACATGATCCTTCTAACTGGAGATGCCAAGGACTTCCCTTCTGCACACCAGCAGATGCTGTACCACAGAGCTATGCCCCTCCCCTGTAACTTGGAAAGCCATTGGGTTAACATGCATAAGAAGGAAAATGCTTCCCATTTGGACCTGGGATTTTCAAAATGCAGTCTTTGACATGAGATTCACATGAACCAGCCTTCTGCTGAGTCAGCCCATGTAACCCAGGACTGTCTGTGTCGTCTTACTGGCAGAAGTTCATCACGAGACTTTCCCTGCCCTGCTGTCTGGGAACCGTCTAATGGGAGACAGCATGGGTTGAACCTGGGACCCTTTGCAGGCAAAACAGATGCTCTACCACCGAAATCAGGATTCGAGGGAACAAAGCTGGCACAGCCATGGTGCGAAGGGCTAGGCTAGAAAGAAGTACTGTGACGGCAGCAGGTCTATACGTCAAAACAGCAGAGCCACATTAGGGTTGAAAAGCACATGAACACCCCTTCCTAAGGTGGCTCAGACCTTCCTGCACCACCAGGCCTTTTACCTATTTTAATTCCCACCTGCTTGTGGATCTGTTTTATTGGCTTGCTTAAATGCTCTGTTTTTTGTTTGTTTTTAACAATTCAATTGTTGTTTTAATGTTGTAAGCCACATTGAGGCCCCTTTTGAGGACCAAAAGACAGCACATAAATGATTTTAAAAATAAATACTGCAGACCATTTTCCATTTTACTGACTTCCCTCCCCCTTCCTCACACCAAAGAAATACAAAGAATCAACAAAGAAGTTCAGCTTACCTTCCCGTTGGGGCTGGCCTTCTTGAACACTCTGCAAAACAAGGAGGGAAAGAAAAAGGTGAGTGAACATCGTAAGAGGTGTTCCTTGCTCCAATTCAGCAGTTGTTAACAGGTACACAAATCTATCCACTGGAGGCTGGTGGCTCCGATGTCAGTGGGGCAGTGCATCCGCTCTGGGTTTCAGTCAGAATTCTAAAGAAGCTATCCAAGGTGTTTCTTTAAAGTTCTGACTAGTTGTGACTGAAACCCAGAGTGGATTCAATGCCCCACTGACATCAGAGCCACCAGCTTCCACTGAATCTACCTATCTGTCATCTATCTAAAATTATTTCTTGGCCACCTTTAAAGGTGGAACCCTTTGTGCACACAGAATTCCCTGACCTCTTACAACATCACCACTGAATTCAGAGGAGGGGCTCAATTCAGTCGACAGGTACACTCCTTTGAATGTCCTGGTCAACTCCCTTCCTTGAACTGATGGACAGAGTGCCAGCCACACAGGAGCCAGCTGTACCTCAGAGCCATGGATATATTTTCTCTCAGATTCTCATTTTTCTAGCTTTTAGTTTGTTCCTCCCCATTTCTGTATCTTTTGTGATTGTTTTAAAAAGTCCACTTAGAAATTGGTATGCATTTCCCCTAACATGTACATTTTGGAGCACACTTTCCCCAAACGCATGCATTTATTGTTGGGAGAACTGCGTCATGAAATCTGGAGAAGCCCAAGTACAGAAGGTCAATGGTGTGTGCCAATTCGCATACTGATTCAGGAAGTCCATTTCTGGTAAGTTCGCATCAAGATGCAAACTGAGCAGTATCCCCACCCCCATCCCTACTCAGAGCATACACAGACATCAAGGCAAGGCCGAGCCCCCCCCCCGCCCCCCCGCACAGGCAACACAATTTTAAGTGGTTCAAAGCAGCCACATAATTTAGTGCGTCCGCTCAGCAAAGATGAACAGCGATTGTCCACAAGGGAGCAGCCCAGTGGTGGACTTTGCCAGCCTGTGCTCTGATAGCCCTGCAGCGGCTCTGCCTGAGGGAAGCTGTGCTCACAAATCTATTGGTCTTCTGGCCTTTAACCCTTTCAGACATGAAGACATGGGATACAGTCACAAACACAGCTGTTGGAGCAGAATGTTAGGTTTCTCCCATCTTGGACATGCCTGTCTTCTGGTCTTAATATCAGGAAAGAATGGGGTGGGTGGTGCAGAGACTGGCTGGCATTGGCCATTTCACTGGACCACAATCCTGCCTGGTAGGGAAAATGAACGGGGTATGAGAAGGGCAAGCATCTGGCTGGATAAGCAAGCACAGCGATCACGTCCGGAACTCTTCATCGGTAAGTCAGTTAAGGGAACAATCCTATGCATGTTTAGACAGAAAAATGTTCAACAACTCCCAGCATTCCCCAGCCAGCACAGGTGTTGAAGGCAGGGCTGGACCAAGCCATTTTGCTGCCTGAGGCAAAGAACAAGATGGCGTCCCCTCCCATTCCATGCCCAAAAGCCAATGGGCTGGCAGATGAAGCTTACTTCAATACTGGAATGGGACAGCTTCCTCCACTGCATCTGAAGGCAGCAGGCTAGCTTGGGGGGCACGAGGCAAGCCACTGGGCCACAGCCCTCTCCTCCAATACTTTCCTGCTGCCTCCCAGCATCTGCTGCCTGGAGCGACTGCCTCGCTCTGCCTAGTGGTAGGGCCAGCCCTGGTTGTGGGAAGTTTTTCTGTCTAAACGTGCATACAATTGCACCTAAGAAATTGTGTGGGTTTTTTTACCATTGGAGCTTCCCTCCAGGGTTACTGAGCCATCATCACAAGTAATTGCTTGCCCACTGCCCCAGCTAGCATCTCAAATGCCAGCTCTGATTCTCCCTCATCCGGGAATTCTCAAACTTTGCTTCAAGAGGGCATGCTGAGAATGTGCTCAGACTTATTTCAATAAACGGATGGAAAAGCTACGGCCGGGGTGTGTGTGAGAGAATGATTTGCCCTTCCGGCAAACATTTCACCTTTTGTGGACTGTGGGAATAACATTTGCTCCGAACTTTCTTTTTAAAAAAATGCACAACTACAGAGTGTGCTGTTATATGCAAGCCCTGAACCAATTGCCCCCACCCAATTTAGTGAGTTTGCTTTACATATGTAGATATTCTGGGTTAGCACAGCAGTTCTGCAGATGGATAGAACATAGACATCCCCAGCTGGGGCAACAGGAAAAAAGGAGCACACGATTCCTACAACACCCACATCAGAGTAGTAATGAGAAATTCAAACAGCCGCTTCCATTTGTCCTCCTCTCCGGGAGCGTGGTGAAATGACAAGCAGGAGAAAAACGAGCATGCCGTGCCAGTGGCAATTCAATTAGTCCTCATTACTGCTACCGGAAATAAGGACAACTTTGAAACCCTCTCTGCCTCTATGTCTCAGTCTCTCTGTCTGTCTGTCTGTCTGTCTCTCTGGAATTTTTGTTCCTCAGTTGCCACCGCCTGGACCTTTTAAGCAAAGGTATAGTGAGAGAGAGGAGCAAGCAGCTACCAATGGGAATAGAACACCTAAAAATTCTGCCCCCCCCCCGCCCCAGTGTTCATTTAATGTATCATTCTAAGCTGTAGCTCACCTTATCCTGAAGATTCAGGGGAGCGATTCAGCACACATACTTTTTAAGTATTTCCATAGCTATTTATTTACTACCTTTCTATGCAACGTTTCTGTCAATAAATGTTTAACTGAATGGCTTGCAATCTAATTCTTCCCCCGTTTACCCTGGCATCTGGTTCCCACACCTTCCTGTGATCTCCCCTGTATTGAAATATGGATTGTAAGCCCTTTGGGGCAAGGACCTTTCCTCTCGTTCTCTGTAAAATGCCATGCACACCAACAGCACTAACTATATAAATAAAAATCGACACAATACTAAAAGAAAAAGGTAAGGAAGACGAAAATAACTCAATTCAGGAGCCAACTCCTACATAAACATAGGGCAGAAATATATAGGTTTGGGTACTTGTTTACAAAGCCGTAAACAACCCAGGACCAGGATACTTAAAAGATCGCCTGATCCCCTACCAGCTGGTTTGGTTGCTCAGGAGATTCCCTTCTGGTGGCACTCAAGATTTTGGAGGTCTAGTCCATCATGGCTGGGAATAGGGCCTTTAGCATTGTAGCTTCCCACTCCCTAGAACTCCCTAGCACTACAAATTAGGCAGGTGTCAACTCTTTTCCAAGAGGCATTCCCAGGAAAAGTAATCTTGTCCTCTGTATGAAGATGTAAGAAGAGCCACGCTGGATCAGACCAAAGGTCCATCTAGTCCAGCACTCTATTCATACAGTGGCCGACCAGATGCCTGTGGGAAACCCACAAGCAGGACATGTTTGCTTGTCCCACAACAGCACTCTCCTGCCCATGCTCCCCAGAAACTGGCATACAAAAGCATACTGGCCCTGATACTGGAGATAGCATATAGCCATCAGGACTAGTAGCCATCGATGGCCTTGTTTCTTTGTATATCGCTTAGAAATGACTTTAATGTGTTTCATAAATATTGCTAAACAAATGAATAAACAAACTATATATTGTTTGTTTATTCATTGATAGCATGGCAGGGTAGCCCCATGTTGAGTTTGCTCTTGCCCTCTTCATAACATGTCATCCATCCATCTTCTGAACCCATCACATCATGAGTGTTTCACCCACTCCCACCACAGTACTGCCTCCCACAGGCCCAGGGGGTAGGGGAGGGAAAACGTACAGCATGATTATGCCAGGACATGGGGTACCACAACTTACAGAACAAGTGGAGGTAAACTCAATGCAAGGCTGCCATTTTCAGAGGCAGTTCTGTGTTTCTTAGAACAATATCTTCTAAGGGTGCTGGAGGAATTGCTTGACAGCAATCCTATGGTCCCCGGAGCAACATCCTGGGAATCATAGGATATTGTGGATTTCCCCTCCCGAGGCCGTAGACACAGCTACCATGTCAGGAGGGGAAACTGAGTGGGGATTTCCACCCACCTCTCCCAGCCACCACAGAAAGCACCAAGGTGGCTTTTCTTCCAAGGATACAACAGCATCCTTGGAAGAGGTCAGGAAGGGCTAAAAGGAGGCACGCTGGTGAGCGGGGAGGAGAGGGAATGGACAGGATGCGGAAATGCTGCATCCACAAGACTCTCCTTTCCTTGCCCTGGCCCAGGTGAGGAAGTGGCCTGGATGGGCTCAGAGCTCCATCAGAGGAATGGGGGTCTGTGAAGGCCCCTGCTGCTCTTCTCACGCTGCCTGGCCAGCACAGCATGGGACAGATGGAGGGCTCCATCTCCTCTGTCCATACAGCATCAATCCCTTAGGATTGCAGCTGAAGGGTCCAAGTACGAACTGATCTGATCTGCACCTCCTAGATCTGAACTCAGCTTTCCACTGGCTTTTGCACTTCACAAAAGTTCTAACACAAGTCTTGGCTCAAAAACTATTAAGATGTCTTTTAAAATGCCTATTTTGATATAAAATACCCACCTACCTGGGAGTAAACCCCACTGGACTCAATGTGACTTACTTCTGAGTAAACATGGCTCGCATTTTAAGAGAAAATATGCATAGAAATATATACTTAAATGCAGATGTTCATTCAGATTTTTTAAAGTCTCAGATTAAATCAAAAACGGAGCAGAAAAGGCTTATGAGTGAACACGTGCTAAGGTGATATGCACTGGAAATAGACTGATCCGTTCATCACTACCACCTAGTTCTTCCTGGAGAGATATACTCACACTAACAGTGACACATGGCAAGTAGTTAAGAATGCCCCCCCTCCGCCAGCTGGATCTCGATCATCAAAAGAAAAGTTTCACTTTCTGAGAGATGCTCCAGCAGATATCCAAAGGAGAAGAGAATGCCAAAGAGAATGCCTTTCTATGCGCCTTTGCTGTCTAAACACAGAGCATGCACAGTATCGCTCGGGGGGGGGGGTGCACTCGACTGATGATAGAGATTGCGATGGACAACATACAAGCTGTTTCTTTGGATGGCTTGGCCCCCAGTGGAGGCTGGTGGCTCCAATGTCAGTGGGGGGGTGAAACTGCTCCAGATGTCGGTCAGAACCAGTCAGAACTCTAAAGGAGCGATCCAAGGTGCTCCTTTAGAGTCCTGACAGGTTCTCACTGAAACCTGGAGCAGATTCACCACCCCACTGATATGAGAGCCACCAGCCTCCACTGTTGGCCCCAGACTGTTTATAGATGAAGACAGTGCCTCGGATCGTACTCAGAAGAAGGCCACAGGGATGCAGTGCAAACCCTACAGGACTGATGTGCAGTGAGGGCTGGTGTGGGAGCTATGCAATTCCTGAGTGCACCACACTGCGGTGACCGAAGAGCAAGGCAAGGCACAGATTGTACAGTCCCATGGCAGCCCCTTCCGACCCATCTTTCATATTGCCCTGGGGCTGGCTGTGAAGGGTCAATCATGCCCCATTCAAGCATGTGGAAGGAGTGGCATCCCAGAGCTGCAAGAACAAGCCAGGATGATTAATTGAGGATCAGCACAGAGGACAGAGTTTCCCGGGGAAACCAAAGCACTTTCCAGCACGTCTGTGGGGGAGGACATGCCAATCCAGTGACCAGGGAGACTGGAATATCTTCTAGCTCATCTCCAGCTGTGATGGGGCAGGATGTGCCAGATGGGTTGATGTGGTGACTGGGACATGTGCTTGTGTTCCTACAGGACCTGGGGCATTTTCAGGAGCTGAAGATTAGAAGAAAGCATGACCAGGAGCCTGAAAGGGACCATGGGAAGCAGTTAAGGGGGATTCCCCCATGGCTTCCAGGCACTGGAAGAGAACACGGGAAGCAGTTCAGGGGGATTTCCCCATGGCTTCCAGGCACTGGAAGGGAAAATGGAGGGAGAGAAGGATGGTGGGTGGCAGCAACCCCCTGCCTCATTTGGCAGCCACAGGAACAGGCTTGGTCCTGACACAGACACTGTCCAAACTGAAATATATGGTCTCCACTGGTGAGCTGGCAAATGTATCTGTGGTTTGCTGGCAGTACAGATGCTGCGATGCTGCACCTCTCTGCACAGCAGCAGGAGAGATGAAACTCGGCAACTCCTGGCCTCTGCACCACTGCATTGTCACAAACAGGCAATCACTTTCAGAGACTGTTTTATTTAATTAAAGAAGCATTTCTAAGCTTCCTTTCCATAAAAACAAACTTTCACCAAGACAGCAAGCCATAAAAAGTTAAAATCAATCCATTTATAACATATGTGTCAATGTCAAAAGAAACCCAGACACTAAAGCCACAGTAAAAGGAAACCAACAACAAAACAATATAGAGTAATACCAGCAAAACAAAAAAAAACAAAAAAGATGCAAGCAGAGCAGTCAAATATTCACCACCCAAAGCTTGGGAGAATAAAACTGTCTTCACCTTGTGGCTTCACACAAATGAGGGAAGTGCCAGGTCAGCCTCCCTGGAGAAAGCATTCCATAATGAGGGCACCACCAATAAGAAGTCCATTCCCCAGTTGCCACCTGCCTGACATCGAAAGACAGCCTCTGATGAGGGTCGTAATGAACAGGCAAGTTCACGTGGGATTTCTTAAGCATCGCCACAAAGACGTGCATTTTTCTGTGCCTGAATCGCCTCAAGGATGGGCACAGATAAATGGCATCTCTCCCTCTCTCCCCCATTTTCTCGAAAAGCAAATTTAAGTTGGATATAGGCACTCTAGCTTCAGGATAGGGGAGTGGACATCCGTCAAATAAAAATATACCAGTAAAAAGAAAAAAGAATGTTGAAATAGAAGAGTGTTGCTCTTGAACTTTCTTTCCTTTGGAAAGAACTACGCAAGTGCGCATCCACTCAAACAGATAAGTGACTGCTGTTAAGTAGGAAGATACCAATGATTTTTTTAAACCCTTTTTAAAAAAATCCCCAAACCGTGAGATACAACATGGGCTGAGAATCACGTTGTTTGCCACCAGTGATGCCACAGGCACTATCCAACAGACACTACCCATGACACAGTAGCATGGCAGTGGTACACCACTGAGGGCAGGAGTGCTGCTTGAGCTTCTTAAGATTGGGGGGGCGTGGGTTTAGGGAGTGCCTCCTTTGGGCCACAAAACCCCAAAGGAAAAACTGGTTCACCGCCCGGGGAGAGCTGTGCAAGAGGAAAATTACACTCGGCATTCCAGGCAACTCGAGGGGGACAAATGCCGATCTCTGGCAAATTTATCCTCCTGACTAGCACTATGATTCCTTGCGTGGGGAACTGTTGTGTTCGACTCAGCTCTGGCCATGGCACTGCCTGATCGTGCCACCCCGCGATCCCTTACCGCTTCGTTAAGTCTTCCGTAACCATGTTCCTGGAGAATCCGTTTGTGCCTTTGAAACATCCAGGGGATTTGTCAGCCGAAGCTCCCTGCGCCCCCTTCATCCGGACTCGGCTCAGCAGCCGAGCAGCCCGCAGCCCACTCGGCAAGGCAAGGCGAGAGTGCGTCTCCTTGCACAGCTCTCCGGAGCACCTCGCTAGATCCACAAGAAGCTCGTGACTGGAACGGCAAGGGCTACCGTTCCAGGCATCACACCGTCCTTGCTACATCTGTGGGGAAGCACTGCAGCCACAGAGTGGAACACAAGCAAACAGCAACACACAGGCGTTCAAATGGTTTCCTGAGCCTCAAAGAGAGCGCAAAGGAAATCCAGCTATTATACATTGCCCAGCTGCTTCCAGTAATGTAAAAACAAATGACCCAGCTGCAGCCAAAGATATGGCTGATTGTTTCCAAATCAAGCAGCGAATCTGCAGCTCTGCAGCTCATCATGTACAGCTGTTCTCGCTGCTCTTTGTGTCTCCCAGTCCGCCTCTCTGATGTCTCCCTCTGGTCTTCTCTTCATGCCTCTGGACCACTCCTCCCGATCCAAATTCCCTAAGCCCCCCCTGCTTCTTCTCTTGGCCTGATGCCTTCGTAGCACCTTCTCTGCTAGGCCCATACTTCTATTCTTTCCTTTCTAGGCTCTTCTGCTTCTCTGAGATCAGAGCAGCACAGCCAATGACAGCAAGAGAAATTGGGGCGACTCAGCTAATCACTGGCCAGAGCGTGACCACCATGGTCAGCAGAGCCTTTATTACTTTAGAACTAGGGGTGCTTCCAAATGTCTACTGCTCTTGTTTCCACAGTGGGAAATGAATGATTCCCTGAAATCTTCAGTTAGGAAAGATAATCTAAAAAAATAAATCTTCCGTCAGAAGGATCAGGCAGCAAGTGCTGTGAAATGGCCCCCTCTCGGCCCAAGACCCTGGTGAGGCACTGCCACTCTGGGCTAGAGGGAACAATAGAACAATAGTCTGAGCTAGGATGAGGAAACTTCCTATATCCATCTAGCCTGGTATTAATTGTATTTATTTATTTATTTACACCATTTTCAACCTACTCTTCAGTCGAAAAAGGCTCCCAGAGCGACTCACAAAGATTAACGTTAAGACAGCTCCTGCCCTTAGGCTTACAATCTAAAGGACATGACACATAAGGCAAGGGGACAGGGAGGGAGAAGAAAAAAGCAAATCTCAGACCCCAGTTCTTAGTTTCAAAGTTCTCATAGGTGTTCCTTCTGACAGGCAAGGGCAAAACAAGCTGCCTGCAGCCATTCCTTCTCTGGCTGATGTATTGAGGCAGGATGGTCTCCCCTTGCTGCGATGTTCTTCCTGAGAGGCAAGGGGTACAGCTCCCCAATGCCCCTTCAGAGCGGGAGTGACCACTACCCTGACTGGTGGTGGTGGCTGCCCAGAGTCTTTTCCATTACCTGCTACTTGAGCTCCCTTTAGCTGGAAAAATCAGGGATCGAAGCAGAGACCTCCTCAGCGCAGAGCAAGTGCTGTACCGCTGGGCTATGGTGAATCGAACCCAGGCCCTTCACCCTGTCTCCCAAGGTCACACAGCAGGACGGCTGCGTATTGCCAAACACAGCCTCCCGGCTTGGAGGTCGACCCCTCTGCTCCATGGCTGTAGCTTGCCAGCATGAAGCGCTCCAAGGCGGCGCCAGCAATGTCAGTTCACATTACCCTGGTCCTGTCACCATCACCCCCAGCGTGTGCCTGGGCATCCACGGGTGTCTCTTGCACTGACACAGGCCCCTGGGGTGTTTGGAAGCAGTAGGACGAGTAGCCGGCTGCTAGGAGTGGCTATGCTGACTGTGTAGATGCGTGCAGGAGCACAGGGCTTGTTAAATTGCCAAGAAAATCGATGCACAGAGACACAGATCAGTGCAATAAAGTTAGCACCTCCAAACCAGGACAGGCTCTCTTGTGCCTGCAATTTCCTTGCCTCTGTGATGGCCAAGAACCAAGAAAGGGGCAGGAAACCTTGGGGCCATGGGCACATTTGGCAATTTGAAAGACTGTCCTGGGCACCACCACAAATGGCTGCCATAGGAGGCATGGAAAAGGACAAGTAACCTGCCCAAAAGACTGAGTACAATAAGCCCCAACACACTAAACAATTCCTTTGAACCCACCGTTTTCAGCACCAACAGAAGCCTATTTCACAGTGATCGCAGCTGCCAGTAAGAAAATGGGTTAATTTAAAAATAAAAGTGGGAGGGGCAGGGCACCTTCCTGGGTGCCAAGAAAGGTGTCCGGGGGCACACTGATGCCCATGGGCACCACGTTGCCTACTACTGCCCTAGTGGGCCAAAGAACACAGATCAGATGCTCACCCACGGGGCAACACAGTAGTTGTGTAAATAAAATACCACTACGCAGACGAGAACAGGGAAACGCAAAGGCCCAAAGACCTGGGAACCACTTCCAGAAGGGTCGCCACGTTCGCCCATTGCAGCCAAAACAACAGCAAAGAGTCCTGTAGCACCTTCAGTACCAACAGTGTATGATGGCGAACGTTTTCCTGGACTAGAGCCCACTTCATCAGACGCATGGAAGCCAAAGGCATGGCGAAGCCCACTCCATCTCCACCCTGCCACACGCATACAAATCCCTCCTCTCCAGACCTAGGAGAGTGGCCAGGCTTTGGACTGTCCTACATGGGTGTGCCAGGAGCAGGAAGCACAGGAACTGGAAACTCTTGATGCCTGGATTCCCCATCTCTCTGAGTGCTTCCCAGTAACAGCTCACCAGTTCTGCAGTAAGCAAAAGCACTGGTCCACACCAGTAGGATTCATTTGGCTTCACTAGCACAGGTGGACTCCATTTTAGTTCCTGCCAGCTTGAGGCAAGAGCAGCCTCACATTCGCCAAGAATGTGAAACAACCCAGGACAGGAACTGCACCAAGATAAAAAGGCCCAAGCATCCACCAGACGGTTGCCAGTCCATTATCCTCCCTGTTCTTGCCAACACCGCCCCAATCTATTCCAGTCAGTGGTTACTACAGTGTCAAATGATATCCCAGGGATGAAAGGACACTCAGAATCTTTCAGGGAATGTTCAGTTGCACAGCACAGTGGCAGGGTTTTTTTGGGGGGGGGGCAGCGGCGGGGGAGACAGCAGTGTGATCAATGGCCCAATCCCAGCCTTGTGTTGCTCCTTCTGTAGACCCAGGTCAGAGAGAACTTATTTCCTTTATATCTAAGATTTAATATCCTGCTTACTGACCCAATGGATTGTCATAGCAACTTACCCCCCCCCCCAAGAATCAAACAAATGTAGAGTAAAAACCATTAAAACAGGGGTGCATAACCCTTTCGGCCCTGAGGGTGTGATGTTGGCTTGGAGGTCGAGGGCAGCATACGTGTATGTGCGCACACATATCCCAGCAATCCTGATAGAGCGTGCTCTTTCGTCACTGGCAGAAGCAGCAGGGAAAGGTCAATCCGTATGAAGGTCTCTGGGGGACGGAGCAGAGTACAGGCGGGAGGGGGCAAATTCAGTAGCAGCGGGAGGAAGAGGGCACCTTTGGGGCACTGCAGAAAAGTGGGGGGTAGCCAGGAGGCTCACATCAATAAAACCCAACTCCGGTTCAGTAGCCAGAAGCCCTCCAGAACACAGTGGGGTCTAAAAGCCTGAAAGGAGCCAGCCAAGTGGGCTTCCCATGGTGGGGAATGCCACAAGGAGCACATCACCGTCAAGAAGGCCTTTGCCCGGCAGTCGCTCCTCGTGCTGCGCTCAGTGAGAGCTTGGAAAAGAGGCCTCCTTGGCAGATCTTGAAGCATGGGGAGGGGGACGCGCCTGCGGGACAAAGCACCCCCTCAGGTCATCTGGATCCAAGCCGTTTAGGGCTTCGAATGGCAACATTTGAATGGCAACATTCAAATGGAAAAGGAAGCGGGTGAAAAAGGGGGCATCTCTACAGCAGCCTAAAATCCTGCATTTAAAACGGGGCTTTCTGCTTCCATTTTAAATGCAGGATCATGACAACTCTTTTTCACCCGCTTCCTCCCCCTCCCCTTCCCCCTCCTTCTCCCCGTATCTGAGTCTTCCATTATCTTTCACTGGTCTCACTCCTCTTCTTGCTCTCACTCCTCTTCTTGCCGCTTTCCCTCTTTTCACGGAGGGAACTCAAGCGGAACACGGGGGCGGGGGGGGGGATTTGATAGCTCATTATCTGCTATCTATTTAAAAATGGAACAAAGGGCATTTAGTGCAGGAGACAAGGCGTCATATAAAGAGCCCGCAAACTCCTGCGAGGGAGTAATCTCAATCGCAGGACAAAAGCTCCGTGTGAAGAAAGCCAGAGAGCTGTTGTGATCCTGCATTTAAAACGGAAGTAGAAAGCCCCGTTTTAAATGCAGGATTTTAGGCTGGGGTAGAGATGCCCTTACACGTTTCCCTAAAACAGGGGTTGGCAACATTTCCGGGTCCACAGGGTGCATTTATCTTTGGGGGGAGGTCTCTGTTCTTGACCCCGTCTCTCAATTTCTCCCCCCCCCAATTTTCTCTTTTCTTGTCCCCCCTTCCTCCTCCCCCCGCCCCACTCTGATTTCCTGTCCTTTCCTTTCCCTCCCCTTCACTTCTGTCTTTTTATTTCTTCTTTTTTCTGCCACCCTCCCACCCACCGCTGCACTGAGTTCTCCCACCCACCTACTGACCTGCTTCCTGGCTTTTTCCACCCCATCACCACTGCTGCTTCCCCCACCCACCCCTGCGGCCACTGCCTCTCCTGCCACCTTCTCCCCCCGCCACTGCTTCTCCTGTACATGATACCACAGAGCATATGCAACGAGACAGCCCCCTGCACCAAGGAGCTTACAATCTAAAGTCTAGCAGTGAGAATAGAGGTGAGAGATGGAGGGACCAAGGAAAGAATGGAGAAATGCAAACAAATGGATCTTCAGGGAAGCTGGCAAGCTACTGTATACCACATCAGACCCTTGGTGCATTTGGCTGAGTACTCTCTATGCCAGGGATGGCAACCATCCAGCCTGTAGGCCTAATCCGGCCTGCGAATGCTCCCCATTTGACCTGCAGAGGCTTTGGCTCCCTCTGGGGGCCCTCCTCCTCCCCAAGCCCCTGACAGCCCCCAGGGGTGGAGATTGGGGACGAGAATCCTGCTGTTATCTCTGATCATTGACCGGAGATAACAGGGGGTTCCCCTTACCTAGTGTGCCACTTGCCCCCCCCCATCAGGGAGGACACAGCACAGATGAACTGGCGGACAAAGCGGCCTTGTCATCCTGGGGACGGGGCAATGTCAGGGGGGCATGACCACACCCCCTGATATCATGTGGAGGGCCAGACTGGGGGAGTCATTTGCCCGCCCGCCCCCGATGTCGTTCCCCACCCTTGGTCTATGCTGACGGGCAACATCTCTCCAGGCCCTCGAACAGGGTTCTTTCCAGTCCGACCTGGAGAGACCTTCCTCGCGTGAATCCTGGGCTCTCCCCTTGAGCTGCGGCCCTGATACAAACCTGGGCTTCACTGCATTACTTAGGCTGCACATCATACATAATGAAGAGTTGCTTTCCCCGCCCCCATCAGCATCTTTCATCCCAAGCAAATCTGTGGATTGCCAGCATGAAATGAAAATATATTCCCCTTTCCTGGAAAATGCTCATGTTTTAGTTATGGACGCATGAATTTTTCATTGCCGCATCCCTTCCCTCCCAGCTGCCCCTACCTCCCAAAAGAAATATTGCAGCGACTTTACTAAATCATTAGCATGACCTGCATAGAAAATCAAAGGCACTCATGAGGTTTAGTAGCCATCAAAGCCAACAGCCCCCACCCCACCCCCACCCCCACCCCCAAACACACACAGAGGGCCTCCCCCAGCGCCTGGCCAAAGGGGAAACTGACGAGACAGTGACAGGAAGGGAGCGAGGGAGACACTCCAGGCACACCTGCCCGGCCTGCTCTGTCCCAGGAGGGATGTTAAAACACTGTCGTTGTCATGACAACAGCAGCTGTTTTCCCTCCCCAGGAGCTATTTAAGGGAAGCTCTTCAACATGCGAATCAAGAGTAAGACAAATGCATCCTCTGGCATGGGTGTGGAGGCCATCCTAGATCCATGGCGCCGTGCAGGCAAGAGAGTAGCTCCCGTCTTGGAGGGCGTGTGGGTTACGAGAATGGGCTTGGAGGATGGGTGGTGGCACTCTGGGACCGGACTCAGGACGAAGGGCTGGCAAGTGCTTTGGGTGAGCAGACGGGCAGGCAAGTGTTTGTTTGTTTTATATCCTGCTTTTCCACCAAAAATATGGCACTCAGGGCAGCCAAAAATACAATACAGTTTAAAAACAGTGAATGGGGCAGGGGACTTTCAAGATGACTTTCAAGGTCTCTTCCAATTCTATGGTTCTATTGTTCTGGACCAGCTGAATGTTCACTGCGCTCTTCAGATGCAGCACAGAGAATGTGTTACAGCAGTCCAGACGAGATGTAACTATGGCATGTGTCACCAGGGCCAGATCCGAGATGTCTAAGAACAGGTGCAGTCTCAGCTGGGCAAAGGCGCTCCTGGTCACAGCTGAGGTCTGGTCATCCAGGCTCAAAGCTGGGTCCAGAAGCAGCCCCGAACTCTGCCCCCGCGTTTTCAAGGGGAGTGCCCCGCCCCCATCCAAGGGAGGCTGGCTCCCTCTCCCTTGATCATCCACCCTAGGGATGTCTGTGATGAAGGCTGGTCCCCAGTCAGTAAGGCAGACAGCTGCAGCACGATCAGACTCCTACCTGGCAGGGGACTGCCAACGGGGGATCCCAGGTCAAGGCCCAGAAGAAGCCTAACTTCGAATGCTGAGGTTCCAAGCAATGATGGCGTAGCAGTTGACCAAACGGAGCAGATGCCCCGAGGGGGAGAAGGAGGACGTGCGGAAGGCCGCCAAACTGGTCAAGCTGAAGCCGGTGAGTCCAGAGGCAAAGGAGAGAGAGAGCCACTGGTTGTTCAGTCAAGTGCTGAAACTGGAGCTTTTATCTTCCATCCTCATTAGAAATAGCCAACGGAGAGGCCTCCAGCATGAATGGGCAACCTCCGGCCCTTGGAGGTCGCCCATCCGGCCAGCAGAGGCTTGGGCTCCAACTGTGGGCCCCTCCCCTCCCTCTGGCGTGAAGGCTCCCAAGTCCTTTGACAGGAGGCGGGGAGAGGAATCCCCTTGTTATCTCCAACCTGGGACCTGAGATGACAAGGGGATTCCCCTGTGTGCCACCCCCCCTCCCCATGGGAGGGAAGCAGCACACAGCGGAATTCCCTTGCTACCTCCGATTACAGACTAGATGTCACAAGGAGATTTCCCTGGGGAAATGGCCGCCTCACCCCCTTGATGTCATTCGACATGGGTGGCAGTCATCTGGCCCCCCTATCCAACTTTTCTTGCCACCTGTGCCTAAAGGTAGGATATTTTCTTTCATTCATTCATTCATTCATTCATTCCATTCTTTTGCAGCCACTGCCCCCGTGCCTCTTTCTTGAGGTGCCTGGATAAGCATGTCTGTTAACACACATCATCCATTTCCAGCTGCAAGACTTCAAAGACTTTGAAAACCTGGCTGTTCAGGCAGGCATTTGGGGTGGGTTAGGTTTTTTTTAGAGCAGTATTGTTTTGTTATGTTGTTTTGTTCAGTTGATTATGTACATTTGTTATTAGTATTGTAAGCTGTCTAGAGTGGCTGGGTAGCTGGCCAGATGGGCGGCTAATAAATCTAATAAATAAATAAAATAAACAAAAGTCTTCCCTTCTTGCCTGGTCTGTGCTGCCGCTGGGCCGTGCGTTATCTCAGTGCTTTACCATTGCTTGAGCCTCATTAATATTCATCAGAGGACGAACAGGCCTGACAATCATCTTAAGTAGCTTGTTACAAACCAGAGACCTAAACGCTAGCGTTGCAATGCTTTGCAGAGCCATTCCAGGGACACTCAGAACAGCCAGCCAGCCATTCATCACTGCTGAAGCCACAGGGTGTATCAAGTAAGAGGTGCCGGGGAAGAAGCTGGTGAGGAATTGCATCTGCATGCCATGAACTGGGGGTGGGGAGAGAAGAATCAGCAATGTTTGGGATTGCTGAGAGTCTCCACATGCCACCTTGAAGCTCAGATCGACTTGCTCCTGTGTTCAAATGCAATCTGTTTTTCTTTTCATTCGAACAGGAAAAATGCACTTTTTAAAAAAGTGTGAACCCAAATGTGCACTTCTCCCCAGCCCCCTCATACACTACAACATGAAAATCTGTTTTTGGGAAATGCACATTTTTTTACAGTATGCATTTTTCAAGTGCACATTACTGCAATGCATGGGGCTGTGTGGGGCTGCCCTTGACGCTGGTCCGGAAGCTGGAGCTAGTGCAGAATGCTCTGTCAAGGAGGACACATGGCCACTGTTGCCCCATGTGAATGGAGAGCACACTTTAGAGCACACTTCAGGCTCTCGTTCGATGCAAATTGCAAAGGAAGATCCATGGCGGGGGGCAAGCTATCTCCCAGGGAAGCCAGCCTGCCATTACTGGTCTCCTTACTGAGGAAGCCCTAAGAAGCTTTTAGTGAAGGGCACGGCTCTGGGGACTCTGCTGCAAAACCAATGGCCTCATGCTCAGGGGGCTTGGCATTCATAGGTCCCTCCCAGAGCAAAATCCCATCTCTCCAAGACATGCAGCCTTTTCTTGGAGGGTGATGAGAATTCAGTTTCCCATGCACAGAGAGGAAAGAGGGTTTGTGCAATCAACACCCAGTAACCGAACTCCATGTCCCACAAGGCTTCCTTCAGCATTAAGTTAGCGTAGCAAACCCAGAGGGAGGGCGCTTGTGAAGGCTCAGCTTTTTTCTATCTAAACATGTATAGAATTGCACCTTTAATCACCTTTTGGCCTCCATGATTCAAAAGGTTTTTTTCTCTCAAGTGTTTGTGAGCCTATATGGATGCATGCATGCACACAACACACACACACACGGATAGCTTTTCATGCATCTGACAAAGTTGTTTGGGCTATGAAAGCTCATTCCACGTGCCACAGAACTCTTTCTTGTTTTTGACTCTCTGTTCAAATGACTGACTTCCTTCACTCTCCCTCTCCCCATAATGACAATAATCTGATGTCTGAAACCTCCTTATCAGATTAGCTGGGTTTAAAGAAACTTGCCAGCCAGAAATTCAGTTCTGTTTGATGTCCCAGATTTGCATAATGCTTGAGGGGCGAAGCAGCGAGGGGGGGGGGTGCGTGCGTGCGTGCGCGTGCCCATGCAAAGAGACAGGCAGGACTAGGGATGCTTGAGAAATCTGAGAGGGATTAAAATGAGCTCAGATTTCTAAGAATCCAACCTGCGGAATCCGCTGCGGGGTGACCCGCTCAGGCCCTGCGGAGTCTGTGGACTTTCAGATGATTTTTTTACTTTCCCGAAATTTATGCATATAAATCTGCAGAAAAATACGTACGTTTCTGCTGAGGAAACGAAGAATGCAATAGGGGACAATACACTAAATTTACGTACTAGGGTAAATTATATAAATACTTACGTAAATACTGACATAAATGTTTACATAATTATTTCCGTATTTTTCTGCATGACGAAAAAAAATATTCGCAACTGTCTGTGGGTGGATGATGGAACGAAAGGCACCTGACAATCTGCAAAACACAGACGGAGAGGATTTTACACAGTCTGTACATCCCTAGGCAGGATCATACATCAAGGCTGCTGATTACCATCCACTAAAGGGTGACATCGCAGCCCCTGACAAAGAAACGAGGGGAAAACAAGAGAGATATCTACAGCAGCAGCCGGCAGCACAGCACTCATGACAGGAGAGAATTTGCACTGAGTACAGGGGAGAATTCAAAGTGGAAAGGAAGCTTGGAAGACCAGGATGAATCAAAGCCCTCAGAAGAGGCCCCCTGTCAACCAGCAGAATCTGTATAATGACCAAGTAGCAACGGTAAGAACAGACCACGGAACAACGGACTGGTTTAAGATTGGGAAAGGAGTACGGCAGGGTTGTATACTCTCACCCTACCTATTCAACCTGTACGCAGAACACATCATGCGACATGCTGGGCTTGATGAAGCCAAGGCTGGAGTTAAAATCGCTGGAAGAAACATTAACCATCTCCGATATGCAGATGATACCACTTTGATGGCTGAAAGCGAGAAGGAGCTGAGGAACCTCATGACGAAGGTGAAAGAAGAAAGTGCAAAAGCTGGGTTGCAGTTCAACCTCAAAAAAACCAAGATTATGGCAACCAGCTTGATTGATAACTGGCAAAGAGAGGGAG
The DNA here is from genome assembly GCF_057233095.1 of Heloderma suspectum. Classification (NCBI taxonomy): domain Eukaryota; kingdom Metazoa; phylum Chordata; class Lepidosauria; order Squamata; family Helodermatidae; genus Heloderma; species Heloderma suspectum. Next base: position 4,300,464 of record NC_139460.1, read on the forward strand.
AAAACGTGGAGGCAGTGACAGACTTTGTCTTTCTAGGCGCAAAGATTACTGCAGACGCTGACTGCAGCCAGGACATCAGAAGACGTTTACTTCTTGGGAGGAGAGCAGTGACAAATCTTGATAAAATAGCGAAGAGGAGAGACATCACACTGACAACAAAGGTCTGCATAGTTCAAGCAAAGGTATTCCCCGTAGTAACCTATGGCTGCCAGAGCTGGACCATAAGGAAGGCTGAGCGAAGGAAGATAGATGCTTTTGAACTGTGGTGCTGGAGGAAAATTCTGAGAGTGCCTTGGACTGCCAGAAGATCCAACCAGTCCATACTCCAGGAAATCAAGCCAGAGTGTTCACTTGAGGGAATGATATTAAAGGCAAAACTGAAGTACTTTGGCCACATCATGAGGAGACAGGACACCCTGGAGAAGATGCTGATGCTAGGGAAAGTGGAAGGCAAAAGGAAGAGGGGCCGACCAAGGGCAAGGTGGATGGATGATATTCTGGAGGTGACGGACTCGACCTTGGGGGAGCTGGGGGTGGCGACGGCCAACAGGAAGCTCTGACGTGGGCTGGTCCATGAAGTCACGAAGAGTCGGAAGCGACTGACCGAATAAACAACAACGAACAAGGGCTCCTGCAGCGAACATTTTGCAGCACGGGGCAACGCATCAGCAAAGCTGCAGAGCATTGGCAGGCAAGAATTCAGCCTGATTCAGTCGTCTCAGTGAACTTAGCCCTGGGTCTCTCTTAAGCAGTGGTGTAGCGGAGGCCGGGCTCGCAGGGACGCAGCCCCGGCACTTTTTCATTAGCAGGGACTCTGATGTCATCTGCCACCCCTCTCAGAATTCCCTGTTCCCTCTGAGCTTAGCTGCGATCCTCACTGTGGCTGTGGGGGGAATGAATTTTCCAAGCAACAGTATATTGTTCCATGTTGGAATGCAAAGTATTTGGGATGACTTGGTCTGGAATGGGCAATTAAGACTTATTCGCTTTACCAAAGACATGCTCCTGGTGGAGATGAAAACTCCTAGAATTAGTTTGTTGATATGGATCGACACAGCTGCCTGAAATTTTTGGACTGCCCTTGGAGACTGTCACAATGAACTCCTGCATTTCCAAATTTACCACTACACCAGTGTGTGTGTGTGTAGTTCAATCCAGCTGGGTGTGTGGACGTTTCTGCTGGAGGGGGGAGATATAATGAAGGAGCTAAGGGGAGGCTGATGGATAATGTTGGGGCGCTAAGGGAGTGTGCAAGGGGGCTGTTTAAATGAGAAGGGATCTGCCCATGAGGGCTGAGTTGAGAAGGTGAAGCTTCCACAGATGATCATATTTTGAAAACCTAAAATGTTTGTGTTTGAGTGAGTGGGTGAAAAAGATTTTAACACCCCTGCATTTTTTCTCAGACATCCAACTGAAATACCCCGGCCTTACTCTCAGCTGCACTGCTTTTGGATCCCAGGGGAAGGCTGTGCATCTTACAAGGTTGCGCAATCTTAGAAGGGGCGGGGCTGTGAGGGGGCGTGGCTGTGGCTGTCGCGAAGGGGCCCTGCACTCCTGAATTGGCCACTGCACTGCTGCTCTTAGGGAAGCATGAGAAATGCATTTCAATTCATCTTTGACCAGAATTTACCAAGTTCACACTTCCCATGACCCAAAGTCGACCAGAAAGCAGTCTGCGGTCAAACTCTGTACATTTCCAAGCTTGCGATGTGATTGACGGAACAAAAAAATGCATTCAAAGATACGTGTATTATGAAAAATACGCAAGCATTGGAGATGACTTGTGCAAGGACAAAAGCAGGGTTTCTGCAAGCGGCGGAAGCTTTGTGCTAGTGGAATGCAGCCCCGCTCAACCCGTCTCGGCACCCGAGGCAAGAAGCCGCCCCCTGAAGCCTTGTGGGAGACTGTTCACGAGGCTTTGGGCAAGCAACAGGGAGTGGCTGGCAGAGCTCTCAAGGGCCCCCACTGGAGGTGCTGGTGGCGAACCCTCCTGCGGTGGTGGGAGCAGCAGCCCAATTTGCCGCTCTTCCCTCTCTGCCACCTGCATCATTTGCCTCAGTTTCCCTAATGAGAAGGCCCCGGTGGACTGACACCATCGGATACAGCCCAAGTGAGGGACCCCGGCTGCCTCTCACGCAGGGCTATCCTAGGAAGCACACCTTCATGCATTTTTCTGGCATCCACCGGCACCTCGACTGGACTGGAGCCCTCTGTAAATGTTTTGCTTCCGTGGCTGGACCCCAGGCTTCTCCACGAACGATGAATAACGGAATCACACGCCATCGACATAGGTCATGTGAGGAACTCCCGTATGATTTCCCCATCCTGCATGATTCCATCAGTCAAAAAGGTACAAGTGTGGTGTGGGATCCAGCCACATTGCTCTTAAGGGTGCGCATTCATATCATAATTAATGAAAATTTGGAACAATCTGGCCGCATTTGGTTCAATTTACATTCATCACAAAACAAATGCTATGTGTAACAAAAGGGTAGGAACAGCATTGCTTTCATCCCTTTGTTCATACTCTGCTGTCTTTGCCTGTGGCGAAAACAATGGTGAAAGAAAGAGAACCTAAAAAGGAATGTAATGAAATGAATGCTAATTTAATGAATGATGAAATGAATCTGGTTTTAATAAATGAATGAATGAAGAAACATGGAATTACAAAATGAAAAAAAAAAACACATGCATGCCCTAATTCTCAGCACTAATTAGATCTCAATGGAGCTTGAAAATGATGCTATCGGGGAAGGGAAGAGCAGGCACCAGTCTCAAGGGCTCACACTTTTCTAATATTTTATCCACAGCCTGCAATATAGACCAAGAACATGCTGGACAGGTGTCTGCCTGATGCCTGACTTTCTATCACTTCTGGGCCTCTTCTTCCTTAATGTCATAATTTTCAGCCATAGCCAGTAGAAGTGTGCTCCCCTTTAGTCAAAAAGGAAAACGAAACAATAGAACAGCCCACGGGAATTACGTTCCTCCCATCAAAAGTCTCTCTGCATCCCTCAAAAGCAATTTTGTTTCAGGAAGAGCCATCCATTGCACTTTGAATTTTGTTTTCAATGGGATTTTGGTGGCAACTCTTAAGCCTTCAGTATCTGTAGGACAATAATCAGGATAATTAAATCCTCTCACCATGCATGCTACACAGTTCTGTGGTCACATCACACAGAAGCATCAGTGGAGTGGCAGATGCAGCAATCAACATTCTGGAAAATCTGCTTTTTTAAAAAAGCGTGTTTCTAGCCCTTGCGGTTGTGGAGAAAGCCTTGAAAGTGTATGGGCCATGTCTCCTGAAATCCCCGAAGCCAGTGGGGTGACTGAGCTGAATTCCTAGGGGCCAAGGGGCAAGGCTTCCATGTTCTGCATAGCTCTTTGCTCCTCCTCTTGATTAGCAGGGGAAGAATACATTATGCAAAACAAGCTGATGCTGGTTGCAGAATCCATCTTTTCTGGGTACAGAATTTTAAGTGCCATACGTATTCTGCCCTAGGATATAGTAAGGAGAATTGCGAACAGTCTGGCTTTGATCCAGCACCACCTTTTTTTTTGCACAGCAACTGAGACCGGCTGTACATCAAATCCAGCTCTGGGCAGCTGACAGCTGACATGGAAAGGGATAACTGGAGGAAGGAAATGGAGTATGTGCAATCCATTATTGATTAGCCATTTTTCTTCCATAGCCTTTTTATTTTATCGATTCAATAAGCTGAGAAGTTTGGCACTGCAGCCCTTGATTTCGACGTGTGGCCACAAACGTCGCCACTGGAAGTCAGGAATGGAACAAAGCCAAATCTTCTTTTTGCTCACATCCTGGAGCAAGGGAGATAAATTCACACTAGAGAGCGAAGCCCAGCCTGTGGATTAGCGAGCCTATGAACTCTGGGGGGTGGGGTGGCTCTTGCCCTTCCCAAACGGCAGCTCTTTCAGACCCAGTTCAGATGCCATCAGTGCCAAGGGCTGAGCAGAATTTTTTCATGGTTCACCAGTGGTGCCTTTTCGAGGAATAGGATGTTCTTTTCTCCAGATGAGAAGAGCTCCCTGATGGGGAAGATCACCTTTCACTTAATCACTGTGGGATCCCTTCCCCTGCCTTAGCAAAGCACTGGCCAAGAGAAGGGCTGTCGAGACAGGCCTGCCTCCCCTTGAAGGACCTAGAGGTGGTATTAGTGATGTAATTTGCCCTTTTATTTCAATGTATTTACTTAAAATGATTTTTAGACCCCCTGTGAGGGTGGAAAACTCTGAAGGTGGCGTACAAGATTTAAAAGACCACCACAAAGTGGGAATAATAAAAATCAATAAGAACATATTCAATAGAAATCCATTAAAAAACCAAAGGTTACCAATGAAAATAAACAAAACCAGAATGTACAAATAAAGCCAGCAGCCCAGACGTCACGGGAAGGCCAGCAAAAACTAGTGGGTCTTCAGGGCTTTCCTGAAGAGCTGCAAAGAAGGGGCCTGATGATCCCCTGATGGAAGCTGATTCCAGAAGTGCAGGGCCACCACTGAGAAGGCCTTCTCCCTTGTCCTCACCAGCCTAACCGCACTTGGCAGCAGGCGAGTGAAAAGGGCCTCACAATTCAGTTTTTTCCTCCCACCCATCCCATGGCTATTCGTTGTGAACCACCCAGAGAGCTTCAGCTATTGGGCAGTGTAGAAATGTAATAAATAAACAAACAAACATTACAAAGAACACACAATCCCACAAGGGCTAGTGACATGATTAATGTCACCTCTAAGAGGCAAAATGCAGCACACTGTAGAGCCCGATCACATGCAATCCTCCCTCTGTCTTGTCAAGAGTGGGGGGGATCTGGCTGCCTCTATCGCTGAGGGTCACTTCTCTTAAAGAGCTGCCTGCATGCGAAGGGCAAGAGAGGCTCAGCATGTCTGGAATCCTCTCTAGGCGACAAGCACAAATATTAATGCGGCACTTATAGGTGGCGTCTCCAAAGTGGTGGCTCCCTGCCCCTCCTGATTTTTATTTGTATAAAATGATTTTAAAAATTAACTGGGAGGCTGGCACGCTGCAGAGGGAAGTCTCGGCCTCCAGCGCCATCTTCATTTCCACGACTGCCTCTGGGCGCCCCGTCCCTGAGCCTGTCGTTCGCTTTCTGTGAAATGAGTGCTGGAGCAGAAACCTATGGGCTCAAAATAATGGCTTTGTGTGGAGCTTAGACCCCACCTCTGTCTTGTGTGGAAAAAGCTCAAAATTATGCATGTTGTAGAGAAAGTGGATAGGGAGGCATTTCTCTCCTGCTCTCATAATACTAGAATCCAAAGGGGTCCTCCCATGAAGCTGATGGGTGAGAGATTCAGGACAGACAAAAGGAAGTCCTTCTTGACACAGTGCAGAGTTCAGCTATGGAATTCACTTCCACAAGATGTAGTGATGGCCACTACTTTGGATGGCTTTAAAGGGGGACTGGATAACTTTGTGGAGAATAAGGCTATCAATGGCTGCTAGTCCTGATGGCTATGTGCTACCTCCAGTGTCAGAGGCAATGAGCCTATGTACCCCAGTTGCTAGGGAACATGGGTGGGAGAGCACTGTAGCACTCATGTCCTGCTTGAGGGTTTCCTGTGGGCAGCTGGTGGTCACTGTGTGAACAGAATGCTGGACTAGATGGACCCTGGGTCTGATCCAGCAGGGCTCAGATCCAGCAGGGAAACAAACAGAACGAACTTGAACTCTTAATACAGGAGGGAAATTATGACTTGATAGGTATAACTGAGACTTGGTGGGATGACTCTCATGACTGGAATACAGCAGTTGAAGGATATAACTTGTTCAAAAAGAACAGGAGGAACAGAAAGGGAGGCGGGGTTGCACTGTATGTGAAAAATACATATCTCTGCACAGAAATACAGGAGGAGGAGCTTGATAGCCCCATCGAGAGCATCTGGGTTGAAATAAATGGAGCAAAGAATAAAAGGAACCTGGTGGTCGGAGTCTACTACCGGCCACCCAATCAAGGAGAAGACAAGGATGAAACTTTTGAAAAGCAAATAGCCAATGTTTTAAGGAAGCATGATGTAGTAGTAATGGGGGACTTCAATTTCCCCGATATTTGTTGGGAGACAAATTCTGCAAAACATGGCCCCTCCAGGAAATTCCTGACTTGTGTGGCGGATAACTTCCTCCTACAGAAAGTAGAGGAAGGAACTAGAGGATCGGCTATCCTTGACTTGATCCTAACCAACAGAGATGACTTAGTGGATAAAGTAGCAGTTACAGGAACTCTGGGGGAAAGCGACCATGTTGTACTTGAGTTCTTGGTTCTAAGGGAAGCAAAAGCCGAGTGTACTCAAACGCGTACCCTGGATTTTAGGAAAGCTGATTTTAATAAACTCAGAACAATGATCAGTAAGGTCCCATGGCAAGCAATGCTAGCGAGAAAAGGAGTCCAAGATGGGTGGGAACTTTTAAAAAAGGAAATTCTCAAGGCACAATCACAAACAATTCCAACAAGAAGAAAAGGTGGAAGACAACAGAAGAAGCCAACGTGGCTTCACAAAAAGCTTAGGGATGACCTGAAAACAAAAAAGGACACATATAGGAAGTGGAAAGAAGGCCAAGTAACAAAGGAAGAGTACAGGCAGGTAGCACAGAATTGCAGGGATGGCATCAGGAAGGCTAAAGCGGAGAACGAGGTGAGGTTAGCGAGGGATGCTAAAAACAACAAAAAGGCTTTCTTCAGCTACGTGCATAGTAAAAGGCAGAGGAAAGAAATGGTTGTTCAGCTATTAAATAATGAGGGCAAAATGATAACAGAGGACAAAGAAAAGGCAGAGGTGCTCAATTCCTACTTTGGCTCAGTCTTCTCCCAAAAGAGGGTCTATGACCCCCCTGGCAAAGGCGAAGTACAGGCTGAAGGGGCAGGATTGCAGCTTGAGATCGACAGGCATATGGTCAAGGAACACCTCATTACTTTGAATGAGTTCAAATCTCCAGGGCCAGATGAACTGCATCCTAGAGTCATAAAGGAACTGGCAGAAGAACTCTCAGAACCGCTGTCTATTCTCTTTGAGAAATCATGGAGGACCGGGGAAGTGCCAGATGACTGGAGGAGGGCTAACGTTGTCCCTATCTTCAAAAAGGGGAAAAAGGAGGAACCTGGGAACTACAGACCAGTCAGTCTGACATCAATCCCTGGGAAAATTCTGGAGCAGATCATAAAGCAATCCATCTGGAAGCACCTTGACAACAATGCCGTGATTACTCGAAACCAACATGGATTTGTCAAAAACAAGTCCTGCCAGACAAATCTGATCTCATTTTTTGATCAAGTCACCTCCCTTGTAGACCGTGGGAATGCTGTAGACATCATATACCTCGACTTCAGCAAAGCTTTCGACAAAGTGCCCCATGATATCCTGATGAGCAAACTAGCTCGAAGTGGGCTAGATGAAACAACGATCATGTGGATCCACAGTTGGCTACAGAATCGGACTCAAAGAGTGCTTATCAATGGGACCTTCTCAAGCTGGGGAGAGGTAACGAGTGGGGTACCGCAGGGCTCAGTCCTGGGCCCAGTGCTCTTCAATATTTTTATTAATGACTTGGAGGAGGAGGTGCAGGGAATGCTGATCAAATTTGCAGATGACACAAAATTGGGAGGGATAGCTAATACGTTGGAAGACAGAAACAAAATTCAAAGTGATCTGGATAGACTGGAGTGCTGGGCAGAAAACAACAGAATGGCATTTAATAGGGACAAATGCCAAGTTCTGCACCTAGGAAAAAGAAACCAAATGCACAGTTACAAGATGGGGGATACGTGGCTCAACCACACTACGAGCGAGAAGGATCTTGGAATTGTTGTCGATCACAAGCTGAATATGAGCCAACAATGTGATGTGGCTGCAAAAAAGGCAAATGCTATTTTGGGCTGCATTCATAGAAGCATCGCTTCCAAATCCTGGGAAGTACTAGTTCCCCTCTACTCAGCACTGGTTAGGCCTCATCTGGAGTACTGTGTCCAGTTCTGGGCACCACACTTTAAGAAGGATGCAGACAAGCTGGAGAGGGTTCAAAGGAGGGCAACAAAGATGATCAGGGGACTGGAAACAAAGCCCTATGAAGAGAGACTGAAAGAACTGGGCATGTTTAGCCTTGAGAAGAGAAGACTGAGGGGAGATATGATAGCACTCTTCAAGTACTTGAAAGGTTGTCACAGAGAAGAAGGCCAGGATCTCTTCTTGATCATCCCAGAGTGCAGGACACGGAATAATGGGCTCAAGTTACAGGAAGCCAGATTCCGACTGAACATCAGGAAAAACTTCCTGAGTGTCAGAGCAATACGGCAATGGAACCAATTACCTGGGGAGGTGGTGGGCTCTCCCACACTGGAGGCCTTCAAGACGAGGCTGGACAGCCATTTGTCAGGGATGCTCTGACTTGGATTCCTGCATTGAGCAGGGGGTTGGACTCGATGGCCTTGTAGGCCCCTTCCAACCCTACTATTCTATGATTCTATGATTCTTCTGTTCCTACTTTTCTTTTAGTCTCACCAGTTTGCCTTCTGGGAAATGGGTGCTTTGTGACCAGGTCTGCATAGCACTGCAAGAGAGACAAACATTTTACTCTCCTAGGGTGACCTCTGTCCAAAAGATCTTCAAAATGAGGGAGGCCTTCTGGGTGGAGTGAACAGTTAAAAAAAAAAAGGGAGGGGGGACACCCTATGTTGAGATGGCTCCTTTTCCATCGCTGGGTTCCATGAAACTGCACCACTCCAGTAACTTTTCACTAATGTAATTCTGTGGAATTGGACACGTCCCTTTGGGAACTTCCCACATGACCTGGCCATTCCACATGATTCTGTTATTCATCGTCACAGCAGTGGTGTGGAATCCATGCATGGAGAAGCAGCCATCATGGCACACCAATCCTGTCCTAATCGGGGTGCAGATTCACAGGGCAGGAGATCTGGTTTCACAGACAGCCGGTCTGTACATACTGCCTCTTAAGAAGGCATCCGGCAGAAAGGAGGTTTTCCAGCAGCTGCAGTGGCTGCCGGTCCCCAGCACAAGAACAGGCAGCTTGCCTGAGACGGCCTCCTCCTGGCCTTCACCATGGTTTGCCGCAGCTGCCGATCACTCTGCCCCTGGGCAGCGCAGCAGCGTTTCTATCTGGTGCCTTGTTAAGAAGCACACACATGAACCTGAGCACAGCAAGCCAAGACCTCCGTGACACCATCTGAGAGGGCAGGCGTTAATTTGGGGAGGTGGGCAGATGTGCGAGAGAGCCAAGTAAGTTGCAAGGAAAATGGGCCCTGTCGATGGCTGGCCAGACGCATGGCGAGGCAGCAATATCCATTTGCCATGGTTAGACCCTTGAATCGCATGGCCAAGATGCACGAGGGCCATCAGTAGCCACCCTTAATGTATTTTATTGAATCCTCTTTTTTCCTTCCCAAAAGCCACTTATAATAACAGCCATCACAGCAGCCTGTGGCAAGGAGTTCCGCAGATGAACTGAGCACTGTGAGGAGGATGGCTTTCTTCTGTTGTCTTTTCCAGCCACACATCAAGGCTGAGGCTCGAGGGGACCAGAGCACTGCTCCAGAACACCTTCGGTCTCCGCTTGGTCTTAACGAGGCCTTTTCAGGCCCGTACAGGCTCCAGCCCAGGCAGCAATGCCTCCTCCTAGTTCCATGGGCAGCTTGCCACAGCAGGGACTTCGGGCCTCATCAACCACTCTGCCTTCCTGCCTCTGTCGCCGCTCATTTTTCTTGGTTTCCTTAGCAACGCAGAGCACTGAGAGGCGGCGCCTGCCGGCAGCTTCCTCTCCAGGGTGAGGGCTGCGCATGCTCAGCTCATGAGCTTGTGGGCTGGCTGGCAGTTCCTCATCTGGAGAGGCGGGAGTGAAGTTAACAGACAGCGTTTGGACGGACGGCGCTCTGCGCCACAAGCTCGTTAGGCACCTCTGTATTAACCGGCGACGGCCGTTCTCAGAACATTCATTGCCTGTCCGACAACACCCTGACGGAGCCCTCATGTAAAGAGCCACTGGCGCTCAGCCACCTGGGCTGCTGCTTTGCTCCCTGTGCAAGATAACGAAGCCACACGATGATGGATAAGGTCCGGAGTACAATTCCAAGCAGCCGACACATTCGTGGCCCGTTCCCTGCCTTAAGGCGAACCTCCAAAATTATTAGCCACATCCTGCCTCAGTTTAATATCAAGTAAAAAACAACAGACGGCCATCTTTGGGGACAACAGCTGGATCAACAGCCCTCCACACCCCACTTTCCCACCTTATCTTTCTCTTTAGGTCCTTAGTTCTTATTACTCTCACCCCTAATGTGCTTTCTTCACAGAGGCAGTAGCAACTAGGGTTCTCACTATCATCCTGTCCCAACTGGAGATGCTAGTCCAAAGCAGAGCATCTTGCAATAACTTGGCAATGTTAGTTAACCTAAGCTATGGAACTCACTGCCACATGATACAGGGATTGCTTTAAAGGGGGATTAAACAAATTCATGGTGGATAGGTCTGTTTATTCATTTATTTATTAAAGTTATGTACCTCCCAACTGGCAGATACCCTCAGAGTGGTTTACAATTATAAGAACAATACAAACAATAACTACAACAATGAAAATACTGAAACATTAAAACTCTAAAAATATTTTTAAAATATTCAAGGAACAGCAGTAACATTAATACTCAGAGTGAGAGATTAAAGATTAAGTGGCTGTTGGAACAGGAAGGTCTTAACCTGGTGTCTGAACATATGCAGCGAAGATGCCAGGTGAGTCTCCCTGGGAAGGGCATTCTGCAGATGGGGGCCACTGCAGAGAAGGCTCTTTCCCTGGCAGACACCCATTGCACCATTGTGGGCAGTGGCACCCAGCAAAACGCCTTCAAAGATGATAACTTGAGCACGCTCCGGGAGAGAGCGGAGGACAGGAAGGCCTGGCGTGCTATGGTCCATGGGGTCACGAAGAGTCGGACATGACTGAACGACTGAACAACAACAGGAACAGGTCTATCAGTGGGTATTAGCCATAATACCTATGTGGAACTGCAGTGTTCAGAAGCAGCATCTCTCTGGATACCAGTTGCTGGAGACAAACCATGGGGTGGGTGGACTGCTGTCTTTAGGCTCTATTTGTGAACCTCCTTTGCTGGAAATGGGATGCCGGTGAGATGGGTCTGATGCACCAGGACTCCTCTGATATTCTTACATTTTGCAATAGACAGAAGCAAGGATGCCCAAAGGGCACAGGCACCAATCATTCCTCTGAGTAGCAGCCATTTTGCCACAGCGCAAATTCAGAAGAAACCCACCTCCCATACCAAGGGGTCTCCATGATCGCATTTGCAGTTAGCATCTTTGTGCGGTTTCTCTCTTTTCACAGGCTGGCAAAAGCCTCCTTACTGCCACATTTTGGCAGCCAGAGCTTTCTTGCAACTGATTAGCAACTGGTTGGAGTGCTGCACACAACGCATAGTTCACTAATGGAATGCGTGGCCTCGAGATTCCACAAGGGGTGGGTAAGTCCAATTTTTAAGGAAGGGGCAAGGGCAATCAGAGCTAAACACTCCCCATGACCTCTTGCCTGTCAGGCACCCTTCCCCCAGCTGGACTCACCTCCAGAACCAAAACCCAGCTGGGGGGAAAGGGCCATCAGAAGGCTACAGGGAGGTAAACTGCAAGGGGGGGCTAATGCCCCACCCACTCCACCACTTAAGACGTGGCTGGGGCAGACTCAGGTTTCAACTATCTCCCGCCACCACAAGTCCTTTGAAGCGGAGTACCAAGACCTGGGGCTGGGGCAGGAAGGGAAATATGGGAGGGGTGCTGCCTTCGTGTCCCACTTGTGAGTTTCCCAGTGGCATCTCACCTTAATATGGTAGGAGAGAGAATACAAGACAAGGTGGTGCAGTTTATAAATTTTTCAAATAAATAAGTGGATATTTGGTTTGATCCAGCAGGTTCGTTCTCTCTCTCTCTCTCTCTCTCTCTCTCTCTGATGTGGATCTGCCCCTTTTTTAAAACTTTACTCAGCCCATTTGAAAGACTGAAGATAGCACAGCAGTATCCACCCCCCACACCCCTCTTTCTCCACCCCTTCTAATGCAACATTAATCTCTCCTCCATTGTCTAAAAAGAAGAGGAAACACAGGTGGAGTGGAGATGAGAGGAAGGGAAAGAGGAGCAATTAATCTCTAATAGAAAGAGGATCTATTCACAGAAATATTTAGCACAGTGCTTTCTTGGAGGGGGGTTACAGTAAATGCTGTTACAATGCCAGCTTCTTCTTCGAAGACATTCAGAACATTGTGAAAACTACATTACCAGCAGCAGTGTCTAGGGCTACACTCAACTGCTTTGCCACGACACCTGCCACGACACCAAATTGTCTCCCTGCAGCTCTTGCTTTGCTTAGAATTTGCAGACCCAGGAGATGGGGTGGGGGGGAGGCAGGGAGGTGAGGAAAGGAGCCCAAGAGAAAATGAGCTCAGCAAAAATCAAGACCAGGGTCCAGAGCAGCAATGTCCTGAATCTCCCACCCATCAGCTTCATGGGATGACCCCACGGGGTTCAAGTATTATGACAGCAGGAGAAAAATGTCTCCCTATCTGGGTTTTATACATCACACATCATTTTGTGCACCTCTGTCATGTCTTCCCTCACTCGCCTTTACTCTATGCCACCTTGGTTTGGAAAACTACAGACCATTTTCATGTTTGGCAGAAATAACTAAGGAGCCCGTGGCATATCAGCTCCAGGCACATTTGGATAAAAAGAATGATCTAAATCAATTTCCCCCAACCTGAATGCCCTCCAGACATGCTGGACTACAACCTCCATCATCCTTAGCCAACATAATCATGCTGGCAGGAGGATTCTGGGAGTTGTAGTCCAACACATCTGTAGGGAGCCAGGTTGGGGAAGGCTGCATTAAACGCATAGTTTCACCCTGAGCACTAATGTTCTTCCCAAGTGTGGGGATGGTTTTCATGACTGGGATTCCATCAGAGGCAGGAGGAAGGTGTTTTTGGTTTTTTAAGCCTTTTCTCTCATACTGGACTCTCACCTAAAACTGTCCCCTAAAACTGCTGCTCGTGTGCGGAGGGAAGCTGTCAGTGGAGACTCACGGCTCCAATGTCTGTGGGGAGGTGAATCTGCTCTGGATTCCAATCAGAACCAGTTGGAACACTAAAGGAGCTATCCAAGGTGCAAAGCACCTTGGATAGCTCCTGTAGAGTTCTGACTGAAACGCGGAGCAGATTCACTACTCCACTGAGACTGGAGCCACCAGCCTCCCCTGGAAGCTGCCTCCCACGCTGTGGTCCTGATCCTGATTCCCCCACTGCCCTTTGGAGGTGCTACATCGACATGCCAAGGCCAAATTACGCATGGAATGTAACCTGCTGTTTGGTGCTGCGGCAATATCGGAAACCATACTCAGACCCTTCGCCGCCCTTGCTATGGAGGCTCAACATTACACAGCCGCCCATAGGCCAGCGAGAGACCACAGCTCATGGGTGGGGGACCGAGGATAGGTAAGGCCCTGGAGCACAATGCATCCAGGGAGAAGGCCCAAGAAGCCGTCCTGCTCCGTCTCCAAGACTTGCAACCTGGCTCCTCACACCACAGCACTCATCTTGCCGGCTATTGATCTGTTAAGTGCCTTGTAGCTCCCTGAGACTCTGTGCGGAATTCATCTTGGAGAAGGGACGGCTCACGGCCAGAAGCCGAGCAAGCAAGACTCCCACAATGGTTTACCGATCGGACCCTGGCGAGAATCTAACTCGTTCCACATCCCAAGCATCCATCTCTCCTGGCCTGCTGCAAAAAAAGGAAATTAAAACACAGCCCCATGCACAAAGCAGCCGCTTTCACTGCAGAAGATGGCAGGGGTCCGTTGCTATGGAAACAGCAGGGAAAGAACAATGTCAGGCCTACGACAGAGGCAGCCTGCGAACGAAACCCGTGAGGAGAGGGCCGCCTGGGCCTTGAGATGCGGCAGAAAATGGGACAAATGCCACTTTTCTTCCCTGCCGTGGAGAGGCAAGTGTTGCCAAAAGCTGCACCTGTAGCATGTCTGCCTGACACCACACTGTGGAAATCATGTGCAGGGGGTGGGAATGGAGGCACCCAGGTGTAAGGTTCACTGCTTGCAGGGATGTTTGACAGATGAAAAGTATACGAGGAAAACAGTTTAGAACAACAGGGCTCCTTCTCACACACACACACACACAGATTGCGTGTCGGCACACTTCTTCACTTCCCCTGCCCCTGCCCCCCAAGAAATGAATGGAGGGTTTCACTGATGGCACAACTGAAATAGCCACACTTTTTCACCACCCTAAAAGCTGGGGGTCAAGGCAAAGGTGAAACATCCTCCAAAATGTTTGAGGAATATTCCCACTCCCCCCAACAAACTTTCTGCCATTTTGGCACCGTTTGGGGGCCGAAATGGTTCCACTCACCCCTAGCTTCACTGGTCTTCTGAACTGTCTGGGGCCTGCTGGGTCTTGTAGCCCAACACATCTGGAGGGCACCAGGCTGGGGAAGGCTGCCCTAGGACTTGTGGAGGCTTGAGCCCCATAGGAATATGCTAGCCCCCACCCCCATCCCCCAATTGTATTAAATTACTACATTAAATCACTTGACACATTTCAGGCTTTTACGTTTTCTTGCTACTCCATACTCTACCCTCAGCTCCATTTCCACCCTGCCCTGCTTCCAACACACTCAGGGTGGCACACACGCTTCCCCCATTTGAAATCCACACAACAACCCTGTGAGATAGGTGAGGCTAGAAGACAGGGGCTGGCCCCGGGGCTCTCAGTCACCTTTGCAACTGAATGGGGATTTGAACTTGGGCCTCCCCAAGCCTAGTCTAAGGGACAAAACAGACATTACTTTAAATTTCTATCTAGCAGCTACATCTCCCCCCCTTTTACTCTAGAGTAGGTGCAGGAGGCCCAGTCCAGATTTTAAAAGCCACCCTATTCCCCACGCGAGGGTCCCGATACGGATCAGGCACAGATTTAAAGTAATGTCTGTTTTGGTACTCTCAGCCTGACAATGACATCGGGCAACAGGGGATGTATTATACACTGAGGCTAGAAGTATGAGAAAGAGCCCACAGGCAGCTCCAGCCACCAAAGCCTGCACAAATAATGCCTTTATTTTCTGATACTCTCAAAAGATTAAAGACAAGGGTAGTTGCTTTGGCATTCTCTCTGTCCCATCAGCCAGGACAGCTAGACTCATGAGGACAAGGGAGAGGGCCTTCTCTGTGGTGGCCCCCACTCTGTGGAATTCCCTCCCTAGTGCCCCTTCTTTAATGAGCTCCCACTACGCATTAAAAACGTGGTTGTTCAGGCAGGCATTTGGGGTGGGTTAGGGTATTTTTAGAAATACGATGTTTTTAATGTAGAATTTTATTGTTTTAAACTGTTTTTATTGTTGTACATCACCCCGAGTGGCTGGGTGACCAGCCAGATGGGCGATTAAAATTTAATTAATTAATTAATTAATCCTGAAAGGCTAAAGACAATGGCCGTCCCTTTGGGTAAAAATGTGGAAGTGGGATGTTCACAGTAATGAACAAAATATTCTGGCAGCTGGATTGAAGCCCAATCAATACCCATAAAATCAGGGTGCAGGATCACCAACTGACCAGAGGGAGGAAAAAAACCCAGCCTGTTATGCTGAAATTAGCAGGTGAAGCTCCTCATGGCAGCAGGGCTGGCCAGAGGTGTTCTTGCTGCGTGAAGCGAAGAACAAGCTGGTGCCCCCTCTCCTTCCATGCACTATCATCTTCAACATTGACGATGGGGCAAAAACATCCTCCACTGCACTGGAAGGCTGCAGGCAAACTTTGAGGGTGCAGAGCAGGCTGCATGGCCCACAGGTCTCTCCTCCAGCCCGTGGCTGCTCCTCCCGGCATCTGCCGCCTGAGGTGACTGCTTCACTCCGCCTTACGGTAGGGCCAGCCCTGCATGGCAGCACTGAGAGAAGCATGGCCACCTCCTAATGTCTGCTGATCAAGTTGCCGTTACAGGCACAGGAGCAGGGATTGGCTACCCCAAAGCTTTAACAGGCCGACTCCCACCATTCAGCATCGCGGTGAGCTTTCGGCTGTGCTGAGCGTGTGGGCATGCTGTCAATGAGGAACAAGACTATCTTGCCCGAATATATATCACACAGACATAACTGATCTCTAAAATTCGTTTTCTGTGGCTTTGGGCTAGATCACCTTTCTTGGAAGAGCAGAAGAGTTCCGCCCAGGCCTTGCTTTCTGGATTGGTTTGTGCAGCAGGCGATTGCTGTTGTTGCTGTTGCTCTTGCTGGTTAATTAAAGAATACCATTTGCAAGCGGATCACTGGCATAGCAAATACATATTCCACATCCCAAATCCCCCAGGCAGGAACTTCTGCCCAACACAACAGAGGCACTTCCGGATTATATGTGTGTATAAACAACACGCAGCACCTTTTAAAGTACAGAGGAGCTGGTTGGGTTTTCCCATACTTAAATCCTTAACCATGTGCTGGTTTAATGGCTGCCAGTGTGTACGCAAGAGAATCTTGCCACTAGGACAGCCATCTTTCTTTCTAAACCTTTCTGGCAGGGCTCCTGTGCCTCTAACAGTTGCAAAGAAGGTATGGCTTTTCTCAGCACTGAGGTGAGGGTTGGGGAAAGGCTTCTCCTGTTGGACTTCCGCCTGCCACACAGCTAGTAAAGGCAAAAGGAGCCCTGCCAGAAAAAAAGGTGGCAAACCTACACAGCATCACCCCTGGAGAACGATTTCCTTCTATCCACCTTATATAAATAGACAATCAGACAGAAGTTTTCATCTTTTCAGTTCTGGGGAGGAGGCCCAAAATAAGGCTGCCCAGAAATGCATGTGGATATGGGGATGCTCAGCCTGCTTGATCACCAAAAAGCAACAGGAAACAATGAAGTAACCGTGGATTTATATATTTAAAATGATGCCTTGGCACAATGGCTTGGCTCGTTCGTGGGGAACTGAAACCCTTAGGATACTTTCACGTGACCTAGAAAACTGAACATTAGTGTACACAATAGCCCAAGAGCACTAGAATACTTTGAAACCAGGATGTTCCTCATATCTTTCTCCCAGGGAACCAGGTAGGAAGCTGTGCACTGATGCGCCAAATGTCAGGATGAATGCACAGCTGCCGTCAAAACAGGCCACCATACCTTTAGCTTCCCCTCCCTGACATTTAATAGAACAGGAGCGGGGAACCCTTGTCCTGTCATGGGCCGCGTTCCCTTGGGAGTAAACTGTCCGGGCCTGCTTGCTGGTGGTGGGTGGGGCCAAAGCCAACAGTGGGCAGGGCCAGACTAAAAACTGGGAGAGCCTGATCCTGAGCACCACTGTGGTGTAGTGGTTAGAGTACTGGGCTGGGATTTGGGAGAGCCGGGTTCTAGTCCCCACTCAGCCATGTAGCTCACTTGGGGACTTGGGGCCAATCACTGACTCTCAGCCTAACCTACCTCACTGGGTTGTTGTGAGGATAAAATGGAGAGGAGGAGAACTAGGAAAGCCAACTGGGGTTCCTTGCAAGGGGGGGAAAATGTGGGATATAAATCCAATAATACATAAATAAAAACAAAAACTGCAGAGGGGCATTCGCCTTTCCCTTTCTAACCCCTTTCTCTCTCTCCTGAATTTCCACACACCCCTGCCACATCCCTGGCTGCTGGGAGCAGGGGAGCAGAACTTTGTGAGGTCTCAGCAGCAAGGAAGCTCTTCTTGAGAGGGAGATGCCCTTGCTGTTTTCAGCAGCAGTTGGTTTTTTAGCGTGTAATGCCTAGTTTAGCCCTAAGGCAGAGGCAGGCAGAAGGTAGATCAGGATCTGCTCAGAGATCTCTGGATGATTTGCAGTTATCGACAAGGTTTTCCAGCTTCCCATAATTTAACAATAAGAAGTAAAGATGCAAATAAAAACTGAAAATAACTCCCTGACATGACTGCACTTGTGCCAATCACTTATCTCACAGCTCCACCTGCTCAGGTACTGGAGGTTTACCTGGTCTTTGTACGAATCTGTTAGGTAAGTCAATTTTAGTGCTGTGTTGGAATCCCTGATCTATAGTAACTCAAATGCAGATTAATATATGCAGGTCACCCTAAGCTCATGAGTTGTGGTAGATAATTAGCTGCACTAACGCCTCTCACCCAGCCGCTCTTTTGTACCTGGTTCTGTTTGCTGGACCGTGGGGTGCTATTAAAAGCAGATCCCACAAGCTTGAAGTCTGCCCATTTCTGCCCTAAGAGAAAATAGAAAAATGGGACATTTTCCTATTTTAAGTTCCCTCCAAAGTTGTTTTTTATTACCTTTTTCGGCAATCACTGCACTCAAACTGGGTTCAGTTCACAACCTTTACAACAATAGAACAAATATTTTTTAAAAAACGAATGAGTCATCAAAGCCATTCAAATAACCAAAGCAACACTCAATTCCTAACAATTCATTATACTAGAACAAGCACCACCGGAGTGGCAGCATTAAATAAAAAGAAGTTACCATTCATTTCTCAGCCCAGCAAAATTCACCAGCAGATCTCAGCAGCAACACAAAAAAGCAAAACCCTGCCAGTCAATTAAAAACTCCCAGCGCAAACAGCTAAAAAATACAGCAGCCAAATAGAAAATGCAACACAGAGGCTAAATGTATAACCCAGAGTTAGATGACAAAATATTAATAAACACATGAACAGCATCAAAATGTTTGATGTCTTAACATTCAGAACAAGGGGCAATGGCTCAAACTAGAAGGCAATGCTCAGCACAGAGCAAGCCAAACCGCAGAGGAGAAAAGAATGCAAGCCTCTTGGAGAGAGCTATTCCCACTTTTTAAGAATTTGCATCAACCATGTCTCTGCTTGCCCTCTGTGCTTAGGCCTCACTTACAGAATCATAGAATCATAGAATAGTAGGGTTGGAAGGGGCCTACAAGGCCATCGAGTCCAACCCCCTGCTCAATGCAGGAATCCGAGTCAGAGCATCCCTGACAGGTGGCTGTCCAGCCTCGGCGAATGCTTCCGGTGTGGGAGAGCCCACCACCTCCCTAGGTAAGAGCTCACCACCTCCCTAGGACATTTATTCATGACTGGGGGAATCAGAAGTGCCAAAGTACTTTTCACAACAGACAGTAAGCTGAAATTTGGTACACACACCCATGCAATCCAAAATACCACAATTACTAGAGAAATTGCGACAGTTTGACCACTCTTGCCCAAAACTCTTGAAAAGAGTTACTCTCATAGTAGCAGCCCAGCAATCCAGCAAAGAGCAAACCCACAAAACAGTCGCTGAACAAAATGGAGTGTGGTTTGAGACACACTGAAATCAACAATAATTGAAAGCCGGCAGCAGGGTAGCAGCAGTCAGGAACATATCTATGCATGCAAAATTACGTAGCCTATCAGGGCAAAAGGCAGGGAAGCAAATGGCATAGCCTATCACGGCCTAATGAAAGGACGCAAATGGCAGCCGCTATGATGGCTGCCATTTGCAGCCGCAGCAGCCTGGCTGCGGCCGGAAGTGCAGCTGCAGCTGGCCCTGGCCAGTGGCTCCACAGCCTTGCTGCAGAACAGAGCCGGCTCAGGAGGATTCCGGGGGGAGGGACGGATTGCCTTCCCCCCACCGCAGATGCCCCGGACCGGAACCGGGTGAGTAATCCACCCATCCCTGCTGTGTCTTCTGGCCAGGGGTGGGGGCTGAACATGGGACTGACTGTCCTTCTCCTGGAAGAGCAGTCTGACCCTCACCTTTGTCAGAGTTGAGAAGACCTGTACCCTGAAAAGGGAAGGGGGGGGGGGATGGAGGACATGACACCCTGGAAGGGAATGGGGGCCTGCACCTATGTGAATAGTTCCACTGACAGACTGGTAGTTCAGACTAGATGGAGGTTTCTTTGCTTCGTGCTGCCTTTCGTCTTGTTCAAGCAAGGGGAGCGAGAAGAGACTCCTCCTTGCCCTGGTCACAGCAGCGCAGCGTTCAGCTTTGCTGCTGGTGGTGGATCCCAGTTGCTGCTGCCTTGCTTCCAAGAGAGCCAAAGGCAAGCATCTCCTTTCCGAAAGGTGGCACAGTAGAAACCACAAAGCACCGGGCTGTTCATCATTCTTCACAGCCTGAGCCTGTTCAGAGCATCCTTTGCCGGGGGCTGCAGGGCAGACTGCCAAGGGAAATCTGCTCAAACCAGCTTCCTAGAAACCCCAGGAACAGAGCCAAAGGAGCTGGCAAGGGCTGCTGCCGGCTGGGATGTGAACAGAGGGAAATGAACACCACAATTCGATCCAGATGACCGTGCACAAGCAAACAGCGGCAAGGTGACGGGCAGAGGGAAAAAAAACAAGACCAAAACACCCAGAGCCATTCCATCCGGTCATGTAAATAAAAATAAAGAGTCCCTGAGCTCTTGGGATGTGCTTGTTTTCCTCTCCCTTCCACCAGCTCTTCCCCAGTCTAAGCCCTCCTGACAAGGGAGACGCCTTTTCCGCCTCATCCTGGAGCACTTCGTAGAATTTCAAATGCTCCGTAAAGCAACAATAGGAAAGCATGGCTCTCTGTCCAATTCTCAACCTCCCAATCACCCGAGCAAACTGGGTAAAGCAGAGGAGGTCAGCCAGGTACCACGAGCCACATCCAGCTGCCACAACAATTCTCTCCACCACTTTCCCCTCTTGTCAGGACACCAGAAAGCACTGCTGGATCATACCAAGGTGGGTCTGCCTAGCACCAGCACCCTGTTGCCAGCAGCGCAAGAGCCCTTCTCTGCTGCTTGTCTCCAGGAACTAGTATTTAGAGGTAGCCTGCCTCAGAATATGGAAGTTCGATGTAGCTGCTGACAGACCTTCCCTCCTCTGCTGCCATGGTTCCGAATAATAAAAATAAGATTAAATCAACAATAAAATAAAAATTAACCATTACAACCAGATAATACCACATACACAAGAGCACATTATCAAGTCCTACCTCAATTATATACCAAGGTAAATAGGTCTGTCCTTAGGGCCCACTTGAAGGCCTGCACGGATGATGCTAGACATGAATCAGAACCAAATTCCACAAGCGGGGCGCCACTACCAAGAAGGTCCTATCCCTTGAACCCACCGGCCTAAGGTCCGAGAAGGTCCTATTCGTCATGTCCATCAGCCCATTTGCTTTGGCAGGCAGGCACGCAGGCAGAACCTAAGATGTTGATCTCAGGGTGGTGGGCAGGTTGGTATTCATTCATTCATTCATTCATTCATTCATTCATTCACTTACTTACTTACTTACAATATTTATATACTGCCCCACTTCAATAAATTTCAAAGTGGTGAACAGCAAGGATAAAAGAATAAACACCATGTTAAAACAATTAAAACATTTTAAAAGAGGCAAGTTCTGATAAGGCCAAATTTAATAAACCACAGCTGGTCACTCAAGGACGGATGTCTTCAGGAGGTGCCGAAAAAAACACAATGTTGGAGCTTGCCTGACCTCCAAAGGCAGGGAGTTCCACAGGAAGGGGGCCACCACACTGAAGGCTCTTTTCCTGGTAGACTCCAGCTGGGCCATGGGTCCGTGTGGAACCACCAAGGGCATGCCCTATGATGACCTCGGGGACCGGGCAGGTTCATAGAATCATAGGTAAGGAAGGAGGCGCTTTCTCAGGTATCCTGGTCCCAAGTTGTTTAGGGCTTCGTACACTAGTAGTAAAACCTTAAACTTGGCCCGGTAGCGAATAGGCAGCCAGTGCAGTTCCTTCAGCAAAGGAGTTTGACGCTGAAAAGGGGCAGCTCCTGACAACAGCCGAGCTGCTGTATTCTGCACTAGCTCCAGCTTCCGGATCAGCCTCAAGGGCAGCCCCACACAGAGTGCATTGCGGTAATACAGTTTTGAGGTTACTAGTGCCTGTACCACTGTGGCCAAGCTATCCCTGTCCAGGAGAGGCTGTAGCTGGTGAACCTGCCAAAGCTGGTAAAAGGCACTCTAAGCTGCCATGGCCACCTGGGCCTCCAGTGACAGTGATGAATCTAGGACTCACCCCAGACTACGAACCTGGTCATTCAGAGGGAATGCAATGCAACCAGAACAGGCAATAAGCCTATCTCAGGGACCCAGGAACCACTCACCCACAGGGCTTCCATCTTGCCAGGATTCAGCTTCAGTTTATTGGTCCTCATCCAGCCCATTGCTGAGTTCAGGCACTGGTCTAGGACTTGCAAAGCCTCTCCTGATTCAGATGTCACAAGGAGATAGAGCCGTGTATCATCAGCATGCTGATGGCATTTAGCTCCAAATCCCTTAATGACTGCTCCCAGCAGCTTCTTATAGATGTTAAACAACATTGGGGACAAGATGGTACCCTGCTGCACCCTGTAGCTCAATGGCCCAGGGGCTGAGGAATAGTCACCCAATGTTACTCTCTGAATTCAGCGCCACAGGTAGGACCGGAACCACTTTACACAGTGCCTCCGATACGCATCCCACGGAGTCGATCCAGGAGGATACCATGGTCAATGGTATCAAAAGCCAATGACAGGTTGAGCAGAATTAACAGGGTTGCGCGCCCCCTGTCCCTCTCTCAATAAAGGTCATCCATTGGGGTGACCAAGGCTGATTCAATCGGTTGTGAACCGCCCAGAGAGCTTTGGCTATGGGCGGTATAAAAATGAAAAAAAAAATAAATTCAATCCCATGGCCAAATCGAAGCCCAGACTGGAATGGGTCTAAATAATCAGTATCTTCCAAGAATGCCTGCAGTTGCCCCGCTACAACCCTCTCAAGTATCCTCCCTAAGAAAGGGGGATTTGGGACTGGGTGGTAGTTGTCTAATACCGTTGGGTCCAGAGGGAACTTCTTCAGGAGTGGCCGCACTACTGCCTCCTTAAGGACAGCAGGGACCACCCCTTCCCACAGGGAAGCATTTAACACTCCTTAGACCCACCCAGTCATACCTCTTCAGCTAGCTTTTGTTAGCCAAGGCACGTGGAAGGTCGCATTGCTGCAAGCACCTTGTCCACATCATCAGTCCGCAACGACTGGGACTGATCCCATAAAATCGGGCAGATGGTGACATCAGACACCTTGACTGGAACTGCACTAACCACAGTGTGAAGTCTGCTGCTGAGAGAAGCGATTTTGTCCTCAAAGTGCGATGCAAAGAAGTCACAGCGGGTCCTCAATGGGGCCAGAGCCCCATTTACTGGGTAAGGTGTTAACAGCCCCCAGACCACTGGTATGGATGAAGGCAGTCCTTCAAGTAACCTGGATCCAGCCTAGAGAGGAAGAACTGTGCTTCAGGTAGATATCAGAAAGCACAGAGGACAATATAAACCTTGTGGCGCCCCGTAAGGCAACCGCCATATCATTCCCCAGCACCATCTTCTGGAACCGATCCTCCAGGAAGGGCTGAAAGCACTGTGATACTGCGCCTCCCAAGCCCAACCCGGCAGACAGTCCAGAATGATACAGTATTCAATGGTACCAAAAGCCGCCAAGAAATCCAGGAGAACCAAGAGGCTTGCGCTCCCCCTGTCCGTTCCCCAGTGTAAGCCATCCAGAAGGGCAACCAAGGCTGTTTCCGTCCCCTGAAACTGGCTTGGAATGGGCCTAAATGATAAGCATCACGCGACGGTGCCTGGAGTTGGGAAGCCACCACAGGCTCCAATACCTTGCCCATGCATGGAAGATTAGACAGTGGATGATAATAATCCCAAACCACTGCATCTAAATTTGGTTAATTCTATATGCTTTCGCCTTTCCTTGTTCAGAAGATGTTCTGGAGCCTTGATAATTTTGGTGCCCTTTTCTCCCTTGGAGAAAATCAGCCCAATCAGAACTGAGCATGCTCAGTAGCCACAGAATGTTGAGCATCTGTTGGAAGAGAGAAATGATTGTGTGTGTGTATGGGGCGGAGGGGAGAATGGAATGGACTAACCTGGAGGAGGACATGGCTGACTGGCTGGCATCCTGAGCAGGAGCGCTCCTGTTAGGAGGTGGGGATGCATTGCAACATTATCATTTAATTTACTTTACTCCGACAAGAAGATGCCTGCATGGTTGCAGGTGTCTGCAGAGACTGGCAGAGGTGTGTTCTATGGAACCATTTGAAGAGACACGCTCTGTAGAGCAGGTTTGCAGACCCACAGGCCCAGGGTCCAAATGTGGCCCTTTAGAGTTCTCCAAATGACCCCTCCCCCTGGCCCCACCCCTCTCCCTGACCACCAATCGTTTGGTGGTTTCCTGACCTTTGTGCAGTTTTTTCCCCATTCTAAAAAGTTGAAATGCCTCTCTTGAAATGCCTCTCTTTTAGCTTGGAGCTAAAAGATGCTGGTATTTTCAGTACTCCCCCCCCCACTTTAACTTCAGCCCCACCCACCACTGGAATGCAGCCCCCTAGAGCTTCTCTGAAATTGAATTTGGCCCTTGGGCTGAAAGAGGCTCTGCACCCCTGCTGTAGAGAGAAGGCACACCCTAAGTACTTGGCAGGCCTGGGGTCTGACCGATGGATTGTTTTGAAGTGCTGTAGGTATATAAAAATATCATATACAAAATTAAATGAAGAAAGAAAGAAAGAAAGAAAGAAAGAAAGAAAGAAAGGCACACAGACCCTGTGAAAGAAACCAGTTATTCTATGTACAACCCCGAGCACAGCAGGTTACATACCCCATTTTTGTGGATGCCTCTGTAAACCCAACAAGGAAGCATGCAGCACCAGCCACTGTCAAAACAAGTGCTGAGATTTCTCTAAACTAAAGTCACTAAAGGGAGCCAACAGTCCACAACGCAAAGCATGACAAGGGGAGGGGAAGCTTTTGGCGTGACCTACGCTGGCATGGGTATTTGCAGATGGTCTTCGAAGCCATTCATTTCTGAGCTCAGATGAGGCTTTTCTCCCACTGGTAATTCAAGGGCACCAGGAAAACAGGTGCATGCTATACCATAAACAGGAAAAAGGGTTTGTGCTGCCTGCAGAAAGAGATGCTAACGAACCACATCGCTCTGATCTCACAGCCTCGGTCCAGGATGAGTCAAATCGCCCCACGGGGTTCTACACTTGAACCACAGCCCAGAACAATGTGTTTACACGTCAAAGAAGAACTCCCCCAAATTGCACCGCTCTGTTTTTTAAAAAGAAAAGTTCACTGTGGTTATTGCTGTGTTTCCTCTGTTATTAGTGCTAATTTCTTTTAAAATCTGGGTTTGAATATTTTATAGGCATAGGCTGCCTTGAGTAGTTCCTTTTTCTTTTTTAATGCAAAGACGATTAATAGATTTTAAATCAGGCAAGTAGAGTTGCAAATTCATTCCGTTAATTAGGTCAAACAACAACAACCACCCGCAGGTTCCACTCCTGTACCCAGTTTCCTGGGAGCAAGCCCCTCTGGACTCAACTGGACTTATTTTTTAGTAGATACATACAGGATTGCAGTGTCAGCTGATTAATGGGAAAGGGGATTTTTAATTAGCAATAGTGAGAGTGAAAGGCACACTGTCTTTTCATTCAGGCTACGCTGATGTGTGACCACAACAGGGAAATTTAAGTAGCTTTCAACCTTCTAATGGTGACTGGTAGCTTTTGTTTGCAAAATGGCAAGCTATCTGAAAAGACAACTATGCCTTTGGCTAATGTTTATTGATCATTTATTCATTGGGACTTCTCAGCCAGCCCATCCCATGGGCTCTGGGTCAAGAACAACTAGTTAATTATTCTATCTTATTCCTGGCCAAAAAAATAAAAGCTTAAATATTAAAATGTATGCATTGGGGCACAGGGACTCCCGGAGGAGGCCCAGATTCTTACTGATATTTGCCACCCCATTTCATGCAACCAGAGATTTGAAATGAGGCTGAAACAGCTGGATCCACTACATCCAAGTTAAAAGTCCAGAAATGCCACGTTCGCCAGCAATGTTACCTCCCAGGCCTCTACCAAGTAGGCTGATCTTAGCAATGTTTTTATTTTATGTTTTACATCTGCATTCTTTAAAAACACGCAGGGAAATTGATGCCATCTTACGGTCCCTTATCAAGGCCCAGTCCTTCAGAAGAACTTGCCCTGAGCCCCTCTTCCAGCCCTTATGGTGCCTAAAAGTCCCTACTACATACTGTCTCTTTACATTCTCATAGGCCAGTTGTACAGCACTGGCTTTGCATGAAGAAAGCCCAGGTTCTATCCCTGGCATGTCCAGCTAAGAGGATCAGAGAGCAGGCGAAAGGACAGATGGCCCTACAGAGCCACTGCCAGTCAAAGTGGACAATACTAGATGGACCAATGGTCAGAATCAGCATGTCAGTTTCATGTGCTTATTACCCCTCCCCTCCCCACCCCACCCCTCTCTCTGACCTGGTTCACATATAATGCTAAGCCAGGGTCTGGTTTGTTGAAATCTGGCTTGGCGTTGTGTCCAAACCCATCCCCACTAACAAACCATGGTTTGTTAACCAGCTACAAACCACAAATAGAAGCCATGATTTGTTGCTGGCTTGCAAAGTCTGGTGTGTTTAAACCATGGCTTGTTGTGATGTCTGAACCCAGGATCATGGCTTATTCCCGGCTTGTTTGTGTTGCTCTCTACTCTGAAACAAAGGTGCCTGGCACGAGCAGCCTGAAAACTATACTGCTCTGAAGACTGGCAAAATGGGCAGGAGAGAAACAAACCAGAAACAGGGCAAACAAGCTGCACTTTATTTGCTCGTCTGCAAGACAATTCATGGCTAAAACAACAAACCATGGCCAATATAAAACATGACTTAGTATTATGTGCGAACGCAGCCTCTCTCTCTCACGACCATATGAATCCATCTTCTCTGAAGGTCAGACGATTGACCCACCAGCTCAGCATCATCTACCCCAGCCTTCTGCCACATGGTGCCCTCCAGATGTCTTGGACTATACAACTCTCATCATGGACAGACGTGTGACCCTCTCTCTGGCTTTACTGTGAAACCCGTGAGCCAAGGAGTGGGCAGGAGCTCCTCACAGACGAAGACAGCCCACCTAAAGCAGTTGAGGTAACTGCAGCTGGCCATGGGTGGTGGGGGGACCCCTCTGGACTCACTGCAAAGAGGCACATCAGCACTCAGTCCACCTGGGATTTCATGTTGCACATATAAGGCAGTGGCCACATTTGCATGTCGCACTAAACCATGGTTTACTGCAACATGCATCAGCAGCAACAAGCCTCTTCTTCTCCCACACAGCCGAGAAGAGGCATTCGGAACATTCTGCTTCCACTTGCAGTGAAGCACAGTTTCCCATATCATCCAGAGCCAGGAATCTGGGTTAACATTATGTATGGTTAGTTTCAACAAGCCAGCTTCAGCAACTGCAGTTTGAAGTCAGCTTTTTGAAGCTAGCCAGAATTCGTGTGAACCAGAGTTTGCCGCTCCAGGCCATACAGAAAGTTGCCGCTAACTAAAGGTAAAAGCAAAAGCTTCAGAACTCCTCCTCCCAACATGGATTTGTCAAGAACAATCCTGCCAGACAAACCTGATCTCATTTTTTGATCACGTCACCTCCCTTGTGGACCGTGGGAATGCTGTAGACATCATATACCTCGGCTTCCGCAAAGCTTTCGACAAAGTGCCCCATGATATCCTGATGAGCAAACTAGCTCAAAGTGGGCTAGATGAAACAACGATCCCGTGGATCCACAGTTGGCTACAGAATCGGACTCTTATCAATGGGACCTTCCCAAACTGGGGAGAAGTAATGAGCGGGGTACTGCAGGGCTCAGTCCTGGGCCCAGGGCTCTTCCACATTTTTATGAATGACTTGGAGGAGGTGGTGCATGGAATGCTGATCAAATCTGCAGATGACACAAAATTGGGTGGGATAGCTAATACCTTGGATGACAGAAACAAAACTCAAAGTGATCTTGATAGACTGGAGTGCTGGGCTGAAAACAACAGAATGAAATTTAATAGGGATGAATGCCAAGTTCTGCACCTAGGAAAAAGAAACCAAATGCACAGTTACAAGATGGGGGATGTGTGGCTCAACAACACTACAAGCGAGAAGGATCTTGGAATTGTTGTCGATCACAAGCCGAAGATGAGCCAACAATGTGATGTGGCTGCAAAAATGGCAAAAGCTATTTGGGGCTGCATTAATAAATGCATCACTTCCAAATCCCGGGAAGTACTTGTTCCCTTCTACTCAGCACTGGTTAGGCCTCATCTGGACTACTGTGTCCAGTTCTGGGCACCACACTTTAAGAAGGATGCAGACAAACTGGAGGAGAGGGTTCAGAGGAGGGCAACAAAGATGATCAGGGGACTGGAAACAAAACCCTATGAAGAGAGACTGAAAAAACTGGGCATGTTTAGCCTTGAGAAGAGAAGACTGAGGGGAGATAGGATAGCGCTCTTCAAGTACTTGAAAGGTTGTCACAGAGAAGAAAGCCACAATCTCTTCTCGATCATCCCAAAATGCAGGACATGGAATAATGGGCTCAAGTTACAGGAAGCCAGATTCCGGCTGAACATCAGCAAACCTGGTCATTAAGAGGGAATGCAATGCAACCAGAACAGGCAATAAGCCTATCTCAGGGACCCAGGAACCACTCACCCACAGGGCTTCCATCTTGCCAGGATTCAGCTTCAGTTTATTGGTCCTCATCCAGCCCATTGCTGAGTTCAGGCACTGGTATAGGACTTGCACAGCTTCTCCTAATTCAGATGTCACAAGGAGACAGAGCTGCATGCCATCAGCATACTGATGGCATTTAGCTCCAAATCCCCTAATGACCACTCCCAGCAGCTTCTTATAGATGTTAAACAACACTGGGGACAAGATGGTACCCTGCGGTACCCCGTAGCTCAATTGCCAAGGGGCCAAGGAATAGTCTCCTGATCTTACTCTCTGAAATCGGCCCCGTAGTTAGGACCGGAACCACTTTACACAGTGCCTCCGATACGCATCCCACGGAGTCGATCCAGGAGGATACCATGGTCAATGGTATCAAAA
This sequence comes from Heloderma suspectum, assembly GCF_057233095.1. Classification (NCBI taxonomy): domain Eukaryota; kingdom Metazoa; phylum Chordata; class Lepidosauria; order Squamata; family Helodermatidae; genus Heloderma; species Heloderma suspectum. The sequence continues at coordinate 4,329,444 of NC_139460.1, forward strand.
GCCAATGACAGGTTGAGCAGAATTAACAGGGTTGCGCGCCCCCTGTCCCTCTCTCAATAAAGGTCATCCATTAGGGTGACCAAGGCTGATTCAGTCCCATGGCCAGATCGAAGCCCAGACTGGAATGGGTCTAAATAATCAGTATCTTCCAAGAATGCCTGCAGTTGCCCCGCTACAACCCTCTCAAGTATCCTCCCTAAGAAAGGGGGATTTGGGACTGGGTGGTAGTTGTCTAATACCGTTGGGTCCAGAGGGAGCTTCTTCAGGAGTGGCCGCACCACTGCCTCCTTAAGGACAGCAGGGACCACCCCTTCCCACAGGGAAGCATTTAACACTCCTTAGACCCACCCAGTCATACCTCCTCAGCTAGCTTTTGTTTGCCAAGGCACGCGGAAGGTCGCATTGCTGCAAGCACCTTGTCCACATCATCAGACTGCAGTAACTGGAACTGATCCCACAAAATCGCACAGATGATGGCATCGGACACCTCAACTGGAACTGCACTAACCACAGCATCAAGCATCAAGTTCACTGCTGAGTTGAGCAACTTTGTCCTCAAAGTGCGATGCAAAGAGGTCACAATGGGTCTTTGACGGGGCCAAGGCCCCATTTGCTGGGGAGGGTGTTAACGACCCCCAGACCACCCAGAAGAGTTCCGCTGGACGGCTACTCGAGGACACAATGGAGGCAGCAAAATAAGCCTTCTTTGCTGCCTGCACCACAACACAATAGGCATGACCATGTGCTCCAGAGCGTGCTCGGTCATCTTTGCTTCGAATCTTATACCAGTTGCACTCTAGCTGATGTCCAGCCTGTTTCATTGACTGCAACTCCCCAGTATAGCAAGGAGTAGAGCGGGCTCTATAGTACTGGAGAGGGCACTCAGGTCCAGTCAAGTCAATGGCCCTCTACATCTCACTGTTCCACAGTGAGGTTAGGGCCTCGGCTGGATCACCAGCTCTCTCCACTGGAAAATTCCCCAAGGCATTCAGAAATCCAATGGATTCCATCAGTCTCCTGGGGCAGACCATCCAAATGGGTCCCCCACCCCTACAGGAGGGAAGTAACAACCATGAGTTCAAATCTCACCAGGAAATGCTCTGATCATGACAACGGGGTTACTTGGACACACACACCCCAACTGCAGACCACCCAACTCACAACTTGGAGCAAAAAACAAATCAAGGGTTTGCCCTGCTTCATGTGTCGGGCCGATGAAAAACTGAGACAGCCCTATGGTTGTCATAGGGGCCATGAAGTCCTGAGCTGGAACTCCGGAGACAGCCTCAGCATGGAAGGTGAAGTCACCCAGAACCACCATTCTGGGCTCCTCCAACACCACACTAGAGGCTGCCTCTGCCACCTCAGTCAGGGAGGATGCTGGTCAGCAGCGTGGGCAGTACACCAGCAGCATCCGCAATCTGTCTCTGTGGGCAGTACCCCAGGTGCCACCCCTCAAGGCCTGCTCCAAGGTGGAGTGGTCTCCTGGTGAGAGAGGTGGAGGCTCTATGAACCACAGCAACTCCCCCCACCCCCGCCCGGCCCTCCAACCTGTGATGGTGCTGCACCAAGTACCCAGGTGGGCAGAGCGCAGTCAGGTCAACCCCACCCAGCTCACCCACCCACGTCTCAGTGATGCACACCAGGTCGGCCTTCTCATCCACGATTAAATCATGAATGAGTGCGGTCTTATTGCGGACCAACCTGGCATCAAATAGCAGCACCGCAAGACAGGAGGGTGCAGTGGATGAGCTACCAAGCACATGATTGCTGGAGGAAGGTGGCAGAAGGGGAACAGTGTAGAAACACCTGTGGCCCATTCTACTTTGATGTCCCAGCCCCCTCCTCCTGCCATATCTCCTTCTTATAGCACCCAGCCACTCATGTGGGGAGTTAACCTGTCCAGTCTTGGTGGGGAGGTTACTCTCTGGAGACTAGAGAGGCCCTTGCTGAGCTGATTTGTTTATTTAATAGAGCTTTTAGGGCATTCATCCAGTAGGTAGCAGCTATAAAATCAATGCTCTACATGTGCCAAATAACCACTTGGTGTTCATAATGCAGCCCATCCCATGGAGCAATCCAATTTCCCAGTCATCCTAGGAATGAATATGTTGTGTTATGTTATACACACACACACACACACACACATCTCCAAGAATCCTCTCAAAGGAGCGGCTGTAGAAATATCTTGTGCCAAGAGGCCCAAAGCATATGTGAGGAGAGCCCCACACTTGAGTGTTCACGTGTTTGCCCAATTCACCTATAAAGGAGTGGGGGCAGAGTCTAATGGATACATGAGTGAAGGACCCTGAGCGTTCCCCCACGTACCCATCCTCTTGCGCTCTGTCACTTGAAGGACTTTCCTCCCAGCCTGGTTCACTTTGGGTATCAGAGGTGGGTGGATGAAAAGCACCTGAAGCAACAGAACGTGGGGAGGTAAGGTGGTGCAGGGGGAGAGTTCACCTCCCCTCCTGCTTGCACCTGCTGCTGTAAAAAGCAGGTCCTCCCACCCCCTTGCTTTAGGCTTGAAAAAAGCAGTCAAGCAATCAACAGGTGTGTCTTTTCCACCCCATCACACGGGGAGGGGCTGTAGCTCAGTGGCTCAAATGGTTTGCATTTATTTATGTTATGTATTTGTTGCATTTCAATATCACCCATTAACCCAAGCTCCCTTGGCATGCGGAAGGCCCCAGGTTCAATCCCTGCCAGCATCTCCAGGCAGGGCTGGGAAAATTCCTGCCTGAAACCCTGGAGAGCCATTGCTGCCAGTCAGTGTTGGCAATACTGGGCTAGATGGACCAAAGGTCTGACTCAGTAAGGCAGCTTCCTATGTTCCTAAATTTGCCCTGGCATGCAGGTAGGACTCCTGACAGAAGCAAAGCACCACAGTGATTCAGACTCTGAAGTGCAAATTCAGCTGCACTCTGAATTGTAAATCCACAGCCAGCCTTACAGGTTACTGGTCTTACGAAATTTATTGGTCTCAGGGCACATGGTGATGTTGGGTTTACAGTCTCACTTTGATCACCCCACCATGCTCCTTTTTCTCTCCGGTTTTTCACTCTCCTCAGCCCCAGCAGGAGCAAACAATCCCTCTCTTGCAAGACAGGCACAGCAGGGGTGGTGCATCAAAGGCGAGGCCCCCAACGTCCACGATGCAAGTCAGTGTAAGAGCAGGCAAAGTGCAGCATTCCGCAAGGCATGCAGAACTCCGTAGCATGGGATAATGAAAACTGGTACCTGTATTTGTAGGGTGCCATCGTGTTAAGAAGAGTGATCAAAACCTCAGCAGCTAAACAAGAATTCAAAGATGTTTCCATTGGTTAAGTTCGCCACAGCAATGGAAACCAGCCATGCCAAGAGCAGAAACGTGGCCAATGGGAAAAGACGTATAGCTGGTTCACGCAGTGATTCACCTTGGGAGGAAACCCTCCCTGCCACCCCCTGCCCTGAATTCCCTCCAACTTCCGATTTGCTTCCAACTCAGGGGGTGGATCAGGAAGAAATGATCTGGAAAGGTTTACAGCAACCTTCACCAACCGGGTGCCATCCAAATGTGTTGGACTGCAACTCCCATCATTCCCAGCCAGCAGGTCCAGTGGCCATGGGAGTTGCAGTCCAGCACATCTAGACAGCTCCAGGTTGGGAAGGCTGGTCTACAATCTCTGCCCCCTCCCCACACACACACACCAGAGACTCTTTGTAAGTGTCCCTATGAACCAACAGCAAAGTGGTTGTTAAGAAGCACTGGATGAACTTGGGGGTACAGAGCATTAGCAATGGAGAGACCCAAACTGTCCCAAAATGCAGGCATCTATGTTGACCCATATCTGCATGGGTTTACGGGTGTGTGAATGTATGTAGCATAATACCCAATTTATTATGATCACCTGACAGTCATAGTATAGTGAGTTGGCAAAGAGCAGTGCAGTGGTTAGCATGTTGAACTCTGGCTGCAGAGACCTGAGACTGCGTGAAAAAGGAAAAGAGTGGGATACAACATGTCCCCAAACAGTATAAAACCACCAGCTCAAGATTTTCCAGGAGTTTCTTTTCCAAGGACCAGGGAGAAACATGTCCCCTCAAAGTCAACAGTCCAGTTTGGGCAATTTTCATCTCCATTATGAGCAGAGTTTTTTGTGAAGGTAATCAGTGATTGTCCATTTGAGACTGAGTAAAATACTTTGCATTACAACTGGGATAGCTCACAACAATATATTGTTGCTGGGAAAATTCATTGTCCCCCAGCTACTCTGAAGTCTGCAGCTAAGCTCAGAGGGAACAGGGAAGTCTGAGGGGTGGCAGGTGACGTCAGCATCCCTGCGACTCAGGAAGTCCCAACGCTGCGACCCTGAGAGCCCTGGTGCCACGACACCCCTGGAGGGGATATGTGAAGTCCCATTTCCTGGGGCCACTAAATCCCGGAGCTGGGTTTGGCCTTCAAAGTCAGAGCACAGATGGAGCATAACAGGATGGGGAGGGATAGGGCCAGTTCCTTCCCAAAGAAGCCTGAGGTGAATGCACTGCAACGGATGGCACGTCCATAACACCATTATCAGGAATAGCTGGACATTGTGTGTGGGCGTTTCAACAGAAATTGGTACTCGCAAAAGCAGACCAGGAAAATAATGAGAGGAAGATGGCAGGCACAGCATCTCCTCTGCTTTTCATGATAAGGGCAGGAGACAACATAACACCCTGAAGATCAAGGAGGTAGAAGCAAAAAACTCTTCGCAAGGCACTTATTAAAGAGGAAGGGATAATGCAGGATGAGGACAAAAGGCAAGAGGGTGGAAAAGCAACTCACCCAAAACTGGGGGAAGGCAGGAAAGGGAAGAGCATTTGATCTGCAAAGGGGGGAGCGTCCAGCATGTGGCAACTAAGGGTGCAATCCTCTGCATGTTTAAACAGAAAAAAGTCCTCCAACTGCCATCATACTCCAGCCAGCCACGTTTAGATGGAAATGCCCAATGGAAACTGCGCTATCAAGCTGTTCTGAAGCTCCTGTTCACCTCAATCCAGTTTCTGCAGGAGAACCTCCCTGTACCCTGCACCCACTGGGCCAGATGTTTGTCTCCCCAAATCCCAGGCCTGAGGTGGCCGTTTTACTATTTATTTTAGGTATTTATAAGCCATGGCCCATGGTAGGCCAGCTTCCAGCTGCTGGGGAAGTGGAACAGCTGTAACAACTGCTGGAAAGAGGGATGGGAGGAGGAGGAGGAGGAGAATGGCATGGTAAGGTAAGGAGACGTTCCAAAGCTTTTAAAAAAATGGTGGGGGGGAGAACTCATGAGGGCTAGAGACTTCTATTTTTATTTTCTAGTTATCTGGCACCAATAGCATGCTCTTGTTTCTGAAAAAAAAAGAAAAAAGAAAAAAAAAGCTCACACCATCTACACACTTATACAGTTCCTAAACTGACCTTGTCATGTGCAAAAGGCAACACTTTAATGTATGTTTATTTGTTAAAATGAAAAGCAGCCTCAGGAAGCTGTGATTGTGAGCAGTGGAATTGAAGAGGTGCTTAACCCTTTTATTGCTGGCAATTTCCCCACTCAAAATAACTGCTTTAGGGGATTGTTAATTGCTGGTTTGAATTGGTTTTGGCTGTTCATACGTATATTTGATTTTGTTGTTGTTAGCCACTTTAAATATTGCTGAAACAGAAAATCAGTACTTAAGTGTTTTATAATAATTAAAAAAACACACAAATCCCCCCCCCCCAGTTGCTTTCGCTCTGGCTGTTCCAGATGCATGTTTGTGTCATGGATCCACATTCGCATGTAACATGTCATTTGGCCCAGGGACTGAGCGGCATGTCACTGATAAAGAGCATCCCTGTATTGGATAAAAGTTCTTCCAGCACAAGAACTGTTATCTCTTCCAGATAAAAGTTCTTACAGCACAGTTCCTCCAGTTCTTCCAGTGGACAGCCGAAGCCATTCTCCCAGGACATGCATGCCCCATCGCTGGCTTAAGGAAACCAGATGGATCTCCATCTGACCCATAGCAGGGATTTGCCCAGAGAGGAATGGTAGAGGAATGGTTTGTTTCTGCTGGCAAAAGAAGCAGCAATGGCTCATTCTGGGCTACTCTGTCAACGGACTCCTCTCACGACACACAGCTAAGGCCACATGACAGGGACACAGAGAGGCTGCCTGAGAGTGTGAGGGAGGGAGAGGCTGTGCAGGAGAGAAAGGAGTGAGAAATTTAATCTGCTTTACTCTTAATCCACTTTGAGGTAAATCTGCTTTACTACATTCTCTGGGAACAAACATTCCCACTTGTCCAACTCCATTTTCATTTTCTGCCTTGCCTCCATTTCCCAAGTTGGCTTGCTTAGATATTGGTGGCTGTCAAACTTTCTACTTCCACAGAACCCTTTTGACACACATGATGAGGAACACCCACGCACCTGTCACAAAACCCCAGTGGCCCTGCTGGCTGCAGCCTGATGGGGGTTGTGTTCCAGCACAGCTGGAGGACACCAGGTTGAGGAAGCCTGCATTAATGCCTGCCTCCCACTCTCAGCAGGTTCCCATCATAACCAGGCACACTTTAATTGCACTCTTAAGTCCCAAGATAGGCCCACAAAGGCACAGAGAGCGGCATTCTCGCTGCTCTTCCTCAGCTGCCCAGTCCTTCTTCCCCTGGAGACTCACCAGCTTCCAGAAACAGTGCAAGTTGCTTTGTATTCAAAAATGGCTTTTGGTGGCCAGGCATGGGTTAGATAAAGTTAAGGTGGTTATCCATGCCAGGCCTTTGGGATGGGGTGCAACAGGAAGCCAATCAAACAAATTAAGGGAAGGACAGAGGGGCAGTTAAGTAGGTAAATACACAAAATGAAAATGTTTGCCATAGAGCAGTGGTGACTATCTTGTGATCCTCCAGATATTTTGACCTACAACCCCAATCATTCCTCACCATTGGCAATGCTGGCTAGAGCCTGAATCTCCCACCAATCAGCTTCATGGGATGACCCCAGGATCTAGTATTATGGGAGCGGGAGAAAAAATGTCTCCTTCTCCACATTCTCCCCACCAGGAATAATTTTGTAGACCTCCATCCTGTCTCCCCTTACCCTCCTTTTTTCCAAGCTAAACAATCCCAGCTGTTGTAAACTTCCCTCATAGGGGAGATGCTCCAGCCCCTTGATCATTTTAGTTGCCCTTTTCTGCACTTTTTCCAGCTCTCCAATATCCTTTTTTAGGTGTGGTGACCATAACTGTACACACCATTCTAAGTGTGGTTGCACCATAGATTTGTATAAGGGCAGCATGATATTGGCAGTTTCATTTTCAGTTCCTTTTCTAATTATACCTAACATGGAATTTGCCTTTTTGGCACACCCTTAATTAGAATGTCTGCTGTCACTGCTGCATTTGGGGTTGGGGGATTTCACTGGGCACCTCTTTCCCTTTAAAGTTCACCCACCACCATCCTGGCTGCTGCAAAAAGGAGTGCAGGAACATCATTCTCCCCTTAAAACTAGAATTTCCACCCCCCCTTGATACTGAGGAAATTACATCCCTTTTCCTATAAAAGCCCCATAAAGTTGTTGCTGTGGCCCCCTTAAGAGAGACCGGGGGGAGGGGGGAGAGATGGAATTGACAAAAGGACTGTCAATTTCACCTTATGCCTTGAAACTCTTGCAGAGGTAAAAGCATGAATGCTTTGTCAATTTCATCTCTCTCTCTCTCTCAGTTGTATCAGTCCCAGTTTTGTTTTTTGCTTACATCAGCTATAGTATTCTTTTACAGACAAAGTGGGTGCATCATAATTGATATCATTTTCCATTTGTTTCATTGCTCGTTTTATACATTGGCTTGCACACTGAACACTGGTACACATTGCCTCTTGTGATATGCCCGTTTTGAATTATTACATACCGCGTACTCTTTACTTGCACAGTAGTTTCCTGATGGCAGCCTGGTAGTGTGGCCTGCCAAATGGTGTGGCCTGCCGCTGTTGCCTGCCAAATGCTCCATCCCCTCCCTGGTTTTGGCAGCAAAAGTACAGCAACAAAAACAGCTTACCATGAGGTAAGCTTCGATCTACTTAGTGCAGCCTTTCCCACCCTGGGGTCCTCCGGATATGTCGGACCACTTGTAGTCCAACACATCCAGAGGACCCCAGGGTGGGAAAGGCTAGCTTAGCAAGACTCAAGTTGTGAAGGCTTTTCAATGTAAGTAGTAACTGAGGATGTGCTGTGAGTACTCCGCTCAAGCCACGCATTGCCCTTAGGGAAGGTTTTGAAAGCTGGACTTGCCATGGCACAGTCCCACGTTCCTCTCCAGACCGCCCTCACCCCCGGCAGCCTTCCCTATTAGCATCCACAGAGTTCATCCATCAGGAAGGACAGGACAGGACGGCTTCAGGGAATCGTGACTGTGTCCGTGGGGAAGGAGGTTAACGTGGCAGCGGCAGCTGCGCTTTTAAGCAGCCTGCTACTGCCTCCAAGCACTTAGGCCTGGAGAGCCTCCATCCGTTCCGCAGGGGGCTGGCTTTTGCCTCCTTGACCCACCTATTGTTGGAAACTTAACTGGAAGGATCATGGCAGAGCCCTGACAATGAACGTGCTTGCCTGCGTTGACGAAGAGAGAGATGGCAGAGGAGGCAGGCTTTTTGCTGCCACTGCTCGACCACCCCATGCTCTCGGAACTGGCTGGCAACTGGCTACCTAACTGGAGCCCAGACAAGCCCCACTCGAGCTGGCAGGGAGAGGAAACCAGAGCCTAGGGAACCTTCATCCATCTAGAACATAGAACACAGAATCATAGGGTGGGAAGGGGCCTACGAGACCATCGAGTCCAACCCCCTGCTCAGTGCAGGAAGCCTGATTCCCAGGCGGTCTCCCATCCAAGTACTAACCAGGGCCAACCCTGCTTAGCTTCAGAGATCAGATGAGATGGGGTGAAGGCAGAGAGATATTCCACCTGCAGCTATTCCAACAGGCTGTAAAGAGGGAGATGCAAGGGGAAGCAGGGCTATTCCACCAGCCTGCTGAAAGACAGTTAATTTCTTCTCCGTTTCCCTTTCCATCCCTTTTTCCTTGTATGTTGTGTACTTTGAAATTGCAAGCCCACAGGCAGGATCCGTCTCCTTTTACTGATTGCACTTACGCTCCTCCAGGAAACACACCACCTTTCTGGTTGGTGCTATTTTAGCACTGTGTGTGTGTGTGTGTGTGTGCACGTGCGTGTGTGCCTATTGTCCCATCCCCACCCCTCAAAGTTATAGCAATTGTACAACAACACCTAGAGAAAGAATTGTCCCTTCTGCAGCCGCCCTGCTATATCACGCCTACTAGTGTGGGCAGAACATAACGGGATGCGTGCACACTCATCACTATAGCCCTCCAAGGTATGGAAAGGCAATTGCACTTCCATTTAGCAAGGAGTGGGTAGCGCCACAAACTGCCAGTCTGAAAGCACCTTTAGAAGGTCTGTGTTCAGCCTGACCCACTTGCTGAGAAGTAACCACCCTGGAGTGATCTAAGTCCTGCACCTTCTCTCTCACCAAGATGCCCCAACGCTGCTGGGGAGAGGGAACACCAGTGGATATTAGTCACACACGTCCCTCTTTCAGCTTGGCCAACTCGCCTTTGCTCAGAGCCAGGCTGGCTTCCTTCCATTCTCACCTCCTGCCATTGCACAGGCCAAGTTACATCCAGCAGGACAGGCCCCTTGCCAACGATTTCCACTCCGAGTGTGGGTGTCATCGTCTTGAAGAAGCGGTTACTCTCTCTATTGATGTCGGATGGTGTCTGTGCCCACAACCAAACGGCCCATGCATCATTTATTGTGTTTATGGTGCACTTGCAAAATGTTAGGTTTCTCCACTCCTGGGATTTTGGCTCCTGACTGACTGAAAGAGAACACCATACAACAAGCACAGGCCAAGTTACATCCAGCAGGACAGGCCCCTTGCCAACGATTTCCACTCCGAGTGTGGGTGTCATCGTCTTGAAGAAGCGGTTACTCTCTCTATTGATGTCGGATGGTGTCTGTGCCCACAACCAAACGGCCCATGCATCATTTATTGTGTTTATGGTGCACTTGCAAAATGTTAGGTTTCTCCACTCCTGGGATTTTGGCTCCTGACTGACTGAAAGAGAACACCATACAACAAAGGGCTTGCAAGGACTCTTTTGATCTTCCCATTCTCCTTTCTTTGTAATGCTATTAAGCCTCTTCCCTGGCTGTAAGCCACAAATAATTGCATCTCCGTAGATAAGCTGTACTTGCATTTAAATTCTATTAATGCTCTCTCGGAAGATTACCTATAGTGGTTCAGGCTTGGAAAAACAATCAAGAGGAGGAATTCGGAGAGTTGTCTTTGGCTTGCTCCAAAGGCATGGGCGCAGCACGGATGGCACCAAGACTATTTTATACGTTTTATTAATTTGTTACATTTAGATCCTGCCTTTCCTCCAGAGGAGCCCAAGGCGGTGTACATGGTCATATTCCTCTCCATTCTGTCCTCACAACAACCCTGTAAGCTAGGCTAGGCTGAGAGTTAGTGACGGGGCCAAAGTTACCCAGTGAGCTTCAGGGCCAGAACCTAGGTCTCCCCGGTCCTAGTCCAATATTCTAACCACTACACCGCTGTTTGCCTCCCTGTTGCCTGAGCCAAGCAATCCAGGAGTTGCACCCTACCCCACAAGGGAGCGTATCGAACAGCAGATTCGCCTCACTGGCATCCCTAAAATGACCGTCACCTCAGGCAACCAACTGGGTTGTGCTCACGCAGTCGGGCTGGCTCAGGAAAGGGAACACCAACTATCCTTTTCTCAGCTGGAATGATGGAAACCAACCTGTATCTGCCTGCAAAAGGTCAAGGCTGCATCATAAGCAACGCAGGGTAGGGAGCTCCTCCAGCCTATCGAAGCACAAACAGTCCCTCTGTGTTGGCATGGCAACCAGAAGACTCTCTAGAGTGCTGGATGGACCTCAAAGGCCCAACCCCTCCCAGGGCAAGATGCCTTAACCTTCAGCCATCTTACGTTGTGCTATTATTTGTTTTATTACATGTATATCCTGCCTTTTCCCCTCTGGTAAGGAACCCAAGGTGGCTTACACAGTCCTCCCCCCCTCCATTTTATCTTCACAACAACCCTGTGAGGTAGGTTAGGCAGAGAGTCAGCGATTGGCCCAAAGTCACGCAGTGAGCTACATGGCCGAGAGAGGACTAGAACCTGGGTCTCCCCAGTCCAACAGTCTAACCACTACACCACATCTTAGGGCTGATCCATAATCCCTGTTCAGGCCTTCCCTCCACATGTACACTGAACATGCAGTGTGGGGCCAGGGGGCGGAGAGGGGCATGGAGTTTTTGCCACAATGCCGCATCCCCAAAGTTTTCTGCTGCCTCTGTCGATCAGCCCCCACATGCTGACCAAAGACATTTTGCATCCCTCCTCCAGGTGCTCAGCACAGCCTGATTAGGATCATCCCTGGTTCGCCTCACAACAGTCCTGCAAGGCAGGCTCAAGAGCAGCCCAGAGCTCTTCCCTGCTCATCATGCACCCCACCTAGGACCAAAGGTTTCTTCTCAACAGTCAAGCATCAGACATCTGGCCAGCTTTTCCCAACTCTTGCTGGAGCGGCTAAGGTGTGCAATTCTTCACAAGCACCAGAGGAGCAGGACAACTGATCCCACACACTTCTCATTGTTAGACGACTCCCTGAACAGGAGCAACATTTCCCCCAAGAGCAGAAAACTCACACAAAATGGAAAGCGAGATGCAAACCCATCTCCCTGCCTTTCCTGGCCCATTTTTCATCTTTTCGTCTTTAAGAGGAGAGTGTTGTACTTGCCACGAGTTAATAACAGCCTTTCCCAACCAGAGAAAGAGCCTTTCCAAACCAGATTGCCAAGAGTGTGGGTGTCATTAATTACAGGTTGTGTAAGCCTCCAAATAAGCAAAAGCTCAATAATCAGAAGGATGATCACAGATTTATAAGATCCATGGGTCTAAAATTGGTGACTGCTCTATGAGAGGCAGTGGGGTACTGTAGTTAGAGTGCTGGGCTTGGAGCAGGGTGCCTGATTTGGACCCTTGCTCAGCCCATATGCTCTCAGCTTCTCTTTCAGGGGACATGGTAAAAAGAAGTAGTAGAAGCCCTCAGAACTACAATGCCTGTGTCTCATCAAGCCAGGAGCAGTCCACCCCATACGACTGCACGCACGCACACACACCTACCTTCCACATACATAATTTTTGCAGTCTCCAGTAGACATCAACAAAAACAACACAAAGAAAATGTGGATTTGTTATGCTCCTGTTGGGTGGCTGCTGGACTATATTTACATTTGCGAGCAAGGCTGGACCAAGCCCCTGTATATTACCCTGACCTTCTTGAAGGAAGAATGGAAGACAGAGAAACATCTTGGAGCTGAAGCGGCCAGGCAGTCAACAGGCCCAAGTAAATTCTGGGAAGGCAAAGCCAACATGTACAAGACACTGGGCCTGTTCACATGATCGCTGTAGCCCACTGTGGCTTATTTAAGCAACGGGGAGTTGTGACACATGCCAGAGGCCATTTTGAACATTCAAGCTGTGGCCAGCACTTGCCATGGCTTGTGTTGTCCGAGTCCAGCGGGGGGGTTGTGGGAGGTTTAAACAACCCTCCCATATCCCATGGCTTGTTTTAGGGTTATGCAGGGGTTCTTTACCCCTGCTGAATTCGGATGACACGACAAGCTGCAGTTGTGGCTTAGATTTTCAAGATGCTGACCACAGGTGCCATGGCTCATCATGGCTTTAAAAAGCCACAACGAGTGATTGTGTGAACCAGTCATTGCTAGCAACAAGCCACTTGCAAATTTCCCAGTGCATTGCAAACCTAAATGGATTAAACCTCAATTGTGATTAAATTTGATCTCCACCAGCTAGCTCCAGATACCAAGCTTATTCAACGGTTTTAGGACAAGTCCATTCAATTGTACTGGTCTCTCCGCATTCAAGACATTTGGAAAACATGCTTGTTTTCTTCCAGCCATCAGTTTTGCCTCATTCCGCTGTGTGGCATAGGCATTCTCCTGGTGGCAACGAAGACACACTATGGGGCAGGTGAACCCTCAAATCAGGCCCATTCCTAATGACTAACCCACACAATGCCACCCCGCTACACACGCATACACAAAGAGAGTGGAACAGAATAACAGCGGCATCCCGATATTCGCACAAGGAAAGAGCGTCGTCCACACAACATCCCGGGGATAGCCACTCCCAAAGTGTTTGATCTGTTCTCGTTATGATAGCTCTGTGCTACCTCCTGTACCAGAAGCCTATGTACACCAATTGCTGGGGAACATGGGCGGGAGGGTGCTGTTGCACTCACGTCCCGCTTGTGGGTTCCTGGTCGACAGCTAGCTGGCCACTGTGGGAACAGAAGGCTGGACTAGATGGACCCTTGGTCTGATCCAACAGGGCTCTTCTTACGTTCTTATGTTCCACGAAGTTCCAGGACGCTTGTGTGACTGGCTGGCCTGGGCCATCCTGCATTCCTGTCATAGAGCTGCACTTGCCACCTGACATGACATCAAGTTGTCCGTTCCCCCATGTCACCCACTGGCTTCTCTATATCAGCCAGCCAATGAGGTGGAGATGTGTCACACGGCCTGTGACAATGCCGCAACAGGAGGGAAATGGGACGGGCGCCATGGGGACTAGCTGGGGGTGAGAGGGAGAGCCCCGGCTAATCCACAATCGCATCTCAAGGTCCCCTGGGCTGCAACGTTTTCTTTAAGGAGGGAAGGAGCAGCCCTACAATTCTTTTTACAAGAAAGGAACACAGACCTCTGGGCTGGCCTTTGCACCCCCAGATCCGTCTAAGGCCAATCTCCGGGGCTGAACTGGGGGGCCCCACAGGCAAGCCAAGAGCTCTTCCACTGAGCTGCCTTCCCATCAACCAGACAGGGCAGTTCCACTACCGCTGCTCCTGCCCATACATCAAGGGAACCACCAGGAGGGAAAGAAAAGCCCTGCAGAGAGTCTCGTCATTCCTTCCAGGCCTTTTCTCCTTGGAGACGCACGCAGCCCTTTGGAGGAGGCGAGGAGGAGGAGGTAGGGAGAACATGGCAGACAGCCGCAGAGCAACAGAGGAGAGTGGAAGCCCGTTCGAAGCAGCATGCTGGCATCTGATCCTCCCTTCCTCCAGCCAGCTTTTAATACATGGAAGAGGGCTGCGTGCTGGACCTCATGGCAACAGCATGGGAACAAGGGCAATTGTTCATAAACTCTCAGTCAGTTGTGTAAACACTTTGCACAGAACAGAAGTCCATCTTCCGGGCTCATGGCCTTGTGTGTGTGGGGGGGAGTCTGAAATGTACTCCTAACCATGCAGCCCGTCTCTCGTGTTTACGGGGATGAAGGGAAGGAGAAGGTGCACATCTTGGTACTCAAGGACAAAGTACAAAAAGAACAGCGCACACTCAGCTGATCCCTGGCACAATTGGTTCAAGGGGCTGCCTGCACCATCCCCTCCACCTACTAAGCCTCAAAGGACGAATCTTTCTAAACGTGTGCACTGAAAAGCAAGTCACCCCACATGGCATTTGCTTACTTTGTGTACTCTTATGATTGCCCAGAGGGTGGGTAAGACATGGGGACGGACCCAAGTCCTGTGGAAGAGCACCGGCTTTGCACAGAGGAAGTCCCAGGTTCAATCCCCAGCCGCATCTCCAGTTCAAAGGGCCAGGTAGTAGCAGGTAATGGGAAAGACCCCTCCTCTGCCTGAGACAACCCTGGAGAGATGTTGCCAGTCAGAGTAGGCAACACTGGGCTAGATGGACAAGCAGATGGGCCTGGCAAAAGGCAGCGTCCTATGATCCCGAGGGAGCAGGGTGAATGGGCATGTGCAAACTTTGGAAATGTTTTTGGATTGCGGCCACTGTTGGAACAGCCCAGAAAGATCTGAGAAGAGATCATTTTGGGAGGCCATCACAATGGGGAGCAAATTCACTTCGTTTGGGGGCTACCGAGGCACTGCAACAAAGCAAGGAGCCATTCAAGATGGGATATGCACATGTATTGGCATGATTTCATCACATTTGTATCCCTTCTTCCAAAGAGCTTAAAGGATTGCCCCTGCAGTTATATAAAAAAAGGCAGAGTAGCTCTTTTGGTTAACAACGGCTACAAGTACAAGAGCCAAACTGCTATTTTCCCTCCCTTTTTAAGGTCTCCAGCCCCACTGGGCAGAAGGACAGGCTTGGAGAAAGATCGCCAAAAGCAGGGAGGGGCTCAGTATGGTTTCCAGTGCTCAGGGTTGTGTTATCCAATTCTAGCCCTGCAAAAATCAGCTCCATCAGCGCCTTCCATCTGGTCCGGTTCTCTGCAGCATTTCCCGTTTCCATGTCTACAGGAGGCAGATTTTCTGCACCCATATATACGGAGGCCCCCGCTAACACCACATCTTACCATGTTCAGGCTGCTTTATAATGGGGTTCAACACAGCCCCCTGGCAGGGCTCTTTACTCAAACCTACATAAAGGTTTCTCATGATCTGAGGGAAAGTGGGGGGAAGGGACGTGTATACTTAAAAAGGGACAGTCCCATTAATCCACTGTGCCTGGACACAAAGGGTAGAGTGTTTCACTGGCTTGAAAAGCTCATGGCTGGCGAATGCAAACTAAAACTATGGAAACTGGGAAAATGACAGCAAGTGCACAGCTTTGCTTGGGGTAGCGTTTGGGTCTCTTTGCACAGAATTGCAGATTTATGATTCGGGGGGGGGGTTAGAATGAAGGAAGCTGTGGGTATATTTAGGATATCTGGATCTGTTCTTTCAACACAAGACGAGCAGAGGATGTCAGAGCAGGGAATTGTGCTGCCCTGTGCCTTGGAGCAATGCAGCCATTTTGGTTTACCATGCACTGAGCTAAGTCAGCAAAGCACGCAACGCCTCTTAAGACAAATTCACGGGGTTAAGTTCTGAATGTTCTGGTCAATGTGAAAAGATTCCCAAATTGTCAACAGTTAGGAAAATATCGCCAACATTCGCTGCATCATAGAGAAAGCAAGAGAATTCCAGAAAAACGTCTATTTCTGCTTCATTGACTACGCTAAAGCCTTTGATTGTGTGGATCACAACAAACTGTGGCAAATTCTGAAAGTGATGGGAGTACCAGACCACCTTACCTGTCTCCTGAGAAACCTGTACGAGGGTCAAGAAGCAACAGTAAGAACCAGACATGGAACAACCGATTGGTTCCAAATTGGGAAAGGAGTACGACAAGGCTGCATATTGTCACCCTGCTTATTTAACTTATATGCAGAGTACATCATGAGAAATGCCGGGTTGGATGAATCAGAGGTCGGAATTAAGATTGCCGGGAGAATTATCAACAACCTCCGATATGCAGACGATACCACCCTAATGGCAGAAAGCGAAGAGGATCTAAAGAGCCTCTTGTTGAGGGTGAAAGAGGAGAGTGCAAAAGCTGGTTTGAAACTCAACATTAAAAAAACTAAGATCATGGCATCTGGCCCCATCACTTCCTGGCATATAGAAGGGGAAGAAATGGAAGCAGTGACAGATTTTACTTTCTTGGGTTCCAAGATCACCGCAGACGGTGACTGTAGCCATGAAATTAAAAGACGCTTGCTCCTTGGGAGGAAAGCTATGGCCAACCTAGACAGCATAGTAAGAAGCAGAGACATCACCTTGCCGACAAAGGTCCGTCTAATCAAAGCTATGGTTTTCCCAGTAGTAACGTATGGCTGTGAGAGCTGGACTATAAGGAAGGCTGAGCGCCGAACAATTGATGCTTTCGAACTGTGGTGCTGGAGAAGACTCTTACGAGTGCCCTGGACTGCAAGGAGGTCAAATCAGTCCATCCTAAAGGAAATCAACCCTGAGTGCTCATTGGAAGGACAGATAATGAAGCTGAAGCTCCAATATTTTGGCCACCTAATGCGAAGAGAAAACTCCCTGGAAAAGACCCTGATGCTGGGAAAGACTGAAGGCAAAAGGAGAAGGGGACGGCAGAGGATGAGATGGCTAGATAGCATCACGGATGCAATGAATATGAACTTGAGCACGCTCCGGGAGAGAGCGCAGGACAGGAAGGCCTGGCGTGCTATGGTCCATGGGGTCACGAAGAGTCGGACACGACTGAATGACTGAACAAGAACAACAAGACAGTTAAATACAACACACACTGCGTAAGTCGGGAGGAAAGACAGTCATAATCCAAGAGCGGGACACTCCGGCAGAGCAAATCATCGGAGCCGTCAACATCCTGATCTGAACATTTCGGTTCAGAAACATCTGAGACAACAGCAGCCCTCAAGGTTAGAAAAGGGTTTTTTTTAGTGTCCTACTGGTTTCTCTCAGGGACAGACAGACCAGGATTGTGTGTGTGTGTGCGGGGAGGGACGACAGAGGAAGATGACAGCCAGGGTAGCCTACATATTCAGCAGATCCATTCATTGGACTGTTCTGCTCTGCAAACTTCACAAGGTGATGAGACTGAGGCGCTGACGCACAGAAGGCAGAGGCGTGCAGCTCGCCAGAGTTTCCAAAATGCAGAATTTTGGCTCATAATAGCTGCTCTGGGCCCACGCAAAATCCCCCTCCACCACTGCACATCTGCACTTTCTATCCGGCTGCCTCGCAAGCCCTGCTAGATGAGAACCACAGTCCAGATGGCTTTACGGCTTGTTTACAGGCTTCCGAGAAGTGGCGCCGGCTCTGCCATTAGGCAGAGCGAGGTGGCACACTGACTGGGGGATTTTATGAAAGGGCTTCAGGTTGTTCAATATGTAACTTATTATCACTGAGTGTTTATCTGCAGGAGAGAAGGGGCACTTGCGGGATTTTCTGCCTCTAGTGCCGAGATAACTGGAAGAGCCTCGGGTTCGGTGTGCCTTGGCTTGGGGCTGGAGCCATGCGTTGCTCTGCCTTGGAAAGCGAAATGTCTTGGGGCAGCCTCAGTGCTTGGCTTGTCCAGCATTCGGGATTCGGAGCTATCAGAACGGGGCTTCGCCTCTGAACATGGAGGCTCCACTTAGGTAGCAAAGCTAATTTATCTACCTATTATGAATTTGTCCAATTTGAACGAATGCTACCCCCAAAAAATCTATCCTAGTAGTTTGAAACTCCCACACCTTCGGGTGATCCATGCCGGATCAGACCAAGGATCCATCTAGTCCAGTGTTCCGTTCACACAGTGACCAACCAGCTGCCCGTGGGAAACCCACAGGCAGGACAGGAGTGCCACAGCACCCTGCCGCCCGTGTTTCCCAGAGCCTAATTAAAACCAGCGACTCAATATATGGGTCTCCCAAAACACTTCCGAGGTGCTTCCAACACTACCCATCAAAAGGCCTTGTGCAGCTGGTTCATAGAATCACAGAATAGTAGGGCTGGAAGGGGCCTACAAGGCCATCGAGTCCAACCCCCTGCTCAATGCAGGAATCCAAGTCAGAGCATCCCTGACAGATGGCTGCCCAGCCTCGTCTTGAACACCTCCAGGGTGGGAGACCCACCACCTCCCTAGGGAATTGGTTCCATTGTCATATTGCTCTAACGGTCTGGAAGTTTTTCCTGATGTTCAGCCGGAATCTGGCTTCCTGTAACTTGAGCCCATGATTCCGTGTCCTGCACTCTGGGATGATCGAGAAGAGATCCTGACCTTCCTCTCTGTGACAACCTTTCATGTACTTGAAGAGCGCTATCCTATCTCCCCTCAGTCTTCTCTTCTCCAGGCTAAACATGCCCAGTTCTTTCAGTCTCTCCTTATAGGGCTTTGTTTCCAGTCCCCTGATCATCTTTGTTGCCCTCCTCTGAACCCTCTCCAGTTTCTCTGCATCCTTCTTCAAATATGGTGCCCAGAACTGGAGACAGTACTCCAGATAAGGCCTAACCAGTGCTGAGTAGAGGGGAACTAGTACTTCCTGGGATTTGGAAGCTATGCTTCTATTAATGCAGTCCAAAAGAGCCTTTGCCTTTTTTGCAGCCACATTACATTGTTGGCTCATCTTCAGCTTGTGATCTACCACAATTCCAAGATCCTTCTCGCTTGTAGTGTTGTTGAGCCACGTATCCCCCATCTGTTCACTGTGCAAACAGAACGCTCGACCAGACGAACCCATGGTCTGATCCAGCCTCTGGGCTAGTCTTTTGTTCTTACACAAACTATTCTTCCTTAACAGATTTGTGGAAAGAAAAAAGGACAGACGAACCAGCAGGGAAACATGGGGAGGTTACAAGTGAAGACGAAGTTGTCTGGACAAACACACAGACACACACCTAAAATTCCAGGAATGGGGCAGGACGATTGTGGGCTAAAGCCTCATCTCGAAGCACCTCTAATCCAGAGCTGGCTCAAGGAGGGGGCACTGCTCAGTGGCAGAGCCCCTGCTTTGCACACAGAAGGTCCCAGGTTCAATCCAGGTGGGGCTAGGAAAGAATCCATGGAGGCTGGTGGCCCCAGTGTCAGTGAGGCAGTGAATCCACTCTGGGTTGCAGCCAGAACTCTAAAGAAGCTATCCAAGGTGCGAAGCATCCTTTAGAGTTCTGCGTGGTTCTGACTGAAACTCGGAGCGGATTCACCGCCCACTGACACCAGAGCCACCAGCCTCCACTGGAAAGAATCCTGGCTGAAACCTTGGGGAGCCGCTGCTGCCAGTCAGTGCAGACAAGGCGGAGCTGGACAGACACGGGGTCTGGCCCAGAATAAGGCAGCTTTCTTTGTTCCAAGGTTTGTGGGCCCTCGAGCAAGACGACCTCATTGGGCCAGCCTCCTCCTGGACATGCTCACAATGTCCATTTGCCCCCTGCCTCTGAGCCCAATTTGCACCATTGCCCAGAGGGAGAGAAACAGACTCAGAGGAACGGCAGGCAGCCAATTAATCGGTTCTGTTCTTCAAATAGGAGCAGGTCATTTGGAACCCCAAAATCCGGAGGGGGGATGACGGGGAGAATTCTTGAAGTAATACAGGAGTGGGTCAGCTGAAAGGCTCCTGTGAACATTGGCCAACAAGCACAGGGCAGAGAAAGGCTAGGGAAGCGAGGCGCAAGGTGCTTCCAGGTCCACTTGCCTCCTGGCCACAGGAAGGAAAAGGGCAGCTGTGTGTTCCCCATGGCTCCCTGCAACGGAGCCTGCAGGTTATCCATCAGCCTCTCTCTTTCCCTCTCCAGATCTGCGGCTGCAGATTAGGCAGAGACAAACCTGCGATAGCAGGGATGACGCACCTCCAAGGCAGCCTCGTGCCTCGCTTGCTCACTCAGAGGCTCCCAAAAGAAGACAGGAACGTCACCAAACATCCAACTGTACTGGAAGAAGCCAAAAATGTCTCACAATGCAATGCTCCCCCCACCCCACCCCGGAGCTGAGCCACAGCACTTCCCAGAGTTAGTTAAAAGAGGAAAAGCATTTGGGGAAATCAGTGTGCTTCACCTTCCTTTCTCTGAAGAAGGCGGCTTTTGACGTTTCCCAGTTTTCACAGCAAAAGCCCAACGTTACATTTTGTTCCCAACTGTGCAGCGAATGATGGGAAGCATACAGCTAGGTTTCCTCATCTACATGTAAAATCCTGTCAGACCAAACAATCAAAAACAAAACCCTTTCCCTCCAGAGATCTATCCAAATAACGATGCAAGCCCCAAACAAGTTAGGATGGAGCTTGGCACAGGCATCACGGTGGCCACTTAGGAATCACCAAAAAAGAGGACAAGAGAGGACAGTGTTTTACATAAAATTTGCATTTAGAAACAATTACTATAATCTAAATAGAAATGCAGTACATCTCACCATAGTGTGGGAGACTGTGACCAGGTGACCCATGTGCCTGCCTGTGCCAGCTGCCGCCCAGGTGCTAACTTTGGATGGGCAACAGGGGGAGAGGACTAGGAGGAGAAGCTGCTTCACCTGGGCTGCCTTGAGGTGTGTTTTTGCTTTGCCCCACCCACCTCCAGACTATACAGTATATTTGGCTGGAGCTCCTCTCTTAGCCAGAAGATCAAAGCCAGTGAGGGAGCTGAAGAGTCTATTGGACTTGGATACACCACTGGGGTGATTATCTGGTCTTGGTTCGACACTGTTATTGTGGTTTTAGTTTGCAACAGTCTGTACTACTTTTATCCCCTCTTTTTAACTCTGACTTTTTAAAAACCTGTTTTTAAGTTTTCTGTGGCTTTTCTTCTTATCCCCCTTTTAATGCACATCGGAGTGAATTCAGAGTAACCAGGTCACCATGATGGTACTAACCAGGGCCCAGAAAGGCCAAAAGAGATCTACAGAACCTCTCTCTGCATCTGCACAGAGGTTGATTTTGGAATATTGTCTCCCAGCAGAATCGGAGGGAATATCTATTGAAGATAACCCAACTAAGGGCCAATTTACCCCTGCCATGGAAGACACACTGAATCATATTTACATGGTGGGAGGTGAAGATAACAGGGTTTTCCAGTTGGAGGAGTTTGTAGATCCACAAGGTCAGGATATGGTGGGCAATTGGTCCCCTGACCCAAAAGTTTTGTGTGGAAATTCTTACTTGCTGTCCTCTGAACATGGTATATTCCAGGATAATTTTGGTTCCGAACAGCAGGATAACCCAACGGATAAGTGCACAGAAAAGGAAAATCAGGTAGTCCTTGCTGAACTGCACAAATTCCTTAGGGACCAATGTTTCCTTACAGCTGAAGTTAATAAGAAGATTTGTAAGAGTCTGGACACACTGAAGGAGGAGCTCTCTGGTCTTAAGGCCAGCATGCAAGTCATGGTGGGCCTATTGGAGGCTGGGATATTGACAACAGCTCCTGCTCCTGCTCCAGTACCACTCAGTCAAGAAACTGGCAACATTTCTGATCTGAGAGAGCTGCAGGCGGACCCTTCTCTCATCGATACACAGCGTCTCAGGGACTGTGTGAGCAATTTTTGGCTGGACTGGGAAAGATACAGTAGAAGTGGAAGAACTCAGGATAACACTACTGAAATTTCCCACCTTACTTTTTCTGACCCTGACCTAATTATATTAGATGAGTGGCAAGAGGACTCAGCAATGGAAACTGGTATGCCAGATAACAACATGGGGCAGAATGGAATAGAAGGCGAGCATGGGGGATTGGGGGA
This sequence comes from Heloderma suspectum, assembly GCF_057233095.1. Classification (NCBI taxonomy): domain Eukaryota; kingdom Metazoa; phylum Chordata; class Lepidosauria; order Squamata; family Helodermatidae; genus Heloderma; species Heloderma suspectum. The sequence goes on from NC_139460.1 coordinate 4,351,530, forward strand.
GAAGCTGAAACAGGTGGACAATGAACCAGATTTAATTAGGGCATCCCAGGCAAAGGATTCCCTGGATACGTCTGATTTCTGTATCTCCATATACAATTGGCCACTGAAACAGATGGATGGCTCATGGGCAAAAAGGCACAGAGGTGCTATCAGAGTTACTACCTGTAGTTGGGACATCATGGGAGGATGAAGGGGGGCTGACTTGCTCATGTTTGTACCCCCTGGGGTATAGGAAAACAAGAGGTATAATTGAATGGATGAACACCTGTCTGGAGTGTTGCCAAGGTTCTTGGAATTTACTCTCCCTTTTTTAAGAGTAACAGTGTGTCCTTTAAGTGGGGTAAGCACACACTAGCACAGAGACCTAAATTCACCTATTTGTACCAAGAAGTGGTTCAACAAAAGAAGGTCATTAGTTACTCCCCAAACTGGCACAATAGGGTCCATTCCCCCAGTGAGACTCTGCATAATTGGGGGAACCGCGAGGAAGCCATGCCTATGTCGGTGAGTGACCCAAATAACATTCCCATCCCATGGCATAGACGAGGGAGTGGTTCTGGGTGTTGAGGAGGCCCTTCTCCCTCACCTACTCCTCATAATACTATAATTTCCCCTAGGAAGTGTGTTCAGGGCTCTCAGGCCAACTATAACTGGGACAGAAATACATATGAGCCAAACAACAGTTCAAACAATTCTTCAAACCTGGGAGACGGGCATTAGCTTAGGAGAAACATGGGGAAATCCCGATTTACTGTCCCCAAAGCCCAACACCACTCCTGCAAATGCCCCTGACTAGATGGGATGGATTCATATTTCCCCCTTCTATTTTATCATGGAATATAGCTGGGTGGCAGAACAAGTTAGCAGAGCAAGAGTTTAGCAAATTTCTTTCACTTTATGACATTCTCTGATTCCAAGAAACTTGGTTATTGGAAACCTCAACCCTTTTGCTGCAGGGGTTCAGTTCCCTTCTGCTTCCTGCAACAAAACTCAAAGGAAGAGCCAGGGGAGGCCTGGCTACACTTGTCTCAGTGAAGCTTGATGTTGAGGCTGAGATAATTTATCAGTCTAAAAGTAATTTTATTTTATCAGTATTGATAAAAGGTAAGTGGAGGTGTGATCTGGGCACCTTAATATGACCTAATGTATATTTTCCACCTGATAAATCCTCACTGAGCTCAAAGATTCTATGGGAAGAATTGGTGGAGGTATTGAGCCTCTGTGAAGCACACGTTTCTGAAGCAAGTATAGTGGTTTGTGGTGATTTTAATGCTCGTGTTGGTTCAGGACCCAGCAGAAACGGAAACGCTTTCAGTCTGGATTGTAGCAATGGCTTTCCATGTGATTGCTTTTCACATGATAAAATAATTAATGAAGAAGGTCAGAGACTAGTTAAGTTCATTATGTCCTGCTTCCAGCTGATATGCCTTCATGGCAGTTTGCAGGGTAAGTCTAATGGATATTTTACATTTCTTAATAGTAGGTCAGGTAGTGTTACTGATTACATCTTTTGCTCACCAAATTTATTGTCCTATAAGGCGAGCTATAACATTGTAGACAACATTATAAGTAAATAATCACCAGACAGTGACCATTTACCTACACTTTGGTCCATCTTTACACAAGCTCCCCAACTGCGCCCCCTCCCCATGGACACAACAGAGGGAACAATTATAGGTGGGAAACATTTAAGATGGTCTTCTTCTGTTAGCCAGTCTGTTCAGGATCATTTGAATAGTCCTTATCTTTTGGGAGTTTGCCAAAACATTGTCAAAGGACACGTAGATCCTACAGATGGCAGCTTGATTATAGCCAATGCCACTCCGAACAAGAACAGTCCATCAACCTGGATTGGTCTCTCATAAAGTTGGGTGGTATGACACAGAAGGCAGGCAAGTGAAAAAGAGCCTGTCTCAATTAACTTGGAGGGTAAGGCAGCTGAAGCTGGAAGTGGATTTGGAAGCATTGGCTTCCTGTCGCTTGGTTTACAAGAACCTTCTTAGAAAGAAAAAAAAATGATGTTTATGACGACATTCAGTGGAAGGAGTTGGGTCTTGCAGCCATGCAAAGGAACGAGAGAACGTTTTGGGACTCGATTACTATAATAGATAAGGGAGCACATCCCATATTAGAGGCATGTATTTCAGCTAACACTTGGCATAGTTATTTTAGTAACATTTTTGGAAATAATGAAAGTACTGGCAGCAATGGCCCAACTTCCTTCCAGATCTCGGCAGCACACCCAGAATGGCCCCCAGTCACAGAATAAGAAGCGAGCAAACTTCTCCATGCCTTAGCAGTGTGCAAAGCACCTGGGGAGGATATGACCCCACCCGAGGTTTTTAAGGGCAACCCTGAATGGTGGGCACCTCTGTTAGCAAACTTATTCTCTCATATTAATGCTACGGGAATCCCCCCTGAGGGATGGAAGTTGAGCTTAATATTTCCAATTGACAAGAAAGGAGATAAATCTAAACCTCAGCACTATCGGCCAATCAGTTTACTGGATGTCAGTTCCAAGTTCTATAGCCGTTTCCTCCCCCAGGAGTTGTCAGACTGGGAAGATGAAAATAATATTTTACATCAGGAACAAGCTGGGGTTAGGAAAGGCCACAGGACTGTGGACCAGATCTTTGTTTTGCACCATTTAATGTATAAATACAGTCAGGGCCGGAAATATTGGAACAAGGATAACTGTTTGGGCAGTTGGCCTCTGTACACCACCACATTGAAGTTGAAAGGAAACACACCCAGATGGGAGCGAAGTCAGGACTGTCAGCTGTAATTCAAGGGGTTTGACGAAAGTGGGGCACCAACCATTCAGGAAGGACAGCCAGTGGCATACACACACACCCATCGTTGGTGGCTCATAAGTAATGGAACAGACCAACATAATTTCAAACTTCAGGATCGCCTCTAATACCTAGATGAAAAACCTTTGCAGTCAATGACTGCCTGAAGTCTGGAACCCATGGGCATGACCCAATGCTGAGTTTCCTCCCCCAGATACTTTGCCAGGCCTTTACTGCAGCTGCCTTCAGCTGCTGCTTGTTTGTGGGTCTTTCCGCCTTCAGTCTTTTCTTCAGTAAGTGAAAAGCGTGCTCTATTGGGTGGAGATCAGGTGACTGACTTGGCCATTCAAGAACATCCCACTTCTTTGCCTTGAGAAACTCTTGGGTAGCTTTTGCTGTATGTCTTGGGCCATTATCCATCTGCAATATGAAGCGGCGTCCTATCAGTTTGGCAGCATTTGGCTGAATCTGAGCAGAAAGTATAGCCCTATACACTTCAGAATTCATCCTGCTGCTTTTATCAGCAGTCAGGTCATCAATAAACACCAGTGACCCGGCTCATTGACAGCCATACATGCCCATGCCATAACACTGCCTCCACCATGTTTGACAGATGATGTGGTATGCTCTGGATCATCAGCTGTTCCTTTCCTTCTCCATACTTTTCTCTTCCCTTCATTCTGGTACAAGTTAATCTGGGTTTCATCAGTCCAAAGAATCTTATTCCAGAACTAGGCAGGTTTTTTTAGGTGTTTGCTGGCAAAAGCTAATCTGGCCTTTCGGTTCTTGAGTGTTATCAGTGGTTTGCACCTTGTTGTGAAGCTTCTATATTTACATTCATAAAGCCATCTCCTGACTGTAGATGTTGACAATGACATGCCTACCTCCGCAAGAGCGTTCTTGACCTGGCTAGATGTTGTGAAAGGGTTCCTCTTCACCATGAGCAGAATTCTGCAGTCATCCACTTTAGTTGTCTTCCGTGGTCTTCCAGGCCTTTTGCTGTTGCTGAGCTTGCCAGTTAAGTCCTTCTTTTTCAGGATGTTCCAAACTGTTGTATTGGCCACTCCCAATGTTTTTGCTGTCTCTCTGATGGGTTTATTTTGTTTCCTCAGCCTAATGATGGCTGCCTTAATTTGCACGGACACCTCTTTGGACCTCATGCTGGGAGTTCCAGTGAACAGCTACCAAATGCAAATGTAACAGAACCACCTCCAGGCCTTTTATCTACTTAACTGGTCATGGGGTACCCAGGAAACAGGCCACACCTGGCCATGCAGCTGCTTGTCAGCCATTTGTTCCATTACTTATGAGCCACCGACGATGGGGGGGGGGGTGTATGCCACTGGCTGTCCTTCCTGAATGGTTAGTACCCCACTTTCATCAAACCCCTTGAATTACAGCTGAAAGTCCTGACTTCGCTCCCATCTGGGTGTGTTTCCTTTCAACTTCAATGTGGTGGTGTACAGAGGCCAACTGCCCAAACAGTTATCCTTGATCCAATATTTCTGGCCCTGACTGTATACGTCTGGTCCTTCCAAAAGGCTCTTCGCTGCTTTCATTGACTTCTCCTCAGCCTTTGATTCAATCAATAGGAGTCAATTGCAGGATAAGCTTGCAGAGACCAATATTGATAAGAGATTGCTATTCTATTTGGGAATTTTATACAAACAACTATGTTAGCACAGATGGGAGAAGGTCAGAAGAAATCTGTACAACCAAAGGAGTCAAACAAGGTTGCTTGTTGGCACTGCATTTGTTTAATCTTTATATTAATAACATTGTAAATGTATTAAATTGCCCAGAGCACTTCCCTCCCACAATAGGCAACCATAAAGTTGTGATATTAATCTATGCAGATGACTAGGTACTGCTCTCCATGAACAAAATTGGGCTGAGAAGAAGCCTGAACAAACTTTGATTTCTGCCAAATGGAACAGCTCACAATTAACTATGCCAAATCCAAGGTGTTGGTCTTTGGTAAACATCCCCCCAGGTACAACCGGAGGCTAGACAGAAATAAGATAGAGCAGGTTTCCTCCTTCAAAAACCTGGGTGTATATTTTGATGAGACAAGTCCTTGGAAGACTCAACTCCAGAACATTAAAATAACAACACAGAAGACAACTTGAGCTATCATGACATTTTTCTACTCCAGGGGAGACAGGTTGGTGGCTCCAGCACTGAAAGTGTTTCTTGGAAAAGTGGTTGCTCAAATCCAATATGGGATTGAGATTTGGGGGGTCAGGCATAACAATTTGAAGGAGCTGGAGGCTTGTCAGAATCAGTTTTTGAGATCCTTACTGGCAGGGACCCCAGCCCCCTTCCTCAGGGCAGAGACAGGTGCGGTATCAGTAGGAGCTGGGGCTCAGAAGGCAGCCCTTCTATATTATAAGAGGGTCCTGGACATGCCAGAAGATCGCCTCCCCAAGCTTTGCTTAAGAGAACAAATGAAGAAGGGTGGCTAGGCTAAATCATGCCAACAGTTGCTAACTGCCAAAAACCTTCTAAAACTTATTTTTACTATACTGGGAGCCAAACACAAATTGAGGAATTGGACTTATGGAATGGGTAACAGGCAGGACCTAGATCTAATTGCATTTTCAAACTTTTCTCACTGGTATTATCTGTTTAAAAGGAATCATAGAAGAGCTCAGTACTTGCAAACTCTTACTTTTGCATCTTTGAGAACCTCATTTACAGAACTACGCTTCCAAGCCATGCCCACAGCATTCTTGGATGGAAGACAGAGGCATGTTCCAAGAAACATATGGTTCCGTATCTGTGGTATGGGAGAGGTAGAGGATATCTCACATTATTTTCTGTACTGTCATCTATATCAAAATCCCAGGGACAGATTCCTGGGACAGATTTTGGCATCCTTACAGGGTAAAAGTATCTATGTGAAGATTTGTTGGTTACTGTCAGACTGCAACACAAAACAGCTTTGTTTGCTAAAGTTGCAAAACATATTCGTGCAAACACTCTGAATGCTATGGCAGTGGACTATACAGGTGATTTGTTAATTTGATACTGTTTACGTTCTGTTATTGCATGATGCTTTAAGTTATGTTGCTTGTAATGGCTGTCAAATACAATAAAATGTTCAGACACCTAGGATGGGCAACAGTTCTGATGGTTCTTTATCCATACACTGGAACTGGATTGGATTCAAACAGAGGATGGTCCTCTGTAAAAGAGGACACCTGGCCTCCCTGGGCTGCCTGCAAGATGTTTTAAAGCAGCCTTCCCCAACCTGGCACCATCCAAATGTCTTGGACTACATCCCCCATCAGCCACAGCCATGCTGGCTGGGGATAATAAGAGCTGGGCTCCAACACAACTGGAGGCCACTGGGTTTGGGGAAGGCTGCTGTAAAACTTCGGAGGTGTGGGTTGGGGGGAATGGAGATTCCTGCCACCTTTAAATACATTCCTTTTAATAACTGATCACAGGAACAAGTCTTTAAGCAGGGCATCCTTCTGTGTGTTAAAACATTTTGGAGTATACAGCTTTAGAGGGCAATGAGTTTGTGTGATGTCATCTTAGTTTAAACACATCCGGAAAGGTTCTTTTTTTTATTATTTATTATGGCATTTATATCCCACCTTTTTTCCTCTTGCAAGGAACCCAAGGCAGCATACATAATTCTCCTCCTCCATTTTATCCTCACAACAACAACCCTGTGAGGTGGGTTGGGCTGAGAGTCTGTGACTGGCCCAAAGTCACCCAGTGAGCTTCCATGGCCAAGTGGGGACTAGAACCCGGATCTCCCGGCTCCGAGTCCGTCACTGTCACCACTACACCACACTGGCTCTTCTCTTGAGCTGCACGCTCAAGGAGACATGCACAGGTTAGACATTAATGCTCCTTAACCCTCTTTCCTACCACACACACGCGGAGTTGAAATGCACGAGCAGGAGAGCCCTCTGCTCCAGTTTTCCCTGGATTTTGCCATTTCCACAGAAAGTGGGGAGAATGACATGCCAGGATGGTCTTGTGCACAACACCTCCCTGCAGATGTGAAATCAGCACGTCAGGCTAACGGCTAGGACTGTCCCTCCCCAAGTTGCCCACCTTCGGCTTAGGGCAAGGATGGGGAACGGTTGGCCTGTGGGCCAGATTTGCAGAGCCAGCCTGACCCATCCCGCTTAGAGGCCCTCCAGCGAGGCCCCGGCCCCTGGAGACTCCAAAATCACTGTTTGGAGCTAACAGCAAGGATCCCTCTCCCTGCCAGCTTCATCCTCCATATGGGGCAGGTGAAGCCGGCCTGACTGAGGTGCCTGCTGGAGGAGCACTCCTCCAGCCATTGCTTCAGCCAAGGACCAAATGACGTCAGGGGCATGACCCCCAGCCCCTGAGGCCATTCAGCCTGTGGAGGGCTCGGGAGGCTCAGTGGGTAACCAAGGAGGATGGTACAGTACCGGAGTCCATCTCTGTCCTGCCAGCCCCAGTCAGAAGCATCCAGGCCTAATGGACATTTCTGGACATCCTTCAGGTGCATGCCAGCCCATGACAGTGGGTGGAAATGTGTGCTCTGCTGATGCAGTGTTGCATTCACTGCGCCATTGGTTTAATTCTTTATAGTGGTTGATGTGGGGTTGAATGGGCTTGGAGGAGTCCAGAGGTGGGGTCATCCCTGCTCCAGAGGAAGGGGAGGGGAAATAATACACCTGCACCACAGGTGAGCTCTTGTGGCCCCACTGGGCAACTACCTTGGCATCAGAACAGACGTCCTAAATTTGTTCCGCCTGCGCACGCCCAGGTCTTCACCACCACCAGCAACAATGTTTTTGTTGAGGAACCAAAGGACCTCATTAGACATGTGTCAGGGTGCACCAGAGTAACGACCACTTTATTTAGCTGCTGGTAATTGAGTGCCATTTGTTTGGTCTTTTTTTCAGAGATTTATGGGGGATTTTATTTCTCTCGTCTGTGGCAAGAGCACAATAATAAAGCAATATCATTGATTTCCTTTGAACACTGAATGGAGAACATCCAGCCCGCTCACATTTTAAATGTGCTTGGCAGATAAGAACTGATATTGTTGGTCACCCAGACTAAGGGGAGGGGGGAGCAGACAATGGGGGAGATCTGGGGGGGGCAGAATCTGGTGGCGCAAAAGCCACAGAGGATCATGGGATGTTGATTTGCACATAGCGCTCTCGGTGTTAGCTGAATGCCAGCAAACCAAAGCAGAAAATAAACTGATAGCCAAGAAATGGAGAACTAAGACAGATAGAGCTGATCTTCCATGCTCATAGAATCATAGAATAGTAGGGTTGGAAGGGGCCTACAAGGCCATCGAGTCCAACCCCCTGCTCAATGCAGGAATCCAAGTCAGAGCATCCCTGACAGATGGCTGTCCAGCCTCGTCTTGAACACCTCCAGGGTGGGAGAGCCCACCACCTCCCTAGGGAATTGGTTCCATTTTCGTATTCCTCTAACAGTCAGGAGGTTTTTCCTGATGTTCAGACGGAATCTGGCTTCCTGTCACTTGAGCTCATGATTCCGTGTCCTGCACTCTGGGATGATCGAGAAGAGAGCCTGGCCTTCTTCTCTGGTACAACCTTTCAAGTACTTGAAGAGTGCTATCAGATCTCCCCTCAGTCTTCTCTTCTCAAGGCTAAACATGCCCAGTTCCTTCAGTCTCTCCTCACAGGGCTTTGTTTCCTGTCCCCTGATCAGCTTTGTTGCCCTCCTCTGAACCCTCCCCAGTTTGTCTGCATCCTTCTTAAAGTGTGGTGCCCAGAACTGGACACAGTACTCCAGATGAGGCCTAACCAGCGCTGAGTAGAGGGGAACTAGTACTTCCCGGGATTTGGAAGCTATGCTTCTATTAATGCATCCCAAAAGAGCATTTGCCTTTTTTGCAGCCACATCACATGGTTGGCTCATATTCAGCTTGTGATCGACAACAATTCCAAGATCCTTCTCGCTCGTAGTGTGGTTGAGCCACGTATCCCCCATCTTGTAACTGTGCATTTGGTTTCTTTTTCCTAGGTGCAGAACTTGGCATTTGTCCCTATTCAATGTCATTCTGTTGTTTTCTGCCCAGCGCCCCAGTCCATCCAGATCACTTTGAATTTTGTTTCTGTCTTCCAAAGTATTCGCTATCCCGCCCAATTTGGTGTCATCTGCAAATTTGATCAAATTTTGTGTCATCTGCAAATTTGATCATCCTGTTTGCAGTTCATCTTCTCATGCCAATCCACCCTTCAATGGCCCTGCTGGCTGGGAATGATGGGAGTTGCACTCCAACACATCTGGAGGGCACCAGGCTGGGGAAGATGGTGCTACACTGCAACCAAGAAAGTCCAAAACAGCTTGACCCTGTTCCAAGGATCTGGGCAAAAGGGGCCAGTTTTTTACACCCGTGAGGAATAACTAAGAAACAAACAAAGCTCTATATCACAGGGTGAGAAGGAAACATCAACCTGACCTTCATCATTGGCCAGAATACCACCAGCTGCTGGGAGCCAGCTTCTCACCTGAGCTAGGGACGAGCCCCCAAGCAAAGTGCTCTCTCCCCCCGACCCATGTGGCAATGGAAATGCCAAGTCAAGCAAGTCCAGCCCTTGCTAGGTTCCAGGAACCTGGTGGTGGCGACGGCAGTTGGTCAGTTCCAGCTTCAGTTTTCTGACTTTAATCGGGAGCAAGCCACATGCGAGGGAGCAGCGAGCCATTTCTCCACTCTCAGGTGGCAGAGGAAGCTCTCCTTGCCACAGGGAGCCCTTCTCTCTCTGGGCAGCTTTGGAGGGGGGCAGACAGTCCCCAGGGAGGGATGAGGAATGAGACAAAGCCCAGGAGCTGTATCCTCTGAGCAGTGGATGTCCAACAGACACTCCCTCTGGCTGGCTGGCTCACCCCATGTCAAGCTCCTCTCCCCATCTTTTGGAGAAGAATCTGCAAGAGCCAAGATCAAATTCCAAGCGGGATACCTCATACTCTACCCTCACAAACTGCAGGCAGACACACACGACACACCGTGGCTTGGTTGCAACATATCCGCTCCTTTACGCAGCATGAGCAAGCAGGGGAGCTGCCCCCTGCAAGCCTCCCTCATTGCACAAATGAGTTTTAAAACATGGGTGCCAGCTGTCTCTGAGCCTGCACCAACCTCACTTTGTTTTCCTCATTGTTGGGAGGGCTGCTAGGATGCTACAGAACACACACACACACACACACACACACACAGGCTGCAGGACAGGTCAAGGCAGGCGATGTTTACACAAGCTGCAAATAGTTAGAAAGAGCATTCAACTCTGTATACTGTTTCGCTGCAAAGGGACACTGGCAATGAAGCCAGAGAACAGGCACTTGGACACTCCCGTTGCATGGAAAACAGCCTCCTGTTACAAACCCCAGGCTCAGGTTCAGTCCTGCCCATGCAGCGTTCTGGATCTCCCCCACTCAACACCCATATACGCAAATACTGATCTTCAGGTTGCCCAAAAGAGATTGAGCAGAAGGTTTAATTCAGGCATACGAGAACCATGAAGGATTACCGTCTGCATACAGCCAATGCAATTAATATGAGAAAGGCAGAAATTCCAAAATGGTGTGTAACAAGAAAGAAAAAAGAACACCAAATAAAGGAACAGCTCCTATGAACACCCATCTACTACTGTGCCTCTGCATAAGTTACTGCTCTGGACTCGCCACCTTCCAAATCAGGAGGCCCAGCCAGAACAGCCACTCACACAGAAATACAGGGACTGACTCCTCCAAAAGCAGGTAATTCTTACACCTGAACAGCAGCAAAGACGAAGCATGGATTTCAACAGAGGTTGAAAAAGGAACATGCCTTGCAACCATGAGTATGAAACTTTGTGGGGGTCAAAAATAAAAGAGCAGATGGGAGAGAAGTTTGGGAACTACTGGGCTATGGGGTTTCTGCACAGCTGTGCCCACCCATGGGCTTTAAAGGAGGCATTGAATGGGGTGCCCCGGCTGCCAGATGTGGTAGAAGGCCAACTGCTATCTAGGCTGGATTAACCATTAACACAAGTACTCTACAAGAGCAGAAGCCAGCCAAGCTGAACCCACTTCTGTGGTTTACGTTTTTGAAGCTTGGCAGAGTGAAAAGCAGCCATTTTGTCCCCTGCACTACGTTTCATAACCATTCCCCCCTGTAGCTCCATGTTCACACTGGCTACTCACTCATCATTACGTGAGACAGGGGAGCGGGGAGCGTTCCACTTTCCTGGCTTGAGGCAAATGTAGACTTACTATAGCCCAGGGACCATAAGAGGCCAACAGAAGGGGGGGGGGGTGTTTTTGCTGCTGAAGATTTTACTGGCAGAATGAGCTAGGCAGGAGAACTAGAGATGGCATTTATGGATCCATCTGCCCCCCATACCCACATCTGTCTAGGAATATTGAGAGGTGATCCATGCATGCACACACACACTCACAAGTATGTAAAATTCAACAGAATCTGGCCCAGCCTTTGGTCTGATCCTGCAGGGCTCTGCCGATGTCTTTTGGGTGCTGATAAAGCAGAATCCATCACAAAGGATTCTGACTTGCTACGTCAGCCTCAAACACTGCAGCACATGATCCAAGATTAGCACCCTCTCCCAAATCATGCAGTGCAGGCTCTTTGGGACAGCCAACATCTATCTATCCCTCCACACATGCCTGGGGTATGTTGATGGCCAGCCAGCCATCGCATGCAGTGTGTCCGCTCATGGATCTGGTAACCTGACTGTGGCAGGCAGGATGGGAGCCAGTAAACAGAGGATGGGGCATACTTTGGGGTGGGGGGTGCTTTGGAGGTGGAACCAAGGGTACATTGCCTAGCATCATCCCAAGTTGCCTCACCTTATCTCCCTTGCCTGAAATAGACCTCTCACTCCTATCAGCAGGTTCAGATTCTCCTAATCCTACAGCGGTGGGAGAGATTGTACATGCTGAAAGTATCCCATCTATGTGACTCCTAAAACACATGGAAGCCAGCCCGCAAATTCAATCTGCTGGGATCCTTTAAGCCAGCTGGGGAAAGGAACAACTTGGGACCAGGATACTGGAGGACACGCCTTCCCCACTACATCCTGCCTGGTCACCAAGGTCTTCAGAAGAGGAAGTCTTGGTGGTTCTGTATGGGCTGGAGTTTTGCTGGGAAACCACCAGGAGCAGGGCCATTTGTGTGTTGGCTCCCTCCCTATGGAATGGAGATCATCCAATGGAGATCAGGGATGCACCTCCATTAGAATCACAGAATAGTAGGGTTGGAAGGGGCCTACAAGACCGTCAAGTCCAACCCCCTGCTCAATGCAGGCATCCAAGTCAGAGCATCCCTGACAGATGGCTGTCCAGCCTCATCCTGAATGCCTCCAGTGTAGGAGAGCCCACCACCTCCCTAGGGAATTGGTTCCATTGTCGTATTCCTCTAACAGTCAGGAGGTTTTCCAGATGTTCAGCCGGAATCTGGCCTCCTGTCACTTGATACCATTATTCCGTGTCCTGCACTCTGGGATGATCGAGAAGAGATCCTGGCCTTCCTCCCTGTGACAACCTTTCAAGTACTTGAAGAGCACTATCCTATCTCCCCTCAGTCTTCTCTTCTCCGGGATAAACATGCCCAGTTCTTTCAGTCTCTCTTCATAGGGCTTTGTTTCCAGTCCCCTGATCATCTTTGTTGCCCTCCTCTGAACCCTCTCCAGCTTGTCTGCATCCTTCTTAAAGTGCGGTGCCCAGAACTGGACACAGGACTCCAGATGAGGTCTAACCAGGGCTGAGTAGAGGGGAACTAGTACTTCCTGGGATTTGGAAGCTATGCTTCTATGAATGCAGCCGAAAAGAGCATTTGCCTTTTTTGCAGCCACATCACATTGCTGGCTCATATTCAGCTTGTGATCGACAACAATTCCAAGATTCTTCTCGCTTGTAGTGTTGCTGAGCCACGTATCCCCCATCTTGTAACTGTGCATTTGGTTTCTTTTTCCTAGGTGCAGAACTTGGCATTTATCCCTATTAAATGTTGTTTTCTGCGAAGCACTCCACCCAGCAAGATCCCTTTAAATTCTGTTTCTGTCTTCCAGGGTATTAGCTATCCCACCCAATTTTGTGTCATCTGCAAATTTGATCCGCATTCCCTGCACCTCCTCCTCCAAGTCATTCATAAAAATGTGGAAGAGCACTGGGCCCAGGACTGAGCCATTGCCGTACCCCGCTCATTACCTCTCTCCAGGTTGAGAAGATCCCATTGATAAGCACTCTTTGAGTCCGATTCTGTAGCCAACTGTGGATTCACCAGATCATTGTTTCATCGAGCCCACTTTGAGCTAGTTTGCTCATCCGGATATCATGGGGCACTTTGCTGTAGTTGAGATATATTATATCCACAGCATTCCCACCGTCCACAAGGGAGGTGACCTGATCCAAAAATGAGATCAGATTCATCTGGCAGGATTTGTTCTTGACAAATCCATGTTGGCTTCGAGTAATCACTGCATTGTTCTCAAGGTGCTTACACATGGATTGCTTTATCATCTGCTCCAGAACTTCCCCAGGGATTAATGTCAGACTGACTGGCCTGTAGTTCCCAGGTTCCTCCTTTTTGCCCTTTTTGAAGATAGGAACATTAGCCCTCCTCCAGTCATCTGGCACTTCCCCCATCCTCCATGACTGCTCAAAGAGAATAGACAGCGGTGCTGAGAGTTCTTCTGCTAGTTCCTTTATTACTCTAGGATGCAGTTCATCTGGCCCTGGAGATTTGAACTCATTCAAAGTAATGAGGTTTCCTTGACCTATCGATCTCAAGCTGCAATCCTGCCCCTTCAGCCTGTACTTCGCCTTTGCCAGCGGGGTCATAGACCCTATTTCGGGAGAAGACTGAGCCAAAGTAGGAATTGAGCACTTCTGCCTTTTCTTTGTCATCTGTTATCATTTTGCTATCCCTATTTAATAGATGAACCACCATTTCTTTCCTCTGCCTTTTACTATGCACGTAGCTGAAGAAAGACTTTTTGTTGTTTTTAACATCCCTTGCTAACTTCAGCTCATTCTCTGCTTTAGCCTTCCTGACGCCATCCCTGCAATTCTGTGCTACCTGCCTGTACTCTTCCTTTGTTGCTTGGCCTTCTCTCCACTTCCTATATGTCTCCTTTTTTGTTTTCAGGTCATCCCTAAGCTTTTTGTGAAGCCACATTGGCTTCTTCTGTTGTCTTCCGCCGTTTTTTCTTGTTGGAATTGTTTGTAATTGTGCCTTGAGAATTTCCTTTTTTAAAAGCTCCCACCCATCTTGGACTCCTTTTCTCATTAGAGTCGCTTGTCATGGGACCTTACTGACCATTGTTCTGAGTTTATTAAAATCAGCTTCCCTAAAATCCAGGGTACGTGTTTAGCTACACTCAGCTTTTGCTTCCCTTAGAACCAAGAACTCAAGTACAACATGGTCGCTTTCCCCCAGAGTTCCTGTAACTGCTACTTTACCCACTAAGTCATCTCTGTTGGTTAGGATCAAGTCAAGGGTAGCCGATCCTCTAGATCCTTCCTCTACTTTCTGTAGGAGGAAGTTATCCGCCACACAAGTCAGGAATTTCCTGGAGGGGCCATGTTTTGCAGCATTTGTCTCCCAACAAATATCGGGGAAATTGAAGTCCCCCATTACTACTACATCATGCTTCCTTAAAACATTGGCTATTTGCTTTCCAAAAGTTTCATCCTCGTCTTCTCCTTGGTTGGGTGGCCTGTAGTAGACTCCGACCACCAGGTTCCTTTTATTCTTTGCTCCATTTATTTTGATCCAGATGCTCTCGATGGGGCTACCAAGCTCCTCCTCCTGTATTTCTGTGCAGAGATATGTATTTTTCACATACAGTGCAACCCACCTCCCTTTCTGTTCCTCCTGTTCTTTTTGAACAAGTTATATCCTTCAATTGCTGTATTCCAGTCATGAGAGTCATCCCACCAAGTCTCAGTTACACCTATCAAGTCATAATAAGTCATAAGAGCCAGTGTGGTGTAGTGGCAAGAGTGTTGGACTAGGAGCTGGGAGATCCGGGTTCTAGTCCCCAATCGGCCATGGAAGCTCACTGGGTGACTTTGGGCCAGTCACAGACTCTCAGCCCAACCCACCTCACAGGGTTGTTGTTGTGAGGATAAAATGGAGAGGAGGAGGATAATGTAAGCCACCTTGGGTTCCTTGCAAGAGGAAAAAAGGCGGGGTATAAATGCAATCAATCAATCAATCAATCAATAATTTCCCTCCTGTATTAAGAGTTCAAGTTCATTCTGTTTGTTTCCCATACTCTGGGCATTAGTATATAGACATCGAAGACCATGTGCTTCATAGTCTGGCTTTCTTCCTACATGTGTCTGAAGACTATTTTTGGGTGCTATCAGAGCTGTTCTCTCCGTTGCAGTGCATGCGCCTACATCCATTGTTACCCCCAACATTACATCTCCCTTCCCCATAGGATTCAGTTTAAAGCTCTCCTGATGAAGTTCTTCGTGCTGTGGCCAAACACATTCTTCCCATCGTGAGGTGCAACCTGTCCCTAGCCAAAGCCCATTTTCCAGGAAGTATAGGCTGTGGTCCCAGAATCCAAATCTCTCTCGTCGGCACCACCTTCATAGCCAGTCATTCACCCGGAGTACTTTTCGTTCCCTTTCTATCCCTCTTCTAACTACTGAAAGGATGGATGAGAAAATTATCTGGGCCCCAAAGTTCTGGAGTTTCCTTCCCAGAGCTTCAGATGTGATTTCTTCGTAGCTCCGCTTGGCGGTATCATTTGTTCCCACATGGATGAGAAGAAAGGGATACCTGTCCGTGGGCTTTATGAGTGCAGGCAACCTTTCAGTCACGTCTCTAATTCGTCCCCCTGGGAGACAACATACCTGGCGAGTCCACGGGTCTTCGCGACATACTTGGGTCTCGATCCCACGCAGCAAGGAGTCTCCCACTACTACCACTCTTCTCTTCTTGTTGTTGTAGGCCTGGATTTCATCGCCTCTGTTTGACTGACCTTCAGCCTCTTGCTCACTCTCATGCAGGTTCCCCTGTAATTCTTCCTGTGCACACTGTCCTCCAGTCTCATCCGCAAGTACCTGGAATCGGTTCCACAGCTCCACTGCTTCCACTGGTGCAGAGTGGCGTCTAGTTCTTCTTCTCCTAACTGACACCCTTTTCCAAGGAGTATCCTCTACTCCATTTTTCTTTACCTCAGGATTTCCCACTGCCTCATCTTGCTGTTGCTCTTCAAGTGTCTGGTCTTCCCTTTGCTGCTGTAGTTCCCCCATTCTGTCCAAGAACTCTTCGTGTTCTCTTATTCCCTGGAGGGTCGACAGTCGCCGCTCCAGCAGCGTGATCAACTTGCACTTGTTGCAGGTGTAGGCCGTGTTGTTCTCAGGCAAGAAAACAAACATGGCACAAATGTTGCAGGTCACCACCACTGGAGAGTCTTTTCCTTCCATAGCCTCTATTCCCCTTCTGTGTCTAGCTTTCTGAGTGTTCTAGAGTAGCCTGTGCCTGGCCCTTACTCACTGGAGGTTAAAAACACAGTCCCACTGGTATGGAAGCATGTGTTACAAGACAAATAAATGAAAAAAAAAATTTAATGTTAGGGGCCTCCCCCTTGACCTCCCCTGCCGAACGCCCCTGGCCAACTCCTGTTTGCTCCCCGTTTGCTCCCTCTGATCACTCGCTCTCTGGGAGATTGCTTGCTTCTGTAGTCCCTGGACCAGGCTTTGTTTTCGGTGTGTGCTGTAGCCTTTTCTTAACAGGCAAGCATGTCCTGACTAATGACTAAATTCCAGCCACTGTTTTATTGATGTTTTTGCTTTATTTTATGTTGATACACATTGCATTTTGTATTTTAATTTGTTGTACACTGCTCTGATTTCTCTCGATGTGGAGTGGTTTATACTTTCTATAATAGATAAAGAAATGCTGCCAGCTTTCTACGAACCAGATGGTACCTGGCACACACCGAGAGCCAAATGGAAGTTAACATTGTAGATGCAATAGCATTTCGGAGAGTGCAAAGGGGTGTTCAGGGTCCAGGCCTGCACAGTCTGCCGTAAAACAGGGGGCAACACAGTGTAGACTGGAATCAGCTGATAAGTCCCTGGGGAGTAGATCACCAACGGTTTCTAACTTTCCCTTGTTTGGCAACAAAACAAAGGCATGGCCCTCTGCACCTTTCATTGCCTGAGCTATAGGCAAGTGGGAAGTCTCCAAGCCTCAGTGCTCCCCAGCTAGAAAATGGAACTTCAGACTTGGCAGTACCGATAAGAAGTGATGTTCCTTAAAGATGCACATTTAATTCTTTGCCACAGCTGGCCATATGCTAACCCCTTCTCCTTCAGCCTTCGTGCTCCTCACCTGTAAAATAGGAATCTTCATTGGATTCCCTTTATCAGGTCTTTGTGCAACTCTGCTGGCCAGCCACCTTCAGATTTTTAACACGGGTATGCAGGTTCTTCCAGCAGATGGGTCACAGGGTGCAACGGGTAGCTTGCTCTGCTCCTCATGCCAACGTTGTGCATCTGGCTCTTGACAGCGAGGTTTTGGATTCTAGTAAAAATGCAAAGTAGATCCTGCAAGGCTGAAGCTGGTACAGTCCTGTCAAAAGCTTTGTTCCTCAAGATGTGGGGTGAATCAGCCTCTCTCCTGCTCTGGTGCCCCCAGAGGGGAAGAAATCAGCCATCGCTGGCAGTGCCAACACCCCACTCTCGACTACAATTAATCGTAACACAACACAGCATCACGATGCTAAGCACGGAGAAGGGCTCAGCAGTTAATGCTACTTGCATGCCTCCCCCTCTCCTCAAACAGTAGTCAGGCACTTCAATGGAAAAAGGCACTTAATAGAATTCAGTGGATGAGATTCCAAAAGTCAAAACTTTGAGTAAGTCATCCAGAAAGATTAAGCGGGTACAGTGCATGCTCCTTGCGCCTGTTGCTGGCGCTCTGCCTGCAAGGGGGCGGGGGGGGGGGGAGAGAGAGAGATTGTATGGGCAGCAATAAGAGAACCGCACAGCCCTCCGTCAGCATGCCCCATTGGCACAGGCTCAAACAGCCGCAGCAACAAGCTACTTACAAGCTCTCCTTCTTTCCACCATATCTGGCCCCCGCAGAGCTTCTCGCCCTCCCTGCAATTAGCTGCATTTTTGACAGTCTCTCAAGAAAGCCACACCTCCGACTAGCCCCCCTTCTCAAGAAATGACAAGACAGCTGCACCACCAGCCCTTCCAAGAGGAAATCTGGCATCAGCCATAACCAGCCAGGGTGGTCTGACAGAAGGAGACCCTCTAGAGATCACACGCAAAGTCAAGTTACGATCCCCAACTAAAAACAGTAATTAAGTCCATCCTTAATAGAACAGAGCTTAGCAAAAAAGGTGATGTCGTCACAGCCTCCGTCATGCCAATTCCTTTTTGTAAACACATACCATACCAAAAAAAACAACAAATTTCCCCAAAAATGGAAAAGGGGGAGCCCACTGGTTTTGATGATCATGGCCAGCTGAGAAATCTCATTGTTGAGGGTGCAGGACACAGACGCACAGACACGAAGTCCACCCATGTTCAGGACTTCCTGCATCAAGCAGGGGGCTGGACTCGATGGTCTTATAGGCCCCTTCCACCCCTACTATTCTGTGATTCTGCGACTCCACTTGTAGAATCAGAGGGATCAAAGAAGCCATCCAGTCCCGCTCCGGTCGGGAAAGGGCCACAGTTCAGCCGTAGGGCCCCTGCTTTGTATGCAGAAGGCTCCTGGCATCGCCAGGTAGGGCTAGGAAAGACCCTCTCTGCCCAGGATGTTGGGGAGGTGCTGTTATTTTAGTAGATGGAACATACAAATCACCTGACTAATGGGCATTCAGCGCAGGATTTGGGGGAAGACGTACAGGGCCCCCACTCAGAATGGGCCAGAGGGGCCGCAAACACAGCACAGCCAGCTTACCGTATTTTGAAATAAGTGAAGGTCTGCACAGCGCTGCTGGGGGGGGACCACTAAGCCCAGGGTCTTAACTGCGCCACCGCGTCTGACTCAAGGCAGCTCCTTTTATCATTAAGGACGCAACACCAACATCCCTGCTCAGTCAGGCCTCAAAAACCTTTGCGATCCAGACCACCATGTGCTGGAAGCCGAGCCGAGGAAGAAACTGAAAGGGGGAGCCCGCCCCCCCGCCGCTGTTCTGTCAACCCAGCGTTCGCATTCTTCGTGCAGAAACAGCTGCCACCTGGGACAGCTGTTAGGCAAGACGCCTCTTTTCACCCCACGGGCCTGCCAGAGCTCTCCTCATGACCTCTGGGGGTTGATTCCGCATGAGTGACGTAGCCGGGCACCTATCGCCACCACGCGCCTCTGGCACAGGCAGGACAACGGGTGCCAAGCCGAACGCGGCACTGCGCATGAAAAGCAGGCACGGCGGCTAGCGTTCGCCAGGTTCAGGCTCCTCCTGTCCTTGCAGCGCCACAGCCATCGCATCAGCACCTCAGGCTGAAGCACGGCCGCACCATCAATTGCCCCCACCTGGAAACCTCTGCCCTCACCCCCTCATATTTGTCCGAAGGGTAACCCCCCCCCCAGTGGAGTGGCTCCAATGTACGTGGGGTGGTGAATCTGCTCCGGGTTTCATTCAGAACTCTTGAAACCCGGAGCAGATTCACCTCCCCATGGACACTGGAGCCAGCAGCCTCCACCGGTGCCAGCTCATCACATCTGGAAGGCACCAGACTGGGGAAGACAGCTTGACGATCTTGCCGGAGGAGGAAGACAGAATACAAAAGTGGAATTTCTCTTCCCAGCTGCTTGCTCTCGTTCTGACCACTTTCCATGTTCCTGAGTCAGCCGTCACAGAGACCCAGGGCTCTCTATTCCAAAGTGAGAGTGCCGCAGTTACAGCAGATTGGTGTCCTAAGCGCGGCTGTAGGCTTGAGCGATTGCGGGTCCACAGAGGCAGTGTGGCAGCCGGCTGCAGCAGATGTCAAAATTGAAGCCAACTGTGCAGCGGGGAGAGGACGCGCAACAGCCCAAGCTTATGCGCAATAGCGCAGCACCAGCGCACTAGCAAGGCCAGTACCACTCCCATGTGGAAAAATGACAAGCAGCAATAACAACTATGCACTGTTTTGCAGGGATGCAAACCAACAAACAGGAAAACGTTATCTGCAAAAGCAGAGACGTCACCTTGTACAGATAAGTGTCCTGAACGTGTGGAAATAGCGAGTATTTGCATGTCCTTGTTCTCAAAGAAAATCTCCACTGAGCAATTTTCTAGCTTTCATCACTATGATTACACTTGAGAGACTGACCCCAATGACAGCAGATACACACACACAGGCTTGCCCCCCCTTGCCCCAATCCACTGCCTACCACTGGTGCACGCAAGTCCCAGCTCTTTCTGTCCCCCTCTACTTGGCCTTCAGTTCCTCCTCTTCCTGAAGAAAAATGGAGTTGGTATTGCAGACAGATGAACTGTCACATGATGCTAAAATGTTTATTTGGCACCTGGCATCTCCCAGGTGCAGTACATAGCACAGAGGCAATATGGACACTTAAGGTTGCAATCTTACACAATATTGGAAGGGAAGAAGTCTCATTAGACTGAGCATCTTGGATTGCACTGGAGATGATCTCACACATACACCCCCCACACATGAGTTTTGTTTTCGTTCAAGCCCAAATGCACTCAGCTTGGTCTCAGTCATGTTTACTGGAGATGGGGATAAAGAGACCACAAGGGAGCACATGCGAATTAGGACAGCAGCATACACCAGAGTGTTCACATCTTTGCCAACTGGCATTTAGAGATTCCCCCATATGTGTCTCACAGAGAGATGTGAAGGGCTGAGGAAAAAACGAACAGAAAAAACTGGAACCCCACCCTTGGGGTTTTCCCATTTTTTCCCCCAAGGCACTTTTTTGTTTTTTCTCAGACATACTGGAAACATTCAACAATTCTGGATTATGAAATATTTTCATTTAGAATTATGAATAAAATGTCTAAGAGAAGGTACTCGTATATTGCTTTAGTCATCCCCCTCCCCCTGCCACCCAAATGATTTCTAAAACGACGTCATAGCAAGACTTTTACAAGAAGACTAGAGATATAAAATTTCTGGAAATGTTGAAGCCACGGCAGAAGATTTTTTTAAGTGAGAGTGCCGCAGGTACAGCAGATCGGTGTCCTAAGCACGGCTGTAGGCTTAGGCTTCTCTGTAAAGTGCATTGCTATTTCTTCCATTCCTTATTGATTTAATGTATCCTTTACTGATAGACATTTAGGGATGCTCCACATTAAACTCAGTTTCCCAACATGACACTATAGTTAGTGTATCATAACACGTCAAAGTGTGCATTCTTGACAGTTTGGGTTTTGTTCTATAGAGGCCTCTGTTTCTGGATTGGTTCTGGTTAGATACTATAGCAGTCAACTGTGCTGCCAACCATATGCGAAGGAACAACATGTGGGTTATCCCACCGATGTTTCTTTTTTTAAAAAAACCTTTCAGGTTTGGGTCTCTGGAACTCATTGCCACATCTGTACTACAGTTTCCTATTAAACCTCACTGTTAGGGAATACTGCCTCAGCCATAAAGACTTTAAGTGCTGCCACCAAAATAAACCCTCTATCCCTAAAAGAAAGTCAGTAGCCTGGCCTCTATAGCATAGGCATGGGATTGGCACCATCACCAAGCTTTCAAAATGAACAAAAATTAAGATGTTTAAGAAGAGGAATTATTTACAAAATGGAATAAAATGTCACTCTTCAAACAATAGGTGGAGATTGCTTAAATTTTCTTAAATTAAGTATGTGTGGTTGCCATTCCTAATAAGTAAGAGAGTCTTCCCCAGCTAAATAAGCTCTCAATAGCTCCTTCAGACCAGATTTCCCTAAATTCCACCCCACCCAAATCCTCACAAACAGGGACAGATGCTGTACACCACTCTTCCTCTCCTTCCATCTCTTCCTGCTTCTTCTGGCTTCTAGGATGATTCAGATGTTTCAGGAACTACTTACTGAAGTTCCTAAAATGTATGAGCAAACCAAAGTAAACACAATACAATTATCATGTTTGGTATATTTAATTCAAAAATATACTTTATTCAGACAATAATGACAAATTTACTGAATTTACTTTTAAATGTTTTCTATTTTAAGGATAATTTTATGAGCAAACCAAGTTACATGTAATGCATTTTATATTCTTAAAGTAACAAAGTAACATTAGATCTGCAGAGCGCACTAAAGAAATTACTGCAGATTTTATTTTTCCCAAAACGTACAGGGTGGGGGTGGGGAGGTTTGCAATGAACAGGAAAATCTGTTTGTGTTTTTTCCACGGCTTCAAAATTTCCAGAAACTTTACACATGTGGTCTCCCACCCCACTCTGGGCCTAGTAGATTAAAAATAGTATTTAAAAAAAATAAAAATCACATGCGGTCTCTCCCCCCGTCCCTTTATCATGCCCAACAAAGAGAGTGACATGCACAGCCACTAGCTAAGGTGTTATGCGAGAAAAAGGCAGCACACCAGAGACACTGTGTGTGCTAGAGAAATGGCCGCAGCACAGACACACACACACACACAGGTTCATGCATCAGAAGTTGCCTTGCAGGATCCCAAAGCTCTGCTTAGTCCCACATTCAGTCCCCAACTGTGTCTGGCCAAATGCCTCTGGCAAGGCCACAGGCAAGGCCTCAAGGGAACAGTTCTCCCCACGGCTTGCCTCCAGCATCCAATACCCAGAGCTAAAGTGCCCCTGAGCACAGAGGTTCCATTTAGCTATTGTGGCTGAAGCCAAAGGTTCACAAGGAAAGGTTCTGCAGGGGAAATGTGTCTCTTCCCCCTCCAAGGAAACTCTCACCTGAAAGACGGAGGGGTGGGGGGAGAATGGGAAAAAACATCCCATGCTGCCTCGCCTCAGAACAGACCTGTCTGCCCCAAGTTCATCCAGCCCTGTTGCGGTCACACCTTGCGCCCACAAATTCCGAATTAACGAAATGCTGCGCGGAGCAGTAGCGGTTCATGCTGCCCATCACAGAGCCCCTATTGCGCTTCAAGGCATTTGCAACCCGGATACATTTTGTCATGATAAAAGCGGAGGCGTCCTCTCCATTCTCTCTCCCCACAGCTCACGTCCCCTCTCCATTCTCTCTCCCCACAGCGCTTCCTGCTCCAAGCCCCTAATCCTTTCAGGCTGCGGTCCCATCTAGGCAAAGCCGGCGCTCAGAGCAGGGGGGGCTAAGCATCCTCTGGAACATCCGCCGGACTGCACGACCCCCTCTCCCACACCTTCTCCCCCCAGCGCTTTTTGACGTCCAGAGCTTTGATGTCTCAGTACGGCTGCAAAAGATTCGCACGACCGCTCCCACCGCCCTCCCCCGACCTGGTGCCCGCCAGATGTTTTGGGCGACGACAGACGGGAGTGCCAGCCCGACACACTTGGAGGGCCCGGGGCTGGGGGATGCTGGCTCACACCGTCTCCGGCAGTCTGCGACGCCCCGGCAGCGCACCACCGCGCCGAGACGCGCAGCGGCAGCCCCTCTGCGCCTTCCACTGTCGCGCGCGTGCGTCCAGCGGCGGCGTTTCGGGGCGGCAAGACGCGTCCCTCGCGCAGACGCCGCCGCGAACGGAGACGGGCGGCAAGCGCGGGCGGCGGGTGAAGCCGTGCGGGGGGGGCCGTGCGCGGGGGGGCCCGTGTGCGCGGGGGGGGCGTCCTCCTCTCGCGCTCTGCGTGCTTCAACACGCTTACTCGGAGGCACGTGCGCCCGAAAGCCGCGCCTGGGGCTTCAGGTCGCCCGCCGGAGCGAGGCGCGCTCGTCAGAACGCGACCGCCCGGCCGCACAACGCGCGTCGCGCAGGGAGGAGCCGCGCCTTCGTGCGCGGCGGCGGCGCCTCCCGGCCCGTCCCCAGGCGGCCGCCTGCCCCGCCGCCACGCGGCCTCGCTCGCCGCCGCCGGCCCCGCGCGAAGGCTCCGCATCGCATCTCCGGCCGCCGCCGCCGCGCCCGCGCCTGACCCGGCCTCGCCCGGGAACGCGGCGCGGCCCGGCCCGGCCCGGCCCAGCGCGCCCGCCGAGGAAAGGCCGCCCGCCGCCCGCCCGACTGACCTGGTGCCTTTGTCGCCCATGGCCGGCGGCGGCCCCGCGGCTGCCCTGCGCGGCCGCCTCGCCGGGAGACCCGCGCTCCGCGAGCGGCGGCAGGGCGCAGCGCCGGCGGCGGCGAGGAGGAGGGGCGCCGGCTGGCCGCACTCCCGCCGCTGCGCCCGGGCGCGCCCGCCCGCCTGCCCGCCTTCACGGGCCAGGCTGCTGCCCGCCGCCCGCTCGCCCCGCCGCCGCGTCGGCTTCGGCTTCCCGGCCCGACCAAGCGCAGCCGCCCCGCTGCCTGCCGCCGGGAGAGGAGGCTCGCTGCCGGCCTCCGCCTCCTCCGCACGCACGTCGCGCGCCGCAGAAAGCGGAGCGGAGGCCCCGCTCCGCCCCTGCTCGACACGCGCCTGCGGGACGCGCTCGCACCGCGCCAGGCTCCCGCAGGAAGAGCCGGGGGGCGCGCGCGCGCACACCGGTCCCCGCAACCTGATGGCCCCTGCTGTGCTGGCCCGCAACTCCCGTCATTCCCAGCTGACACATCTGGAAGGCGCCAGATTGGGGGAGGCTGATCAAGATTGAGTTCCAAAAATGAACGGTGCAGGGGCTCAAGCCCGCCTGAAAAGCTCCCTCCCCAAATGCAGTAGTTATTGTGAATAATAAGACAATAATTGTGGTTACCTGAACAGGGACACAGGGATCTTCCTGTCACGCATCACTCTTAGTGGAAGTGTACAGATGGTTTGGATTTGTTTGTTGTTGTTTATTCGGTCAGTCGCTTCCGACTCTTCGTGACTTCATGGACCAGCCCACGCCAGAGCTTCCTGTCGGCCGTCGCCACCCCCGGCTCCCCCAAGGTCGAGCCCGTCACCTCCAGAATCTCATCCATCCACCTTTCCTTTGGTCGGCCCCTCTTCCTTTTGCCTTCCACTTTCCCTAGCATCAGCATCTTCTCCAGGGTATCCTGTCTTCTCATGATGTGGCCAAAGTACTTCAGTTTTGCCTGTAATATCATAATTTCAGGTTGCAGCCCAAGGCTCATTTCAGGTTGCAGCTCAAGAATACCCACCCCAGTATTCTTGCCATGAAAACTAAATGGATCAGTCCAACCAGAGATATGTCGGTATACCATCGGAAGATGGGACTCCCAGCTCGGAAGATGGTCAAAAAAAGGCTACTGGGGAGGAACAGAGGATAAGTTCAACTAGCCCCAGATGTGATGATGCAGCTAGCTCAAAGCCGAAAGGACGGCTAGCAGCCGATGGTGCTGGTGGTGAACAACAAATCCGATGTTCTAAAGATCAACACACCATAGGAACCCAGAATGTAAGATCTATGAGCCAAATTGGATGTGGTTACTGGGGAGATGTCAAGATTAAATCTAGACATTTTGGGTGTCAGTGAACTGAAATGGACTGGAATGGGCCACTTCACATCAGATGACCACCAAATCTACTACAGTGGACAAGAGGACCACAGAAGAAATGGAGTAGCCTTCATAATTAATAATAAAGTGGCTAAAGCAGTGCTTGGATACAATCCAAAAAATGACAGAATTATCTCAATTCGAATTCCGGGTAAGCCATTTAACATCACAGTGATCCAAATATACGCCCCAACCACAGATGCTGAAGAAGCAGAAGTAGATCAGTTCTATGAGGACCTGCAGCACTTACTGGATAGTACGCCAAAAAAAGATGTTACTTTCATTACAGGAGACTGGAATACTAAGGTGGGTAGTCAAATAACGCCTGGAATTACAGGCACGCATGGTCTGGGAGAACAAAATGAAGCGGGACATAGGCTGATAGAATTTTGCCAAGACAACTCACTGTGCATAACAAACACTCTTCCAACAACCTAAGAGACGACTTTATACATGGACTTCACCAGACGGTCGACACCAAAATCAGATTGACTACTTCCTTTGTAGCCAAAGGTGGCGGACATCCATGCAGTCGGTAAAAACAAGACCTGGAGCTGATTGTAGTTCAGATCACAAACTTCTTATTGCACAATTTAGAATCGGACTAAAGAGAATAGGGAAGACCCACAGATCAGTTAGATATGAGCTCACGAATATTCCTCATGAACATGCAGTGGAGGTGAAGAATAGATTTAAGGGACTAGATTTAGTAGATAGGGTCCCGGAAGAACTATGGACAGAAGTTCGCAACATTGTTCAGGAGGCGGCAACAAAAAGCGTCCCAAAGAAAAAGAAAACCAAGAAGGCAAGATGGCTGTCTGCTGAGACACTGGAAGCAGCCCAAGAAAGAAGGAAACCAAAAGGGAACAGTGATAGGGGGAGATATGCCAAATTAAGTGCAAAAATCCAGAGGTTAGCCAGAAGAGATAAGGAATTATTTTTAAACAAGCAATGCGCGGAAGCGGAAGAAGATAATAGAATAGGAAGGACAAGAGACCTCTTCCAGAAAATTAGAAAATCGGAGGTAAATTCCAGGCAAAAATGGGTAGGATCCAAAACAAAGATGGCAAGGACCTAACAGAAGCAGAAGAGATCAAGAAAAGGTGGCAAGAATATACGGAAGATCTGTATAGGAAGGATAATCATATCGGGGATAGATTTGATGGTGTGGTCAGTGAGCTAGAGCCAGACATCCTGAAGAGTGAGGTTGAATGGGCCTTAAGAAGCATTGCTAATAACAAGGCAGCAGGAGATGACGGTATCCCAGCTGAACTGTTTAAAATCTTGCAAGATGATGCTGTCAAGGTGATGCATGCCATATGCCAGCAAATTTGGAAAACACAAGAATGGCCACCAGATTGGAAAAAATCAACTTATATCCCCATACCAAAAAAGAGAAGCACCAAAGAATATTTAGACTATCGAACAGTGGCACTTATTTCACATGCCAGTAAAGTAATACTCAAGATCTTGCAAGGTAGACTCCAGCAATTCATGGAACAAGAATTGCCAGATGTACGAGCTGGATTTAGAAAAGGCAGAGGAACTAGAGACCAAATTGCCAATATCCGCAGGATAATGGAGAAAGCCAGGGAGTTTCAGAAAAACATCTATTTCTATTTTATTGACTATTCTAGAGCCTTTGACTGTGTGGATCATAACAAATTGTGGCAAGTTCTTGGGGGTATGGGGATACCAAGTCATCTTGTCTGCCTCCTGAGGAATCTGTATAACGACCAACTAGCAACGGTAAGAACAGACCACGGAACAACGGACTGGTTTAAGATTGGGAAAGGAGTACGACAGGGTTGTATACTCTCACCCTACCTATTCAACCTGTACGCAGAACGCATCATGCGACGTGCTGGGCTTGATGAAGCCAAGGCTGGAGTTAAAATCGCTGGAAGAAACATTAACCATCTCCGATATGCAGATGATACCACTTTGATGGCTGAAAGCGAGGAGGAGCTGAGGTACCGCATCACGAAGGTGAAAGAAGAAAGTGCAAAACCTGGGTTGCAGTTCAACCTCAAAAAAACCAAGATTATGGCAACCAGCTTGATGGATAACTGGCAAATAGAGGGCGAAAACGTGGAGGCAGTGACAGACTTTGTCTTTCTAGGCACAAAGATTACTGCACATGCTGACTGCAGCCAGGAACTCAGAAGACGTTTACTTCTTGGGAGGACAGCAATGACAAATCTTGATAAAATAGTGAAGAGCAGAGACATCACACTGACAACAAAGGTCCGCATAGTTCAAGCAGTGGTATTCCCCGTAGTAACCTATGGCCGCAAGAGCTGGACCATAAGGAAGGCTGAGCGAAGGAAGATAGATGCTTTTGAACTGTGGTGCTGGAGGAAAATTCTGAGAGTGCCTTGGACTGCCAGAAGATCAAAACAGTCCATCCTCCAGGAAATAAAGCCAGACTGCTCACTTGAGGGAAGGATATTAAAGGCAAAACTGAAGTACTTTGGCCACATAATGAGAAGACAGGATACGCTGGAGAAGATGCTGATGCTAGGGAAAGTGGAAGGCCAAAGGAAGAGGGGCCGACCAAGGGCAAGGTGGATGGATGAGATTCTGGGGGTGGCGGACTCGACCTTGGGGGAGCTGGGGGTGGCGACGGCCGACAGGAAGCTCTGGCGTGGGCTGGTCCATGAAGTCATGAAGAGTCGGAAGTGACTGAACGAATAAACAAAAAACATACTGCCCAATAGCCAAAGCTCTCTGGGTGCTTTACAAAGATTAAACAAACTTTTTTTCCTTTATAAGATATTTACAAGACAATTGATTTTACATATTTAAAATAGTATCAAAAAGTGTGGCGTAGTGGCTAGAGTGTTGGACTGGGAGCCCAGAGATCCGGGTTCTAGTCCCCACTCGGCCATGGAAGCTCACTGGGTGACTTTGGGCCAGTCACAGACTCTCAGCCCAACCCACCTCACAGGGCTGTTGTTGTGAGGATAAAACGGAGAGGAGGAGGATCATGTAAGCCGCCTTGGGTTCCTTGCAAGAGGAAAAAAGGCGGGGTATAAATGCAATGAATAAGAAATAAATAATTTGCAGACAACTACATGTCAAAGAGCAGAACAACAACGTGTGTGTGGGGGGGGGATTAGACACTTGTTTTCAGAACTACCATAAACTTGCTTAATGTTTTGCTTTAAACCAAAGATCAGATATAATTTACAAGGGCTTTTCTTCAATACAAATTTCACAGTGCTGTACCCCCCCCTCAATAGGGAGAAAGACTGTTCGCTCTAGCCCACTGCACTTCAACCGTTATCACAACACCATTTATAGAAAAATAAAATCAAAGATAGAAAACACGGCAGCCTTCCCCAAACCAGCATTCTCCAAGTGCTGACTAGCTATGATGGGAGTTGTAGTCCATCCAACACATCTGGAGAACACTTTGGGGAGGCTGTTCTGTGATCCCTGCAGTACCAGTGTTTGCCACAATGTCCCCAACACCCCCCCCAGGCTGCACTGGGCCATTCAAAGGGCAGCTAGAGCCAGCGTGGTGTACTGGTGAGAAGGTTGGGCTGGGAGCCGGGAGATCCAGGTTCTAGTCCCCACTCGGCCATGGAAGCTCACTGGGTGACTTTGGGCCAGTCACAGACTTTCAGTCCAGCCTACCTTACAGGGCTGAAGTTGTGAGGATAAAGTGGAGAGGAGGAGGAGGAGGAGAATGTAAGCCGCCTTGGGTTCCTTGCAAGAGGAAAAAAGGCGGGATATAAATGCAATGAATAAGTAAATAAAAAAAAATACTTCTCACCAGTGGTGTAGTTGAGCAAGGATGGAATGCTGCATGGCTCTAGGTCGGAAGAAGCACGACGTTTAAGAGCAGCAGGAGCTGTGGGATTCCATGGTGGAGCCCCTGCTTTGCACACAGAAGGTCCCAGGATCAATCCCCAGCATCTCCAGGTAGGGCTAGGAAAGATGGAGCACAGCTGCTAATCAGTATTGACAATACTGGGCTAGAAGGAGCAATAATGCGGCTGCCAGTGTTCCTATGTTTCTCCTGCTTATGCCAGTAAGACTACTGAAAAGATGAAGTGTCAGAGCTGCTGAGACATCACCTAGCCAAGCCTCCACAGCCAAACAGTTCTGTAAGCATTAGGAGGCCTATACTAATGTGTCCATTGGTCTGGGTTGCCTTTGGATATCCAAGCCATTTTGTGTAACTCACCTGTGTTTATTCACAGAATCATAGAATCGTAGGGTTGGAAGGGCCTATAAGACCATCGAGTCCAACCCTCTGCTCAATGCAGGAATCCAAGTCAGAGCATGCAGTGGGTCAGGCAGACAATTACACAGTTAAGTGTAATTTAACCGTGCCTGCCACCCGCCACTCTTCTTCTGGCCTAGAAGAAACTGTGCTGCAGGCCTGTGTTTAGAGCCCCGCTGCAGACCAGGCCCTGTTATCTTACCAATATGGCATGGGGGAGTGTACATGGAGACGGAATGAGAACCACTTCTGGTATTATCTGGATGTTGATGAAATTGCTTTTGGTCCGTCAAGAGCACCTGAAGCAAGACCTGTGGAGCAAACACAGCCTTGAAACCCCCTTTTCACCGGTCAAACTGCACTTTAATCCGCCGTACTTCGCGGCTGGGTGGGCGGAGTCCTGCTAGTAGAAGCGAGCGTCATCCACCCCATAGATGCTGCTCAGCCGGTGAGAGCGGCCTGCTCCCGCCCCCTCCATGCTCCGCTGCTCAGGGAAGTTTAATGGAAGAGAGGAGTCCTGTCGGGGAGTTTGCCCTGCGCCGCTCCCCCTCGCATCCACCGGCTGCGAACCAGCGATGCTGAAGCCCAGGGACAGACCGACAGCTGGGCAGACAGGAGGCGCCTCAGTCCTGCCCGGAGACAGAGACGGAGGGAAAAGGCTGGAACAGCCTCCCTCTGCTGGCACTCTGGCGTCAGCAGCAGCAGCGGCTCGTGCTACTGCCTCTGCGTCCCGACCTGAACTAGGTCTCCCCCTCCCCACAAACACACAGGAAAACGCTGCGCACACACAGGGGACTGTACTGCAGGAGAGACACGAATGAACCCGGGGCCGCTGTCTGTGAATGGAAAAAGCAAACTGCTGCGTTACTCTGAAGGGGCGACCCAGCGCCGGCCTGTGACTGGGGAGGCTCGTTTCCAGCCCTGTCGGTGCTCCCTTGCTGCGCTGGCTGCCCCTTCTCCCCCCCGCCGCTGTGTATTCCTTAGTTGTAGGTGCATCGCACCACGGAGAAGTTGCAGGTGTATTGCAGTAGCGCGACTGCGAAATACGGGGCTGCAGCCTCCTGCTGCTGGCTGCCCCCTCTCCCTCTTCTTTGTGCGTCCCTGACTGTGCACTACACGTAAACTGGCCACTCCACTACTGTGAGTGAAACAGGGCTGCTGATACTATGAATGGGGAAAGGAGGCTGCTTCCTGCGAAAGCCGCCCTGCTGCAGCTGGGGAAAAGGAGGGAAGGGGGGCGGCCCCACCCCTTGACCACCTCACTGCCAGGTCGCAGCCAGGTCCCGGAGGCACGCCCGGGGCTGAATGCGGGGGACGGAGCACACTGCCGCAGAACCGCTCCGGAGCCGCATCGAAGAAAACAACAGAGTAAAAGGACTTTCCAAAAATGCGCATTTTGGGGACGGGTGCTGCAGGATGGCAGCCAATTGGTGACAGCGTCATCTGTCACAAACGACTCTGGTGCATTCAACCATGTGGATTGGCCCCAGGTGTGTGGAGCCTGAATCAAGGTTTAACATTAGAGCTGCACGCAAATGGCCTCTCAAAACTCAAAATTCTCCACCCAATTCTCCAAAATTGGGGAGACAATTTCAATGCATTTCTCTAGGGGATGGAGACAGTTTTAAACAGGTTCTTGGAGGGGGAACTCACCATCTGCAGTAGTTGTGGCACAGCGTATTTCCTTTTTCATCAGGATTCTTGTGTTTGTGTTGCCACTGAAATGTGTTGGCAGCCCTGCTCCCGTTTCGCATCCTTCACCGTGCCCCACCCCTCGTCATCCAAGGACATTGCGTCAGCGCGGAGGAGGGCACCACGAAGATGGTAGGGAAAATTTGGTGGTGGCTAGGAGTGCCATGTGTGCCTTTTCTTCCCATTATGCATCTTTCCATTGCCTTGCAGCCTCCCAAGCTGCCTGCACTTCCTGATCCTTCAAAGCCCTATGGGAGGAATTACCTCATGTTGTCTTCCCCTGGGCTTCAGCTGAAATGTGGGAAGCCAAGGAGGCTACAGGCTGCTAGAGAGATGAGTGGACAATGAAAGACAGAACACCTGCACACACTCCTTGGCCACCTCATAAGTAAGGTTAGCACAAGTACACTGAACCCAACCCACAAGAATTTCTCTGAAATTTTCTTCTCCTTTGAATTTCTTTTCAAAAGCATTTTTTTCTATCAAATTTAACGAGAATGGCCAAAAAAAAAAAGTGGAAGAAATATTTGGCACAGCACTGCTTAGCACACATACACACCAGGACTTGGAGACCAGATGGGCTAGGTGAAGAACCAGAAATTCAAATCTGGTTCTTCACTGCCAACTCTCTGTACAAGAGAGAGGCAGGCCAAACAGTGTTGGTCACTCCATTTTTTTTTTTAAGAAAGAAAACGAACTGTAGTTTGACCAGAGGAGATACTTATACAGACTCTTAAACCTTCACTAGAGCCAAAGTGCAACATACATTATGCCAGTGTACTTCTGAGGACCCTGTCTGTGGCACTGAAACATGAGACCTACTGAATCAACCCTCAGTGGTACTTTAAATATTACATTTATTAATATATTAAGAGCAACAACACTTGGAGAACTAGGAGTTCAAAGTAGGGGTAAAAATATTAACTCTTTGTCCTTGAGGGTTAAGTGCTTCAGTTGTTTCATCACGAGTGTGTGTCGGGCATGACAGCCTGCCGTGGGCTCTACGTGCAGTAACAGCGTTCACTCCTCCAGGTCACCTGGGTGACGGACAATGGCTTGGACCTCATTCAGATCTTCTAGAACATTCTGCAAGTCGATCAAGCAGCAACTGTAGTCATCCATTCCAAAGCACAAGGTCTTTGCGACAGCCATGAGTGTGTCAAATAGGTTGGGCGCACCCAGCTCCGCTTCGATTAACGGATGACGAGCCAGCAGCGCAAGATGCCAGCACTGGAACACAAGCAAGTCATGAAGCTGTTCCAGATAATTCAGGGTGCTCTTTGGTCCCATTTCCTCCAAGTCCTCTTGAATTCTGGTCAGATGCTCCAAGCAATTTTCTCCATTCCAGCCATCTCCACCAGCTTCCTCTAGGAAAGCCTTGAGATACCAAAGAATATCGTAGACCTTGTTTGGGGCAAGACAAAACAGCAACTCAAAGATGGGAGCCAAGGCATCCTTGATGAGTTCAGAAACCTTCCACTTATAGGAGTGGAGCCAAAGGGTCCTCAGCTCTCTTGCAACTGCAGGCAGCTCACAAAAAAGAGAGAAGAAGCCACTGTCCACCAAGAACTCTAGCATGGAGGGCACATTGGCCACAATGTCTACTGCGTAAGAGAGATTCCTTTCCTCTACATTATCCTTGATCAAGGACAGGTTCTGCAGGTGAGTCGAGGGCCCCATCTTGTTCAAGGCATCCTGGAGCGGGGCCAGGCTTTCAATGTAGGCTGGTTGCCACATCATCTCAGTCTGGCTTACAAAACAGGTTGTCTTGAAGAGGTGGTTCTGACCTCCCCCACTACTTACGCTAGCCAGACAATGCAATTCCAAAGCTGGCAACGTCTGGACGTTCAAATCTGGGTTCTTCACTCCCAATTTTCCCTACAAGAATAGCATGAGAGAGACAGAGAGAGAATGAATTTAGGTCACTACATCTTAAACCCCCTTTATATGGAGGGTTCTCCCTAGCAGGAGGGCTACATTGGCAGGAATCAGGAAAGGCCGTTCTGACCCTTGCTTGGCATCTTTTTAAGGCTTCTGATTCCTTTTGCAAGACTGATAAAGTTCACCTCTATGAAAAAATGGAAGCAGCCTCAAACCAAGTCAGAACATTGGTCCCTCTGGCTCAGTACTGACAGCTCTGACTAGTAGCAGCTCTCCGGGGTCTCAGGAGAAGGCCTCACCCAGCACCCTCTGTCACCAGATCCTTTGATTGGGAAATGCTGGGGGGTGGAGAACTGAGATGCAAAGCAGGCACACTCTTTTCTGCCTAGCTTCCCCACCTCAGTGATGTCAGAGTTAACCTCTTTAAGTTAACCCGTTCCAGCAGGCTGTACGGAGGGAGATGAGAAAGAGAGAGAAGGCCCATTCCACCAACCCTGCGGAAAGAAGAAGTTTTCCCCTCTGCCCTCCCCATTCCTTTTCCTTGTGTGTCGTGTCCTTTCAGATAGTGAGCCTAAGGGTAGGAAGTGACTTAAGAACATAACAGTCTGCATAGCCACAGCCCTGAGAAGGGTTAAAAATGCAGATTGCTATCTTGATCCACCTCTCTCTGTGTGTACTATAAATGTCTTTTCTAGATCTTTGGTAAAGCAAATGGGTCTCAGTTACCCATTCAAAGACCAAGCCACCCTCAAAGCACTTTGCACAACAGCAGGGAGAGCTCACAACAATATACTGCTGGGAAATCCACCCCTGCCCCAGCTATTGCGAGGACTGCAGCTAAACTCAGAGGGAACAGAGAAGCCTGGAGGGGGGCGGGGAGAGATAAGAATGGAGCATAAGAACATCGGAAGAGTCCTTAGGCTGGTTCAGACCAAAGGTCCATCTAGTCCAGCATTCTGTTCCCACCGTGGCCAACCAGCTGCCCACAGGAAGCCCACAAGAGTGCAACAGCACCCTCCTGCCCATGTTCCCCAGCAACTGGTGTGCGTAGGCTTACTGCCTCTGATTACTGGAGGTAGCATATAGCCATCAGGACTAGTAGCCATTGATAGCATTCTCCTCCTCCATGAATTCATCCACTCCCCTTTTAAAGCCATCCAAATTGGTGGCCATTACTACATCTTGTGGTAGCAAATTCCATAGTTTACCTATGTGCTGTGTGAAGGTTCTGAATGTCCCACCAATCTGTCCTGAATCTCCCACCAATCAGCTTCATGGGATGATTCCAGAGAGGGAGGGAGGGAGGGAGAGAGAGAAAGAGAGACAGATGGCTCCCTACCCATTTTTTTCCACACTGAGTAGTGTATCTATAATGGACACATGAATTAATGACTGAGATACATTATAACAGCCACATAAGAGCCAGGCTGGATCAAAAGAGCATTTTCTCCTGTACAAGGGTTGCCATTCACTCATATGGGGAAGTGATGTGCTTCACAGTGAGACACGAGTTGCCTGGAGACGCTGCTTGCCATGAGGGAAAACTGGCCCTTTGGGCCCTGCCAAGCTGTGCAAGGACACCGCGCACGCAGGGACTCACAGGGCATTATATATCCAAGCCATCCCACCCTCACCCCCAATATAATGGCAGGTACTGTTGATGCTAAGTACAATGGTCAGTGCTGGCCCAAGACATTTTGCCCCCTGAAATGGAAACCAATTGCCCCCCTCACACACAGCCAACACCATAATAGTGGCCTAAAAATAACTTTTGAATTCTGTTTAAATAAACAGCCTTCCCTAAATACGGTTTTAAAATCTTGCTGCACCATCCATACACTAGTTCCTGCCTTCACCTATCCCCCCCCGCCGCTGTTCCCATGGTACCACCTGAAGCAGGTTGCCCCCCTCCGCTGCATGGCAGGGTTGGCCCAGGAGGGCAGCGGCCTGCATATGCGAAATGGCGGCCGGCAGATGTCTCGGAGCCCTGCCGGTGACTTACCCACAGTGGCTGATCATGACATGGGAACCGGCCCAAGAACATTCCCCTCTATGCCAGAGAGAAGGAACCCCGCCAGTTTTCTACACAGCAAGCTGCTTAGTTTTCTGGCTGATCATCCGCCCCCTTTTCTTTGGCAACACATAAATGAGAGAAAGACACACTGGGCTTGGCAAACCCTTGACCTGGCCCAGAGAGCCAGACTTATTCACAGGAAGGATATTTAAAGAAATGTTAGTTAACACCATGGGCTTCTAGCTCCCAAGAGACTAAAGACGGGGTACAAGACAAGCATGTTTCTGAAACAGAGAGGACATCTCCCTTTGGCAGTTCTTAATTAACTCACCTGTATCAAAGCAAAGTCTCACTCCTCGACAACTTATACCCCGGAGAGTCGGTGGAGCAGCACGCCCGCACGCCATGGGAAACAGCAAGCGATGGGCCACCTGCGCTGCTTATAAAGGCCGCCCCACCCCTCGAAGAATTCTTTCCTGGGATTGCACAAGGCAGATAAAAGCCAGACTGTTTGGCCCCAGTCCTGGAAGGAGGAGTGGCACACTTCCTTTCTCTTCCATGAGGACCCAAAGCTCAGGGCATACAGAGACTCCCAGTTTCAACCCCCTCCATCTCCAGTTGAAAAGTTCTCAGGTGGAGGAAGACGTCTTCCTGCCAGTCAGGGCAGACCACTCTGGGCGAAGTCTGGCTGTTTGACAGACCAGTTGTCTGACCTGGTGGATGGCAGATTCATTCAAGCTTACGCCTCTGCAGAACCAGACCTTCCACGGACAAACCACACGAAGGCTGAGTTACAGGCATCCATACCATGCAGTGGCTGGTGGGCAAGTAACCCCCCCCCCCCCGCTCTGTGCCTTTAACTGAAGCTGGGCATCCAGAAATGAAGCTGAGTAAGCTTTTCCCAGCCCCATGCCAAGCAAAGCAGATAAAGGAACAGGGGCACAGCTGGCACATACGTGCGCGTGTGTGCACACGATTTGGAAGTGACACCATGATAGTCCCCGTAGCCACCCCACCAAGGAGAGCCCTGGCTCCGCTACAGCACTGCAGCAACCCCGCTGGCTGGCACAGAGCAGAAGGCCTCACTTTGGAACAGACAGCCACGGTTCTTTGTGGTGGCCAGCTCAGGACAATGGAAGAACTAGATCATGCCGCTGTGGCTGAAAAAGGTAATTTTGCATTGTGATTCTATCTTCACCCTCCTGTGATGTCCCAGAGCAGCCTTCCTCAAACTGGTGACTTCCAGATGTGTTCAGCTCCCAATGTCCGTGCTGGCTGGGAATGATGGGGGTTGACATGTCATCTAGAAGGCCCCAGGTTGGGAAAGTGTTACAGTTTCACTTTGAGCTACCTGCCTATAGTTCAGTACTCTGGGAATGTTTGGTTGCCTGTTAACTCCTTATATCAGATAAAAACACTTCTAAATGTGGACTAGGTTCAGGCAACTCAATAACCCACACTCAGGGGTTGAGTGGGGGTTCGCAGAATCACAGAACAGTAGGGCTGGGAGGGGCCTACAAGGCCATCGAGTCCAACCCCCTGCTCAGTGCAGGAATCCCAGTCAGAGCATCCCTGATGGATGGCTGTCCAGCCTCGTCTGGAATGCCTCCAGCATGGGAGAGCCCCCCACCTCCCTAGGGAATGGGTTCCATTGTCGTATTGCTCTAACAGGCAGGACGTTTTTCCTGATGTTCAGCCGGAATCTGGCTTCCTGTCACTTGAGCCCATTATTCCATGTCCTGCGCTCTGGGATGATCGAGAAGAGATCCTGGCCTTCTTCTCTGTGACAACCTTTCAAGTACTTGAAGAATGCTATCATATCTCCCCTCAGTCTTCTCTTCTCAAGGCTAAACATGCCCAGTTCTTTCAGTCTCTCCTCATAGGGTTTGTTTCCAGTCCCCTGATCATCCTCGTTGCCCTCTTCTGAACCTTTTCCAGTTTGTCTGCATCCTTCTTAAAGTGTGGTGCCCAGAACTGGACACAGTAGTCCAGATGAGACCTAACCAGTGCTGAGTAGAGTGGAACTAGTCCTTCCCGGGATTTGGAAGCTAAACCTCTATTCATGCAGCCCAAAATAGCATTTGCCTTTTTTGCAGCCACATCACATGGTTGGCTCATCTTCAGCTTGTGATCTACCACAATTCCAAGATTCTTCTCCCTTGTAGTGTTGTTGAGCCACATATCCCTCCTCTTGTTGTCATTGAGCCTTGGGTTATTGTTGAAGTGTGGGGTTGTGTTATCTGAACCCAGCCATGCTAACAAACCTTTCTTTGTTAACCATGAACAACCCATGAAGAGAATCCATGGGTTGGGTTGTGAACTGTGGGTTGTTCATGGTTAACAAACCGAGGTTTGTTATCATGGCTGGGTTCAGACAACACAATAAGCCATGTTTCAACATCAATCCATGGTTCAACAACAACCCACACTCAACCCTTGACTGTGGGTTATCGTGTTGTCTGCACCCAGACAAAGTGTACTCCTAGGATTGATTGGTGGATTGCAGTCCAGGTCTAGTACTAACAGTAATTATACTGTTTGAATCCATTTCTTTGAATCCATTTCTTTCTTTTAGTGATCCAAATATAAATTTCCAATCAAAATACCAGTAGTAAAGTGGTTTAAAGCAACTAAAGTTGTATTTCCTAAGCATTTCTTGTACAAAAGAGAGCATTGCTGAGCCTATGTTGCTAACCAAGACTTCTCTATAGAGTTGTCTGGCAGTAGCACAGGCAAGAAGCCTCGATATCAAAGAAGCCTCGATATCTGACCCCCACGTCAGGCCATATTTATACAGTTTCTCTATAATTACCTCACTGCCAGTATGTCAATACTAATTGCTACTTCATAGATCTAGGATCGCAATCAGAGTCCTTCATGATCAAAGCACACACACAATGTTTAAACATACACCTTTCAGGTTAGGTACGATTAATTCTGATGTATGCCTTTGACAAAGCAATTTCTTACTCAAATTTTACTAATTAAACCCAAGCGCATATTTTTTTCTCTAGACATCTATATATCAGACTTTTAATGTGAATACCTTACACAATAGTTTTTGCTCATTGGTTCATAAGCAAAAACTTTAAGTTAACTTTGAACCTGAATAATACAGTTTGATGTCTCTCCATCTCTCATATTACCCTTTTCATCTTTAGTGATGAACAATAATTCAGCATTTTCTCTTTGGATGTTATCCAAACTGCTTTGTCAGTTACATTTTGATAACAATTACCTAAAATTCAGTGTCAACTCACTTTGTATCTTCCCTATTGGTACCAGTCACATTATTTATTTAATTGTCTGGATTGCTAATTACCTTTTATGCACCATGCTGAACTGCATGTGGCTTGCAGCTCCAAGCTAAGACAGCTTTTGCTTGTATGTGTGTGTGTTGTGGGGAGATAGTCACTTTCATCAGGAATCATTGTGAGCACATTAAGGACTGTGTCACCAGCCTTTAGTGGCTGGACCATGACAGAAGGCTGGTCTACTTCAACATCCTTCTAGAAACTAACACCATCCAGCAGGCACTGTGATGTGAGCAAGGAGATCTCAGTTATATTGTTCTGGAGGGGCAGATAACCTGGAATTTTGTGACTGTTTTGCTCTGGAGCCTTGAGCTGCAACCTGAAATTATGATATTACAGGCAAAACTGAAGTATTTTGGCCACATAATGGGAAGACAGGATACCCTGGCGAAGATGCTGATGCTAGGGAAAGTGGAAGGCCAAAGGAAGAGGGGCCGACCGAGGGCAAGGTGGATGGATGAGATTCTGGAGGTGACGGACTCGACCTTGGGGGAGCTGGGGGTGGTGATGGCTGGCAGGAAGCTCTGGCGTGGGCTGGTCCATGAAGTCACGAAGAGTCTGAAGCGACTGAGCGAATAAACAACAACATGAAGTGATGGGGAGATAATTCCTGCCTGCAGGCTGTTGTTAAGGGTATAGGAGCAATGGACTAAGGAAACTGGCCACCCTACACACAGGAGATATGCCTCTGGGCACATGCGAAGCAGCAAAATTTGAGCACTCTGAAGTTCCCTGAATTCCACTTTGAAGCTTGTTCCGACTCGAGTCTGTATCAAATTGCATTTTTTTTCTTTTCGCATAAAAATCCATCTATATTTTTGGGCACATTTCCAAACGCATGCATCAATTCTTCAAATCTTTGAAATGTATGCATCCTTCTCCTACTGACTGATCCGTATTTCTGTGCATTTTCCAAAAGTACCCATTTTTTTACATGCATTTTTCAAACGTACACATGCTGTCGAACCCAATTTTTTTGTTCCACAAATCACACTGCAAGGCCGGAAAGGTATGGACTTTGACCACAGATTCCATTTGAATCTATGTTTTGTCCGGAAGGTGCAAACTGGGTAAATCCTGATCAAAACTGAACTGAAACTAATTTCTCATAGATCCACCGCTGCCTCATGCTGCCTTAGGCCACTGGAGGAATGGCATTGGTCCAGTGCTATTTCCTTTGACTGAAGTGGGCTCAATTTTATTTATTTATTTGTTTGTTTGTTTATTTATTACATTTATATCCCACCTTTCTTCCATCATGGAACTCAAGGAGGCTACATGTGGTCTCCCCTCCAAGCACCGACCAGAACCCGACCTGCTGAGCTTCAGCTAGGGATGGTGGAGAATTCTGCCACGGGCTCCAGTGAGGCCGCATTCCAGTGAATTCAGCCCCCTGAAGTCCGTGGCGGGACGGGGCAATCCCCCCTGCCAAGTCTTGGCGGACTGGCTCCTACCTGCCTCTGGCAGGTCTGGATCCGGCCGCTGCTGTCTGCCATCTGGGCTGCGGCCACGAATGGCGTCCTGCGTAGCGGATGCCATTTGCATCCCCGCTTTATCTGTGATAGGCTACGTAAATATTTATGTAACCTATCATGGCAAAGCGGGGACGCCATTTGCAGCCGCAGCCCGGCAGCGGACAGAAGTCTGGCTGCCAGCGGCCCTGGCCAGCGGCTCCGCAGACTCACTGTGGAGTGGAGCCGGCTGGGGAGGGTTCCGGGGGGGAGGAATGGATTGCCTCGCCCCCCGGCAGACCCCTCGTGGACGCAGGTAAGTGGGGTTTTGTACACCCCTAGCTTCAGCAAGCGGCTGCCTCAGGTGCCTTCAGACCATGCCCTGGGACATGGAATTCCCTGGGAACCCTGCTGCCTGAGGCCCTTGTTTTGGGTTGGAGATGGGGGGGTTGAATCTAAGGCCTTCTAGATGGAAAGCGTCTGCTCTGTCTCTGAGCTACCATGCACTCCCCCCCCCACACACACATTTATCTTACCTAGAGGGTTCCTTCCTATACCCTTGATGCACGGAAGCAACTACTGAGATGGGAAAGCTGTACCTGGGGACAATGTGTGTTCTATGGAACGCTTGCGGCTCCAGGCTTTCTCCCACACTGCCCCACGTGCCTGGAATTGCCTCCTGGAACACTTGCAGGGGGTCACCTCTCTAGCTTCCTTCAAGTCCCTCCGCAAAAGACTTTCTTTTTCTAGGAAGCCTTTGGCACAGCCTCATAAGAACATAAGAAGAGCCCTGATGCTGGATCAGACCAAGGGTCCATCTAGTCCAGCATTCTGTTCACACGGTGGCCTCAGTGACCTCCTTGTTCCCATGTCTTACTGCAGCCTTCCTCAACCTGGTGCCCTCCAGATGTGTTAGACAGCAACTCCCATAATTCTGATGGTGGGAGTTGCAGTCCCACACATCTGGAGGGCACCAGGTTGGGGAAGGCTGCCTTGCTGCAACCCAGCCTATAACTGAGTCTTAGCAGATGCAATAGAAACCACCCCATATAGCTTCCCTCCCCTTCCTCTGTTTTCCTTGTATTGAATTTTAGACTGCAAGTCCCTCAGGGCAGAGACTCATCCCCTTGTACTCAGTAGTAGTGGTGGTAATCCCCACTTTGGCTGTGGCAAGACTCATCATAGAATCATAGAATAGTAGGGTTGGAAGGGGCCTACAAGGCCATCGAGTCCAACCCCCAACGTTGGACGCGATCCATCCACCCTTGGGCTTTCACAATAGTATTTTATCATGCATGATCATCCCTACACTCCCCAGCCCATGGACACATCTGCGCATGTAGAATGGAGTAATTATAGGCTCAAACAAGCCTATAATCAAGTCCTCATCTTGGCCCTTCCTTCTCAGTGCAACACAGTGCAGACTGGCAGCCACTCAAAGGGCGGAGTCCCTTGCTTGGCCCCCGTAGACCCATCCGGCCAGTGCTCTCCTCTGGGCCCTTGCAAGCTCACCATCAGTGGTGCGGTGGGAAATTTGGAAGCGTGGGCGCGCCTCATGGCAGGCCCCGTAGCCACGCCCCAAGGGGTGTCCAAAATTGCAGGCAGCTGCGTTGATCCATGTCAACAAACCAGTTCTAGGAGCTTTTATCTGCACCAGGGATGGCAACCCAAATTCAGAACCATGAACATGGCTGAATACACAGGGATTCAAACCCAGAAAGAGCTCAGCACTCAAAGCCCTCTGTCTGCCTGAATAAATCTGTCAGTTTCACTTCCACCCACCTTCCAATTTTTAAGTCCCTTCCATCCCATTTATTAGGAAATTTGCATATTTTGGTAGTTCTTGTTTTAAAAAAATGAACCTAATTTCTCACTCATCCTTATGCAGACACATTTTCACCCTGCTGTTCTGGAACAGGATCTTGGCATCTCATGTCTACGGACTGTTTCCAGTTGCACCTAGCTCCAGCCAAGCCCCACTCATGAATTTCTTGACATCCCATTGCTCTCAGCCTGGCTGGGCACAGGGCACGAGTTCCTCTGGTGCTCCCCTCCCTGCACTTTACTCAGATTTCTCTCTCTCTCTCTCTCTCATCTGTACCTATAGGGTCCTTTGCAGTTATCATCTGCTCCTTTGCTTTGTCACCCTACTGTTATCTGAATTTGCCATTTGCAAACAACTCTGCGTGTTTTTCCTCTGTCAAAGTATGGGAGGGAATGAGATAGACACTAGAAGCTGTGCATTAGATCAAAGGTTCTGGTGAATGCTTGGCCTGTTGATGCCACTCAAGGGCTGAAGTGGAGAAGAACCCCAAAGGAAAACGGCATTGCAGAGGAATACTTATAGAAGTCATAGAATCGTAGGGTTGGAAGGGGCCTACAAGACCATCGAGTCCAATCCCCTGCTCAATGCAGGAAGCCTGATTCCCAGGCAGTCTCCCATCCGAGTACTAACCAGGGCTGACCCTGCTTAGCTTTTGAGATCAGACAAGTTCAGGCACTTAGGTTCAGCTGCTGAGTAGGTCAGTTCAGAGTCAGCCCTCCTGTTCTTCAGGGAGCCACAACAGAATGACCAGCCAAAGGGAAAGCCTCTCTCTGGGTACCATGAGGGGACACCTAAGTAACTGACACGCATAGTACAACATGCCTATAGACAGGACATGGGCTACCTTCCTCGCTTTTGCCTCCCTGCTATGGATGAAACTCTATTTGCAGCCAGATCATTGATGGACTTTTTATTGCATTCTCCATAAGTATTGCCTTTAGTAGCCCTATGAAGCTGGAGAAACTATTTAAAGGTCTGCCACAAGTTTCTGGTTCTTTGCTGAGTGGTTTGCAGTTTCCAGAATCCCTTTTCTTCCGGCTGCTGGACCAATGAGTTCTTGTTTACTACAGTTGTGGATGGAAGTACACCAGGGGCGAGGCTGCTAATATTTAGGAATCAGTGATGGCGCAACCCACAAGAAAGTTCTGCTTCATTTATTGCAAGAGTTTTGCACAGAGCTTACTGGTAGATTATGCCCTGAAAATTGAAGTCATAATAGCTACTGCTACAATCCAGAGACAATATACATTCCCCAATCATACCTCACTAGTATGGAAAGAAATGTCTCATAGACTTCACGATCTTAAAATCTTAGCTGTCTTTTTTTTTTTTAAAAAAGCAAGTTTCTAGCCCCCAGGAATAAGGAGACAGGCATCTCAAGCCACATATCCCAACAGGCAAGTAGAAAACAAGCTCTCCATCTCCTTCCATGATCCTGCTTGGTGCACTAAAGAACAAGACAGCCTGCCAGGAAAGTATCTGAAAAACTTTGCACTGCTATGGGATATGCAGCTCAGGACTTCTTGCAGGGTTGCAATCCAGAAATTCTGTTCCCAGCATCCTCTGCAAGATTGCAAGAGACACTGGGAAACAACTCTCCAATCACAGGTGGTTGTTTCAGTGATGAGCCTAAAAATATCACTGCTTGGGTTGCAGTGAGGCTGGTCCTGCATTACATTCACCGAGCAATCATTTATTCCCTCCAGTTCCCCGCCCCCCAGAATGAACTGGTTATGGACAGCAGTTTTTTCCAGTGTTGTGTAGCTTGGCTCACTCACTTAAGGCATCTGGACATTTCAGTGTACAATGGCATCACCATTTTGGTCAATGGCAGCCTATAATTATTTTAAATAAATAAAATAAATTATGCAGATGTAGCAAGTAGCGTTCTCTTAACCTTAGTAAAGAGATCTGGAAGGAGGGGGGCATTCCTTCTGCACTGGCCCGTTTTGGTTCATATCCAAACTGCTGGACACACAAAATGCAGTTTCAGAAACAACCACAGTGAAGATCCATGGCCCAGCGAACACGGAGAACTGCAAAAGACATTTCTCTGTGTGCAAGTGAAATCTGGAAAGGACAACCTTCCTTTTATTGGGCCTCTCTGCACAAAGCAGTGGGAAAACAAGCACTTTAATCAAGAACCCCATTACATAGATGGGTGTGGCTGTTTGGCAGGATCCAGATCGGCTCTCAGCTCAGCACCATCCTGCCTCCAAAGAACCTGGAGTATTAAAGAACGAGGAGGGCAGTTCATAAAGCAGTTCCCGCTTGCACTAAAGTGATGTTCACAGGAGGCGTATTGAGGAGCAAGATTACAAACCCAATAATGAGTACAGACTGGGATGTCTAGTGAAGGCTTCAATCTCTCCCTCGCCCAGCCTCCTAGGTCCCAGTTGGGGCAATCATGAAGCCACCACGGTGCAGGAAATATGGTGGCTGAACACCCTGCTGCCTTTTACCGAGTCTATTGCTCCTTCTTGCCCAGTATTGTGTACCAGCCTCCCTCAACCCAGCACGCCCTCCAGATGGGCTGGACCACAACTCCCATCACCCAGCCTTGCTGACTGGGGATGATGGGGATTGCAGTCCAGCCCATCTGGAAGGTGCTGGGTTGGAGGAGGGTGTTGTATATGCTGGGTGGCGGCGGCGGCTCTCCCCGGTCTCAGGAAAAGGATCTCTCACAGCCCTG
Source organism: Heloderma suspectum (assembly GCF_057233095.1). Lineage (NCBI taxonomy): Eukaryota > Metazoa > Chordata > Lepidosauria > Squamata > Helodermatidae > Heloderma > Heloderma suspectum. The sequence continues at coordinate 4,395,892 of NC_139460.1, forward strand.
CCATCCGAAATCCCTTTTTGAAGCAGAGATGCTGGATACCGAGTCTGGGGCCTTCTGAATGCAAAACAGGTGCCCTGGCACTGAGCTATTATGACTGCAGGCCGCTCCCTTTACGGACTCAGGCTGCTGAGCCCAGGAGTATCTACTCTGATTGGCAGCAGTTCCAGAGAGAGTGCCTTATTTTTAATTTTATTTATTTATTTATTTATTTATTCATTTCATTTCATTTCTATACCGCCCAATAGCCGAAGCTCTCTGGGTGGTTCACAAAAACTAAAACCAAACAACACACAATAAAACAATTTAAAATATATAGAACATTAAAACCTCAATATAACAATACAACCACAATAAAACCTAGCAGCAGTGCAGGAGTTTAAAATACAGATTTAAAACAGCAAAGATAAAAATTTAGACAGCTAAAATGCCTGGGAAAATAAAAAGGTCTTCACCTGGCGCCGAAAGGAGTACAATGTAGGCGCCAGGCGAACCTCACGAGGGAGCTCGTTCCAGAGCCGGGGTGCCACAACAGAAAAAGCCCTCCTCCTAGTAGCCACCCGCCTCACTTCCTTTGGCAGGGGCTCACGGAGAAGGGCCGCTGATGATGATCTTAAGGTCAGACCTTTAGGTCAGAGGTCCCCAACCTTTTTGCACCCATGGGCACGTTTGGGAATTTGATAAACTGCTGTGGGCACCACCACAAAATGGCTGCCACAGGGGTTGTGGCTAGCCACATAATGGCTGCCATGGGGGTCTGGCTGGTCAAAAGTGAACTAAAGAGGTGGTGGAGTGTGGGAGAGAAATAGCAAGGCTAGAAAGGGAGAGAGTGAAGACAGCCCAACATTTTCCAAAGTTTTTCTTAAAAGAATTGTTTTTAAGGGGGCAGACCTTCGTGGGTGCCATGGCAACCACGGGTGCTGTGTTGGGGACCCCTGCTTTAAGTAGAGAGACAAGGGACTGAACCCAGTAGCTTTCCTTGAGTTGTGGCTTTCTCAGTTGAAAGTACTTTGTACACAGACCAAGGGCAAACTGTTACTTATTCCGTCTTTTTAATTCCATTCTTCTTTGAATATCAGATCGGCATACATTGGGGCAGGGACCTTTTCTCCACGGAGGCCTGCATCCCCTCTTGAGACAGGGAGTCCCCCAGGTTGCAGTCCCTACGAGGAGCGGTTTTCTCTTCCCCCCGCCCCTCCATTTGCGCAGGTGCTGGGTTGACCCACCTGACCCAGACGCTTTAGAAACAGTTCTTGGCCAGTCAGGAAGCTGGGCATACGTGTGTAAGAGCCAGCTTGGTGGGCTGGTCTTGGGTTCCTCTGGTGCAGTGCAACACCTCCCAGCAGGCGCACAAGAGACAGGGCTGATGCGAGTGCCTCCCCTGCTGGGATGGAACAGCTGTGGCCGTAGTGGAAAGCAGGGCTGACCCTGCAGTGGTGTCCTGCTGCACCTGCTCTGAACGCACACCTGACGTCCGCCTTCACCTCCCTGGCTCGGATCAGAGATCCATCTAGTCCAAAATTCCGTCTCCCCAGAAACACCCTACAAAGAGCAGGAAGGTGACAGCGTGTCCCCAGCATCTATTATTATTCATAGGCCCACTCCCTGCCTCTGCGCCTGGGGTTCTCCTAAGCCAAGAAGCACAGATAGACTTATCGCTCTTGAATTTGTCTGATTCTCTTGCAAAATCATCTAAGCTACCACGAAGGGCCTGAAGGCAAGGGGCAGGAAGGGTCCTCTGCTTTGCAGACCTTCTATGCAGACTGAGGCCTCTTCTCTCAGACCTGAAGGCCCCGGGTCCGGTCCTGCAAGGCCTTGCATTGGAGAGCCCTTTTCTGGAGGCAGCTGGAAGACAGAAATCTATGCTGCTTGCATGCAAGGAAGACTCAGCCCCTCACCCCCACCAGCGTGTCACATTGCTGGACACTCTCAAGCCCAGAGAACACAGGCAAAGGGGCTGGAGAGGCCGGCCCGGAGAGATGAGGGCCTGTGGGCAACGCAGTCTGGAGTCATCGTCCTCTGCGTGACCCCACGTCCAGCACTATCGCCACAGCACCACTGTCTTGCTTCGGTCCACGCTCCCGATGTATGTCCCAGAGGGGATCCAGGCCACTGCGTTCACAGTCGACCTGGAGGCAAGGGAGGAGAAGGCAGAGGGGAACACGGCTCATGTGAATCCATTGGGTAGTTTTAACAGCATCCCTGCAGCAGACCCAGCTTTTGTCTCTGCTCCTGTGCCCCTAAAGAGGGCGAATGCAGCTGGTGGGAGCGCCAGGGCAGTATGGGGGGCCGGGTGCTCCTAGGATAGGATGCCCTGTGATTTGTTACCAGAAAACGTGGAGTGGGATGCTCATGTCAGTTCAAGGAACTTTGCAAAAAGCCATCATGAAGCCACTTTAAGATCTCTTGGCCCCTCTTCTGGCTCCACAGCTGACAATCCTCATAGCTTCAAAGCCACCTTCCCCAACCTGGCCAGGAATGCTGAGAGCTGTTGTCTAAAGCATCTAGAGGGTAGGGATGTCAGAGAATTCCGCCACGGATCTCCGTGAGGCCGAATGCCAGTGCATTTGGCCCCACGAAATCTGTGGCGGAACGGCCTGCCACCACCCCGCCCCCTGTGGATCCCCCCCGGGACGAGACTTACCTGGGGCGGATGTTCCGGGCGGCGGCGGCTCCGGCTGTGGCGGCGGCTTCAGCGGCAGCGGCTGTGGCGGCTGGTCTTCTGACCGGCCGCCGCCATTTGCAGTCTTGTCTTTTTTTTTTTTTTTTACAGAGACGTGATAGGCTACGTAAGTTTTTACGTAGCCTATCACATCTCTCTATATAAAAAAAAGTCGAAGAAAAATAAGGAATGCAAATGGTGGCAGCTGTAGCTGCTGCCATTTGCGTACGCATTTTTTTTTTTACCCAGATGTGATAGGCTACGTAAGTTTTTACGTAGCCTAAAACGTCTGGGTAAAAAAAAAAAGGCGTACGCAAATGGGGCAGCGGCTATGGCCGCCGCCATTTGCGTTCCTTATTTTTCTTTGTCTTAGTCTACGTAAATATTTACGTAGACTAAGACGAAGAAAAATATGGAATGAAAATGGCGGCGGCCGTAGCCGCCGCCATTTGCATACGCGTTTTTTTTTCCTTACCCAGAGCCCTCCACGGCCGGAAATCCGGCTGCGGACAGCACTGGCCTGGGCCTGGCCGGCTGCTCTGCGGAGCCGCCATGGAGCACAGCTGGCTTTCGAGGATTCCGGGGGGGAGGACCGGATCGCCTCCCCCCCATTGAGGTTTCCGGGGGGAGGGACGGAACGCCTCCCCCCCCACGATGAACATAATCCGCGGAAAGGTAAGTGACTTTCGTACATCCCTACTAGAGGGCACCATGTTGGGGAAGGCAGCTTCAAACTGCATTATAGTTAAGTGAACAACAGTGAAGTGTACTATAGCACTTTGTGCAGTTACTCTTTCAACATGTGGAACTTTTGCTTTCCTTAACCGAGATACATCAATACTCTGGTTAAAAATACAGAATGGAGGGCAGGTGGCGGGAGAAATCTTTTTCACATATCTTGCAACTCTCTGATCCACAGAGGTGATGTCCAAACACAGATCCCTCAGTGACAGGGTTCTGAGCTGTTCCCCCAACGGAGAAGTTTCTCACCGATGCACTCCGGGCAGGCTGGTCTCCAGCTTGCCAGTCTCAATGTCCCAAACGAAGAGGGTGCCGTCCGCAGATCCAACCAAGGCGTAGCTCTTATCAGGGCTGGTCCAGGAGAAAGGGGGCGGAGATCAGCCAGAGCAGGGGGGTCCCTGCTACAAGCCATACCATGGGATTGTAGGGGAGGGATGTGCACTGCCCAGATGTGCGCATCAAGTGAGCCTTGATGGGCGGGGGAGGGCAAAACGCAACCCCCAAGCTCAGCCACCTGCACTTTCCTACTCAGGTCTCTGTTTCTTCTTCCTCGCCCCTTCCTTGGACTTGCCCTGCCCTCTCCATCTACTCTGCTTCTTCTCTCCTACTCGTCTGACCCCATCACCCCCCTCCACATCGGCTGTGCCGCCTCCCTCTGCCCCTCCCTTCAGGACCTGAACCGCCTCTGCCACTCCCCCCCCCTTCCCTCTCTAGACGGCTGCAACAGCCAATCCCAATGAAAGGCGGGGAGCATTTTCTTGCATGTGGGCGTGAGAGGCAGTGGTAGTGGCGGCTCAGAGAGCGCTTGGGGTCAAGATGGGGGGCGGTGGGATCGAGTAGGTAGCGGGTGTAAAAGCGCAGGCTGGGGGGAAAGGGAGACGGGCAAAGGGGAAAACCTCACAAGGAGAGATGTCTCCTGTAGGCCAGAGCAGTGACCAACCGAGAGGGGGGTGGGGGGCTGAGCAGGCAAGGAGGCCAAGGAGTCAGGAAGGCTCAAAGAAGATGGACAAAGGAAACAGAAAGCGGAGAAGCTGGGATCTAATGGAAGGGGAGCAGAGGGCGTAGGAGAAAAACCTCCCACATCATCTAAGGCCGCCCAACCTGGTACTCTCTCGATGTGTTGGACTGCAGTTCCCAGCAGGCAATAAACATCACTTATTCAGCTGATGCAGCCTCATCTCTGGCTGCCTCAATGACTTTCTCTTTTGGGTCCCGTTCTTTCTGTTGTTTTACCCCATACATATTAAACATACATGCACATGACACGCAGGGCGGTTACAAATGCAGACACAGAGTGTTTCTGTTTAGCTATACCGTTATGCTGGAGGACGCTGCTTACGAAGTCCAGCACGATATATCAATCTAGCTGCCACCTTATTCACAGAACTGTGAATAACAATGGAAAAATAGCAAAAGCAGGTGAAACACATGGCAAAAGTAGAAGTTAAAATTGGCCACTAAAAGAGAGAGAGAGACGCTGAATGACTGAACAGAAGAAGCCAGATTGCAGCAGTCAGATGTTAGCATCGCTAGTTTTCTCTGAATCACCAGAGACTCACCTGAACACTGCCTTGGTTCCGTCAGAGCCGCACTTGAATCCTTCAGCCCTACAGAAACAAGAGGGTGACAGAGAACCAAGAGGGGGAAAGCCTCATTCTGGTTCGTACATTTCGACTGCACATCAGACATCAGATTTTGATGGACAATTTTCATGGAATACCCCATACTCCAAAGATCTTAAAATCCCTGAACAGAGACAGGCAGGCCCAGCCATGGCCCGTGTCAGCTTTGGCTCACAAGTAAGCTGAGCAACTTCTCCAAGCTCAGGATATACCAGGAATTCTTCTCTGGCTTGAAGAAGAACTGTGGTGGCTCCTAACACTCGCCTTTCCTTGGAATTGATCATTGCCAGCTCCCAAGAGGCATGCTCAGCCCCGGATGGACACACTGCACTGGCCTCTCTCATCCCGAATCTGATCTCTGAACGTTCTGCGTCCTGAGTGAGGATGGAAGCCCACTTCGCGCTGGCAAATGAACGTTCCAAACCCACATTTGCAGAGATAACACCAATGCAGAGATGGGGCACTTGCAAGGGAGAATCAGTGGGGGCGTGGGGGGGGGGTGTTCCACTCTCCTCCATGCCTGCTGGCTCCTTGCAAGTGCCTCTCCCTTCCCTCCTTAGCGTGCCAAGGGAAATGTGAGGCTTAGGATCTTCTGCTCCCCTCACAATCTTCCCGCACACTTCAGGTTTTGCAGCGGACTTCATTTCTGAAAGAGCCAATTATGCGGTAATGCTCAGATCTAGAGGCTGCATTTGCGTTTCACACCTGCCCAAGTAGCTGGTCTCAGGGCCGGCACAGACGGAAGAGCTTCCTCTGTGCCGATTACCTGCACGCACGCCTTCTGCCGCATGAGACAAGCGAGTGACGTGGCTTCTGGTGGCGGCTGCACATCAGGCCGGCTGGGCTCGTCTTGGCACCTCTGAAGCCAGCCTGACCCTGAAAGGCTTCTGGAGGGCCCCATCCTGCAAGGATTCTGCCTAGGCGCCCCAAGCGTACTAAACGTACGGCTGCAGCCTAGTGCAGTCCTTGTTTCATTTAACCTTGACCCAGCTCTACAAGCCGCAGCTCAGTGGTGGAGCCTCTGCTTTGCATGCAAAAGGTCCCAGGTTCGATCCCCGGCATCTCCAGGCAGGGCTGGAAAAATTCCCGTCTGAAACCCTGGAGAGCCGTTGCTGCCAGTCAGCGTCAGCAATGCTGGCTAGATGAACCAAGGGCCTGACTCAGGATAAGGCAGCTTCCGCTGTTCCTAACGTCCCCCCTTTACGGATGGGAAGTGACGCTGGAATAGGAATGACTCGCCCCCAAATGCACTGGCAAGGTTAAGGTGAACTCGCTCAGCCCCCCCCCCCCGGGACCACGCCCAACCTGCCGTGGGTTGGGCTCTGCGGCCCACTCGCTCTCACCTGAACACCTGCCGGACGTTGTGCATGCGGAGGTCAATGATCTTGAGGGCGTTGTCGCGGGAGCAGCTCAGGAGGTGCATCTGATCTTGACTGATGCTCAGGGAGGTCACCTTGCCTTCCACAGGGATCACCTGTGTGCAGCAGGGTGCCCTGGACAAGAGATAGGACCCTTTGTGAGGGCTCATATCACTATGATGCGGCCGAGGAAAGCCAGGTCGCTGACTGGAGCATGCAGGAGACCAACGTATGTGCGTTAGCAGCCAGACAGCCACACCTGACTGGTGTAGTCCAGATGTACGTCATTAACATAACTTGCACAGCATTTCCAGGCATCCCAAGCTACAGCTGGTGTGCGTGGAGGCTGGAGGCAATTCTTTCAGTGCTCAGATGTAGCTACAGTAGGGCACGGGACAAACCCCACCAGCCACTTCCATTGTGGACAAGCAGCTGCAGGAGGGGTACATTGGAAGCAGAGATGTGGTGAGGAAGGGGTGCTTAACTGTTTCCTGCCCAACACTTGGCCATTTGAAATTGCAGTCCCAAGTCCCCCCCCCCCCCCGCATATATGTTTACCCTCAGAAGTGTACTGGAAATCGAGGAAGGGGAAAGCAACTGGGGGAGAGGAGTGGCAGCAGAGCAGTGATATGGAAAGGGCTAAGCACCCCTCCTGCGTCTCTGCTCCCCACCTTTGCCTCTTTCCTTAGCAGAAGGGGTCGGTGAAGTTTTGTGACCCCCACTTATGCGTAAAGTGGAGGTCTACCCTCCTCTGCTTATGTTCTTATGAATACAGCAGCACAGCTGGCTGGGGATTATGGGATTTGTAGCCCAATTCACTGGAGAGCATCTGATTGGGGAAGACTGTCTTGCATCCATATAGGCGGGGTGTCACTAGGCACTTAAAGGACACAAATCTGCATATGCTAAATTATATCTATATATGCAAATTTAGAAATAATTGCTAGGATTTCACAGGAGGCAATTAATTTGAGCCCATTAATTTCACATCTAAATAATCTCAAATAAAATAAAATTTTCAATTATTGTGCATCCTGGCCCAGATCATTTGAAACCAATGGAAAAAGTTTTTTTTTCTAAGCTTAATGGTCATGCAGGGAGATATATTTTTGTGGGGTGTTGCAGCATGTGGGAAAGGGAGAGTTCATCCTTCCCTCCCCAGCCACAACCCCCTCCCCCAAATTGCCTCCTGCAGGGCAATTAAGCTGAGAAAGAAAAACCTTCCATTGGCACCAATGGACACCCAGGGCTCTGTGGAATAGATCTAGGGCCCTGGGAAATGGATTTGGGGCCAGGATCCCATGGTCCCAGGCTAGCAACATCCCTGCTTCTAGAAGTGCAGGGAAGCCGAGACAGAACACGGTAGGAAACCAGGACATCCTGGCAAGGCAGGAGCAGTACCTCAGCAGTAGCAACTGCTCAGACCGGAGCGCACGGGGCGGTGTGTGGCACGATGAATGTGGTGTGAGATCCCAACCCGCGGCTGTTGCGAGGGGAGGCTGGACTAGCAAGTCAGGTGAGCATCTACTCTGGAATCAAGGGCAGTTTCACAGCTGGTCCGGTCCCAGCCCAGCCCCTCTGCTCGGACTCCCGGACACATTGGCTGCTGAGGGTAGAACTGCATTACACCATCCAGGAAGAAATCTCCCTTTAAGCGAACGGAAGCGACAGTGCCAGCCGGCCAGGGGAAATTAGCCCCACTGGCGCCGCTTTGGCCCAGAGCCCATGACACGGAGGGCTTCTGGATCTACAGCCCTCTGCTCATGAGTGCGTGATGCCCGGAGCGCATCTGGCAACGGTAGGAGACCCATGAACACCCCGACCTTCCTAATTCACGGAGCACGAACTCCGTGCAGAGGAGGAGGCAGGGGGAGAGAGAGGCTCGCTCGACACAAGCACTCTGGATCACCTGCAAAGTACAGCGGCTATAAATAGAGCAGGTGAGGAACAGAAATAGCAGCAGCAGCAGCCAGGCTGCTCTCCCTGGACTCGCTGTCCCTTAAGAGGCTGCCGGGAAAAGACCGAGGCAGTCCAGCTCCAGCTTTCTGCGGGCCCTCGGGCAAGACACCCTCCAGGGGCCCCTCCTGTGGTGCGCACCTGCGTCTCACCGCCACTGACACCAGCTGCTCCCCCTCCCCCTCCTCCTCCTTGCTCCCGCTTGCTTGCTGGACAGGCAGAGACCCAGGCAGCACGTGGGCTGCGGTGTCTCCTGCTCCCCCTCCTCACCACCACCCTTGTCTGGGCCAGAGGGAGACACAGGTGGACAAGCAGCTTGCCATGGTGGAGAGGAGGAGCAAGTCCAGGGCCTCTAGCCAGTGGGCCCCTGCTGGGGTGTGGGCCCTTGGTAGGCGCCCAACCATGCCTACCCTTGACGCCGGCCCTGGACAAAGTCTCCGCAGCCAAGGCCCCCGCCCTTGCGAAGCGACGTTGCTGGGCGGCCACTCAGTGATGAGCGAGCGATGGAGCAGAGCAGGGAAGTACAAATGCTTATGGGCAGACCGCAGCACAGGTGTTGGGGCTCTCGGTCTGAATCCTGGCAAAGACAAGGTACTCCTCATCTCTCCCTAACAGGCTGCAGCTTGGGAAGCCCCCTCAATGCCTTTTTAAAAAAATCCTTTCCAAAACACTCAAAGCAGCTTACAGTAAAATACAAATAATAATAATAATAATAATAATAATAATAATAAAATATGTATTTTGTAATATGCAATGCAAAAAAAAAGACCCCCACCCACATCAAACCACTAATCAACCCAGCAGCAAACATCAGAGCAGCAGTCACAAACAGGGACGTGTGAGGAATTTGGTCTTTGGGAATTCCAGTGCAAAGTGACCTGATCCTCCCACTGAACAAATGTGCAGATCGGAACCTAGTTATTCACCAGCTTTCACACTTCCCAAATATTCCAACACAGTTCTCATCTCCCCCCAAAAGTATCAAAATTCCTTAAAAATGTGAATTTTGAGAGAAAAACATCATTTTAAAATTCAGATTTCAGTACATATTTTAAAGTGATTCTTTCTGCACCTTTTTGTTCTAAAAATGCTGATTCTTGCAGAAATGGGATGGAATGGACTTGTGGCTGAGTCCATGTGAAAGTGACATGGACCAGAAACAGAATGATTTGCCAATCCCCCTTTCTCAAACAGTCAAAAATACAGAAAAAGTGAGGACTCGATCTCAACCAGAGCAGAGGAGAAAATCTCAGCAGGCCATGATCTCTTACAAAGGCCTTCCTGAAGGGCCACATTTTGATTAGGTGGTGGAAAGAACATGAAAACTGATGGGGCCAGGTGGGCTTCACTTGGGAGGGCATTTGACAATAAGAACATCGACGAGCCCTGTACACACAGTGGCCAACCAGCTGCCCATGGGAAACTCACAAGCAGGACATGAGGCAACAGCATCCTCCTGCCCATGTTCCCCCGCGACCGGTGTACGTAGGCTCACTGCCTCTCATACTGGGGTGCCACGACTAAAAAGGCCCCAACTTCGACTCATCCGCCAAACTGCACTACCAGTACTAAAGTGTCCACACGTGTGGCTGCTTGTAGGCTCACCTGCTATCCCAGAAGCGGATCGTCTTATCGTGATGTCCGCTGACAATGATGGGGTCACAGCACACAAGGTCATTGCAATAGGAGAAGACATTGATGGTTCTGGAACCTGCCCAAAGGACAGAGACATGGGAGTCAGGGACAGGAGATGGGGCCCCAGGAAAGGTCTAGCACAGAGGTCCTCAATGCAGCCCTACAGAGACTTCCCACAGCGCCCACAAAGCTGTCCACTCCTCACCCCCTTCAAAAAAGGTTTTTAAATAAAGATCTTGGAAAATGACAGGGCAGTCTTCTTTCTCTCCCGTTCTAGCCCTGCTCTTTCTCTCTTCTCTGCCCCTTTGCCTTGCTGTTTTCCCCTCCCTCCCTTCCTCTAGCCTCATTATTTCTCTGCCCACCTCTTTACCTTGCTGTTTCTCCCCTCCCAGCCTCTGGCCTTGTTCTTTCTCTACCACTTTGCCTTGCTATTTCTCCCTCCCTCCCAGCCTCTCCCCACCTCTAGCCTCACTATTTCTCCCCCCCCACCCCACATCTTCAGCTCACTTTTGACTAGCCAGGTCCCACAGCAATCATTATGTGACTAGCCACGTCCTCCGTGGGAGCCATTTTGTGGTGGTGCCCACAGCAGTTTCTCAAATGTCCAAACATGCCCACGGATCCAAAATGGTTGGGGACCCCGGCCTAGCTACCCATAGGAAATCAGCCCTGGCGTGCGGCTGGCTGGCAGCATCGGGGCGTCCTCCCACAGCGGGGGCGTTGCTGTTACTCACACGCTCCTTTGCCCAAGTCCCACTCTTTCACTGTCCTGTCTCGGCTGCCCGTCACAGCCTGGCACTGGGTGGACCTGAACCTGGCAGCTGTCACTTTATCGGTGTGTCCCGTGAGAATCTCCTAGACAACAGAAGAGTGGGGACGTACAGAGATTCGCTGCTTTTTAATTTTCCTTGCCATACTGTCCTTAATTAGACATAAAAAACAGGAAGACTGAGAAACCAGGGAGCAGACATTTCAGTCTTCCTGAAGTCTCTCCATCTCTGGCCTTAAAAAGAAAAGGAAAAACATAGAGGGCAGTTCAGAACAGAAGACTTCAGAATCTCAATTAACTAAACAATGCTAAGAGCGCCTCTCAGGATCCAAGCAAAGCACTTTGGGCGAAGGCAACTGAACCCCAGCTGGCTTCTGTACTGTGCTGCAGACAGAGTTTACACCACAACATTCAGCCTTGTGCAGCCTACTCTTTGGTCCACCAACGCATTTTAAATTTGCAAGCGGGTCAGCTACTCAGGGCATAACTGATCTGTACCAGCACGCAGGGTGTGGCTGTGGATCATAGTCTTGACTGGAACTGTGGCCAGTGAGTTTGGCCACCTCTTGCCTAGTTCATGTGCTGCACGAGTGGAGCAATATAGTAGAAGGGCGCATGTGTGTGCGCGTGCACACGCATGTATAGTCCATACCAGCCTTGCCTAACCTAGCACCCTCCAGATGTGTGGGACTACAACTCCCAGCATTCCCCAGCCATGTTGGCTGGGGGATGCTGGGAGTTGTAGTCCCACACATCTGGAGGGCGCCAGGTTGAGGGAGGCTGATTTGTATGCACAAGTTGCAATGCCCTGGAGGGTGAATCTTGTTAAGACACAACATCACCCTGATTATTAGGAGCCCAGAGCTAGGAGCAGGCAGATCACCGCCCACGGGCAGACCCACCCGTGGCCTCCTCAACTGTGGTACCAGCCTCTGGAATCTTTTCCTCAGGGAGGCTCACTGGGCAGCCACTCTCATCGGCATCTGGCCAAGACCTTCTCTTCCCCAGGCTTTCTACCTTTGCAGCTCATGCGTTGTTTCCTGTTGCTCAGGAGTTCAGTTTCGGATGTTAACTAAATGGTAATGTGTCTGCTATGGCCTAGGCAGTAATAGGGGAGGCATCAATCCACAGGAGGCAGAGAGAGGCAGAGAGGGCCACGAGACCAATTCAAGTCCCAGGCTCGGACAGCTTAACTGGTGACGCACACGTTAAGCGGAAAGGGCAGAACTCCACGGATGGGAATGTAAGCCATTCCACAGGGGAGTGGGAGGGAGAGCGTGTTGAAGCACTGAAGTCGCAGTTAACGCAGACAAAAGCCACGGGGCAGGAGTGTCCAGCTTGGTCCTCTGCCAAGAGCCAGCCGTGCTGCTTTGACAGGTTCAGAGTTTGGGGAGGGACGACAGGGACCCCGTCCGCTAGCCCCGCGTTCTCCTTTTGGTACCAGCCGTACAGCTCCTCCTGCCTGTGGCCCGGCCCCCACCGTCTTCTATGGCATTTTTCAGCACACGGCAGCACTTTCCATTTCTCATCTGAGGTATCCTTAGCACCAGCCTGGGAGAAGCCTACGTGTCCCACAAGGTCACCAAGGAACCATCGGAACATCAGAAGAGCCATGCTGGAGCAGACCTGGGGTCCCTCTAGCTCAGCATTCAGGACAGAGTAGAGATCTGAACGCAGAGGCTCTCAAACATCCAACCAGAACAGCTGCTCTGCCCCACTAAATCTTGTCTAGTTTAATCGAAGAATGATAGGGAAACACCCCCACCCTTTTTTTGGCACAACAACACTGAAGTTAAATCGGTTTCCCCTTTTTTTATTTGTAATGGATTCACATGATGAGTTAATATTTGATTTTAATCGTTGTTGTAATGTTCTTTAGTTATTGTCATCATCCTCAAGAGCCTCCTTTTTTACAAAGCTTTTGGCTCAATCCCCTTAATTTCCATGCCCTTCTGCAAACTATCAGAGTAACCCTAATTGCCGGGGGGGGGAGGAAGAATAAAATGGTTGATAATCTGCCACTTCCAAAGCCCCACTGCATCACACAGGCTAAGCTTGGGGGGGGGGGTGTTTAAGTTCTTCAGCAGTTTTCTTTTTAAAACCCCATTGGTTTCAGACCTGGGTCCGGCAGAATCAAGGCCGCCCCTGGAATGCCCTGTTTTGGGTCTTACCACTAGTGGAAACACTGCCAGCAGGACTTTTATGCCCCCAGCACTTTCTACAGGCACGGGGGGGGGGGGGGGGCTCTGCTACAGATGCACTGCCCTGCCGGTGGATGAAGCTCTCTCCACTGGCAGAGGTGAACTTCCACCGCACCCCAACACCCTCTGAGAGGGCCCTCCAAGGGGTTAAGGATACTCTGCCTGCCTGTAACCAAGCCACGTGATAAAAACATCTCATATTCCTCCCTCGTGAACCCCTGGCTCCGGTTCTTTCCGCTTCCTCTGCTTCCCTGTGTTGAATGTGAGATTTCAGGCTTCTCCTCAGGGCGAAAACCTATCCTGCAAATTCCCACATACGTGGATGGCGTCTTTGTCTTCATCTTCTTCTTCGGCTGCTTAAGGGCCTTTGGGGTTGAAAGCGGTTTATAAATGGAATTTGCCTACACCCAACTCAAGGCTTTGTCTGATGCCTGTCGGAGGAGAGCATCCTGTGGAATCCCCCAACCCTGAAAATCCAGAGCTCTCTGTTCTGCCTTTGGGATCCATAGAAGAGACACCAGGAACAGCTCTTAATGCTTCTACTGAGCCATATCCAGGACAGGCCAGCTGCCCAAGCCAGCCTTGTGCATCCAGTCCAAGCAGTGCACCCTCAGGACCCCTCGCAATGATACAGAGCAGGCTGGCCTCTCCTGGGCCATGCTCGGCTGGGTGTGAGGCAGGATTCGCCCCCCAGCACCCCCTGCAACATTGCAAGAGGCTGCTTCAAGGGAGCATTCAGTGGGTCAGACCAAGCCCTTTCCACCCACCCCTTCCACTGCCAACCCCTAAAGCAACAAGCAAATGCGGACGAGCCCACCTTGCACTGGCTGTCTCCAAGCGTCCATAGCTGGGCGGCATTGTTGTATGTGGCAGCTAAGACGTGGCCCCCCTGGTGGGAGAGAGAGAGTGGATGAGAGCAGTGCTCTTGTGTGACCATCGGCCTCTGCTCTCCCTGGGCTTAGAGTGCTGGGAATAATGGGAGTTGTAGTCCCACACATCTGGAGGGCACCAGGTTGGGGAAGGATAGCTGAAGGCCCAAGGTACCCTGGAGGTGGCCAGCCTGTGTCCGGGCTGAATGACGTCAGACAGAAAGTGGCCATCCCCAGCAAGCTGTACAGAGGGAGAGGAGAGAGGAAGCAGGACCATTCCACCAGCCCTGCTGAAAGACCACCCTTGTGGAGGCTCCTCGTCCCTCGACTCTCATCCCCAGCAGCCACTCTAGTTGGCTGTACAGGGGAGATGGGAGGAGAAACATAGAATAGTAGGGTTGGAAGGGTTCTATGAGATCATCTAGATCCCTGCTCAGTGCAGGAATCTAAGTCAAAGCATCCCTGACAGATGGCTGTCCAGCTTCATCTTGAATGCCTCCAGTGTGGGAGAGCCCACCACCTCCCTAGGGAATGGGTTCCATTGTTATTCGAACATTAAGCAATCCTCCATTAACCTTACTACTAATTGAGGGTTATGCGAGGGTTGTTTAAACCTCAAAAAACCCATAGAACCATAGAATCATAGAATAGTAGGGTTGGAAGGGGCCTACAAGGCCATCGAGTCCCACCCCCTGTTCAGTGCAGGAATCCAAGTCAGAGCATCCCCGACAGATGGCTGTCCAGCCTCGTCTTGAACGCCTCCAGTGTGGGAGAGCCCACCACCTCCCTAGGTCATTGGTTCCATTCTCGCACTGCTCTAACAGTCAGGAAGTTTTTCCTGATGTTCAGCCGGAATCTGGCTTCCTGTCACTTGAGCCCATTATTCCGTGTCCTGCGATGATCGAGAAGAGATCCTGGCCTTCCTCTCTGGGACAACCTTTCAAGTACTTGAAGAGCGCTATTAGATCTCCCCTCAGCCTTCCCTTCTCCAGGCTAAACATGCCCAGCTCTTTCAGCCTCTCCTCGCTGGGCTTCGTTTCCAGGGCCATTCCACCGGCCCTGCTGAAGGACTCAATTTTTTCTCCGTCCCTTCCCATTCCTTTTTCCTTGTGTGTTGCATCTATTCAGATTGCAAGCCTGCGGGAAGGGATGGTCTGCTTTTGCCGACTGCACGTCAGCCACTTGGCAGCCTTTTTGACGGAGGAATGGGATAAAAATGAACACGTCCGCTTGTTTTCCAAACTGCACAGCCCCAAATACTGCAGCCTTCCTCTGTCCACTTCTCACACCTGCTGTCACCCAACCCTCCCCCGCCTCACGAGAGGCTGTGGCTCTGTGGCAGAGCACACGCTCCGCAGGCAGGAGGTCCCCAGTTTGACCCCCAGCAGCATCTCTGGATAGGGCTGGAAAAGAATCCTCGCTGAAGCCCTGGAGAGCCGCTGCTTCCCGTCAGTGTCGACAAGCCTGGGCTAGATGGGTCAAGGGGGTTCTGGCTCAGTATAAGGCACCCTCCTGTTCAATCTGATGAGTACCCGCTACAAGATGGAGTGAAGAAATCAGGAAAGGTAAGGCTGGGGTCTACTGATGACTGTTTCATGGGACCTGGGGCCCCACGCAAATGTGCCAGCAATCCCCGCACCCAAGCCAGTTCCAGATGTATGGGTAGCTGCCCCCTTTTCTTGATTCTGCTTGAGAGGGCAACTGCATGTGGGGGGAGGGCAGAGTGCAGACATCGGGCAAGCCTGAACTTCCCACACACCGGGCAGACTCCTCTGGCAGGTCACAAAAACATCACTGTTTGTGGCCAGAACTCATCATGTGAAGATAACCCTGGATGTAGGGACGGATGGGCTGAAGGTTTCTGGCTTGCTCTCTGGCTCTTTTCTAATTGCCTTTTACATTCCGTTTGACTTTGGGGGTGCCGGATCAGCCTGCTAATGAGTTCTGAAAGCTTGTTAGCTTATTCTGAAATTCCCTTTGCCAGGTGGCTGCAGCTGGTTAGCAGACCATCCGTGCCCCAGAGTCCTCTTGGTTTTCAGGTTTATCAGGGAAGGAAAAACACATCTATGTTTGGGAAATGTTTACTCTAACAGACTGTATTTCCTTGTTGGCAGCAGCTTTTGCATACAGCTGTGTGGTGATCTCTGGCGTACATCTGCAGGAAATGCTCCTTCCAAGGGGCATGCTCCAGCCGCTCTGTTAAAACCACTTAAGATGCTAACTTATATCAGGACAGAGTTGTTTTACCTTCAGCCCAGTCTTGTCAACTCTGAATGGCAGCGGCTCCGAAGGGTCTCAGGCAGGGGAGGGGGTCTTTCCAGTGACCTCCTACCTGACCCTTCTAACTGGAAATGCTGCCAGGGATTGAACCTGGAATGTCGTTTTTTTAATTAACTGAGGACATTTTGTATTTTTTTGAATTAATTGAGGATGTTTTGCATTGTTTGTTTTTAAGTATTTTAACTGTGGACATTATGTATTTTAAACGCTGATGTTGCAAACTGCTTCAAGATGTCTTTTTAGATATAGCCAGGTGGTCTATAAATGGATTAAAGAATCTTCACATTTCATATTTTTAGAAACATCCTGACCTTACCATGGACTGGTTAGGAAAGCGTGGAGGGAGGCTGCATTCAGCCCAGTGAGTTCCAAGTCCAGGATTTAATCTCAGCTAGGGATGGGCAAATGAGTGACGTTTGAGATCGCTAGGACTCTCTGAATGTCACCTCTCTGCTCGCCTCGTGCCCGATTCCTGTTCGTGTTTGTGACTGCTGCTCACGCTTCACGAACGGGAAAACTGCACAAATTGCACAGTGATAGAATGTGAAATTTACGCAAGTTTCCTCCATAGATTAATGTGGGGCTTTCATTCCACAGGGGAAATTTGCGCAAAACAGAACTGGGGAAAGTTGTGCAAATCAAACAGCAGCACATCTCCAGCAATTTGCAAACATTTTTGGCAGACGTCCTTGTGCTCACATTCGGGGCTTTGAATGGGGCACGCTCGCATGTTTTGCAAGCAAAAACAAAATTCTCATACATCCCTAATCTGAGCTAGTGCTTAATCAGAGCTGAGCCCTGGGACCTACTTTCAGCATCATCCTTGGAAACTGGTAGAGTAGAGAGGCACACTCCACAGCATCTCCAGCCAAAAAGGGATCTCAGGTAGCTTCAGGGATAGGAAAGAGGCTCTCTGTGCTGCTGAGACCCTGCAGAGCCAATGCCACTCAGAGCTGACAGAACTGGACCAGATGGAACGGTGGTTTGGTTCAGTATAATAAGGCAGAACCACATATTCCCATGCACAGTGGCTTTCCCCCACCACTAAGTATTCCCTACCAGGCTACCTACTCTTGGGATGAAAGGGAAGGAAGGTGCAGCTTCCAGGAAGGCTGGAGCAGCACAGCCTCATCCAAGCCCTTGCCGGTTCTCACCCAGGTGTGATTCATGGGCACACTCACCGATGGGTCAAACTCGACGCTGGTGATGCTGCTGTTGGCACCCTCCAATGTCTGCATGTCCTCCAGGCGGCCTGAAGACAGTCAAACCAACACCCAGAGTGAGTCCACCTGCTGGCTCTTCCAGGAAGAAGCAAAGCAGCAGCAGTGACAAATCACGCAGCCCTGACAAAGCAATCGCTGCACTTTCCAAAGAGAGAAAGCACTGCAGAAAATCTGTGTCTGACAAGAAAGGTCCAGTGAACGTCAAATAATAAAAAGCAGGGTGTCCCGATTTCTTGCCTCAGATTACCTCTCTGCACAAGGTGCAGCAGTGTCTTCAACAGGAGGGTTTCCATCAATGTGGCCTGTAGTGGTGCTGAAACACTAGGGAAGGTGGCCAGTGCAGCCCCCACCCCTTTGCTCATCCCCCTGCCCCTTCCTTGCTTGTCCCACTTGCCTGAGGAGGGAGGTGAATGACAGGGCCCAGGAAGGAACGGGGCAGGAAGAGGCGTCTCCCGTGGGATCATACTGTCAGATGTTTAGGTAGGTTGTCTGGGGGCCACCCTACTCTGAGCGTCAATGGGGCTAAAGTACGATTACTGTCCCCAGTGGGAGGATGCAAGATGCTGAATGTTTGAGGGCTTCTGGACCTGCAGATCAGAGAGGGACCAGAAGATCATGAAGGCCGCCCTTCCCCTTTCTCCCTTGGCCCCCACCCTCCACTGTTGCTCCTTTCTGCAGATTGCGACTGCATTGGCACCTTCCGAATTGTCAACGCAACCATCCCTGACGTATCCGTCCAAAAATACCTCATGCACAGAGCTTGCCAGAGTTCAGGCATTTTTTTTTTAATTAAAATTATTTTTAGGCTGCCCTTAAATCCTTTCCGATGGAAAGACTTATAGGCCCAGTTCGCTTGTAGCAATGAGCTGGAATATCGTGAACGAGGCAGCGTGCTGGTGCAAGTCACCCGATAACTCCTGCAGCAAGCGGGAGCGGCTCAACAAACCACCCACCTTCTGTCCGTGGCTTGCTTACTGTGACGAGCAAACTCGGAACTTTGGCTTGTCTCTCCTCTGACAAGCCAGCATCGTCAGTCATGGTTGGCTGTTGGGTTATGATGGTGGCAAGTTGGGGGAGAGACAAACTGTAGTTTCCAGTTTGCATGTCACAGTACGCTAATGATGGGCAGAAGGTCTGTGGTTTGTTGAGCCACTCCTGCTTGCCATAGGAGCCATCGGGCAGGGTGTACTAGCGTGCTACCCATAAACCATACGCCAGGGTTGCCCCAGACAAGCCAGGAACCCTAGGTTATCATTACTTGCAAACTCTCCCATAGTGAGGGTAAGGTGCAAACAAATTTGTAAATCACATTCTGCATGAATAAAATCTAAACTTTGCCCCCAAGTTATGCATGTTGTGTCAATGTATCTATTTTTTCCTTGGTATAATGTTTCTCCTCTGGTTCCCAAGGCCTAGGGAATAGTTTAGAAGGACATGACATACTTCTGCTGGTGAAGCTAAGCAGGCTTGGCCCTGAGGCTGTTTTATGCAAAGTCAGGTTTATTTATTCATTTTATAAATTGATATCCCACCCTTTCTGAAAAAAATATATATCTAGGGCACCTTACAAAGACACACACAGAGAGAGGCTTCTTTGGCTGAGGAAACCTTTACTATGACAAGACCCAGATATGTTTTTTTAAAAAAAGATAGGATGTTTGGCGTGCAAATCCACAGGTGTTCAGGCAGCTTTTTCTTATCATTTTGGATAAACTTGTTTGCTTTAATACAGAAGCTAATATTTAGGTTTGTGCGGTAATTTCTGCAGAATTTGGGATCTGGGGCAGAGAAGAAAGATTACAAAAGAAAACATTAAGTCTGCAGGAGTGTTTATGCGATATTAAGAGCCAGGAAGTAAAGGCAGCTACGCTTGGATAGAATTTCCAGCCCCCTGCTTGGTAGAACCTTGAAAAACTACTTACTTAAGGCAGTATCCAAGTTGGCACGAGCGGGAACGTAAATTATGTAGATAAGGATCTCTAGCACAGCACTGGCGTGCTGGCACAATAGGACTGCCCAGAAAACCCATTCTGCCAGCTAATGCTCTGGCACTATCCTTATGCTAGTGCCACATAATTTACCTTAGCACTCGCGGAAATGAGGATGCTGCCCTTAATGTTTGCAAAAATCATGAGGGCTAGAAACTCTTTTGAAAATTGCTAGTTGACATATTTAAGAATCCAAATGCATGCAAAATTCTTCATTTGTAAGATTACATTTTAAAAAAGAAAAGAAACAAAAGAACAACCCTCAACAGAGGACTGACATGGCAGAAAAGCCTACAGCCACGGCCAAAAATCTGCAATAAAAGCAGCAACACATCTGCAGTGTCGGGACAGTGAATTACCACTCTTAGCAGGTGGCTGGTAGGATCCTCCAAGCCTTGACTCACTCAAAACCTGCTTCTGCACTAGTCAGTCATGGGAGAGGGCAGGTGATGCCTTTTGCCTTCAGCTCACCTCCAACCACGTTCCAGAGTCGGATCAGCCTGTCCGTCCCACCTGTGGCCAGCATGCCAGAATTTGGACTGAACCTGATGGCATTGATCTCGGAGACGTGGGCTACCTGGAATGGGGGAAGGGGACAAAGAAAGGGGTACCACAAAAGCCCAGCAGCTGCAACTCTCGAAACCAACACTGTAGTTCTGCTGGTGTGGATAATTATCCTAAAGCCATCTGTCTGCCTGAATCACTTTCCTTGAGGGTGGGGGGTAATGGGCTGGATGCACAAATCCTCACACAAGCTAACTGAGAGTTAAGAACAGGGGTGCACATCAGAAATGTGATCCTCCCTGGAAACAAAGGACAAGGTCCACATTAATGAAAGCAAAGGGGAAGCACATTTATTTATTTAAAATATTTATATCCTGCCTTTCATTAAAAAGTATAAAAAGCCCATAAAGAAGAACCACAAAACACAGTAAAAGAAAAGAAGATAACCAAGCAGAGCAACCCACAAACAAGGACCATAAAAACACAGTGATTTTTTTTAAAAAAAACACACACAACAACCAAGCAGAGCAGCAGTCCAAGAGTTAAAAATAGTTAAGACAGCAGCAATAAAATATCACTAAACCCCATAATACCCCCCACCCCTGGCAAGAGAGTAACGTCATCAAAGTGGTAACGTCAGTCTAAAGGCCAAAGGCCTAAACAGAAAAGTTTTCAGACCACAGAGCAAAGCCAATAACAAGGGGGAAAGTGGATCTCCCTGGGGAGAAAGTCTCAGAGTTTGGGCACAGCTAAAGACAAGACTCTCTGCCTCAATGATGAGGATGATGTATTTACATAGTGTTGCCATCAAAGATGCGCTAGGACCTCTAAGAGACTGCTGGAGAAGGGCGCTGCTAGCTAGAAAAGAGGCTCGTCTGAATAACATTTGGCGACTGCTCCTGGTGGACAGGATTTGCTTGTTTGAGGGCAGAGGGGGGAACATGAGGCCCTCCGGAAGTTGTTGAAGTACAACTGCCAGCATCCCTGGCCATGGGCCAAGGTGGCTGGGGCTGATGCGGGCTGAAGTCCAACATGTGGAGGGCCACAGCTTCCCCCAACCCTGCCTTGTTAGTCCATGGAGAGGGATGCTCAAGGATTTTGTTCAGTCTACATTTTAAAGCAAACTGACCTGATTCTCATTTCCCCAGGCTAATAGAGTTTTTGCACTTCTCTGAATGTTGAGATACAGTTCTTGGCTCAAAAAATGTACCATACCAAAAAAGTGTATTTTCAGTTACAATCCATACAAAAATGCGTATTTTAGGATTAAATGTGTATTTTGTGTGTGTGGGAAATAGGTTAAAAAAGAACGCAAAATTCCTGCTCAACCCACTTCTGCTGTGGGGTACCACAAGGTTCCATCATGTCCCCCGTGCTCTTTAACATCTATATGAAGCCACTGGGTGAAGTAATCAGAGGTTCTGGATTGTGGCGTCAATAGGTTGGCTCCCGCCCCATGGAATGTCCCTTCCAAAAGAGGTCAGGGATGCACCCAGGTGACTTTGCTTTCAGCATTTGCTGAACACTTTTCTTTTCAGGCAAGCATTCCCTGACTAATGACTAAAGTCCAGACACTGTTTTATTGATGTTTTTGCTTTTAGTGTAATGTTGTTGTTTTGGTATTTTGATTTGTTGTACATGACTCCAATATCTCTCGATGTGGAGTGGTTTATAAATTCTAAAATAAATCATCCAATGATGGCGACACTCAGGCTGGCTGGGAGTTGCTCTCCAAAACATCTGGAGGGCACGTGGCTGCCCCAGCATATTACTGGCTGGGTTATATTGTCTCAATCTGCTTGTAGCTTTTGCAGCTTTGCGCTGCCTTTTAGTCTGTAATTGTTACGAAGGACATGGTTTTATCTGTATTTTCTTTCGATGTGTTTTGGGTCTATTAAATACCACCATGGAATCCATTGGATGAAGGGAGGCTTAGACATATTTTAAATATACAATTCTGTGTCCTGTTCTGGGCACCGCGCTTTAGGAAGGATACAAACAACTGGAGTGGGTTCAGAGGATGGCAGAGAAGAAGGTCAGGCAGGGGTCTGAAAATCAAGCCCTATGAGGAAAGACTGAAGGAGCTGCCCATGTTTAACCTAGAGAAGAGAAGACAGAGGGAGGGCCTTCAAATGCCAGAAGGGCTGTCCAAGAGAAGAGGGGAAAACTTTGTTCTCTGCTAACTTGTTCTCTGCAAGACTAGACTGCAAAGGCTCTAAGTTAGGAGAGGGGACAAGAAGTAAGAGCAGTCTGAGGGGAGGGACTCTCCCTTGCTGGAAGTTTTCAAGCAGACACTGGGCTGCCCTCTGCTGGGAATTCTCTAGCTCTGGGTTTCCTTCATCAAGCAAGAGGCCTGATTACGTGGCCCACAGAGCACCTTCCAACTCTATGGTCCTATAATATTGCCTGCTGTAGCATTTAGCAACAGAATGCATGGAACTAAATAAATTATACCTTCCAAAGGTGTTGCCATGTTAGCCTGTTGCAGCAATAGGGATGCAAGATAATTTCGTTTCTTTTTGCAAATCATGCAGACATGTCCTGTATGCAATGCCAATGCAAAAAGGAGCAGGATTTTTTTTTGTTAGAAATGTGCACAAATTCCTGAATTTGCAATTGCATTTTCACACTTTGGTCTATGGAGGAAAGCATGCACTTTTGAAAAACACTTCTCCTGTTTGAATGAGCTGAAAAACAGTTCGAAAATGGGAGTGAACTGAAATGAGCTTCAAAAGCGAATTTCGGAGAATGTAATTGAGCTTGGAGATGGCTGGTTCTCCCATCCCTACGCAGCAAAGGCAACAACGAGTCTTGTGGCTTCTTAAAGACGAACAAATTTGCTATGTCATAAGCTTTTGCAGACTACAGCCCACTTCATCAGATGCATGAAGCATTATCCTCAGTTGGCAGGGATATTTACGCCTGGATGTAGAGGTGAAAAACTGTAGAATGTGGGGTTCGATGGCAGTGAAATGCAGAAAGCACAGTTGATGCTAATTTAATTAGAGATGAAATGGTTAATGGATTCCAAATCCAAATGTGAACGTCTGGAAGAGTTCATCAACAGATTCCTGGGAGCATATCCGAAATAAACAAGGGTAGCAAAAGCATAAGTGAGAGGAATCTCTGGAATCTCTGATTTACCTGTATGTCACTCACACTGGACGGGAGGCAGGCAGCCACGCAATAGGGAATACTGCAGTACCGATCCGCCGACACGCTACTGATGGAGTTCCCACGTTTCAACCTGAAACTAACCAGAGCAGGTCAAAGCTCTAGGGCCAGCTATGGCTCAGCACAGATACAAGAGGACTTGCCATTGTGAATGGGCTTCGTGCTCACACACTGCTCTGTAAGCTTCACGTCCCTCCCTTGCTTCCCAATTCATTGCAATCAGAGTTTGACGCGACTTCCAAATCAGGCAAATTATGGTTTCTGCAAACCTAGTTTGTTTGCCTTGAAACCAGCACTGGAAACCCAGGTCAAACTGGGATTTCCGGTTTCGGTTTGGAGGCAGCTATGTCGTGCAGTACTCTTATTTGGCCTGGGTCAGATGTCATGATAAACTATAATTCCTGGGAATTGGGAAATGATTTTGCTTCAAATGTGGAGCGACACAGCCTCTCTGTGCAGATTCCCCTTGCTGGACCAGGGAATGCAAGTTAAAGGTTCAATATTCCAGCACGGGTAGAAATTATGCAAGCTTTTGAATAAATCCATAGTTCTAGATTTGGGAGGGAGGGAAAATGTAACTCCTGCTTACAATTATTTTTTAGCCATTTGTGTTAATTCAAAGGTGGCCACTTTACTGGACCCCTAAACAAATAGATAGGATCCACGCTGATAACATTTTTTGTAATGGAGAGAAGTTCTGTGCACTTCTAAAGCTTACTACCTTACCATATCGGGCACAGTCGATCCAATAAAAGGTTATCATTGAAATTGTTTGGGATCTTATCTCAACTTTTCGTGGCACTTCAGATACTTTCCAGACCTACCTAACACTGAGCACATACAAGCTGAGCAACCAACTTACTCAAGCAAACCCTTGAAAACATCCACATATCTGGTGAGGGTCATGGAGGTGGCGGATGCAGATCTAGATGAAAAGCCAAACGGAGGAGATGATGAAAGCACGAATGGGACATGGAAAGGGTGGGGCAGGGGTTGGCAAGGTCTGATGCGGGGGGAGTGGACTGCATCAGCAGATTATGAGGGTGCCCAGACAAGTCCAGTTCATGAGACTCAAAAATTTCTTCTCCTTCTAAAGTTAACAGCTTACCGAAAAGGTCTTCTCAGCAGCTTCTCACCATTCTCCCCCTCAGGAACATCCAGGTCAGCCACCTTCTGTTTGTCCACCTTCACTTCTTTTGGTTCTCTGATTTGGAGAAAACATGTTGCAACTCAGAAAGCGCAGCAGCGGGCCACCTTAAAAACCTCCCCACACAAAAATGTGTTTACATGAAATATTGGCCAAGCAGCCATTTATCCTTGCTCTTTCTTCATAGGCATGGTGGAGAATTCTGCCACGGATCTCGGTGAGGCCGAATGCCAGCGCATTTGGCCCCCCGAAATCTGTGGTGGAACGAAGCCCCCCCCCATGAAATGGGCCAGGAATGGAGCCTACCTTTGTCGGCCGTTCTGGTGCTCCCCGAATGGCGGCCGCGTCTTCAGCCGCAATTCGCATCTTTCGAATGGCTGTGATAGGCTATGTAAATACTTACGTAGCCTATCACGGCTAACGCAGGGACACCATTTACGTCCCTGCGGAGGCTGTGATAGGCTATGTAAATATTTACATAGCCTATCACGGCAAAAAAGGGAATGCAAATGGTGGCGGCTCTGGCAGCCGCCATTTGCATTCCCCTTTTCACCGTGATAGGCTACGTAAATATTTATGTAGCCTATCACAGCTAAAAAAGGGAATGCAAATGGCGGCTACCGTAGCCGTCGCCATTTCCGTTCCCTTTTCTTTTTTTGCCATGATAGGCTATGTAAATATTTACGAAGCCTATCACAGCTAAAGCGGGAACGCAAATGGCATAGGGGACGCCATTTGCGTCCCTGCTTTAGCCGTGATAGGCTACGTAAATATTTACGTAGCCTATCACGGGCTGGCGTAGGGACGCAAATGGCATCCCCTACACAGGACGCCATTTGCGTTCGCAGCAGCCCGGCAGCAGCTGGAGGCCCCGCTGCGGGTTGACCTGGCTGGCGGCTCTGCGGCCTGGCCGCAGAGCGGAGCCAGCCAGGCAGGATTCCGGGGGGAGGAATGGATTGCCTCCCCCCACCTGTGGAACCCGGCGGAGCCAAGTAAGTGGGGTTTCGTACACCCCTATTTCATGTTTCTGGGTAAAAGTTGCAGCTTTTCCCTGATTTCTTACTTCTCTTTGGTTTCAGCTGGTCATGAAATTACCTCTCTGGTTTGACCCTGTGTCAAGCAAATGATCAGTTGTGGAAAAATGTGAACCAAGAAGCCATCTGGCACTATCGCTTATTACTCTTCGGACAGAACCTTTTGAGGGGTGGATCCAGATATTGGAGCAAAGCCGTGCAGCTTCCAGGCATGTCCACAGGTGGCAGATGCATGAAGCAGCCGCCAGGAGAGGCCAGCCCTGGAGCAGTGTGGTGGGTCAGCGTGGTGCAGCGATCGGCGTGTTGGGCTGGGACTACAGACCCAGGTTCTAGTCCCCACTCAGCCATGCAGCTCACTAGGGGACTCTGGGCCAGTCACTGACTCTCACCCTAACCTACCTCACAGGGTTGTTGTGAGGATAAAATGGAGAGGAGGAGGATCATGTATGCTCCCTTGGGCTCCTTGGAGGAGAGGTGGGATATAAACGTAACAAATGCATAAATAAGCCAGCAGGGCCCTGGAATAAGCAACTGTGCACTGATGGCAGGGCCAGCATCAAGGGTAGGCATAGCTGGGTTTCTGCCAAGGGCCCACACCCCTGCAGGGGCCCACTGGCAAGAGCCCCTCCTCTTCACTGCTGCAAGCTGCTTGTCCAGCTGCCTCTCGCTCCGGCCCAGACAAGGGTGGTGGTGGGAAGGGGGAGCAGGAGGCGCCATGGCTGATGTGCCCCCAGCGCACTGCCTGCCAAGCAAGCGGTGCGGAGAGGGACAGCAGCTGGCGGTGATGGTGGCGAGAAGGTGGCTCACGGAGGGAGCGGCACACTGGGGCGCCTTGCCCAGCGGCCCTCCAAAGCCCGGAGCTGGCACTCGTCCCAGGAGCAATTCCAGAAAGGTTAACTGGGGCTTATAAAAAGGGCGGGGGATGGGAACAACTCCAGAAACAAAATCCAAAAGGAAAAGTCAAAGCTACGAGGTATGTTGAAAGTATATAATAAATTCACAGATAATACACAACCATGATAATAAGCAAAGTTGTTCACAATTGATATTCTGTGATAAACTGTGGGTGTTCTATAATTCCAATATATTTTATATCCTTGACCTGTCCTTTTCAATCTTTGAATTAGTTGGGCGACAGGGCTAGCTCGTGAAGCATCCACGTAGCCCACTGCTGATGCTGTCAACAACAAGTACAGCTACCATAAAGAAGATGGCTCCCCCCGCCCCCCATCAGACGCTGGTCCAGCCTGAGTCTCCGTATTGCTAACGGGGGCAGTGTGCGTGCACATCAGATTACAGCCAGGAATGGACAAATCAGTCCAGCGGTCCATCCCATTTTCACTTGTGTTCACCCATAAGACGGCTCCATCCCATTTCTGCATTAATTTGTCATTTTTTAAAAAATGTGAATTTTTTAAAATGTGTAATTTTTAAAAAATTGTGATTTTTGAAATACAAAAGAATTGCATTTAAATACATATTTAAATGCGTGTTTCTAAAAATGTGTTTTTAAATACATATTTATCTCAAAATCTGCATTTCTAAATATAGTTCGAAACAACTTTTTGAGCTAAGAACTGGGTCAGAACATTTGGGAAGTCCGAACTCCGGTAGATAGTGATCGTCTGATCCATACTATTCCGGGAGGTCTGGATCAGGTCAGTTTGAGTCAGAACTGATGAAGGTCTGATTCCACCGTCACCCCTGATGACTGGGGCAGGTCTCTGGATTGTAGCTTTCATCCAGCGAGCCACCACAAATCCATCAGGAGAGACAGGCAGCTGCCATCAGGGACATTTTAGGTCTTGGTAGAGGAGGCACACGCTCAGCCCTGAGCAACCTGAGCAGAATACTAGGCACACCGGCAGCGGCCTTGCTACTCCCCTGGGGTCCGTAATTAGCCAACAGCTAATCAAAGTATCAATTAACTCCGGCTCTTTTGCGGCTCCCTCTGCCCCAGCCAGACTCCCCAAGGGAATCGGGTTTACAGACAAACGCTTCTGTGGCAGGCCCAAGCGCCTGTTTCGGTTTGCCCTTCGCTCCTGCTCAAACAGGAGGAAAGGGCAGGGTGGGGTAGGGCAGGAAGGGGGAGGGCACACCCCTGCACCTCGCTGCGCTCTCAGGACTGCGCGCGTGACTTACACCTGAACACGAACCACTGTCTTGGTTGCGTTCTTCAGCTCCTTGGACAGCCTGGCTTGCTTTGCCCTACAAGGAGAGAGAAGAGCGTTGCGCAAGAGATTTCCCCGCCATTCATCCTGCTACAGCCCCACGTTGGGAAAGGGTCACGGCTCATTGGCAGAACAAAAGGCTTTGCAGACAAAAGGTCCTGGGTTTGATCCCCAGCATCCTCAGGTGGGGCTGGAAAGACCCCTGCCTCAAACCCTGGAGAGCCATTGCTGCCAGTGTAGACCAGGGATACGCAACATGATGCATGTGGGCACCACTGCACCCATGGACACCGGCCTCTGCACCCGAGACAACCCATGATTATTTAACGAAACGAAATTCTGGGTGGTCAGAAGTGCTGGCCTCCAGCTGTCCGCTTTGATCTTTATTGCCTGGAATGCCTTTGGTCCCCAGGTAGACCCAGAGACATTCTATAGTTTTTATAATTGCAACCTGCCCTGAAAATTATTGGAATTATAATGGAGGATACATACATATTCGGAATTAAGATTGCTGGGAGAATTATCAACAACCTCCGATATGCAGACGATACCCCTAATGGCAGAAAGCGAAGAGGATCTCAAGAGCCTCTTGTTGAGGGTGAAAGAGGAGAGTGCAAAAGCTGGTTTGAAACTCAACATTAAAAAAACGAAGATCATGTCATCTGGCCCTATCACTTCCTGGCATATAGAAGGGGAAGAAATGGAAGCAGTGACAGATTTTACTTTCTTGGGCTCCAAGATCACCACAGATGGTGACTGTAGCCATGAAATTAAAAGACGCTTGCTCCTTGGGAGGAAAGCTATGGCCAACCTAGACAGCATAGTAAGAAGCAGAGACATCACCTTGCCGACAAAGGTCCGTCTAATCAAAGCTATGGTTTTCCCAGTAGTAATGTATGGCTGTGAGAGCTGGACTATAAGGAAGGCTGAGCGCCGAAGAATTGATGCTTTCGAACTGTGGTGCTGGAGAAGACTCTTACGAGTCCCCTGGACTGCAAGGAGGTCAAATCAGTCCATCCTAAAGGAAATCAACCCTGACTGCTCATTGGAAGGACAGATACTGAAGCTGAAGCTCCAATATTTTGGCCACCTAATGCGAAGAGAAAACTCCCTGGAAAAGACCCTGATGCTGGGAAAGACTGAAGGCAAAAGGAGAAGGGGACGGCAGAGGATGAGATGGCTAGATAGCATCACGGATGCAACGAATATGAACTTGAGCACGCTCCGGGAGAGAGCGCAGGACAGGAAGGCCTGGCGTGCTATGGTCCATGGGGTCACGAAGAGTCGGACACGACTGAACGACTGAACAACATACATACATACATACATACATTTAAAAAACACTTTTTAAAAATTTAAAAAGTGCTCACACTAGCATGTAAATTAAAAACAGTTCGCCCAGATGAAAGTAGAGCAAACCAGCAGAAATCAAGCAGTGATTATCAGAACCCAATTTTAACAGGCTCATCAATAATCTGATGGGATATAGTGAAGGGGAATAGGAAAGTCTTCTTTAGCAGCCCCCTAAAACTCATCAGAGCAGTAGCCAGGTGGGTCTCCCAGGGCACTGCCTCCTGTAACCCTCGAAATAGAAGGATGGCCCCTGTTGTGGGTACCCTGCCAGGTGCTGGGGAGTTGGCATCCATGGGGGTCACAGGGCCTTCTTGAAGGGGGTACCTTGTTCATGAGACGCTCCCCCCACCTGCATAGTAATTCCACTCCTGATTTTTCAAAAGCAGACTAAGGCCGTTCTGTTTTGATGGGCTGTTGGGGAGCAATTCTCCTCTCCATATGGTGCTTTTCCTCCCTTTTGTCTGGAGCAGGACTGGCCAACTCGAGAACCACCCCCATCCTCCAGACACTCATCCGGGGGGACTAGGGTATTTTGCTGTACAATCCAATCCCCAATGCAGCAGAGTTCAGCCTCTTTCAGACTGAGGGCCAAATGTCATTTTGGAGATCTTCGGTGTGTGTGTGTGTGTGTGTGTGTGTCAGGGTGGGGCCAAAGCGGCCAAAGGAAAAGGGGGCCGGCCCAAATACAAACAACACCAGCACATTTTAGCTTGAAGCTCCCACGATCTGTCACGAAGCCTTAGGAGAGGCATGTCAACTTTCTGAGTGGGGGAAAACATGTCCAAAACCTGGGAAAGCCCCAGACAATCGGTGAGCAGGGGAAAGGGGGCATGGCCAACTGGAGAGCCCCAGAGGGATGGATTTGGCCCCCAGGGCTGAGATTCTGCACCCTCCTGTCCTAGTAAGTGATCAGGCTCTAGGATAATGTTGGCATCATCTCAGCTCTCTGGGCTTCACAGCTATGGAGTGCCTGTGCTCAGGCATGGCTGGGGGATCCTTACAAAACCCAAACAGAAATGTGCCCTGGAAGTGCGTACTCTTGCCGAAGCACGCAAGAAGAGCCCGGCCGCTGGACCAGGCGAGGAACCATCAGGTCCACTATCCTGCTTGCCCCAGTGGCGGACCAGATGCCCCCGGGATGCCCCCAAGCGGCAGAAGAGCATTGCCATGTGTTCTCCAGCATCTTGTGTTCTGAGACGTACCGCTCTTGGCCACGGAGGCCCATTTCTCCACCAGGACTCACAGCTCTCGGCAGACCTCTCCTCCTCCATGGCTTTCCTGTTCCTCTTTTACAGCCACATCTTGTGGCAGTGAGTTCCGTATGTCAAGGGTGCCTCGTATGAAGAGGGACTTTTCATGCTCTTCTAATTCTACGGCCCATCAATTTTAGGGGGTTGCACTAATCCCACCCCTCCCCTGCTGCCACCAGAAGTGGCTGCCACCACAAAAATTCCAGCTGTCTGGTGGGCCCCATTCTACAAAGAGACAGAGCGTGCGAGGGAAGCCACCCCCATGCACCCTGTTTCTCTGTAGGGACATCTATTCTGCTGGGAAATGGCACACAGAATCACACTCCTGACAGCCTACCCAACAACTTCTCGGTGGGCTGTTCTGAGCCCATTTCTGCTGGGAGACCATGGGCATGCTCCACGCATGCCTCGTTTCCTGGCAGGATCACTGGGATTTCAGGGGTGGCTGTGGCGATGGCGAGGGTTGGGAGCGGAGGGGGGCAGGGGCAGCACGAGCAGCCACAGAAGGCTGTGTGTCGGCCGCCTGTTCTAGTATTATGAATAAGAAAGGGAGAAAGCACATTTCCCCCCACCCTTCCGCCACACATTTTGGAACAGGGCAGGCTAGGGCCCCACCCACGCTGCTCCACGTTCATTTGCATTTCTAGCTGCAAGAGGGATTTCCCTTCTTGGCCTTGTCTGGCTTGATACATAAAGGCCATTCTCACAGGCAGCTGGCAGGATCACCGCCGCCCACGCCTCTCGGCCATTTCAGGCTCTCCATCCACACAGCGTCCACTCGCATGACATGGCCTCGAAACTCCGCGAGGTTCCCGCCTTCCCCCACACGCCCCGCGAGCCCCCGTGCTCTGGCCCGGGCCCCCGCTCTGCGCTCAGCAGGCGACCCACCGCTCGATCCTCTTGTTCTCGAGCTCGGCAGCCTCCGCCTTCTGTTGCATGAGGCGCTTGAGCAGCTCCAGGCCTCTCTCCGCCTCCCAGCGGAATTCCCCGTCTCGGTGGTGACAATGCTCACGCAAAGCATCGTACGCTGCCTTCAAGGTGGCGTTCTTGTGGTTCAGCTCCTCCACCTGGCCCTGCAGCCCACGCTGTTTGGCCTCCAGATCAGAGAGCTGCCCACTCAGGGAAGCCAACCTGAAGAAGATCACGCCAAGGGATTAATCTCCCCCAGCCATCATTTCTTTCAAACAGGCACGTCTTTCATCAACAGTGCTGACGAGCACCACCTCCTGGGGCTTGGAACATGCACTGCGGGGATTCTTGCCTTGGGATCTAGGGTTGTCAGAGACCCCAGGGCCAGGGACTCAAGAGCCGAGCCTGGCTGGCAGGTGCGGGAGGGAGCACAGCGGAGGCAGAGGGCGGCACTTGGCCAGTCAGGGGAAGGACCTGTGTGCCTGAGGGGAAGAGCCTGATGGACGTGGATGGAGGGGTGAACAGCAATCCTGGCTCTTCATCCTGATAATTTTATTCCTTTTCCCCAGGATCCCCATGGAGGAGGCTAAACTCCCGACATTGTAGGTCAAACCTGAGACCTGGTCACCCCTGGTTCCAGCCACTTCACTCTGCACCTCAGTCTCTAGCACACGGCTGCGCGACCTTTTTGGGCCATGGGCCTACTGGTCTTTTCATTGGGCCCGAGGGCACCTCTGCCCCATAGTCTTTTAGGCCTGTGCACGTTTACTTTCACAACTCCGTCTTTTCTTGCCACCCTCCTGTTGGGATCCTGCCTTTCGCTGCCCTGCCCCCTTGCTGGCATTCTGGCTAGCAGCCATCCAGAGGGACGGCGCTGATGACCGACTTTCTGCCACGGGGAGGCACCACCACTGCAGAGGGCGATACTGAAGCCGCCACTGGCTCAGCAGGAGTCAGGTGACACCAGGGACTAATAAGGTTCCACCGGGTCGTATAAAGCTGCTGACTCCGGCTTGGCTCTGAGCAACATGCTGCTGCAGCACAAACTGAGCTCCTGGACGGCTCATCCCCAGCTGGTTCTGGGCTGACGCTCAGAGCGCCAGCTGGTGCGACTCACAGTTATCATCAGGCCTGGAAGGCTTAGCTCCGAAATGACAGTGTCCGCCCTAGACCTGCGTGTAAGATTACTAGCCTTGCCCCCCCCCCCCCCCCGCTAAAGAAAAGGGAACAATGGAAAGCCGTTGTGCAGCAAAGCCAGCTGCACAGAGGCACTTTTACCGGCCCCTCTGCTCCTCCAGCATGGCGTCCTTAGCTTCAAGCAGCGTGTTCCATTCATATATCCTGCACGCCAGCTGCAAAGAACAGAGAGAGGTTCCCTGCTCATGTTGTGCACAGCTTATTTTGGGCCAGCCCTGACACACCCACACCCTTACTATATGCACACTCACACACCAGCCTTCCCCCACCTGGTGCCCTCCAGATATTCTGGGCTCCAACTCCCAGCTCACAGCCACCACTACATCTTGTGACAGCGAATCCCGTAAGCTGTGTGAAGAAAGCCAGCTTTTGGACTTTTCCTAAATCTACTGCCACTCAATTTCATTCGATGCCCCCACATTCCAGTACTGTGAGAGCAGGAGAATCATAGAACAGTAAGGTTGGAAGGGGCCTACAAGGCCATCGAGTCCAACCCCCTGCTCAATGCAGGAATCCAAGTCAGAGCATCCCTGACAGATGGCTGCCCAGCCTCGTCTTGAATGCCTCCAGTTTGGGAGAGCCCACCACCTCCCCAGGTAATTGGTTCCATTGTCATATTGCTCTAACAGCCAGGAAGTTTCTCCTGATGTTCATCTGGAATCTGGCTTCCTGCAACTTGAGCCCACTATTCCGTGTCCTGCACTGTGGGAGGATCAAGAAGAGATCCTGGCCTTCTTCTCTGTGACAACCTTTCAAGTCCTTGAAGAGCGCTATCCTATCTCCCCCCAGTCTTCTCTTCTCAAGGCTAAACATGCCCAGTTCTTTCAGTCTCTCTTCATAGGGCTCCTCTTCAAGGAAAAACATCTCCCTGCTGACTTTCTCTGCACCAGGCATAATTAGATAAATGTCTACCTTGTTCCTCCACTTCCTTGCCTTTGTTCTAACCAAACACTTTCTGGGAGGTGTTCCAAGCTCCAGAATAATTGTGGTTGCTGTTTCCTGTACTTGATCCTAGCATGACAGCTCAAGATCTCTTAGGGTGCCATCCTATGCATGTTGAGACTGAAAAAAGTCCCACATGGCTGGCTGGGGCATGCTGGGAGTTGGGAGGACTTTTTCCTGTCTAAATGTGCATAGGACTGTGTCCTTCGGTTCCTGACCATGGGTGAGGTTTCTCCCCAGATTCCCAGGCCCTGTCCCAAAAGAGGTTTACCTCATTGATGCTCTCCGGTTGTAGCATAATGTCCTCAGGATTCTTCACCAGCCTGTGTGCCAAATCCAAGACTGCATCAAACACACAGTCAGAGGACTCCTGTGTGGGCCTGCAAGAAAATCAGCAAATTCAGATGAGAAATCAGAAGACTTCAGAATGATAACAACATTGCAGTTCTAGTTTAGGGCACGCATGAAACCAATCATGGTCTGGTGCTAAATCCACCTTTGTTTCCATGGGAAATCCAGCTATACTTCTGAGTAAAGCTACAATATCTATATTTTCTTAGAAGCTGGTGTTGTTGAACAAAGACGTACTTCCAAATAAGACCGGGATGTGACAGACTCAAGCGCCTCCTCTGGAATTTGGAATAACGATCAAAGCCATCCACCTTGACACAGACAACTGGCTAAAGGCATCCTGACCCAGGGCAGAATTTTTCATACTCTTTTTCAAGGAAAGGAGATGAACTAAGCATTCCTAGGCATGAGATGCCAGTGCAGACTGGAAGCAGCTGCACCATGCGGACAAACAGATGCAACACAGGTCCCATACGAGAAAACCCATTCTGGGTCTCTGGAGTGGGAGCAGTGCAGCACATGGATCATCTAAACAAACCAACCCTGCAATTATTCTAGGGCCGGCAGATATTACCCTTAGCTAAGGATGTGTGTGGGCTGGGGGTGGGGGCAGTTCCCCTCTTCATTATTGTCCCAGGGGAGCACTCTGCATTCTGCTCTGCCATCTCCACTTCTAAAACTGACTTCAGAATTGCCATAGGTGTAGTTTTCTACAATTTGCAGCTTATTCTTAACAGGTTGGCACTGCACATGACTGCACATGCACACTGATTAAATCACAGCATGGAAAGGAATTTTGATGCCGTTTTCTGAATAAAGTCCAGAAACGGAAAAATAAAAGGAGGACGGGTTGCTGACAGAGGGGGGTGCTGCTATGGAAAAAGGACTGGTTGTCTGAAATCCCAACACCTGGGGAGAAACGCTGAGGGGGTCAGCTCGCTCACAAAGCTGGACGATGCCCCTGCCCTGTTTCTGCACATCCAAGAAGATAGCCAAACAGGTTTATGGAGCCCCTGCTGGGCCGCCGTACGTGGTTGCCAGGCTGCGTTCAGCTTGCTGGTTCACAAATGGCGCAGCCCTTTCTACGGAATACGGATGCCAAAATGCTACCCCCCCCCCCCCGGTATCAGATTTGGTGTAGAATTAGTTACCCCCGGCCTCCCCCACAGCATTATGAGGATCTCTGGGAAGTGCGGTTCTGTGAATGGCCACATCAGCCACTGGGCACGGTGGGGCGGGGGAAGCACTGCTGCCCCAGCCTCATGGGTGCGGCCAGCACTGGCTCCCTTGGGAAGGTGTGCGACCCAGCGGCTGGGCACGGCCACGGAATAGAGAACAGGGCCACCAGCGTGGACCGCGCAAAATCACGTGAAGTGCAAGTGTACGTGTTATTGCCAGGCCAGGAAGCAGCACCTGCTGTAATAATCCAGGGGAGGGGCAGGAGGAAGAGTCCCGCATGAAACCAGCTCACACCGTGATGCACGTGTGATGTATTTTCCACAAGTCTTCCCCTAGTCTAGAATTGGCTGTTTGGGCCAAAATCCAGATCCCTGAGCTGCCCGCCCTCGTCCAGGCAGGCCATGTCACACCACCGTTTTTAACTCCTGGGGTGAGCTGGTTCCTATTCATGCAGGTCATTTTATTCATTCCAGTAGTATCAGGGCTAGACACTTGGACATGTTCCCAGGCCATTTCTGGGTCCCCTGGAAGAGGAGGGATGGATGTCCAGTGGCAACAGTGACACATTCCCTCCCCTCCACTGAGAGCAGGGCAATGGCAAGTGGAGAGCTAGCAAAGGCAGGGACACGAGCCCAGACGTCTGTCTGGTGCACCAATCAGCCCTTTGCCAGGGTCCGAGGAGTGCTAGGGAGGGCGCCTCAGGCCAAATGATGGCTCCCAGTGAGATGCTGAATGGAAGCAACCCCCCCCACACACACACTGTATTTATACCACATACACTGGTCTGATACCAGATTCACTATCTTCCCCTGAAAAATCCTGGGACACATAGCTTGGCGAGGGTGCTGAGAGGTCTGCTAGATTCTTAGCCCCCTTCACAGAAATATTACTCCCAGGAGGAATCACCTAGGAGGTGGGAAGCCAATTTAAATCTGTAGCCTGAATCCTCTTTGGGAATGTTAATTGGGCACATCTGGCACACAAGGGCAGCCCTCCTTGCAGGAGCAGGCCAAAGGCCCATTGAGGGCAGTATCCAGCAGCCATCCAAATGATTAAGCCCACAAGCAGGGCCTGAAGGCAACAACTTTCGCTCTTCCCTCCCACATCCCCTGACCACAGCAATGACATTGCTACAGAGCTACATTGCCTCTAAAAACACAGGCTCCATTTAGTTGCCATGCCTAACAGGCTAATTTTCCATGCATTCATCTATGCATCTACCATCTGTGTGAATTCCACAATTCTGTAAATATCATTTTTTGTTGCTGTTTTACTTAAATGTGTATGTGTGTGTATATATATGTATGTGTATATGTATACGAATATACACACACACACACACAATTCAAGTTTTTATTTTTTATAAACCACCGGGAGAAGGTATAAAATATTTCAAAAAACCAATCAGTCAATCATTCATGCACAGAATTCAACTTCTTGAGAATCTCATTTTTTCAAAAATGTGAGCCTGCAAAACTAGTGCCCATCACTACGTCTTGTGGCAGTGAATTCTGTATGGCAATTGTGCATTGTATGAAGGCTGACATGGCTACTAATCCTGATGGAAGAATGCCACCTTCAGCATCAGAGGCAGCGTGCCCATGAACAGCTGCTGGGGAACATGAGTGGGAGGTCTGCCAGCTGTCGCAGTCACGTCCTGCTGGTGGGCTTCCCATCGGGGCATCTGGCTGGCCACCGTGGGGAAGAAAACGCTGGACTAGATAAGCCTTTGGGCTGATCCAGCATGGCTCTTCTTAGGTTCTTATACTTCCTTTTGTCTGTCTTGAATCTGCCACCAATCAATGTTCATAGAATCATAGAATAGCAGGGTTGGAAGGGGCCTACAAGGCCATCGAGTCCAACCTCCTGCTCAATGCAGGAATCCAAGTCAGAGCATCCCTGACAGGTGGCTGTCCAGCCTCGTCTTGAAGGCCTCCAGTGTGGGAGAGCCCACCACCTCCCCAGGTAATTGGTTCCATTGTCGTATTGCTCTAACAGTGAGGAAGTTTTTCCTGATGTTCAGCCGGAATCTGGCTTCCTCTCACTTCAGGCCATTATTCCATGTCCTGCACTCTGGGATGATCGAGAAGAGATGCTGGCCTTCCTCTCTGTGACAGCCTTTCAAGTACTTGAAGAGCGCTATCATAGCTCCCCTTAGTCTTCTCTTCTCTTCTCAAGGCTAAACATGCCCAGTTCTTTCAGTCTCTCCTCATAGGGCTTTGTTTCCAGTCCCCTGATCATCTTTGTTGCCCTCCTCTGAACCCTCTCCAACTTGTCTGCATCCTTCTGAAAGTGTGGCGCCCAGAACTGGACACAGTACTCCAGATGAGGCCTAACCAGTGCTGAGTAGAGGGGAACTAGTACTTCCCAGGATTTGGAAGCCTTGCTTCTATTAATGCAGCCCAAAAGAGCATTTGCCTTTTTTGCAGCCACATCACATTGTTGGCTCATATTCAGCTTGTGATCGACAACAATTCCAAGATCCTTCTCGCTTGTAGTGTGGTTGAGCCAGGTATCCCCCATCTTGTAACTGTGCCTTTGGTTTCTTTTTCCTAGGTGCAGAACTTGGCATTTATCCCTATTAAATGTCATTCTGCTGTTTTCTGCCCAGCGCTCCAGTCTATCCAGCTCACTTTGAATTCTGTTTCTGTCTTCCAAAGTATTCGCTATCCCGCCCAATTTTGTGTCATCTGCAAATCTGATCAGCATTCCCTGCACCTCCTCCTCCAAGTCATTCATAAAAATGTTACTGATTCAATTCTAGTATTATACAAGAGAGAAAGGGTGCTTCTGGATGGAAGGCTCCCAGCACTACCAACGCAAAGACCGTGGACAGCCATTCTGACTTTTCTTTCTGACCCAATTACCTGCACTAAGAAAAAAGACAGAAAGCACAGTGGGAATACACAGGAGGGTTACTAGATGAAGACAACAACGTCTCTGGACACCCTGTAAAATTCCATGAATGGGGCAAGGCAAGGGCACCATAAAAGCCTCGTCACAAGGCCTCCCACGTTCTCTTGACCCACTTTTGCCATTCTGTGGTGGGCGGTGGCAGCCCCCCCCCCCCCGGTGGGCCTCATAAGTCTCACTCTGTCTTAAACCTTATTGAGGTCCTTCTTCATTGCTGCATGAATTGGGAGAGTGGAAAACACCCACCTTTTCACCCCCCTGACTGGCAGCGTAAAAGTTTGGTTCACATGCGCGCCTTGTCTGCCCTGAACGGATTCTGAATGCACACCTTTAGAAAAGATGACACCAGCACGGCTGAGGTCACTGACTCAGCGCTGGCGCACAGGCAAGAGTCATTCTCCCTTCTTGGGAGCTGCTGGCTTTCATTTCGCTTCTGCTTGGGAGGAAGTCAGAGCTGGACGCCATGCAGGAGCTGCGTTACTGGAAGAAAGCTCCACTTGTAAGCCCCTAGGCACAGCTGCGGCTATTCAGAGGGTTTTGGTACTGTGAAGTACCAGGGCACGTCGCTTGGGTGCTCGTTAATTTCAAGTCCCAAGCAAAATTACTGTGCAGCCATTGTGGAAAAGGGGAAGATGCTTCTGTGGTTTTGCTGTCAGGCACCCTGGAGCACCTAAGCAGGGCGGAGATCTGATGTGCTGGTACCTGGGAGCAGGAAGTCCCATCAGGCTATCCAAAGACTTGGTTTGTAGCTGTGCAATGAAATTGTCCAAGCTGGATTTTTCAAGGAGCTTGTTATCTACAAGAAAGGAGGAAGAAGAAAGGCTATGAAGTGGAAGACAAAATAAATACATCCTGGAGAATCTATTTCTAGGAATCTACTGTTGGAAATGATGTGTGGGTGCATGTATTTTCCACTATTTTTTCTGTCAAAAATGTTCCACTTTTAGAAATGCATTGTTTAAGAAATTGAATAAAGACAATACAAGTCGAATTGGACAAATCTATCATCAAAATTGCAATTAACTTTTTCAGGGGACTATTTCCTTAGGAAGCACAGATATTTATGAACATTCCAGACATGCCAAAATCAGTTGGTTCCCAGTTTTCAGTACCTTCATTTCCCTCCCTTAAAACTGCAATGATGTAATGGACACGTATGCTACTGAGTTGACATGTTTTCAAATATTTACAAGTATTCCAATAAAAATAATTTTGAAGAATAGTTTTAGATTTGTTCAAATATAACCTCTAAGCACATTGTAATGATCCCCTGCCCCCAATATTTCGGTTCAGCTACTTTTCTGGAAAAATGCCCACAACTGTATTTGAAATGGACCTGACAGCACAGCGACCCTAACCCCGGACCCAGAGCTGGCTCCCAATTCTGGAGGGCCCTCAGGGAAGCCGCCGTCCATGGGCCCCTGCCCTCCGCGAGTCCCCCTCCTCACCGCCAAGGTCCCCCGCTGCGCTGGCTCCTTCTCTTCTTTCTCCTCACTGCTCCCACTTGCTCGCAATACAGACAGAGAGCCAGGGAGCAAGTTGGCCGTGGCGTCTCCTGCTCCTCCTTCTCACCACCTCCATTGTCTGGGCCAGAGAAAGAGACAGGTGAACAAGGAGGCTGCCATGGTGAAGAGGAGGAGCAACTCCAGGGGGCTCATGTCAGTGGGCCCTTGCTGGGGTGTGGGCCCTTGGCAGGTGCCCAACCATGCCTACTCTTGACAGTGGCCCTGGCCAGACTCCCTGACTTTGGGGTGGTTAGGACGAGGAGAGGAACTCGCCAGCAGCATGGCTCCATCCACCCCCACAGCCCATTTCCAATTCCACCTATGGGAAGCTTTGGGTAGAAAGCTGCTTCCATACACCAGCTCACAATTGGTAGCTGGCATTTGGCCCCCAAACCTGCATAATGTATGTATGTATGTATTTATTACATTTCTATCCCACCTTTCTTCCATCATGGAACTCAAGGGGACTACATGAGGTCCCCAGGTGGCCTCCCCTCCAAGCACCGACCGGACCCAGACCTGCTTAGCTTCAGCAAGGTGGCTGCCTCAGGTGCCTTCAGACCACGCCTGGGGCACCAGTTTGGGGAAGGC
Source organism: Heloderma suspectum (assembly GCF_057233095.1). Classification (NCBI taxonomy): domain Eukaryota; kingdom Metazoa; phylum Chordata; class Lepidosauria; order Squamata; family Helodermatidae; genus Heloderma; species Heloderma suspectum. Next base: position 4,435,413 of record NC_139460.1, read on the forward strand.
TGACGTAGGGAGAAGACAAAGCATGCGGAGGCCATGGCTCCTTCTCCTGTCGCTGCTTGCTCGCTCTGAGGGGTGGGCAATCAGGTGGAACTCGGGCAGAGGAGCAGAGCCTGGAGTCTCCAGGGTCAGGCAGGGGGCTCCTGACTCAGCCGGGGGCCTCAGCCTGATGATCCTGGCATCCAATGTTGGTCCCAAACTAGCAAGCTAGTTTCCTTCCCAACTTCTAACTATCCCTAATCTCCACACACTTCCCTCTTCCGGTTGCTCTCATCTATGCCCTCCAAAACCCCAAATTCTTGAAGAGCCTAGAAGCAGAACAAACCATGCAAAAAAGAAAGAAAATAAATGCATGCATGTTTCATTTGCATAAATCTGAGCTCCAGATATGGAAAGGACTCTTGAAGTGGCCTGGACAGGCCTCTTACAGCTGCTGTCCTAGGACAAGGCAACTGAGATCCCAGCACCAACATTGATGAACCACCATTCTGCGCCTTCCAGCAAAGCAGGGAGATGCCACCCAAACTGCCGGCCTCACACCAAATCAAAACACTCGAAGACAAAGCCACCGACACAACCCTGTCTAGAGCAGACCTGCTGGATGCCCTGATATGAGTAACTATATATTGTACAAAGGTGCCCAAGAATTAAGCTCTGGATCAGGAGCCCTTCCCCATGTGTCCCTGCCTTCGGAGGTGCCAGGTGGCATTCAGGGAGAAGGTCCTTTCAGTGGTGGGAGCCCATTTGTGGGAAGCCCTCCCCAGGGAGACCTGCCTGGTGACCTCATTACTGCGTTTTCAGGGCCAGGTGATGACTTGTTTGCCTGAGCATTTAGGAATGACTTTTAGGGTGCAATCTTATGCATGTTTAGACAGAAAAAAAAGTATCGCACCTCACAGCAAGCTGGGAGTTGTAGGACTATTTTCCATCTTAACATGCATAGGATTGCACCCTTATTAAATTCTGACCACCTAGTTTTACACTGGAAGGATTTAATCTATGGCATTATTTCCTGTTGCTTTTATATACCACCTTTTGTGTGTTTTAGATTTATTTTTGGCTGTTTCATTCTACTGCTTTTATGATTTTATTTTTAAGTACTGTTATTGTACATATGCTTTTAGTGTTTTCCACTGGGGAATTCTATACAAAATTAAAAAGCAATTTTGTAAGTTCTCTTAAATAAAGTATACTGAAGCATTTATAGTGGGGCTAACAAGTCTGGAAGCCACACTGTTTGCTCTGGAAGGGTTGGCTTCCAGTTTCTCCAATATGTGTCAAGCGGCTATGGTGATTCACTGGTGATCACGGTACACTTGGCACACGCACAAAGACCCTTGTATTACTTCCATCTCTTTGAGCAATGAGTTTTTGGCTCTGAGGATTAGTTCTGGGGTTGAGCCACAGCACAGATAAATGCATTTATCTCATCTCTATTCCGCCATCTTTCTAAGGAGCAAAGGGCAACTGACATTAAGTTAGCACTTCTTAACCTTCTTGATAATTCTGAGGCGTAGGTTAGGATGAGGGACAGCAACTAATCCAAAGTCACTCATAGAACAATCCTCAGAAGTAAACCCCACTGAGTTCAGTGAGATTTACTTGCAGGAAAGTGTGGGTTAGGATTGCAGCCTCAGTGAATTTCACAGCCGAACGACGATTCAAACTCGGAGCATCGGGGCTCATCACGGTCTGAGTTCACATTTTATCCAGGACATCTGATGTGCTACTTTCAACACATAAGCTTTGATCGCTGGCTTTTGGGACTGATCACTTGGGCTGGGATTGAGAGCCTGTCCCAAGACAGCAGGGTGTGTTTTTCAATTCTGTTATTAAGTTCCAATGTTATATTTATTATAAGCTATTGTTACCATTCCGCTTCATGGATCACTGCCTTGTTGTGGCGAAGGGGCTTGCATAACTCAGTGAAGCCATAAGCTATGCCGTGCAGGGCCACCCAAGACGGACAGGTCATGGCGGAGAGTTCTGACAAAGTGTAGTCCACTGGAGAAGGAAATGGCAACCCACTCCAGTATTCCATGAAAACCCCATGGAATGTATCACAAGGCTAAAAGAGATGACGCCGGAAGATGAGACCCTCAGGTCGGAAGGTGTCCAATATACTACTGGGGAAGAGCAGAAGGAATTTCCAAGTAGCGCCAGAAAGAGTGAAGCGACTGGGCCAAACCCGAAAGGACACTCAGCTGTGGATGTGTCTGGTGGTGCAAAGGAGATCCGATGCTGTAAAGAACAATATTGCTTAGGAACCTGGAATGTAAGATCAATGAATCAAGGTAAGCTGGAGGTGGTCAAACATGAGATGGCAAGATTGAACATCGACATCTTGGGAATCAGCGAACTAAAATGGACAGGCATGGGCAAATTTAATTCAGGTGACCATCATATCTACTACTGTGGGCAAGAATCCCTTAGAAGAAATGGAGTAGCACTCATAGTCAACAAAAGGGTGGGAAAAGCAGTACTGGGGTTCAATCTTAAAAACGATAGAATGATCTCAGTACGAATCCAAGGCAAACCATTCAACATCACAGTAATTCAAGTCTATGCCCCAACCACTGAGGCCGAAGAAGCTGAGGTTGATCGGTTCTATGAAGACCTACAACACCTTGTAGAACTAACACCAAAAAAAGATGTCCTCTTCATCATAGGGGATTGGAATGCTAAAGTAGGAAGTCAAGAAATCACTGGGATAACAGGCAAGCATGGCCTTGGTGTACAAAATGAAGCAGGACAAAAGCTAATAGAGTTTTGCCAAGAGAACACGCTGACCATAGCAAACACTCTTTTCCAACAGCACAAGAGGCGACTCTACACATGGACATCACCAGATGGTCAATATTGAAATCAGATTGATTATGTCCTTTGCAGTCAAAGATGGAGAAGTTCTATACAGTCAGTCAAAACAAGACCTGGAGCTGACTGTGGCTCAGATCATGAGCTTCTTATTGCAAAATTTCGGCTTAAATTGAAGAACATAGGGAAAACCACTAAACCATTCAGGTATGACCTAAATCATATCCCTGATGAATATACAGTGGAGGTGAGGAATAGATTTCAGGGATTAGACCTGATAGACAGAGTGCCTGAGGAACTATGGACGGAGGTCCATAACATTGTTCAGGAGGCAGCAACGAAATCCATCCCAAAGAAAAAGACATGCAAGAAAGCCAAGTGGCTGTCTTTACAAGTAGCTGTCTTTACAAGGCTTTACAAGTAGCTGAAGAAAGAAGGGAAGCGAAAAGCAAGGGAGAAAGGGGAAGATATATCCAACTGAATGCAGAGTTCCAGAGAATAGCAAGGAGAGACAAGAAGGCCTTCTTAAATGAACAATGCAAAGAAATCGAGGAAAACAACAGAATGGGAAAGACTAGAGATCTCTTCAAGAAAATCGGAGATCTCAAGGGAACGTTTTATGCAAAGATGGGCATGATAAAGGACAAAGAAGGCAGGGACCTCACAGAAGCAGATGAGATTAAGAAGAGGTGGAAAGAATACACAGAAGAACTATACACAAAAGATCTTAATGTCCCTGATAGCCATGATAGTGCGGTCACTGAACTTGAGCCGGACATCCTAGAGAGTGAAGTCAAGTGGGCCTTAGGAAGCATGACTAACAACAAAGCTAGTGGAGATGACAGTATTCCAGCTGAGCTATTTAAAATCCGAAAAGATGATGCTGTTAAAGTGCTGCATTCAATATGCCAACAAATTTGGAACATTCAACAATGGCCGCAAGACTGGAAAAGGTCAGTTTACATTCCAATTCCAAAGAAGGGCAACGCCAAAGAGTGTTCAAACTACCGCACAATTGCGCTCATTTCACATGCCAGCAAGGTGATGCTCAAAATCCTACAAGCTAGGCTTCAGCAGTATGCGAACCGAGAAGTACCGGAAGTACAAGCTGGGTTTCGAAGAGGCAGAGGAACTAGAGATCAAATCGCCAACATTCGCTGCATCATGGAGAAAGCAAGAGAATTCCAGAAAAACGTCTATTTGTGCTTCATTGACTACGCGAAAGCCTTTGATTGTGTGGATCACAACAAACTGTGGCAAATTCTGAAAGTGATGGGAGTACCAGACCACCTTACCTGTCTCCTGAGAAACCTGTACGAGGGTCAAGAAGCAACAGTAAGAACCAGACATGGAACAACCGAGTGGTTCAAAATTGGGAAAGGAGTACGTTGTTGTTGTTCAGTCGTTCAGTCATGTCCGACTCTTCGTGACCACATGGACCATAGCACGCCAGGCCTTCCTGTCCTGCGCTCTCTCCCGGAGCGTGCTCAAGTTCATATTCATTGCATCCGTGATGCTATCTAGCCATCTCATCCTCTGCCGTCCCCTTCTCCTTTTGCCTTCAGTCTTTCCCAGCATCAGGGTCTTTTCCAGGGGCTGCATATTGTCACCCTGCTTATTTAACTTACATGCAGAGTACATCATGAGAAATGACGGGTTGGATGAATCAGAGGTCGGAATTAAGATTGCTGGGAGAATTATCAACAACCTCCGATATGCAGACGACACCACCCTAATGGCAGAAAGCGAAGAGGAGCTAAACAGCCTCTTGTTGAGGGTGAAAGAGGAGAGTGCAACAGCTGGTTTGAAACTCAACATTAAAAAAACGAAGATCATGGCATCTGGCCCCATCACTTCCTGGCATATAGAAGGGGAAGAAATGGAAGCAGTGACAGATTTCACTTTCTTGGGCTCCAAGATCACCGCAGACGGTGACTGCAGCCATGAAATTAAAAGACGCTTGCTCCTTGGGAGGAAAGCTATGGCCAACCTAGACAGCATAGTAAGAAGCAGAGACATCACCTTGCCGACAAAGGTCCGTCTAATCAAAGCTATGGTTTTCCCAGTAGTAATGTATGGCTGTGAGAGCTGGACTATAAGGAAGGCTGAGTGCCGAAGAATTGATGCTTTCGAACTGTGGTGCTGGAGAAGACTCTTACGAGTCCCCTGGACTGCAAGGAGGTCAAATCAGTCCATCCTAAAGGAAATCAACCCTGAGTGCTCATTGGAAGGACAGATACTGAAGCTGAAGCTCCAATATTTTGGCCACCTTATGCGAAGAGAAAACTCTCTGGAAAAGACCCTGATGCTGGGAAAGACTGAAGGCAAAAGGAGAAGGGGACGGCAGAGGATGAGATGGCTAGATAGCATCACCGATGCAATGAATATGAACTTGAGCACGCTCCGGGAGAGAGCGCAGGACAGGAAGGCCTGGCATGCTATGGTCCATGGGGTCACGAAGAGTCGGACAAGACTGAACGACTGAACAACAACAATTGTTACCATTGATTGGATATCAGCTTGGGGAAAGAAATATACATAATTAGCTCTACAGACGAGCAGGCAGAATGTCCCCTCGTATTTTTATTTCCCAGGAATGAGAGATGGCAATCCTGTGGCAATACATGGAAGTATAATCAGTAATTTTAGGGCAGCTCAGGCTTTAACAGCTGCAGTTGCCATGACACATGCACCCCTCCCAAATCTAGCAGAAGCCTGAGCAGGCTGCAATGCATTCATGCTTTTCAAACTGGTTACCATGGCTATGAAGCCACACAGAACCCTGCAGGCTTGTAAAAGGAATGGCAGAAGCGTTTTGTAGTGAAGGCAGAAGCCGGTGACCGGATGCTTCTGTTCTGCCAGTCAGTGGCACCTGGCTTTTGGAGAGGGAAGGGGAATTTAGGAGAACAGTGGTGTGGAAAGAATCCTTTAACCTCACCCCTAATGCGTTATGTGTACCCTAGAATGGCAACGCAGTTAAAAGAGTGCCATTGACATCTGCATATATGTTCAGCAGAAAGGTGTTCAACATAGGTGTTCAACGGATGCTTGTGCCTGTATTAATTATGAACCAGAATTGCTCCATGTTGTACGCTGGCCCACCTTGTCGTTGGCACCACAGTCTCTGAGAAGCAGATTACAGCCTGTCAGCAGTTTCCCTGGGAAGTGTGAGAGAGGATGGGTTCCTCCCCAGGCCATGAGCTGATAACATTGTACTTTGTGCAGTAACTGAGTGTCAGTAGCTGGCAAGCGTCCATCCTGTCCAAGGAAGGAACATTCAGCCCCTTTTTCAGATAACAGACTGTGTGAACGCCTCCAAGTAATGTAGCTACTAGGGCATGGCTAGAGTTCTTCCCTATACGTAACGTAACGTATTTCTCTGTATAAAAGTTTACCCCACTGAATAGTTGGGGCTCTCTGCCCCTTTGCTGACAGAGTGCCTGTGAGCCCCACAATAAACAGCTGTCTTGATCCAGAAGTCTTACCCGTGTTTACTGTGATCCATTGTCTGGCTAGACAATGAACATGTGAGCGAGTTCCGCTCATACCACAGTAGTTAGAGTGCTGGACTGGGATTTGGGAGATCTGGGTCCCCACTCAGTCATGAAGCTCACTGGGTGACTTTGGGCCAGTCACTGACTCTCAGCCTTGCCTACCTCACAGGATTGTTGCGAGGATAAGAAGGAAGAGGAGAACCATGCATGCTGCCTTGGGCTCCTTGCAAGAGGAAAAAAGCAAGATATAAATGTAAAAATAAATTAAATTAATAAAAATAAAATTTAGCACATTGAAAAAAATGAACACACACGCTCACCCCAGAAACGTTTAAACAGTGATCTGAGATCAAGTTTGCATCACACAGAGAACTAGCTGCACGTTCTAGCAAAATGAGCTGGATGCAGCTAGGGCGGGCACCTGCGACTCGGCCAGCCCTAACAGAAGCGAACAGGATGGGGCCTGAAGTGGCTCGGGACAGCTGGCTTCCCAGCACCACCAGGCCCTCTCTGCAGCCTCACGGGGCACAAAGGCAGCCAAGGAGAGGCAGGCTGGAGAGGGGGCAGCGGCTGGCGCAGGCTGGAGCCGGGGCTGCAGTCGAAGTCCAGGCCCTGGCCTGACAAGCTTCCTCCCTCTGGGCTGACCAGCAGCCCTCTGGCAAGCCAGACACAGGCCGTCTCCCTGGCGAGGGAGAACTGGAGGCCGAGGTGAGCAATCCAGCCGGCCAGAGGCTGCAGGTGCCACTGCTGTACAAAGTAAGGTGAGGGGAAGCAATCCGGTAAAGTGGGTGCAGAACCTCAGGCGCAGGGGCCCAATCCAGCCCGCCTTCCTGGCGTCCCCAGATGGCCGCGCCCTTTCCCCCAGTCCCCCAGCGTTTGGCGGTTTCCCGGCTTTTGTGCAGTCCCCCCCCCCCAAAGGTTGAAATGCCTCTCTGAAGGCTCAGCTACTGGAAGGAAGAGCTTGAAGCAAAGACATGCGGGGCGTTTTTGCCCTGCCCGCCTCTGGAGCACCCCCCCCAGAATTTCTCCGAAATTGAATTTGGCCCTCAGGCTGAAAGAGGTTCAAACCCCTGATATAAAACCAGAGGAAAACCTACCAGAAACCTTAGCTGCTGTGGTGAGCCAGGCTCCTCGTATCTGAAAGCCCCCCCCCCCCCAGCCCCTCTCTCGAGTCTCTGCTGGAAGAGGAGTTGGGGCTTCAGCTCGGAGGCCTTTAGAAGCAGCAAGGTTTCACATCTAGCTGCCGACATTGCTGAGCAAACATAAGCCTTCTTATCCATCAGGGATGCCCGCTAAATGGAGACGGTACCATGTATGTCCCTCTGTGTTCAAACTTGTACCCATTTCATTGTCATTTATATTGTTCTAAAAAATACCTTCAGTATAATTTTTGCATTAAAAAAATCTGAGTCCTACCCAAATCATTCAGGGGAAAAAATCAACAAATAAATATTGCTACATCAGCCATATCAATTACATGGTTAATTTAATCAAGAGCTTATTAACATCACACCCAATTCCAATAACAATCAAGAGCATCCTAAAATCTCAGATGTCCAATAACCCATTATAATTTCTACCTGAATATAACTGACAACTAGAGGAGAATTGCCATCTACGTTAACTGCTGTTCCAGTGTCTTTCTACTGAACCATAAATTGTGGGACTCAGCATAAATATGGCAAAGAAGTAAACCTCAGCAGTGTGATATGAAAAACTGGCAGGATTTGGGCCAGCTCATGCAGGCGGAAGCGGTTCTGAATGTGTATCGGTTTCCACCACTTCATTTTCATACTGTTTTGGGCTTGCTCAGAGGTTGGCTTTATGACATTCCCTTGCTTTGTCCACATCTTCCGAGCAGCTCTTTCAAACTCTACAGATTGATACAGGCCCACAGAGTTAGGGGGAACAAGTCTGGAAGAAGCTGGCAGTACACGTTGCACAGACCTGTGTAGCTCAGCCAGATACAGGCCCACAGAGTTAGGGGGAACAATACCGGCACCTCACGTCAGTCAGCTGATCCCGACTGCGATGAACACAAGGGTCGTGCAAGATCAAAGCGGGGTCCCATCTGATTCTGTTAGTGGCCAACCAGCTCTCCATGGGAAACCCAGAATCATCCTCCCGCCCATGATCCCTAGCAACTGGTGTACTTAGGCATACTGCCTCTGGTACTGGAAGTATCATAGAGCCATCAGGACTAATAGCCACTGAAAGCCTTCTCCTCCATGAATTTGCCCAACCCCCTTTTAAAGCCATCCCAAGTGGTGGCCATCACTACATCTCGTGGGAGTGAATTCCATAGTTCAAATCTGTGCTGCGTGAATCATAGAGTCATAGAACAATAGGGTTGGAAGGGGCCTACAAGACCATTGAGTCCAACCTCTGTTCAGTGCAGGAATCCAAGTCAGAGCATCCACAACAGATGGCTGTCCAGCCTCGTCTTGAATGCCTCCAGTGTGGGAGAGCCCACCACCTCCCTAGGTCATGGGTTCCATTGTGGTATTGCTCTAACAGCCAGGAAGTTTCTCCTGATGTTCAGCCAGAATCTGACTTCCTCTAACTTGAGCCCACTATTCCATGTCCTGCACTCTGGGATGATCGAGAAGAGATCCTGGCCTTCCTCTCTGTAACAACCTTCAAGTACTTGAAGAGCGCTATCCTATCTCCCCTTGGTCTTCTCTTCTCAAGGCTAAACATGCCCAGTTCTTTCAGTCTCTCTTCATAGGGCTTTGTTTCCAGTCCCCTGATCATCTTTGTTGCCCTTCTCTGAACCCCCTCCACTTTGTCTGCATCCTTCTTAAAGTGTGGTGCCCAGAACTGGACACAGTACTCCACATGAGGCCTAACCAGTGCTGAGTAGAGGGGAACTAGTACTTCCCAGGATTTGGAAGCCTTGCTTCTATTAATGCAGCCCAAAAGAGCCTTTGCCTTTTTTGCAGCCACATCACATTGTTGGCTCATATTCAGCTTGTGATCGACAACAATTCCAAGATCCTTTTTGCTTGTAGTGTTGTTGAGCCACGTATCCCCCATCTTGTAACTGTGCATTTGGTTTCTTTCCTAGGTGCAGAACTTGGCATTTATCCCTGTTACATTTCATTCTGTTGTTTTCTGCCCAGCGCTCCAGCCTATCAAGATCACTTTGAATTTTGTTTCTGTCTTCCAAAGTATTAGCTATCCTGCCAAATTTCGTGTCATCTGCAAATTTGATCAGCATTCCCTGCACCTCCTCCTCCAAGTCATTCATTAAAATGTGGAAGAGCCCTGGGCCCGGGACTGAGCCCTGCGGTACCCCGCTCGTTACCTCTCCCCAGTTTGAGAAGGTCCCATTGATAAGCAGTCTTTGAGTCTGATTCTGTAGCCAACTGTGGATCCACCGGATCGTTGTTTCATCCAGCCCACTTTGAGCTAGTTTGCTCATCAGGATATCATGGGGCACTTTGTCAAAAGCTTTGCTGAAGTCGAGGTATATTATGTTCACAGCATTCCCACAGTCCACAAGGGAGGTTCCCTGATCCAAAAATGAGATCAGATTCGTGTGGCAGGATTTTTTCTTGACAAATGCATGTTGGCTTTGAGTTATCACTGCATTGTTCTCAAGGCGGTTACAGATGGATTGCTTTATCATCTTCTCCAGAATTTTCCCAGGGATTGATGTCAGACTGACTGGTCTGTAGTTCCCAGGTTCCTCCTTTTGCCCTTTTTGAAGAGAGGGACAACATTAGCCCTCCTCCAGTCATCTGGCACTTCACCCGCCCTCCATGATTGCTCAAAGATAATAAACAGTGGCTCTGAGAGTTCTTGTGCCAGCTCCTGGGATGCAGTTCATCTGGCCCCAAAGGAAGAAGGACTTCCTTTGATCTCTCCTGAATCTGCCACCACCCAGCTTCATGGGAGGACCCCTTTGGGTTCTAGTAATATGAGAGAGGGAGAAAAATGCCTCCCTATCCATTTTCTCCAGGCTGACCCCACACTCATAGTCCAAGGCAGCTTCCTATCGCTGCAATACCTCCCTCTGGCCATCTATACCAGGGGTGCTACAGGGAAGCAGAGGGGAGAAGAGCCACCATGGGGAAAGGAAGAGCCTCTTGCCCGAGTCCCTGGTTTGTGGTCCCTGGTGCCTCTTTACACTTGGGTTCAAGCCCCTGCTCAGCCATTAAGCTTGCTGGGCAACCAGGGGTCAATCACTCTTGTACAGGGTTGCTGTGGGTCCAAAATGGCAAGAAAAGCCACATATGCTGTGCTAAGCTCCTTGGCAAAAGGGTGTGATAGAGATGGGATGAATAAAGATGATCTGCGATGTAAGAATTTGAATCTGTGCTAGTGATAGCAGGACACCAGACTGGGATGGTGCTATTAATTCAGATACAGTCAAATTATTATCATCCACTATCAACAAAGCACATGGTGGTATCAGGAATAGCACAAGCAAAAAAGGCAGCTCACTGCTCCAAAGGGCTTACGGCCCACTTCAGTGGCGGCAGAGAAAACCATAAAGGAAAGGGAGGGGAGAAGGAGGTGCACCGGAAGCATTCGAAGGGTGAGACTGAGGGCCGCGGCTGGGGAGAGCAGTCCTTGGCCAATACTGCCCAGCTGCCCCCACCCCTCCAGGGGGATCAGCACACCGAAACACAACAACCCAGAGCTTTTTGCTTTCTTTTCACAGCATGTCCTTTTGCAGAGTTTAATTTTTAATATGCTCTCTTCCCTGAACTACTAGTTTGTAAGCAGTACAAATCAGCGATGCTTTGAATTGGCAGGAAAAGAAAGAGGCTCTCACTGGCCTGTTCATCAGTGGCGGGTGGGGTGGGGTGGAATATCATTTTGATGAGGGTGGAGCGGGGGTCCTTAAATTAATTGCTGTTGTCAATGTTTAAAATCGTGCAGAAGAGCTGAGGTGGGGGGAGAGGGGAGAAAACATGCCAAGCCTAGTCAAAGTGTGGGTCCTATCTAGAAAAGACTGAACAAGTGAAACTGTTAATTTTTCTCCTTCCCTTACACCTGGGACCCATCCTGGACCCAAACTCACAACATGGGACTCCTTTAAATGTTCAGCCAAAGCTCTCCAAACCGGCTTGAAGTAAAGACCAATACGAAATACAATGAAACCACTGTATCATAAAATAAGCTGTGCTGCAGAACCACCACAAAATCCACAGGCAACCAACCACCCCCACATCTGCATCGTACCAGAACTGAGCAAGAATGTTCCTCAGTTTCCTTGAAAGAGAGCAAAACGCCCTCCAGACAGGACAGTCTCTGTCAGCCTACAGAAGACAGAGAGGAGCTGGCCCAGTACGGTTCTGCGGGAGGAAGGTTCCATGCCAAGCAGCCACTGCTGGAAAATCCCCCTGCAAACGGGGGGCGGGAGGCTTGCAACAGCGCCTCTCCGGAGGACCTTTGCACATGGGGAGGAACACATAGGAGGGGATCGGGGCCCTCTAGGCCATTTACAATCAAAGACCAGCAGTCAAGGTGAGGTCAGACAAATGCAAGAATTAACTCCTTCTTTGTCAGGTGATGCAGTAACACGGGAATTGTCAACAAAAAATTCTAGAGTTCCATAATCATCCTGTAACACAAGAAGTTCGATGTTATCTATATGAAAATGTACCGCCTGTGAGCCTCCACAGCAGAGGGCAACCTTTTTTTTATCACAGGCAAGATAATAACAGGCGCGGCAACATCACAGTAAAAACAAAGAAACCGGGAGGAGCGGAGGGAACCGGTGGGATGCAGCCATCTCTGGATATGAACTCCACAGGAAGGAGGGGGAAGGGCGTACCAGGGGGGTGTTGTCCTGTGCGTCACAAAGGGCATAGCGTCGAGCGGACTGGAACACCTAGAAGACAAGCGCTGTGGGTGGCAATACCAGGCTCCAAAGCTAATTTGGTGCTGGGAACATGCTATCGTCCCCCAGACCAGAATGCTCAGAGTGACCTTGAGATGGAAAACAAAATCAGGGAGGCCTCCAAACAAGGAAGTGTTGTAATAATGGGCGACTTCAGTTACCCCCCCCACACACACACACACACTGATGGGAGAAATGCACATTCCAGCCATGACAAAGAGGTTAAATTTCTCAATGCCCTAAACGATGGTGCCCTAGAACAGTTGGTCATGGAACTGACCAGAGGGGAGGTGACCCTGGATTTAATCCTAAGTGGTGTTGCCCAGGACCGAGCACGAGACGCAAGTGTTGCTGAACCACTTGGAAACAGTGATCACAGTGCTATCAGGTTTAATATATATTTAAGCAGAAAAGTGCCCAGGAAGTCCAGCACAGTCGCATTTGACTTCAAAAGAGGAAACTTCTCAAAAATGAGGGAACTGGTGAAAAGCAAGTTAAAAGGGGGAGCCAAGAGGATTCAGTCCCTTCAGAATGCTTGGAGGTTACTCAAAACCACAATAACAGAAGCCCAGCTAAAATGTATACCACAGGTTAGGAGAGGCAGCACCAAGTCCAAGAGGCTGCTGACATGGTTAATGAGCAGTGTTAATGGGGCTATTCGAGAAAAGAGAGCTTCCTTCAGAAAATGGAAGCCCTGACTTGACCAAGTGAGGAAAACAAAAGGCAGCACAAGCTCACACAAAGGCGATGCAAGCAGACAATAAGAGATGCAAACAAGCATTTTGAGGAGCATATCGCTAAGTCAAGGTCAACAAAAAAGAATTCTTTAAATATATCAGAAGCAGGAAACCAGCTAGGGAGGCAGCTGGAGTGTTGGATGACAATGGAGTTAAAGGAGTACTGAAGGAGGAGGAGGAGATTGCAGAGAGGCTGAATGAATTCTTCTCATCCGTCTTCACTGCAGAAGATATAGGACAGATACCTGTGCCTGAAGTGATGTTTTCAGGAAGGGAGTCTGAGGAACTGAGGCAAATAGTGGTAACAAAAGAAGATGTTCTCAACCTTATTGATAAATTGAACACAAATAAATCACCAGGCCCAGATGGTATCCATCCTAGAATTCTCAGAGAACTCAAATATGAAATTGCTGATCTTCTAACCAAAATATGCAACATGTCCCTAAGATCAGCCTCTATACCAGAGGACTGGAAGATGGCCAACCTAACACCAATTTTCAAAAAGGGATCCGGGGGGGGGGGGATCTGGGATATTACAGGCTGGTTAGCTTAACATCTGTTCTGGGTAAATTGGTTGAAGGCATTATTAAAGATAAATTAGTAAGCAGATAGAAGGACAAGCCCTGCTGAAAAAGAATCAACATGGCTTCCACAAAGGTAAGTCCTGTCTCACTAACTTTTAGAGTTCTTTGAGAGTGTCAATAAACATGTAGACAGGGGTGATCTGGTAGACATTGTTTACTTGGACTTCCAAAAGGCTTTTGACAAAGTTCCTCACCAAAGACTCCTGAGAAAACTTGGCAGTCACAGAATAAGAGGGCAGGTCCTCTTATGGACCAGTAACTGGTTAAACAACAGAAAGCAGAGAGTGGGAATAATTGGTAAATTCTCCCAGTGGAGGGAAGTAAATAGTGGGGTCCCACAGGGATCTGTATTAGGAGCAATGCTTTTCAACCTGCTCATAAATGATCTGGAATTAGTGAGCAGTGAAGTAGTCAAGTTTGCTGATGACACCAAATTATTTAGGGTGGTTCAAACAAAAAGGGATTGTGAAGAACTCCAAAAGGATCTCTCCAAACTGGGAGAATGGGCATCTAAATAGCAAATGCAGTTCAATGTAAGCAAGTGTAAAGTGACGCACGTTGGGGCAAAAAATCCCAACTTCAAGTATAACCTGATGGGATCTGAGCTAGCAGTGACTGACCAGGAAAGAGATCTTAAGGTTGTGGTGGACAGCTCAATGAAGATGTCAACCCAGTGTGACCACTGTAAAAAGGCAAAATCCATGTCAGCCATAATTAGAAATGGATTTGAAAATAAAACTGCCAATATCACACTGCCCCTATACAAATCTATGGTGCAACCACACTTGGAATACTGTGTACAGTTCTGGTCACCACACCAAAAAAATGGTATTGTAGAGCTGGAAAAAGTGCAGAAAAGGGCAACTCAGATGATCAAGGGGCTGGAGCATCTCCCCTAAAAAAGGTTACAACAGTTGGGACTGTTTAGCTTGGAAAAAGGGGAGATGTGGATCTTCATGAATCACTGCCTTGTTGCGGCAAAGGGGCTTGCATAGCTCAGTGAAGCCATAAGCTATGCCGTGCAGGGCCACCCAAGACGGACAGGTCATGGCAGAGTTCTGACAAAATGTGGTCCACTGGAGAAGGAAATGGCAACCCACTCCAGTATTCTTGCCAAGAAAACCCCATGGAACATATCACAAGGCTAAAAGAGATGACGCTGGAAGATGAGCCCCTCAGGTCGGAAGGTGTCCAATATACTACTGGGGAAGAGCAGAGGGAATTTCCAAGTAGCGCCAGAAAGAGTGAAGCGGGTGGGCCAAAGCTGAAAGTAGGGATGTACAAAAGTCACTTACCTTTCGCGGATTATGTTTATGGGGGGGGGGAGGCGTTCTGTCCCTCACCCCGATCCTCCACCCCAGAATCCTTCGCAGCTGGCTGTGCTCCGCGGCAGCTCTGCAGAGCAGCCAGCCAGGCCAGAGCCGTCCGCAGCCGGATTTCCGGCCACGGAGGGCTCTGGGGGAAAAAAAACAAAACCCGTGTACGCAAATGGCAGCAGCTATGGCCGCCGCCATTTGTGTTCCTTAGTTTGGGCCATCTTAGCCTACATAAATATTTACATAGACTAAGACGGCGAAAATAAGGGGAATGCAAATAGCATAGCTGACGCCTTTTTTTTTTTTTTTACCCAGTCGTTTTAGGCTACGTAAGTTTTTACGTAGCCTAAAACGTCTGGGTAAAAAAAACAAAAGTCGTACGCAAATGGTGGCGGCTGTAGCTGCCGCCATTTGCGTACGCCTTTTTTTTTTTTACCCAGATGTTTTAGGCTATGTAAAAACTTATGTAGCCTATCATGTCTCTGTAAAAAACAACAACACACACCTGCAAATGGTGGTGGCGGCAGCCGGTCGGAAGACCAGCCACCGCCGCTGGAGCCGCTGCCGCCCGGAAGATCCGCCCCAGGTAAGTCTCGTCCCGGGGGGGGGGGTGTCCGCAGGGGGGCGGGGGGGTGGCAGGCCGTTCCGCCACAGATTTCGGGGGGCGGAATTCTCTGCCATCCCTAGAAAAGACACTCAGCTGTGGATGTGTCTGGTGGTGAAAAGAAAGTCGATGCTGTAAAGAACAATATTGTTTAGGAACCTGGAATGTCAGATCAATGAATCAAGGCAAGCTGGAGGTGGTCAAACATGAGATGGCAAGACTGAACATCGAAATCTTGGGAATCAGCGAACTAAAATGGACAGGCATGGGCAAATTTAATTCAGGTGACCATCATATCTACTACTGTGGGCAAGAATCCCTTAGAAGAAATGGAGTAGCACTCATAGTCAACAAAAGGGTGGGAAAAGCAGTACTGGGGTACAATCTCAAAAACGATAGAATGATCTCAGTACGAATCCAAGGCAAACCAGTCAACATCACAGTAATTCAAGTCTATGCCCTAACCACTGATGACGAAGAGGCTGAGGTTGATCGGTTCTATGAAGACTTACAACACCTTCTAGAACTAACACCCAAAAAAGATGTCCTCTTCATCATAGGGGATTGGAATGCTAAAGTAGGAAGTCAAGAAATCACTGGGATAACAGGCAGGCATGGCCTTGGTGTACAAAATGAAGCAGGACAAAAGCTAATAGAGTTTTGCCAGGAGAACACGCTGATCATAGCAAACACTCTTTTCCAACAGCACAAGAGGTGACTCTACACATGGACCTCACCAGATGGTCAATATTGAAACCAGATTGATTATGCAGCCAAAGATGGAGAAGCTCCATACAGTCAGTAAAAACAAGACCTGGAGCTGACTGTGGCTCAGATCATGAGCTTCTTGTTGCAAAATTTCGGCTTAAATTGAAGAACATAGGGAAAACCACTAAACCATTCAGGTATGACCCAAATCATATCCCTTATGAATATACAGTGGAGGTGAGGAATAGATTTCAGGGATTAGACCTGATAGACAGAGTGCCTGAGGAACTATGGACGGAGGTCCCTAACATTGTTCAGGAGGCAGCAACGAAATCCATCCCAAAGAAAAAGAAATGCAAGAAAGCAAAGTGGCTGTCTGATGAGGCTTTACAAGTAGCTCACGAAAGAAGGGAAGCGAAAAGCAAGGGAGAAAGCGGAAGATATACTCAACTGAATGTAGAGTTCCAGAGAATAGCAAGGAGAGACAAGAAGGCCTTCTTAAATGAACAATGCAAAGAAATCGAGGAAAACAACAGAATGGGAAAGACTAGAGATCTCTTCAAGAAAATCGGAGATCTCAAGGGAACGTTTTGTGCAAAGACGGGCATGATAAAGGACAAAGAAGGCAGGGACCTAACAGAAGCAGATGAGATTAAGAAGAGGTGGCAAGAATACACAGAAGAACTATACAGGAAAGATCTGAATGTCCCTGATAGCCATGATAGCGCGGTCACTGAACTTGAGCCGGACATCCTAGAGAGTGAAGTCAAGTGGGCCTTAGAAAGCATTAGTAACAACAAAGCTAGCGGAGATGACAGTATTCCAGCCGAGCTATTTAAAATCCTAAAAGATGATGCTGTTAAAGTGCTGCATTCAATATGCCAACAAATCTGGAAGACTCAACAGTGGCCACAAGACTGGAAAAGGTCAGTTTACATTCCAGTTCCAAAGGGCAATGCCAAAGAGTGTTCAAACTACCGCACAATTGCGCTCATTTCACATGCCAGCAAGGTGATGCTCAAAATCCTACAAGCTAGGCTTCAGCAGCATGTGAACCAAGAACTACCGGAAGTACAAGCTGGGTTTCGAAGAGGCAGAGGAACTAGAGATCAAATCGCCAACATTTGCTGCATCATGGAGAAAGCAAGAGAATTCCAGAAAAACGTCTATTTCTGCTTCATTGACTACGCTAAAGCCTTTGATTGTGTGGATCACAACAAACTGTGGCAAATTCTTAAAGTGATGGGAGTACCAGACCATCTTACCTGTCTCCTGAGAAACCTGTACGAGGGTCAAGAAGCAACAGTAAGAACCAGACATGGAACAACCGAGTGGTTCAAAGTTGGGAAAGGAGTACGACAAGGCTGCATATTGTCGCCCTGCTTATTTAACTTCTATACAGAGTACATCATGAGAATCGCCCGGTTGGATGAATCACAGGTCGGAATTAAGATTGCTGGGAGAATTATCAACAACCTCAGATACGCAGACGATACCACCCTAATGGCAGAAAGCGAAGAGGATCTAAAGAGCCTCTTGTTGAGGGTGAAAGAGGAGAGTGCAAAAGCTGGTTTGAAACTCAACATTAAAAAAACGAAGATCATGGCATCTGGCCCCATCACTTCCTGGCATATAGAAGGGGAAGAAATGGAAGCAGTGACAGATTTTATTTTCTTGGGCTCCAAGATTCCCGCAGACGGTGACTGTAGCCATGAAATTAAAAGTCGCTTGCTCCTTGGGAGGAAAGCTATGGCCAACCTAGACAGCCCAGTAGCAACATATGACTGTGAGAGCTGGACTGTAAGGAAGGCTGAGCGCAAAATAATCGATGCTTTCGAACTGTGGTGCTGGAGAAGACTCCTAAGAGCCCCCTGGACTGCAAGGAGGTCAAATCAGTCCATCCTAAAGGAAATCAACCCTGACTGCTCATTCGAAGGACAGAGACTGAAGCTGAAACATTTTGGCCACCTAATGTGAAGAGAAAACTCCCTGGAAAAGACCCTGATGCTGGGAAAGACTGAAGGCAAAAGGAGAAGGGGACAGTAGAGGATGAGATGGCTAGATAGCATCACCGTTGCAATGAATATGGACTTGAGCACACTCCGGGAGAGAGTGGAGGACAGGAAGGCCTGGCGTGCTATGGTCCATGGGGTCACGAAGAGCCGGACATGACTTAACGACTGAACAACAACAACACCAGTTGCTGGGGAATATGGGTGGGAGGGTGCAGTTGCACTCATGTCCTGCTTGTGGGTTCCTGGTCAACAGCTGTGTGAACAGAATGCTCCACTAGATGGACCCTTGGTCTGATCCAGCAGGGCTCTTTTATGTTCTTATGTTCTTAAGATGATCAGCAGAAGCGCCCAGAAGAACCAGCTATTCAGAGGGAACGTGTAGGATATAGGGACTGTGTAAAATTCACTCTGTTTTTGTTTCATGGATTGTCAGGTGCCCTTCATTCCATCATCCTCCCATCCGCAGAATTGGATTTTTTTGTTTCTGAATTTGCACAATTGCACAAATTTGCACAGGTGAAAATGTGCAATGTCTCCCAAAATGCACAAAAATCCCCCCAAATGTGCATTTTCACACTTTAGGCTATGGGGGAAATGCACATTTTTGGTGGGTTTTTTATTTTTTGCATATTTTTCTACGTTCAAATTTGTGCAAAATCAGGAAAGTTAGAAAACTGTCCGCAAAATCCACCCGAAAGGGGAAAGACTGCTCGGCTGTAGAATCCACTGGTTGGATTCATCAAAATCCAAACTCATTTGGTTCTGTTGCAGATTTCTCCAACATCCCTAGGAACATGTTAACCCATATTAAAGTCTCACCATGTTACTGGAGATCCACTTTACATGAAGATGCCAGGGCTTGGACCTTGAACCCTCTACATCAGGAGTGTTCAACCTCTTTTAGCCTGAGGGCTGAATTCCATTTCTGAGAAGCTCTTGGGGGCTGCAGGTCACTGGTGGGCATGGGCAATGGCAAATAGGGAGGGGCCAAAAATACCACCATGCTTCAGCTTCAGGCTCTTCCTGTCAGTAACTAAGCTTTAGGAGAGGCATCTTAACTTTTCAGAATGGGGAGAAAACGGCACAAAAGCCGGGAAACAACTAATCAATGGTGGAGCAAAAGAGGGAGGGGCCCAGGAAAGAGGGCACAGCAGCCTGGGCCCCTCACTGGGCCAGATTTGGCCCCCAAGCCTGAGGTTCTGAAGCCCTGTTCTAGATGCAGAGTGTGTGATCTGCCCCTGTGCACGATGGACCCTCTTCAAATTATTGTGTCATCTGTCAGAACATACAAAGCCACCATATGCAGAACCTGGCTGTCTAGCCCTGTCCACTCTGTCTGGCAGCAACTCTTTGGGGCCCCAGGCAGAGGAAGGGAATTCCATCAGTGGGGGCTGGTGGCTCCAGTGTCAGTGGGGGGGAGGTGAATCCCCTCTGGGTTTCAGTCAGAACCAGTCAGCACTCCAAAGGAGCTATCCAAGGCGCTTCCACATGTTGGATAGCCCCTTTAGAGTTCTGACTGGAACCCGCAGCAGATTCACCGCCCCACTGACATCGGAGCCACCAGGCCCCACCAAATTCCATCCTCTTATTTGATCCTTTCATCTGATATATACATGAAAGAAAAATATTCACTCTAAAATAAATAACGTTTTTTTCCTATGAGAAGGCAACAGAAAGAAATACATTGTATTTGGGAGAAGGAGGAATC
Organism: Heloderma suspectum; assembly: GCF_057233095.1. Classification (NCBI taxonomy): domain Eukaryota; kingdom Metazoa; phylum Chordata; class Lepidosauria; order Squamata; family Helodermatidae; genus Heloderma; species Heloderma suspectum. The sequence goes on from NC_139460.1 coordinate 4,455,244, forward strand.
GCATTACCAGCAAATACACCCAGAGATTTAGCACAAACAGGAAATGTGTTCATGGGGCATTCCAGTTGTGACCACTATTCTTTGTTGCCAAGAGTCACTGCTTCTTACTGCCAGCCAACGTCATTTATTAATCCAATAAGAGACTATACATATTGAGTAAGTCCTCCATTTGAAGACATGATCATGTAATTTATGGGGTTTTCCGCACATGTAGTTTTTTATATGGATGAAAAACAAAGAGACCCTTGATGAAGAGGACTGCTGCACACAAGAGTCAAGGCCAAACCAGACGGGAGGCGGGGATGCTAATCACAAATCTCCTGTGGTTTCTGTTTTGTTAATCAGCAGCTCTGCAGAGATGTTTGAAGACTGGGGAGGCAATACTTTCAGAGAAGGTATTTCACCTGTTCCTCTATGTCAACTATCTCCCACACAAAAGCTTTTGCTATCTTTTTCGCATCAGGGAGCTAACCGCAGATTCAAGGGAAGGGGGCAATTTCCACTGGGGAGAGGGCATGGATGGAAAGGGTTAAACACTCTCCCCCATACACAGCACTCCCATGGAGATGCTAATGGATCTCCTGGAACACAGTCTGGTTTGGCCCTAGGGGATTGCAGAGGCACCTTCTCTCAAGGTGCAGTGGTCTACAGAGGCAGAGAAACAGCCAGTCCTCTAGTTTGTTAACTCAGACATCATGCCAAACCATACTTGGCTCAAACGATCAATTGCAAAACCTCTTCAGACAATAGTTTCCGACTCTGGTATGCCGCGCGATCACACACTATGGCTTGCGTGGGTCACCCAGACCATAGCTAAGCTTCCTTCACCATGGTGTGATCTGAATTTACTGAGCTATTTTGGATTTAAATTGCACAAGAAGCAAAGGGACCAAAGAAAAAATCCAAAAGCGAAATACCTTTATTAGGCTAACAGTGCAAACGTTTGAGACCTCCAGATCTCTTCATCAGGCAAGGAGGAGGTGGGGAATAAGGGACCTGTGCATTCCACCCAAGGATGAAGATAGTTCTGAATAAAAACTGGACTTTATATTTACAGTACAACCAGAAACCATCACATCACCTGGTCTGCAACCCCTCCTCCCACTTTCCATCTTAAGACTCTGACCACGCAGACTTCATGACTTCAACATCAGGTCAGCCTTTCTCTTTCCTCCACCCCCACCCCTTGCTTTTTGTTACATTTTACCTGGTGAAGAGATCTGGAGAGTTCAAACGCTTGCATATTTCTGTGGCCTTTGAATTCACCTAATAATGGTATTCACCTAATATAGATTCTGAATTTAGATAGTTTCATGTAAGAAATCGTGTTGTTTATAAGTTGCTGCCTCACACCTTCAACTTGCGGGTGATTTAGTTCTTCACAACATTATGGCCTCTGCTAATTCGTTTTGAAATTGGGGGCAACCCCCTTCCTGCCTTTAGCAAGGTGAATTTCACACACAGTCAAATAAAGCTGTGACGGCTCTTACGAGTGATGTGATTTGATTCACGGGTTGAAAGGATTCTTTTATGATACAGGGTTGGAGTGAATGTATCTTGTAAGGTCTTCATACTGCAGTGGAGTATTTCACAAGATGTTTTTCCCTGTGAACACACAGAGATGCCTCAGCCTTGCTCAGATCACTGGTCCATGTAGCCCCGTATTGTTTACTGTGCCTGGCAGGAATTTTATGAAGATCGCAGGCAGAGAACAGTCTTTTCAGATGGTGCCAGGTGAGCCTCCCTAGGAAGGGCGTTCTGAAACCCGGGAGCCGTTACCTTGGATAGCTCCTTTAGAGTTCTGACTGGTTCTGATTGAAACCTAGAGCGGATTCCCTGCCCCACGGACATCAGAGCCCCCAGCCTCCACTGAAAGAGACACTCAGAGCACAATAATCTTGCAGCCCGATTCCAGAGCAACACCATTCCTGAGCTGTTTTTAAAGGCCACCCCATGTACAATACATCACAACAGCCTTCATGCCTTCAGCAAACTAAATGAGATGGTGGCTGTCACAACCTGTTCACATTAATTCGTTCTTTTAACGTGTTTTTAAATAAATAACAAAAAGTGGTGGTAGATTCTGCCCTGTCCAACTTGGCTCAAGGACCCAGAGGTGCTAAAACCAGCAAGGCACGCACAGGCAAGGGCCTGGCGAGCCAGGGCGGGTCTGGTCACGTCCAGGCCGGTCGAGACAAGGCCGGTCCAGTTGAAGGGTGCTGAACAGCCAGGCAAGTTAGACCAGGCAGGGTCTTCCGGGACCTTGGCCAGCTCCCAGTTAGCTGAGACTCAAGCAAGGGGAACGTTCACCCAGGGACAGTCAGGGGCTTTCTGAAGCCTTATAAAGGCCAGCAGCTCAAGCCCTGCAGTTAACTCCACCCCCTCAGAGAAGTGGCTTGTTCCTTAAAGGGCTACTGCCTGATTTGTAGCCACGGGCTCCTACGGGGTGCGTGGGGGGGAGAGGGCTGCAATGGGCAAGTGTGTTCTGCATCAGAGGAGTCAGGTAGAGGCACATGCTCTGGCCTGGGAGGCCCTGGCCTAGCAGGGATTGGACTAATGGAGGGGGTCTCCTCTGCCTCTGAGTCCTCGTCGGAGCCAGGGGGCAGGTCAAGGCTGGGGAACACGACAGATGCATCTTGCTAGGTATTTTATAATGATGGCAGCACATTCCAAAGTAAGGATAGATGTCAGGTTGATATGCAGTCTCTTAAATGTTGCACATGAAGAGCTCCTTTCTAAGTGGAATTTACACTCAAGGCAGCTCACAATATCTTAGATACAAACAAAACTACATAAATATATCAAACCGGCAAGAAAGGAAACACTAGGTGCAGAAGAGGCGGGTGGCTACTAGGAGGAGGGCTTTTTCTGTTGTAGCACCACGGCTCTGGAATGAGCTCCCTAGTGAGGTTCGCCTGGCGCCTACATTGTATTCCTTTTGGCGCCAGGTGAAGACCTTTTTACTTTCCCAGGCATTTTAGCATTTTAGCTTTCTAAATTTTTATCTTTGCTGTTTTAAATCTGTATTTTAAACTCCTGCACTGCTGCTAGGTTTTATTGTGGTTGTATTGTTATATTGTGGTTTTAATGTTCTGTATATTTTAAATTGTTTTATTGTGTGTTGTTTGGTTTTAATTTTTGTGAACCGCCCAGAGAGCTTCGGCTATTGGGCTGTATAGAAATGAAATGAATGAATGAATGAATGAATGAATAAATAAATAAGAGCAAAACCCCCGGCCAAGGAAAACCAACTATAAAATGCCTGCCAGAATAATACAGTAACGATAAATAGCAGGCAGCCCTCTCCACAGAGGTCCAACAGGACACTAGCCTAGGAGCAAAGGACAGAATTATAAAAAGGAACAACGAAAGAGTAATCTCCTTAAATAGCTGGAAGTTGCCAGAACAATTTATCCAGAGCCTTAACACAACAGACCTTATAATGGCTTCGCTGGGAACCCTGGAAATGAGTTTGCGGCTGGGTCTGCTAGTTATTCCCCAAGTCCCTAACCATAAATCAGCAAGGGAGTTACAAGTCTGGGAGCTACTGATATCACTCAGTTTGGTCTCCAAGACACGTCCCACTTGTTCTCTCACTTCAGGTCAGGCGAGGCCAAAGGAAAGTCCAAACTCTGTTAATCCCCAAAGGATGTAAGGGGGACAACCTGGACAGACTGCACTGGATGTTTCTAACTGACATCGCGTCAGCTGCCTGTGGGGAGAACTGTGGGAAGCAGCCCTGGTCTCCTGACCGGGACATCGCTATCTGCTCCGCCGCTGGAGAACAGCAGCCTCTGCGAGGAACTGCTCTTTGTCCTGCCGCCAAGGCAGACAGAACCCAAGCAGATCTCCAGCAAGGAGCGGGACAGCCTGTCCTGGTGCTCTGCGCCGGAAGGTGCACACGTGGAAGCTGCCTCTGCCAAGGCTGCACACATGCTTGTTCACACACATTTGCAAGCTGCCATGAAGCCCAGACGTCAACATCCTATGCATGTTTAGATAGAAAAGTCTCACAACTTTTCCTGTCTAAGCATGCATAGGATTGCACTCTAAATGGTGCAAATCTTCTGAATAAATAAAACATAATTTAACTCAGACATTTTATCCATTCATAGTTTTTGATACTTCTCAGGTGGGCATCTATCATCAGTGCCGTGCAAGGCCCGCCCTCCCCCCTGTGTATTTTCAGTGCATTTGTATGTGGAAGGGCTGTAGCTCAGGGACACGGCGCCTGCTGGGCATGCCAGAGATCCCAGCCCAAGCTCTGGCATCGCCCCGCCATGCTTGGAAAGACTCCTGCCTGAAACCCACTGCTAGTCAGCGTGCAATCCTGAGCGAGACAGATCAGAGGTGGGCCCGATTTAGTGTAGCAGGGCTGGCCCAAGACACTTTGCTGCCTGAGACAAAGCACAGCAGCATGCAGAAAAGCCAGCTGGGCCGGCCGTTGAACCGTACTTGAAGACTGGGGGTGGCGCAGCATCTCCCACTGCACCTGAAGGTAGCAGGGCAGCTCAGGGCGCAGTGCAGGCAGGGCAGGCTGCATGACACACAGCTCTGTTCTCCAACACCTTGCTGCTGCCGCCTCCCAGCATCTGCCGGCTGAGGTGACTGCCTAACTCTGCCTCATGGTAGGGCCGGCCCTGTAGTTCAGGGCAGCTTCCTATGATCCTAGAGGCAAGGCTTGGCCTAGGGGGACCAATGGGCTGCCTGCGGTGGGTGGAGCTATGTTGAACCCTGTGAGTATAACACACCTGTTTCAGCCATCCCTTAGTTTGCCACAAGGGACAGCAGGAAGCCCGTCCTCAGCATCCCCTGGGGAGTGGGGGCTGGCTGCCAGGAATACAAGTGCTACTTAGAAGGTCGCTCATTGGTGGAGGTGGCCTGCGGTGATTTGCAGCATGAAAAGATCCTTTCCCCAGCACTCCTGACTTGTTCTTACAAGCAGACCCTTCCCGGGAAGGAAGCACAAACGAAACAAGCCAATAGCGCAGTCCAAGCATTCTAAAGATCTCCCCACACGGCACCCTAGACACTGAGGAACCAAGAAATCACACGGGGATGAATCAGGCAGAACACAAGCGGAACCCTTGGCATCTGCAGGAAAGCAGCTTAAAAATCACAAAAATACATAGAATTAAAAAGTGGAGATAATGATGCCCTGAGCTCCTCAGAGGAAAGAGGCTGAGATGCAAATTTAATATATATGTGTGTGCATGTGTGCGTGTGTGCAATCTAATGCTTAATTAGACAAGTAAACTGTAAGAGGCATGCAGAACTAACTCTGGTCGTTGCAGAATAGTCCTCTCAGATCAACATGCCTTTGTTTAATGCATATAGCCCTTGCATGCATAAAAAGGCAGTACTGCTAAAAAAAATAATTTTGTCCCCAACGATTTTCTTCTCGTCACTATGTAAGTCGGGCTATTGCCAGCAAGGAACTGCCCTGCCCGCTTCTGTGCCTTGTGGGAGCCTCGTCCGCAGGAATCATCGGGGGAAAGTCTTCCTGGCACGGCGGCCAGCTGCTCATGGGCAGCAGCCTGCACGCCATTTCGCGAACGCAACGCACGTCGCACCAGCCTGCGGGGCCTCGAAGCGCAACTCCGGCGCCGCCGCGTACTTCGCGTTAGCAGAACACGGCGGCTGGATGCTGCCCGTCCCTGCGGGTCAAGCTGCCGTTAAAGGCACAGGAGGTGGGGCCGGGAGAAGCACCGGCAGCCCTGCGGAGCTGCTTCCCAAGCAACGCTCCTCTTCGCGGCATCCCGGGGCTCCTGCGCATCCAAGGCAAAAAGCGGCGGAAAGGCGCGCGGGCGCGGCCCTCCCCTGTCGCGCCCCGCGGAGATGAGCGGAGGCGCGCAGGCGCGGCGCCCTGCCGCGGGGCGGGCGCGCGGGGCCGCCGCCTCTGGGCCCCGCCCGGAGCACGCGCACGCGCACGGGAGGGGCCGCCGGTGCGGTCAGAGGCCGGCGAACGGGGCCGCCGCGGGCCGCGCGCTCGCCCCGAAGTGGCGCCGGGAGCCTGCCCGGGCTCTGCCGCGGCCACGGCGCCGCCTCAGTGGAGACTCCTCGGCGGGAGCGCGACGGCTCTGCAGGGCGGGCCGCGCGGGCCCGGGGCGCCCTCGGCGCTGCTGCTCTCTCACGCGTCGCGCGCGCGATGCTCCCGGGCGAGCTGCGCCCGTCCGGGCGGCGAGACCGCCGGCGCCTCCCCCCGCACCGCCACGCGCACGCGCAGCTCCGCCGCCGCCAAGCGCGCGCGCGGGCGGGCACGGGGCCCGCCGCTGGCAGCGAGGCGGCGCTCTGCACACGCTCGCTGGGCGCTCTTCCCGGGCGCGGTCCCCGGCGCGGAAGCGGGCCGAGCCGCCGGGAAGCCGCGGAGCGCGCCCCCACTCACAGGCCTGCGCCAGGTCCCGGAAAAGCGCCTTCTGCGCCCGGTCGCGCTGCTGCAGCTGCCGGACGATGTGCCGCTTCCAGCAGCGGCGCCGCAACCTGCTGCTCTCGGCCATGGCGGCGGCGCGGGCCGGGCCGGGCGAGGCGAGGCGGCCCTGGGCCGGAGGCGGGGAGCTCCCTGTGACGTCGCCGCCCGGCTGGCGGGGCCGGAGGGGAATCCCCGCGAGCTTCTGCTCCGCCTCCCCGAACCGCCTTCCGCTACGGCGGCGGCCCTCGCGGCCGGGTTGGGCCGCAACTCCACCCGCCCCAGCCGGCGGGGCGCGGGCTCCTGGGAGGCGCGGTCCGACGCATCCCGAGGGCCGCCGCGCGGAACAAAGCCCGTCCGAGAGGGCGGGCGCCGTTGCGCGCCCTTCTCCTGGGCAGCGGCATCATTTGCCCATCCCGAGAGCGGGGGGCGCGCCAGCAAAAGCGGGGTGGCCCTCGGGCGGGGGGCGAGCCTTCTGGCGGCGGCCCGGGTTGAGCGTGGTGCGGGGGCTCGCCGCAAGCGCCTGCCGCGGGGCGCGGCCCGCCACGAGGCACCCGTTTCCCGGAAGGCGGGCTGGGGGGGCTACTGCTTTAAAGTTAAACGAGGCTGTGACCCCTAATCTCGTATGCTACCGTGTGTCCTCATTTGGGGGTGGGGGGAACGACAGCCCCCCGCAGGAGCCCCTGGGCGAGCACGGGAGGCCGCGCGCGTTCGTTTCTCAGCCTGCGGCACGGGCGCGCGCGGCGTTCGAAGGCGGAGGAGCCTGGGCGCAGGCTGGAGGGACACGTCGAAGGCACAGAAATGCGCGGCGGCGGCGGCGGCAGAGACGCACACAGAACAAGCGACACGGGGGATGCACGCAAGATGCACGTGTCTTCCTCGGGAGCTGCTTCTGCTCCGGCACAACAAAGCCGTCGCGCTCCGCGGCAGCGCAGTCTAAATGGCGAACGTCACCCTCGACGGCTCGCCCCCCAGCGCCAGGCCCCCTTTCGACGGCGCGCCCTTCGCCAGGCAGCCTTTCGACGGCGGGCCTCTCGGCGAGAGCTGAAAGACAAGAGAGAGGCGGGCGGCTGACGGGTCCCTGGCGCTGCTCGAGCGGCCCTCCGCGCGGCGCTTCCCGGGCAGCCCCGGCCGGGCCCTGACTGCGCAAGCGAGGAGCCGCGCCGGGCGGGGTCGAAGGCAAGGCGCGGGCGCCGCGCGGCCTCTGCGGGCCCGTGCGGGCAGGGCGGCGGCGCGGCCCCTCGGAGCGCGCCCGCCCCAGCGAGGCGAGCGGGCTGAGCGTGTGACCCGCGGCGCGCGCTGGAGGGGGAGCGGCCGAGGTAGCAGCAGCGCTCCAAGGGCGTCCGGGGGATCCAGGGCGCGGCGGGCCGGTCGGCTCGTCTCGGGGACGCGCTGCACGGGCCTGCTAGAAGATCGGCCGTTTCTTTCGGGACTCTAGGGCCGTGGGCTTCGGCGGGCGGCCAGCGTGCGCACAGAGCGCCGGGCCGGGCCCAGCACCAGGGCTCTCGGCCCGAGCCGCGGGCGGGAAGGCGCCGCCCCGAGAGCGGGCCAGGCCTCGGGGCGCTACCGCCCAGCGGGGATGCGCGCGCGCGAGCCCCGGCCCGTGCCCTGTGCGCAACAGCGACCCGCGCCGCTCGGGAGCGGGCCGGGCGACAGCCGCTGCCCCGCGCTGTGGCGGCGGCGGGGCGCCGCTCCGGCCTTTTTCCGAAGCCGGCCCCAGCGCGGCGCAGTCTGCCGGGGAGGAGGGGGGGCGCGGGCGGCGGCCCCCGGCCCGGCGAGGGGGCCAGCCAGCGGGAGGGGGCCCGCGGGAGCTCTGCGGCCTCGCTCGCCCGCCTCCTCTCCTCCGCCCTTGGCTTCTCCGCCCGCCCCGCGCCCGGCGCGGCCCCGTCTCCCGGCCATGGCGGGGGGGGGGCGCCGCCACCCTTGTTTGCTTATGGGGGCGGCAGGTGGCTGCTTTGTGCTACTGTTTAGGATTTATCACACAATCCTGTGCATGTTTACTCGGAAGCCAGCCCCACTCTGTTCAGTGGCCAGTTGGGCCTTCTCCCAGGTAAGTGTGCCTTAGCTGCCTTTCCAAGATCGCTGTAAACTTAATTCGAAATAAAGACCATTGGATCGCACTGTTAATTCTTGAACGTTAATGTCTACAGCAAGCAGAATTCCCACATGCAGCCTGCTCTGTCAGCTACACTTTGTGGTGCAAGGTTGGCATGTACCTGGGCAAACAAGCCCCGGTGGAGGGGAGGGAATCGCTGGGGGGAGAGGAGAAAGAAGGTACCTCTGTGTGTGTGTGTGTGTGATTCAATCCAGCTGGGTGTGTGGATGTTTCTGTTGCGGGATGGGAGAGATACAATGAAGGAGCTTAGGGGAGGCTAATGGGTAACGTTGGGGCACCAAGGGAGTGTGCGAGGGGGATGTTTACATGAGAAGGGATCTGTCCATGAGGGCTGAGTTGAGAGGCTGATGCTTCCGTAGAGTATCATTGGGAATCAGCGAACTAAAATGGACAGGCATGGGCGAATTTAATTCAGGTGACCATTATATCTACTACTGTGGGCAAGAATCCCTTAGAAGAAATGGAGTAGCACTCCTAGTCAACAAAAGGGTGGGGAAAGCAGTACTAGGGTACAATCTCAAAAACGATAGAATGATCTCAGTACGAATCCAAGGCAAACCATTCAACATCACAGTAATTCAAGTCTATGCCCCAACCACTGAGGCCGAAGAAGCTGCGGTTGATCGGTTCTATGAAGACCTACAACACCTTCTAGAACTAACACCAAAAAAAGATGTCCTCTTCATCATAGAGGATTGGAATGCTAAAGTAGGAAGTCAAGAAATCACCGGGATAACAGGCAGGCATGGCCTTGGTGTACAAAATGAAGCAGGACAAAAGCTAATAGAGTTTTGCCAAGAGAACATGCTGATCATAGCAAACACTCTTTTCCAACAGCACAAGAGGCGACTCTACACATGGACATCACCAGACGGTCAATATTGAAATCAGATTGCTTATGTCCTTTGCAGCCAAAGATGGAGAAGCTCTATACAGTCAGTCAAAACAAGACCCGGAGTTGACTGTGGCTCAGATCATGAGCTGCTTCTTGCAAAATTTCGGCTTAAATTGAAGAACGTCGGGAAAACCACTAAACCATTCAGCTATGACCTAAATCATATCCCTGATGAATATACAGTGGAGGTGAGGAATAGGTTTAAGGGATTAGACCTGATAGACAGAGTGCCTGAGGAACTATGGACGGAGGTCCGTAACATTGTTCAGGAGGCAGCAACTAAATTCATCCCAAAGAAAAAGAAATGCAAGAAAGCCAAGTGGCTGTCTGATGAGGCTTTACAAGTAGCTGAGGAAAGAAGGGAAGCGAAAAGCAAGGGAGAAAGGGGAAGATATATCCAACTGAATGCAGAGTTCCAGAGAACAGCAAGGAGAGACAAGAAGGCCTTCTTAAATGAACAATGCAAAGAAATCGAGGAAAACAACAGAATGGGAAAGACTAGAGATCTCTTCAAGAAAATTGGAGATCTCAAGGGAACGTTTTGTGCAAAGACGGGCATGATAAAGGACAAAGAAGGCAGGGACCTCACAGAAGCAGATGAGATTAAGAAGAGGTGGCAAGAATACACAGAAGAACTATACAGGAAAGATCTGAATGTCCCTGATAGCCATGAGAGTGCGGTCACTGAACTTGAGCCGCACATCCTAGAGAGTGAAGTCAAGTGGGCCTTAGGAAGCATTAGTAACAACAAAGCTAGCGGAGATGACAGTATTCCAGCCGAGCTATTTAAAATCCTAAAAGATGATGCTGTTAAAGTGCTGCATTCAATATGCCAACAAATCTGGAACACTCAACAGTGGCCACAAGACTGGAAAAGGTCAGTTTACATTCCAATTCCAAAGAAGGGCAACTCCAAAGAGTGTTCAAACTACCGCACAATTGCGCTCATTTCACATGCCAGCAAGGTGATGCTCAAAATCCTACAAGCTAGGCTTCAGCAGTATGTGAACCGAGAACTACCGGAAGTACAAGCTGGGTTTAGAAGAGGCAGAGGAACTAGAGATCAAATCGCCAACATTCGCTGCATCATGGAGAAAGCAAGAGAATTCCAGAAAAACGTCTATTTCTGCTTCATTGACTACGCTAAAGCCTTTGATTGTGTGGATCACAACAAACTGTGGCAAATTCTTAAAGTGATGGGAGTACCAGACCACCTTACCTGTCTCCTGAGAAACCTGTACGAGGGTCAAGAAGCAACAGTCAGAACCAGACATGGAACAACCGATTGGTTCCAAATTGGGAAAGGAGTACGACAAGGCTGCATATTGTCACCCTGCTTATTTAACTTATATGCAGAGTACATCATGAGAAATGCCGGGTTGGATGAATCAGAGGTCGGAATTAAGATTGCTGGGAGAATTATCAACAACCTCCGATATGCAGATGATACCACCCGAATGGCAGAAAGCGAAGAGGATCTCAAGAGCCTCTTGTTGAGGGTGAAAGAGGAGAGTGCAAAAGCTGGTTTGAAACTCAACATTAAAAAAACGAAGATCATGGCATCTGGCCCCATCAGTTCCTGGCATATAGAAGGGGAAGAAATGGAAGCAGTGACAGATTTTACTTTCTTGGGCTCCAAGATCACCGCAGACGGTGACTGTAGCCATGAAATTAAAAGACGCTTGCTCCTTGGGTGGAAAGCTATGGCCAACCTAGACAGCATAGTAAGAAGCAGAGACATCACCTTGCCGACAAAGGTCCGTCTAATCAAAGCTATGGTTTTCCCAGTAGTAATGTATGGCTGTGAGAGCTGGACTATAAGGAAGGCTGAGTGCCGAAGAATTGATGCTTTCGAACTGTGGTGCTGGAGAAGACTCTTACGAGTCCCCTGGACTGCAAGAAGGTCAAATCAGTCCATCCTAAAGGAAATCCTCCCTGACTGCTCATTGGAAGGACAGATAATGAAGCTGAAGCTCAAATATTTTGGCCACCTAATGCGAAAAGAAAACTCTGGAAAAGACCCTGATGCTGGGAAAGACTGAAGGCAAAAGGAGAAGGGGACGGCAGAGGATGAGTTGGCTAGATAGCATCACGGATGCAATGAATATGAACTTGAGCATGCTCCAGGAGAGAGCGGAGGACAGGAAGGCTTGGCATGCTATGGTCCATGGGGTCACGAAGAGTCGGACATGACTGAACGACTGAACAACAAATGGGTAACGTTGGGGCGCCAAGGGAGTGTGCGAGGGGGATGTTTACATGAGAAGGGATCTGTCCATGAGGGCTGAGTTGAGAGGGTGAAGTTTCCACAGAGTATCATATCTTGAAAACCTAAAATGTTTGTGAGTGAGTGGGTGAAAAAGATTTTAACACCCTCCGACATCCAGCTGAAATGCCCCGGCCTTACTCCAAGCTGCACTGCTTTTGGATCCCAGGGGAAAGCTGTGCATCTTGCAAGGTTGCGCACTCTTAGAAGGGGCGGGGCTGTGGCTGTCGCGAAGGGGCCCTGAATTGGCCACTGCACTGCTGCCTCTCCCCTTAGGAGAATGGGGGTGAGCAGACCGATATTAGAACTTCTACAATATTGAATGACTTTCCCCAAACTAAGAAGGTACTGGTAACCTTTGAAAGTGCAAAAATCCATGCCTTAATTCTCAGGGAAAGAGAGCTATTTGTGCATTATGGAATTGTTCCTTATCAGTTTTTTGTGTTTAAGGTAAAAGGACCCCTCTTCCAGAGATATAGCTGCATACAGGAGCTGGAAGACACAGTCCCTAGTTGTGTGGACCTTATTGAGTGGGAAGAATGATGATTAGTAAATCTCAAGACAATTTAAAAATTCTAAACCCACTGAAGATGCCCTAGGAGAGGTAGGTGAAGTGGTTAACTCACTTAAAGAGCCATCTGAGCAAGCTTTGTTGAAGTAATTTGATGCTCTACCCCATATGGAACTGAGCTATCCTTGATATATCGATTAAATGTTATGCAAAAGGAATTAACAGAGTAATTTTGGGAAAGGGGGTCCTTTGTACTTGGTAAACCTTCAGGCAGAACAGTCTGTAGAGCAGGGTGGGCAATTTTGGGGCCACTTTCAATCCCCTGGAACCCCCAGGGAGGCTGCACGACTGCCACATGCTGTTGCATTTCAGTGGTGGCAGCAGCAAAAAAACTAGCTTTAAAACAAGGCAAATTCTGTTGTATGCATGTCCTGCTTGTAGTTTCCAACAGGCAGCTGGCTGGCCACTGTGAACAGAGTGTTGGACTAGACGGACTCTTGGTCTGATGCAGCAGGGCTCTGCTTACGTTCTTATGTTGAAGACACAGAAATGCTGAGGAAAAAGGCAAAAAGCACAGAGTTCTGATGTTGCTGCTAAGGCAGTGGTTGGAAAGTGAGGGAAAGAGGCATTCTTCTCCCATTGTCAGGAGAGTTTCCCCTCTTAAGGGCATGGGCTAGAACATTATGTGAAGCTCTAGAAGTTTCCGAAATGATGCTCTGCACTGTTGTGGATCTCATATAGACCACAAAGACCACAGAGACCACAAAGAAGAAATGAGGTTTGTCTTAGCTGTGACACTAAGGTGGCAATTCAGTGGTCACCAAATTACCTTCGCAAAGTCCTGAGGACTTTGCATTGGGAGGGTGAAAATTTTTGTGAGGGTTCATCTGTTTTACCCCTCCTGCTTTTGTCTACCCCCAAAGAATTTTTTGTTGTTTCTTACACAACTGTGCAAATCTGCAGCACCATTGTGTGCAATCGTATTCTTTTAGCATAGTGGGAATGCACAAATGCAGCATGGAAATTCCAAAATGCACCCAACTACTATGTGGGCTAAGGTTACATTCCTGCAGCTTGTCTCCACAGATGGCAGCATTAAATCATTCAATACCTCTAGTGATGACAGAATAAATTAATTCTTTTAACTATTGCTCTGTCATAAAGAAAGCCCAGTCTGCAGGGAGACCAATAAAGGTATGCTATATAGTACCTGGATCTGGACAACCTCAGCTTCAAAGTTTAAAGTTTGGCAAAGTTATGTGGAATGGATATGAGGTGTCTGAAACAAAGTACCCGCTTGGAATTTTAATTTAAAATCACATTGCCCTCCAGGTCTGTTCCCGGACTTTATACAGAGCTAAGACAGAAACTGTAATATTCTGAAGAAAGCATTTGAAATCATGGTGGACCATCAACATCTCAAAGGCTTCCTCCTCCAGTGTTGTTGTTGCTGTCCAAAAGGAAAAGAAGACCCTGGGCTCTGGACTAGGATCTTTCAGGAAAGAGGTTCAGTAACTTACTGTATTTGTTGCCGGTGGGGGTGGGGGTCTTTTCCATAACCCTCTGGCAAGCCTATGGATGCAAAGCACAGGGACATTAGTGGACCTTCAGTGTGGATCAAACAGAAACATCATACAAAAATTGGAAATTATACTCCTAAAAAGTTGTCGTCTTATCTTGAGGGATCAAACGAGCAGTAGTGTCACAACGTTATCATGTGGTGGTGGGAATGAAGGAAAAGATTACTTACCACCATGCTATCAATTGCTCTCTCTTCAGTACAGCAAAACAGAGCAGCGCAAGGAGAAGCAACCCAACCATCAAGAGTATTGCACCTAGCAGAACCAGAGACACTGGGGGCATAATAAAAGAGAAAGAGCGTCACATTTTGCACTCAGGACTTAAAAGGCCTGCACACAATTCCTATTCATATACAAGTACTTCTGTGGGGACTAGGCAGGAGATCCTTCATATTTGCTTTGAGGTCTGGTTTCTACCTTGGCCCTGGAAGGAAGCTGATGGCTATTTGAGAAATCGGGAAAATGTTTCTGGGTGTTAAAGTGGCTTGGACTGGGGGGGAAAAGAGGAGGATGGAAGAAGAGCTGCATTTTATACAAAACATAATTCCAGGATTTTGGACTGCATGCACGCACACCCATGGCATCACACAATGTTTTCTGTACATTTTGCTGGCACCCTGCTATGAATGCAGACACCTGGCTGGCTCAAGGAGATTAAGTGCGGAGCAAAAAAAATGTTTCTTGCTTGGCTTGTAGTGGACTTGGAGCACAAGCAGCCCTAGTTCTCCAACATCACCACTATGCAAACTACTTGCTCAAGCAAACGTTGAGAACATGGACTTTTTTTTTCTAGGCAGCAATTACAGGAAGGTGCTGGGTTCTGTTAAGGAAAAATACACCAGTTACTCATTGGAAGCCAAGTTCTTGAAGAATCTGCTACTTGGCACTACCAAGCCCGCTGCTTGTAGAAGTTCCCTTAAGAATTCAAGAAGATGGCTGCCTATGGTTCAGCTGCTGCTCCATGCACTGTGTAGTGTTCTGGCATGTCACCACTTTGGGTGGGGATCCTAAAATGGATGGAAAGTGGGAAGATCTCTCTTCTTCCCAGGTCCTTTCTCTGCTAGGACTCTGAGGGTTGTTGCAACAGTTGAGTATTATGGATCGGTGGTGATTTAAGATATTTGTAATGAGCATGCATCCTGCCTTGTTCACCCTGCAAACATCTGGGGACTGGTATAGACATCCTGTTACCATCGTTACTTTTAGTATGCTGTTTGAAGGGGAACAAATTTCCCCAGTTCCAAACATTTATGTAGAAGGGTTCCATGAACAGACATCACAACTTTGGCTTAGTCTCCCTTGGTTAACCAGGAGGGAGGGAGTTTACTATCACATATTTTCTCCAGCTGCTCTCTATTTATTAGTAGAACGAGCAGGAGCATGTGCCCATGATGTTGTGGCTGATGTTATGAGGTCCTGTAATAGTGCCAGAGTAGATACTGAGGTCAGAGTTGACATCTTGAGTTTGTTGCAGGATCTGGTCCCTGTCTCTACCATGTAGCATGTTGTTGTTGATTAGCAGCAGTTTTAGATTAAGAGTCCAGTTCCTTCTCCCTCCTATTACCTCCTTCCTTTTCTCTCCATATATGTATATATATAGAGACAGACAGACAGCCTTTTCTTGTTTTCTTCTCTGATTGAGCCAGTGCCATCTTTCTCCTCCTCCTCCCCATTTTATTTAAAAGCACCAAAACAAAATGAGATAAGCTACAGACCTGTGTAGAGATAGTTTTCCTCCCTTCACCCCATACCTAGTGTCATGATCCAGGACCCAGAACTCTCATCCTCAGAGGATCCTGACCCTTTGAGGCCACTCAGGAGCTGATTCCCTAGGAAGACCCCAGGGGCTGCCCCCTGAGCCCAGAGGAGATTGCATTGCTACCGTAGGAATCTGAGGACTCCAGCCATAAAGAGTGCAGCACACCACAGCCATCCCCGGGGCGTTGCAGCCTGAGGCTGCTAAACAAACCAGGCCCCTTAATCAGTGTGAAGGCAGGGCTAAGCAGCCTCAAGGAAGCCAACCCTATACTTAAGACTCAGTCATAATCTGCTGCTTGTTGGATCAGCATTCAGACAAGCTGTCTGGCTTCCAACTCCAGCACCACTTGGGGGTTCTCTGTGGTGCTGTCTTATTCGTGTTCCTGGCTCCTTGGGAAACGTGACCTGCCAAAACCTTGGTGGAAACTCTGTTAAGAGTGGAGCCCTGTAACCCAGGCCTCACCAGCACCCAACAAGGCCAAGCCCTTGCCATGACAGAGGCAGAACAGAGCACCTCGCCAGATCTTAAATACATCAGCAGGAAGCTGAAACAGTCCCCCTTCACCCCCTGGGCTGGGCAAGCTGAACCACAGAGCCACACAATAAGCATGAGAGTTGTAAAGGAGGAGGGATTGTAGCAATTAATCAGGGATTTGATTTTGATTGGCCTCCATAAACTGATAAATCAGGTTGATTTAAGTTGATCCAATAATGCTGCAGCCAGACTGAGGTATTTATTCACGTATACACAGGGCTGGCCCTAGGGGTCAGCAAGCTGGGTGGTTGTCCAGGGCGCCGAGCTGAGCCCAGTGGCTGTGTTTTTTAATGTACTGTCTGCAGTGAGCTCGGGTGGCAAAAAGCAAGTGTCTGTAACCTTTCTTTCAAGGATCTACAGGTTGTTTGGGTACTAACTGCAAAAATGACCTTCCTTCAATTAGCTTTAAAGTATGTTTCTTTTTCGGTTTCCACTTTGATGTCATTTGCGCTGGGTAAAAGGCCGTGGAACGCAGCCTTCCTTTGAGGCAACACTGCAGAGCACTTAGCAGTTCCAATTCTGTAAACACTATAAGCACTATAATAATAACATAAGCTGTAAGAGGCCAGCTGGAAGCACACCTATCATTCTGTTTGATCCCAGGGCAAGGAGGAGCTGCAGGAGAGAATTCTGAGATGTGGTCCATGCATGCAATAATTCTCACATGTGGCCCCCAGCTTTGTACATACATGCATGGGTCCTTGCATATAGGGGGCAGCAGTAGGGCCCCCAATATCACACCTGCACCAGGCCCCAGAAACCCTCTGGGTGGCCCTGAAAAGTTGACCACTGCAAGGGGAGGGGAACCAAAGGCACTCCTTGCCTAGGGCGCTATTTATTCTAGGGCTGGCGCTGCCTATACACATACAGGATTATAAGGAATTGACATGGTAGCAGTGGAACCATCCTCCTTATATTCACACATCCTGAAGTGAGTTGCAGAGGGAGAATCAACAGCTGATGCACAGGCAGGCAGGTATCCTCTTGAATTATTCAGGAAAATGTCCCAAGACACCAACGATACAGGGGGAAACTCCTCAGTGATTGGAAATGACAAAGTCCTTTTGTATCAAAGGGACAAAAGAGGAAAAAAAACCCAAAGGATACTTACCTCTGACACGTGGAGGGGGCCCACTGTCAATGCTTCCTCCAAATCCTGTGACCTTACAGAAGGGAGGAGCCCATCCATACTTACAATGGCAGTTTCTCTTGCTATTGCACAACTGAAAAACACAATCAAGTGCATGAACAGGAGTTACAAAATAAGCCCCTGATAAATTCACCCCTGCTAGGACGAATACCCCCAAACAAGAACTCCTTTCGGTTGAGAAGGAGCAAACACATGTTTTAATCACCACTTTTGCCAATGAAATGGGAGCATCAACTTCCTTGGTCAGCATTTCCCTGATTTTGTTGAGAAAAACAGTGGTTAAAATAGGGTGTGTGAGCCATTTCAACTGGAACAAGGTGAGCGTATGTTCTACTGCGCTGTCTTTATGCGAGTATAGCATTTCTTGCAAGGAGCAGTCCTCAGTGACTGTTGAGTTGGAGGGGCAGGACAGGCTCAGCAGATTCTTGCTAATAAAAGCTTGGGAAGACCCCTCTGGAAAAAAAAGTGACTACATTTAGAGTCCAGGAGAGCATAATTACTCTCCTAAAAACAACAAATCCTATCAATCAGTATGATTGACTAGCTTTTTTGTTATTAGAAGTTTATTCTCTCGTTTCATTAAGCCTTATTGATCTGCAGAAGAGGTAGACTAGAAATATTTTAAATGAGTAACTAGGGCCCAGAAGGTGATACACATTCAGTTTGGCAGCTGGGTCTCCCTGGAAAGACCCAGCCAGATTGTTGGAGTGTTGCCATGATCACCCTGGCTCAGTGTTGTTAGCATCACTTTGAATAGTGCCCAGTTTGTTCTTAAGAAAGCCTCTGGATGTGACAATACCCCAAATACTGATTAAGTTAGAATAATCTCCCAAAGCAGCTACCCTCATCGTTGGCTGCTCTCCAAAAGAAAGGCAGCTCGACAGGAACGGGACTTTGACCACAGATCATTTTCTGGCCTTTCCCCAAGAAATTCCATAGCTTCTCTGCCTTTGATCTTTAGTCCTCAGAACTGGGTTCAACTGGCTATGTGAGGAGCAACTCCAGAATTTTTAGAAGCACCAATTAACTTAGTACTATAAACAAAGAGATTTATGGTATCTTAAAGGACAAATGTATCTTATTGTGGCTTGAGCTAGTCTGGGTTAGAGCTGTAAAGGAGATGGCTTAGTTAGAAGAGAGGCCATGGTAGGTAAACGTTAACTGAGTAAGGCATTTCTTTTAGGTAGCATTTCATTGTTTTATTGTAGAGAAGCGTAGGGTCCAGCGAAGAAGATTTGCAACCCCAGACACCTGGGCTAAGGGGAAGACTGGAATGGCTGAAGCCTGGAGGCGCCAGTCCGGAGTTCTTATCTTGATTCAAGGCAGTAAACCATCTAGGCCTGCCAAAGGACCAGCCCAGCTGGGAAGGTGTGAAAATGCCATCTCATCTTCCTAGGGAGGAGGGAGGGGGCAAAGGAGTTAGAGCCTGGGCAGGAAATAGTATAAGACAGACAGGAAAGCCTCCAACCTTTGTCCTTTGGGTTTTTATATCCGGTCTAGGTGGAAGGTTCTTGTGTGCTGGCAAAGACAAGGGATCCTCCTTCGGTGTGTAAGTAGTTGGGCCAGGTAGAGTGTGTTATTTTAACCTATGTCAGGTTTCCAGCCAGGGAATTGGTTCTTTGGTATCTCTCTTTGTATTGTGTTTCATTACTCTTCCCATACCCTCATCCCTAACTTGTAAATACAGTCAGGGCTAAAAATATTGGAACAAGGATAACTGTTTTGGCAGTTGGCCTCTGTACACCACCACATTGAAGTTGAAAGGAAAAACACACCCAGATGGGAGCGAAGTCAGGACTTTTCAGCTGTAATTCAAGGGGTGTGACAAAAGTGGGGCACTAACCATTCAGGAAGTACAGCCAGTGGCATACACCCCCGCCCCCCAATCGTTGGTGACTCATAAGTAATGGAACAAACCAACATAATTTCAAACTTAAGGATCGCCTCTAATACCTGGATGAAAATCCTTCGCAGTCAATGACTGCCTGAAGTCTGGAACCCATGGGCATGACCCAATGCTGAGTTTCCTCCGTCGAGATGCTTTGCCAGGCCTTTACTGCAGCTGCCTTCAGCTGCTGCTTGGTTGTGGGTCTTTCTGCCTTCAGTCTTGTCTTCAGCAAGTGAAAAGCATGCTCTGTTCGGTTCTTCAGTGACTTGGCCATTGAAGAACATCCCACTTCTTTGCCTTCCGAAACTCTTGGGTAGCCTTTGCTGTATGTCTTGGGCCATTATCCATCTGCAATATGAAGCGGTGTCCTATCGGTTTGGCAGCATTTGGCTGAATGTGAGCAGAAAGTATAGCCCTATATGCTTCAGAACTCGCCCTGCTGCTTTTATCAGCAGTCAGGTCATCAATAAACACCAGTGACCCGGTTCTATTGGCAGCCATACATGCCCATGCCATAACACTGCCTCCACCATGTTTGACAGATGATGTGGCATGCTTTGGATCATGAATTCTTCCTTTCCTTTTCCATACTTTTCCCTTCATTCGGGTACAAGTTAATCTTGGTTTCATCAGTCCAAAGAATCTTATTCCAGAACTGGGCAGGCTTTTTTAGGTGTTTTCTGGCAAAGGCTAATCTGGCCTTTCTGTTCTTGAGCATTACCAGTGGTTTGCACCTTGTTGAGAAGCCTCTGTATTTACATTCATAAAGCCGTCTCTTGAATGTAGATGCTGACAGTGACATGCCTACCTCCGCAAGAGTGTTCTTGACCTGGCTAGATGTTGTGAAAGGGTTCCTCTTCACCATGAGCAGAATTCTGCGGTCATCCACTTTAGTTGTCTTCCCTGGTCTTCCAGGCCTTTTGCTGTTGCTGAGCTTGCCAGTTAAGTCCTTCTTTTTCAGGATGTTCCAAACTGTCGTGTTGGCCACTCCCACTGTTTTTGCTATCTCTCTGATGGGTTTATTGTTTCCTCAGCCTAATGATGGCCTCCTTCACTCGCATGGACACCTATTTGGACCTCATGTTGGGAGTTCCAGTGAACAGCCACCAAATGCAAATGTAACACTCAGAACCACCTCCAGGCCTTTTATCTGCTTGATTGGTCATGGGGTACCCAGGAAACAGGCCACACCTGGCCATGCAGCTGCTTGTCAGCCATTCGTTCCATTACTTATGTGCCACCAGTGATGGGTGTGTGTGTATGCCACTGGGTGTCCTTCCTGAATGGTTAGTGCCTCATTTTTGTTAAACCCCTTGAATTACAGCTGGAAGTCCTGACTTCACTCCCATCTGGGTGTGTTTCCTTTCAATTTCAGTGTGGTGGTGTACAGAGGCCAACTGCCAAAACAGTTATCCTTGTTCCAATATTTCTGGCCCTGACTGTAAATATCTACCTCGAATTCTGATGCTGCTGTTCCTTTCATGGGTCAGTGCTAAATTCTGTGGCTACTGTTCCTCCAAGAGAGTGGGAGGGAGACTGGAGAATTCCTCCAACGCCAGCTAAAGGAGGGCTGAGGAGGTGGTGGCAGTGGGTGAAAGGGGGCTGGTTGAGCCCCGGCATCCTGACTTCCTTTACAACAGCCCACTTTTGGGGAGCCATGAAATGCAAGGGGTAGGAGCAAGTGTGACATTTCTATGCAGAGCCCAAAATGCATACAGGGTAAGAACCGAATGACCATTCACAACAGCAGTCATTGTGATCTTTCCAAATATGCTATGCACTAATTAACACTTCTTTGGGGAAAGAATTTCAGAGCCCCAAGATCTAACTGAATAGAATTGGAGTTACTACTAAATTCTATTGGCGATTTCATGCTGGACCAGCCGTTGAAGACTGGTGCTTTTCAGTTCAGTAGCACAGTGTCCTTGGAGCCTGCAGTGATCTCCCACTGGTTTCCATTTTTTGTTTCCATTTTTTATGTTGGATTTGTGTCCATTTATTTATTCTGTGGCATAGAAATCGACTTCTGAAGCATGATGTGATCCAAGCCACATACAGTCTGAAAGCTGCACCCCAGCAAGGGATCCATCTGAGAATTGCGGTTAGAAGCCTTTGTGACCCTGCGAGCTTCTGGGGCACATGCCTTGGATCAGGGCTGGGCAGAAGTAAATCAGGCTCAACTTTTGACTTCTGAGTGATTTGCAGTGGAATGGCAAGGGTTTCTCACTCCGACTTGTCTAACCATAACAACAACAGACAATTCCGACTTTCAGTTAAGTAACAACAGGGCGGGAAGGAGGATTGCTCTCTTAGTCACTAGAAATATGGATGTCACTATGAAATTCCCTCCTCAGAGCCTGTTAACAGGTTTCCAGGAAGGAAAAAAGGCATTTAAACAGGCATTCATTTGTGCATTTCTGATATCTTAAAAGTGGTATGGATCTCTTTTTAAATGTTTCATGTTCTAGTTTTTATTAGAGCTGTGGCTAAAATTAAAGCACTGGTGATTTTTTATGTATCTGTGTTACGTGTCATTCCAAGGGCATTTGGAGGGGTGGAGAATGGCGGCCACTTGGCTCTTCAGAGAAAGTGGCTGAGACTAAGGAAGGCAGGAGGAACATACTGAGGCTGTGAGCTGTCACCAGTGGCTAAGGTAGTGGCCGCCAAGTTGGCAGAGTCCCACCAGCCAGGGAGGAGGGAGGGAGGACGGGGTGGCTCTCCACTGCAGTTGCTGCTCTGGGGGAGATTTATTTTATAAAAACTGGGCAAAGGTACACAAAAGAATACTTGGATTTTTAAAAGATGGTAGTGAAAGCAATAAAGCTTTCCTCCTACTTCATGAATTTCGCCGTACAACACAGATGGCAAATGAGCAGCAGATGATGGAGAGAACAAGAACAACAGAGAAAAATGACCCAGAGATGAACGCCAATGTTTGATTAACCTGCCCAGGTCTCAAGGGAAGGTATCGACACCATCGCCAAATACGTTCACGCAGTGGCACTGTTCGGTTCACACCTGAAAGCTTTGGGCTGCAATTGCACTGGAAGTTCTGAATATCACTACAAATCAGCACTTGCAGGGGGAAGAACAGGAGAAGAGGAGATATAGGAATGAAACCATTTGGGAGGAACTTCATCTGGCTTCTCTGGAAGAAATTATCTCCTCTGCAGATTAGAATTTCTGGGTCAATGAGCTTTCCTCATCCAATGCCCAGGATGGATCCCTACTGCAGTGTTCCAACAGAGAGGGGCCTGTGCCATTTCTTTCCAGGGAACTTGGGGATTTGCAGGAAGGCAAGAGTGCTTGAGCTCCCTGGAAGATTCTGAACTTTCTTCCTTGAGCACAGAAGCTGGAGACTGTTGTGGTGGGGGTGGATGACTCTAGGGATGGGAGGCAGAACCTTGACAAAAGGGAAGTAGTCCTGCACTTTCAAAATGCTGTTTTCGTACCATCCCAATATCAGCCTGGCTCAAAAAAGCAAAGTTTCTTTGTCTAATCTCAAAGGATAGGGGTACTTCCAGATGGAGAGCTCCTAGAGCTAATAAGCAGAAGGCCTCGTGCAGCTATTCTGTGTTTTCTTTATTAATAGATATAGGGCATCTCTACACCAGCCTAAAATCCTGCATTTAAAATGGGGCTTTCTGCTTCCATTTTAAATGCAGGATCACAATGACTCCCTTTTTCATCTGCTTCCTTTCCCCCCTTCCCCCTCCTTCTCCCCATATCTGAGTCTTCCATGATCTTTCATGGATCTCGCTCCTCTTCTTGCCGCTTTTCCTCGTTTCATGGAGGGAACTCAAGTGGAACACAATGGGGTAATTTGATAGCTCATTATCTGCGATCTATTTAAAAATGGAACAAAGGGCATTTAGTGCAGGGGACACCTTGGATGATCACTGCGTCATGTAAAAAGCCCGCAAACTTCCGTGAAGGAGCACTCTCAATCGCAGGATAAAAGCTCTGTGTGAAGAAAGCCTTTCTGTGGTTAAAAAAAAAGGCAGAAGAAGCAGGAGTATTGGAAGTGGGCCACCCACACCCAATTCTAAGCATGAGGCAGGGCATTGCACAATGAAAACCTTGTCCAGAAGTACCCTATGATCAAAAGATAAATATCGGCGTTCCATTAACCTGCTTGGGTCTTAAGGGATGGTTTCTTTTTCTCTTTTTCTTTTTTGCTGCTTACCCCTCGGTTGTTACATTTTGAGAAATCACAATCGTATTTCAGAACTGCCCGATCAACACATGTTCTATTTATGCATACCTAGAAAAGGAGGCATAAAATGTTTTTTTAAAAAATTGACAGCCTGAAAGCCTAAATTCTGATAACTTAGAAGACATGATCTCTGGCAAATATTCCTAGGGGTACAGGTATTACCTCCAAAGAGGAATGGGTGTGGGGGTTTCTCCTGAAAAGACAGCTCTGCTTCCCCCAGCCTTCACTCCTGGAATGACACGCATGCAACCACAACATCCAGCTTCCCCCACTGCATGTCAAGCAAGTTCTTTGCTTTGTTTTGGTTTTCCCCCCAAACATCTGACCCCCTCCCACTGTATTCGCCAGCAACTGCTAATTCAGAGACCTTGCCTCCAAACTTGGAGGTAGCAAATAGCCACTATGACTAGTAGCTGTTGATAGACTTATCCTCCATGAATTTATTTAATCCCCTTGACATAAGGTATGGCCACTTAGCACGGTGCAAATCTGGCTTCTGCTCCAAAGCGCCAAACCACAAGAACTCAGTCTGCGGGAGAAGCATGTATTTACAGTATGTAAAATGTGGCAACTGTACTTTCTCAGTGGGCTCACTGCAGAAAATGTATATTGAACACCCAGTGAGCTTAGCAGATACTTGCTAGCAAAAAGAACAGGCTTGCCAAAAGACTTGTCAAGTCAGAGCAGTAACCCCATGCAAACTATGCTCAGTTCCCTTGTTATGGTTGATTTTACTTGTTCTTATTTGTGTTTTCTTAATTTTAATTGTGACTATTTTAAAATGTGACAGCTGCATCGGGCATTTTACAAGAAAACTGAAGGCGGGATGTAACTTTTACAAATAAATAAAATAAAAATCCTTGCCCAAGATATTTTTTTAATTGAAAACCACGATATTTTGAGCAAGCTGTACCCCCTAGCAAAAGCCCTTCCCCTCTCCCAAACTAGAACTCTTGATCAATCAGGGCAGGTAAGGAGCCCAGCTGAAGTTACCCTGTTAATGCCACAGGTTGTTCCATCTCTCACTGCTCCAAGATCATAAACATCCTCTCCAAGATGAAATTCTGTTCCCCAGCATAATGTGTCCTCCACTGTAGTCTGAACTACTCCTTGTCCGGTTGACATTTTTGGAATTTTGCTAACATGAGTGCACTGGATCCTTCCACAAGGGACATCTCTGAAAGAAAAGTGAGGAGGAAAGAAATGCTTACAGCCCATTCTTCCAGCTACTAGAGACCACCATGGGATGGCAGGGAAAGCCTCTTGTCTCAAGGCCTACTACACAACCAACTTTCAAATGGTTTGGTAATCCCACTGAGGCCCAAGCACAATGGCTGATGATTGTGTGGGTCTTTCTCAGAATCCCTCCAGCACTGGTTCTGCAGTAGATGGAGGGGTATTCTATGAATGTGACATCATCCCGAGGAAAGGGAGCTATAGTCTAGCTAGTTCTGCCAAGGCCTAGTACCACCTCCAGTCAGAATCAACATCAATAGGGTGTGACTTCCTTTACAAGGAAGAGGAGAAAAGGGGTAAATGCAGTCTGCTGCACAGGAAAGAGGCCTCATACTTCACCCAGGATGGAGGGCAAGAGCAAATCCTGAAAATAAGAGAACAGGGAAAAATCAAAGCAACACCATTATGGAACCCATTATAGAACAATGCATCATACTGTTCATAGAGACGGGCATTCACTGAGTATACAAAAGCCACAGATTAACCAGCAACACAACCCATGTCCAAAAGTATATGTCTGTCTGCCAAACTGCAGAGAAAAAACATTATTATTTATTATATAATACCATCTATGTACATGGCACTTCATGAAGGATAGGATCAACAGGTCCCTGCCCCATGTATGAATGCAGGGGTGCAGAACCTCTGGCCCCCAGGTCAAATCTGGTGCACCTCAAGTTCCAATCCAGCCCCCCCCGGGGTTCCCCAGATGGCCACACCCCTCCATCAGGCCTGCCCCCTTTCCCCTGACGAGTGAGCCTTTGGTGGTTTCTTGGCTTTTGCTCCTTCCCCCCATTCTAAAAGGTTGAAATGCCTCTCTTAAAGCGTAGTTTACTGGCAGTAAGAGGTTTACGATAAAATGTGGTATTTTGTCCCTGCCAGCCACTGGAATGCAGCCCCCAAGAGCTGCTCCAGAACTGAATTTGGCCCTCAGGGTGAAAGGAGTTCAACACCCCCTGTATTAGTGTCTCCACTGGAAACAGAGAGATCCTGATATCCATTCAGGAACACCACAGCAAGGGTTGGAGGGACAGGGCTTAACACCAGTGCTCTTCAACCGTATATGAACTCCTCCTTCAGCCAATGAATGGCCATAGGTTGATTAGTTTTGAGAGGTTGAGTATTTTTGAGAGGTTGATACTGGCATAAGATGGCTATCCCAATGAAGGCACCATCATGACAATTTTACATAGTGCTTTAAAATGGTCTAATTATTTCAGGATAATTAGGAGAGCATTCTGAAATGTGGAGCCAATCCACACCATTGATTTAATACAGAGGGAGAGCACATCAGGGTCGTTTGCGACAGATGCTGCTGCTGCAAATCCGCAGCCACTCCACCGCTTGAGAGACTGAACCTCCAAGTTTGCTCTCTCCACCCAGGAAGCCTTTGATTCATTCATTGCCCACAGGAGGGGTGGGCAGGAGGGGAGGGGAGGCAAGGAGGAAAGGGCAAGGAGCCAGCCTGCTGTTGCCACTATAGCTTCCTTTTTCTATTCATCAAAGTGCACCAGCGCTCTTTCAATCAGCTGGGATACCACGGTAGGGGATTTAACCCTTTCATAGTTTGCAGCTTGATTTTCCCCATTCATCTTTTAATCTTTTACAATTCCAAATAGTAGATGAGAGGGGAGTGGTGTGGGGTTAAACTAAGGGGGCTTAATTCAGCACTTCCAAACTTTCCTGAGTAGGGGAGGGTGGACAGGGGTGGGGAACAAGCCTCTCTCATGTGCTGAGCAGAAGGCTGATGACATTCAGTTCTACTCCACCTACCCAACCTGGAAGTATGGGGATTTCAAGCATTGTGTGACCCATGAAAAGCGGGGTTTTCGGTACAGTATACTCCGCTTTTCTTGCTTCGTGTGTCCCTGATAGACCAAAGCCAATTTCATGAAAATTCTGATAATATCCAAACACGCATCTCATTCTGTTTTCATGTAGATCCATCCCTGTCCAGGCTGCTGGAGAACAGAACAATTTTCTTAGACAGCTGTCCACAAGTGCAACCTACTCTTCATTACATTTCTTGAACCGTAGTAACCTTTCCTTGCCACAATTGCCGGAACGATCGCCCTGCATGTTCACTTCCTTGAAACAAATCATTGGGGCAAGTTGTGTACCTGCAGAACAGAAACGAGTGAAAGGAGATGCTGGACTTCCCATGAATGTTCACTCTCTTCAGTGGATAGAGGACATCCAGGAGTGGTTTGCTCCTCCCATTTGCTTTGGAGACAGGACTCTGCAAATGACTTTGTTTGGTCCCCTTCAGTGGAAAGAGCCTCCCCCAGTTTCAGGACATAACATAAAAGACGGAATCCATGAACTATTGACTTCTGGCACAGTAGATTTCAAGTGGGACATGCAACAAAATGTTACAGTGTACTCTCACCTTCTGACAGGAGTGATCCTGTTCAGGTTTCCAGCTAGCCATGCCCTCTTCCAGGATATTCCATCCCATCCCCCCATCCCTCCCCTTGTTTGATTTTCTATTAAGATTCTGTGACTACTGAGCATGGTCACTTCTCATTGAGTTGTTTGTTTGGTTTTGCCCCTTAGTTGTTGTTTTTTATTTTACATATTTGTTGTACTCCTGCAAACCTTCGGTTCCCTGAAAAGTGCTGATACTTACTGCTCAATGGCCCTATTCTGGTTCCAATGCTGTCAGCACGCGCCACTTGAATTTGCTATTAGAGGCAATGATAAATGTGTGGATATATTAAGCCCAAAGTATACAGAGAAGATCAGACAGGTCAACCCTAGGACTAAAATTATTTTGAGCCAATATCTTAGGAAGTTGGAGACACTTCCAAATTTAATTGTAGTGACCCCTAGATAGACAGTGAAGGCAGATGAGACCTGACAAGGTTATACCTCGCATATGCTAGGGACACACAGCCCATTCTATCTAGCTAAAATGCCCTTGAGACATTTTCACATAGTGGAAGAGTGGGAGGAACCATCAAGCTCTCAGATTTATTAAATTCCCAAGTCCATTTAACATACACCCTCAATGCTCTGCAAACATTGAGCATGTGCCATATTTTTTTCTTAGAAAGCTTAGGCTTATGAAAAAAGAAGGTAACACATTTGGCCTCTCTGGAACGTGTTGATCCAAGTGGTGCTGGATGGGTTGCACTCTCCTTGAAAATGCTGGGTCATTGGGGCTTCTTCTGGACCCAGCCTTGGCCTGGGATGCCAAGGTCTTTGCTGTAGCCAGAAGAGCCTTTGCTCAGCTGAGACTGGTGTGCTAGCAATGCCCATTCCTGGAGAATACAAATCTAGCTATGGTGATACATGCTTTATTTCCATCACATTTGGATTTTTCCAATGCACTATATGTAGAGCTGACTTCATAGAGTACTCAGAAACTACAGTTGGTCCAGATGCAGCAGCCAGAGCGTTAACAGAGGCTGTGTATAGGGAGCTTGTGAGTCACTCACAGAAACAGTTGCACTGGCTTCTGATTTGTGTCTGTGCACAATTCAAAGTGCTGGCGATGGCCTTCAAAGCCTTGAATGGTTTAGGACCAGGATATCTGAAGCCCCACCTCCCATATTGATTGATTGATTGATTGATTGATTTTATTCGATTTGTGCCCTGCCTTTCTACCAAGAAAAATGGCACTCAGGGTAGCTTATGAGCTGCCTACCTACTGAGATCATCGTCAGAGCGCCTACTGTGTATCCCATCATCCCCAGAAATATGCATAGCTGGAACGAAGGAGAGTGCATTTGCACCTAGGCTTTAGAACTCATTCCTGAGGGAGGCACATCTTTCCCCCTTCTAAATGGACTTCCTTCCTTTTTAGGAAGGCAATCGGGTTGTAGATGGTTGTTTTATTGTGCCTTAATAATTTTGGAATTGATTATTTTGCACCTGGGATTCTGCTAGGTGAAAATAACAAAACCTCTACTTTGTTTTACAAACAATGCCAAGCAACAAGGAAGGAGTTTGTTTTGCTTTTTAGGGAACAGATGGGTGCTGTTGTTGCTTTCCTGAAGGACAATTGGATAGTTGGCTGCCGAGGAAAAGGCAGAGAGACAGGCAGGCTCTGGCGGCGGCGGCACCTGCCACTCCAGAGAAAGAGCCCGACAAAAACCTTCTCTCACCCCCCTCCCTGCCTTTACAAGAACCAGAAGGGGCGAGAGAAAGCTCTTCAGTTTTCCACAAGGGGAAGCAAGCAATGCCCCCCCCCATCTCAAGCAGCAGCGTCGGTGTCCCACTGGGGGCTAGCAGCCTTGCCTTGATTGCCTCGCTTGACAAGGGAAGAAAGTGCCAACTTCAAGAAAATATTTGTGTGTAAAACAGAAGCTAATCTTTTTTGTGTATATCACTGTTTCCTGGGCTGTCTTTGTTGCCACCAAGGGCTGGACCCCACCCCGAGCTCAGCTGCAATAATCAGAGCTCCCTTTCCAGAGCCATACTCCTGAGGAGTCACTTTCTCCCAAGGAGACCATCTCTTGAGTCTGCCAGGGGAGAAACCAGGTTAACTACAAAACTCCGGAATTTGGTGTAGGACAGTCCAATATGTCCTGAGGACACCAAGTTGGCACCATCAGTATGAGACCTGCCAAGACCCCCAAGCCCGTGCCCAACTTTGCATAGCTAGACCTAGTGCCAGTGGCCTCTGCTTCGCTTCCCACTCATCTCCCTCGGCCCTGCCCACACTGAGGCAGGCAGGTGCAGGCCGGGCCCAGCGCTTCAGCAGTGGAGGTGCTGTGCTGGTACCGAAAGAAACGTCTCCTCTTTCTCCCGCCCGCCAGACCCTCTCGCTGCCCCAAGAACCGTCTATAAGACCTCTGCCTCAGTCACGGGTGGCCAAGTTTGACTCTGATGGGCAAGCAAAGGGTACTAACTTTTACACCTTTACCAGAGAGAGAGAGAGAGCACGCCTGATTTTACATCTGAATACACCATTGCTTTCATCTTTCTGGTATTTCTGGTGTTTCAGGTGTGCAGACTTTTGGCTTTTTTGTATTTTTTTGTATTTTAGTTAAATGTTATTTTGATATTTTAAAGAAATTATTCTTTTAATAAGGAGCCAATGAGTAGGGGATTGACTTTGTTTTAATTTTGTTTGTCAGAACTTTTCTTTTTATGTGTGTACTCTTTTACTATTAATTACTTTTGATATTAATTGAAATGGTCCTTACAAGACAAGGCTATAGAAATCTGGGTATTTCTCCTCCCACTGAGGATGCTATGCCTCCTAAAAAGAAAAGACAAACAAAAATCTCATCTTATTTCTCTCCAGTAGTAGATACTAATGCAGTAGAGACTGACTCCCCTTCAAATTCTTTTCTTGATTGGTCTTTGGATCATAGGTGGGCTTTAGATCATAGGAGGACTTTGAAGTTCAGACAGAGGGAGCTATTGATCTAGCATCAGAAATCGCTCTTGCTGAAAGTGTCAATTGGCTGGCAGAATGGGAACATCAAAAAACATTTCATCAACTAATTAATAAAGAGATTGATGAATTTGTGCACT
This sequence comes from Heloderma suspectum, assembly GCF_057233095.1. Taxonomy (NCBI): domain Eukaryota; kingdom Metazoa; phylum Chordata; class Lepidosauria; order Squamata; family Helodermatidae; genus Heloderma; species Heloderma suspectum. Next base: position 4,485,288 of record NC_139460.1, read on the forward strand.
TCTCTAAAACTGTTAGTCCTGACTCCAAGAAAATACAGGAGAACATGGAGTAAAGGAGGAGGAGAAATTAATAGATCATGTTACTACCATAATTAAGGAGCTGGACCTGGTTTAGGCCTTTCTCTCTGAGTGTAATGGGCTATTAACTGTAATTGCAAAATAGGATGCCTGATAGTAAGGCAACTGTTCAAATTGTACCATTACCTCATGTTGCAAGAATAAGGAAGAGATCTAGTGAGAATCAGAAGCCTTTTAAAGAAAAGGTAAATCGATCAAAGAAAAGTAAGAATATCAAGCGTATAAGGAAAGGCCAGAAGTTATCACAGAATTATAAGAAGATGAACTTTCAGAAACTGTTTAAATTGCTAGACGAGAAACCAGAGGAAGTGTTGAAACTGGATGAAGAGATGTTGTATTCTGAGAAGCAGAAGTTGACACCTAACAACTCTAATGATCTTTCTCCTCTCTCCTTAGATGGAGAGATTGGGGAGACAGGTACTCAGGCTCCCCGGGGATATGCTTTGAATATACATTCTGGCCTTATTTGTAAGAGGCCAGACTTAATTGTTAATTCAGATCTCTTGACCTGCCAGGATGATCCTAGGAGGTATAGTAAAGGCTGGAAGTTGGTATTGATGAAGCATAAACTGGTCCTTATTAATTATCCAAAGCCAAAAGGTATGCCAGCTCAGCTAGAGAGTAAGCACCATCTGATGCATATTTTAGGCCCAGTTGCTTATGCGGTCTTTACTGTAACTGATATTGCACATATAGAATATTTTTTAACTATATGTATGTACGAGCAGTTGTTTCCTTTACAGATTGGCAAATAGCTAAGAAGGTTTATCTTGGAAAGAATGAGCTTTTTAGTATGGATCTGGTAGTTTCTCGGTTTTTTGAAAATATAGCTCCTCCCATGTCACTGGTTAAAAAAAAAACCCTAGGCCAGATCTAAAGAATGCCCAAGCTCTAAGTGATAATGGGATAGGCAACCTTATTGACTTGGATGATTTCAATATTTCTCCATATCTCTCAGAGTGTGAAAGCCTTAATAACAAAGGACCCCAATTTAGTACAACGTGGTATACTACCTAATGGAAATTTTACTTTTTAGGAAGAGACTCTTTTGAAGACCTTTTTAATTCTCCCCTTCAAGGTACAAGCTGAAATAATAAACTAGCAACTCTGCGAGAAACTCTGCTTAGCCTCCAGGAAGGGAAAGGTCTGATTTCAGGAAAATCTCTAGGCTGGGACCCATATCTAATAACCATGGCTGATAGAAAGATCGAACAAATGAGGTTAGAGCAAAGGAATGATTATAACATTGATGACTCGACTGAAACAGCATGCAATGGGGGAATTAGAAATGACCCCCTTGTGAGAGAACACAGTCCCACCCCTGTTGTAGCTCATCCCATGAGGGATAGGGAGTGGCTGCAGCCTGCAAAGAAGGTTTTTAGAACCGAATGAACTGGGTGAGCACGATCTCACACCAGTAAGACAGCCAACAGTCGAAGCTAGAGTAGTTAGACAACCACCTATGAGAAATGGGGCAGTGTTCGTTGATAAAGGAGGAAAATTAGACCAGATCCATACATCTGATTGGCAACTTAAGAATCAAGGAGAGCAGAGTAGGGATTCTAAATTGTCTAGACCCTATGCTGATTCTTAGGCCCTTGATAACTTACAATTGGCATCTCTAAATAATTTGCAGCTTAAAATTCTTCCATGGAACATAGCTGGCTGGAATTCTAAATCCAGGGATATTGATGTAATCAATTTTATTGGGAAGATTGATATTATTCTCCTTCAAGAAACATGGTGTACTACAAAGTTCGACCTTAATGGTTATTTTATTAACGACTTAACAGCTGTTGCTCCAATTGGAAGAGGAAGACCAAGGGCAGGGTTAGCCATTCTGATCTCTACTTCCCTTCAGGTTAACTATCAAATGTCTCTCGCATTGCGGTCACATTGCAGAAGCCTGTCTAATTAATTTTGGATCATTGAGTTTGCTATTTGTTAATGTCTATATCCCTCCTATTTCTATAACTGATCGAATTAAACAAGAATGGGAGAAATTAGAAAACTATATAGTAGATTTAGAGTCACAATTTCCCTCAGCTCATGTAGTTGTGATGGGGGAACTTTAATGCACTCATTGGGCCTAACAACAATATCTTGTTCTCATCTTGGTTTTGGGGTTTGATTGAACATGAGGACTATATATTTAACAATGATAGGTGCTCCAAGGATTCTAGGGTTAACTTTGCTGGTATATGTTTAGTTCAGATGGCTGGCCGACTTGCTCTTAGAATTCTTAACGAGAATCCCCTTTTTAAGAAATGTGCTGAATATACATATATCTCGGAGAAGAGAAGTAGTAGAGTTGATTATGTAATAGTCTCGGATGTGCTTTTTGCCCTTATTAACAGTTTCTCTGTGGCTGAAAGACTTGAAAGCGATCACTTGCTTCTTTCACTTACTCTCTTAGCCTTTTTTAGAACTGAGATACAGGTAAATTACCAGTTAGCTGATTCAGCCTTGGTACCTAAACACAGGAGACTTTTTTGGTCTGAAGGTGTGAATACTAAGCTCGTTGCCTTCTTAAATTCCTCAGAGGGTATGAGGTTCAAAAATGTTATTAGTGAAGCTCAAGATGTGAAAACTGCTTTGGATAATTATACTTGGTTGCTTTCTGGTTTGGATATGACACTGAGAGCGACTCAGGTAAAATTTAGGAACTCTAAGTATAAGGGTATGTCAACATAGTTTGACAAGGAATGTTTTGAAGCTAAAAAACAGTTAAGGACAGTATATTGCCAATATAGAACAGATAATTGTAGAGCATTACCTCAATCATATTACCATCTTAAAAGGCATTATACAGTCAGGGCCAGAAATATTGGAACAAGGATACCTGTTTTGGCAGTTGGCCTCTGTACACCACCACATTGAAGTTGACAGGAAACACACCCAGATGGGAGCAAAGTCAGGACTTTCAGCTGTAATTCAAGGCATTTGGCAAAAGTGGGGCACTAACCAATTCAGGAAGGACACACACACCCATCGTTGGTGGCTCATAAGTAATAGAATGAATGGCTGACAAGCAGCTGCATGGCCAGGTGTGGCCTGTTTCCTGGGTACCCCATTACCAATCAAGCAGATAAAAGGCCTGGAGGTGGTTCTGAGTGTTACATCTGCATTTGGTGGCTGTTCACTGGAACTCCCAATATGAGGTCCAAAGAGGTGTCCATGTGAGTGAAGGAGGCCATCATTAGGCTGAGGAAACAAAATAAACCCATCAGAGAGATAGGAAAAACAGTGGGAATGGCCAATACAACAGTTTGGAACATCCTGAAAAAGAAGGACTTAACTGGCAAGCTCAGCAACAGCAAAAGGCCTGGAAGACCACGGAAGACAACTAAAGTGGATGACCGCAGAATTCTGCTCATGGTGAAGAGGAACCCTTTCACAACATCTAGCCAGGTCAAGAACGCTCTTGCGGAGGTAGGAATGTCATTGTCAACATCTACAGTCAAGAGACGGCTTTGTGAATGTAAATACAGAGGTTTCACAACAAGGTGCAAACCACTGGTAACGCTCAAGAACAGAAAGGCCAGATTAGCCTTTGCCAGCAAACACCCAAAAAAGCCTGCCCAGTTCTGGAATAAGATTCTTTAGACTGATGAAACCAAGACTAACTTGTATCAGAATGATGGGAAGAGAAATGTATGGAGAAGGAAAGGAACAGCTCATGATCCAAAGCATACCGCATCATCTGTCAAACATGGTGGAGGCAGTGTTATGGCATGGGCATGTATGGCTGCCAATGGAACCGGGTCACTGGTGTTTATTGATGACCTGACTGCTGATAAAAGCAGCAGGACGAATATTGAAGTGTATAGGGCTACACTTTCTGCTCAGATTCAGCCGAATGCTGCCAAACTGATAGGACGCCACTTCATATTGCAGATGGATAATGGCCCAAAACATACAGCAAAAGCTACCCAAGTGTTTCGGAAGGCAAAGAAGTGGGATGTTCTTCAATGGCCAAGTCAGTCACCTGATCTCCACCCAATAGAGCATGCTTTTCACTTACTGAAGACTGAAGGCAGAAAGACCCACAACCAAGCAGCAGCTGAAGGCAGCTGCAGTAAAGGCCTGGCAAAGCATCTCGAAGGAGGAAACTCAGCATTTGGTCATGTCCATGGGTTCCAGGCTTCAGGCAGTCATTGACTGCAAAGGATTTTCATCCAGGTATTAAAGGCGATCCTTAAGTTTGAAATGATGTTGGTTTGTTCCATTACTTATGAGCCACCAACGATGGAGGTGTGTGTATGCCACTGGCTGTCCTTCCTGAATGGTTAGTGCCCCACTTTTGCCAGACTCCTTGAATTATAGCTGGAAGTCCTGACTTCGCTCCCATCTGGGTGTTTTTCCTTTCAACTTCAATGTGGTGGTGTACTGAGGCCAATTGCCAAAACAATTATCCTTGTTCCAATATTTCTGGCCCTGACTGTAAATCTTTGGTAGTCTGGAAGAAGAAAGAAGCTGTGCAAAGGCAATGGAGTATTCTAATAAATTCTTCTTTGGAAAACGATACTAAATGCTTTCGGTCAATAGTTACATGTGCATTAGGCAATCTGTCAGGTTCAATAGCATGTACAATTCCTGCCCAGGTTTGGGAATCACATTTCTCTGTGGTTTTTAGGAAACCCAAAAAGTGGGTTTCAATGGATTTTCTTTTTTCCTCTTCAGACATCTCTGACTTCTCAGACTGGGCTCCTGTGACCCAAGTTGAAATAAAGATATTAATTTCTCAAATAAAATCTGGAAAGGCTCCAGGGCCACATCTAGTTATGCCTGAACATTTGAAAGTTAATGTCACATGGTGGGCACCTTTATTAGCAGCCCTGTTTACACAAATTAATAGGATCCCTCAATTGGCCAGTAATTGGTCTCAGGCTATATAATCCCTATTTACAAGAAAGGAGATAGAAATAACCCTTCTAACTATCAGCCCATCAGCCTACTATCAGTAGTAGGAAAATTGTATGCTCGTTACCTTAATAACAAACTTTTTACCTGGATAGAGGATTAAAATATTTTAGGAGATTAGCAGGTTGGCTTTAGAAGAGGCAGGTCAATATTTGACCATTGCCTAGTCTTAAGTCACTTATCGGAAAAATATATAAGATCTCCCAGCAAGGGACTATATGCTGCTTTTATAGATCTAAAATCTGCTTTTGATTCGATCCCAAGGGATAAGTTCTGGGAAAAGCTTTATTCCTCTTCCAGTGATAAAAGATTACTTTAATTATGCGTTTCCATCAGAATACTACTGTGCAAGTGAGAAGTGGCGTTGAGGGCACTTTAACTAATTCTATCCCTGTTATTAAGGACATACGCCAAGGATGTATACTTGCATCTATGCTATTTAATCTGTACCTTAATGATCTATCTAAGGTTTATTCTTCATGGGATTTTCATGCCCCCCAATTGGCCACAGTTAGCATTCCCATACTTTTATATGCAGATGATGCTGTTCTCCTTTCTTTTACTAAAGTTGGCTTGAAATGAATGCTGAGAGCATTTATAGACTATTGTAAAGAAAATGCGCTAACTATTAATTTTAGTAAAACCAAGATTATGGTTTTTACCAAAAGGCTTTCTCTGAATAAATGGGTTATAGGTGGCCAGACCATAGAACAAGTTAGGCAGTTTAGATATTTGGGGATTGTTTTTCAGTCTTCTGGTTCTTGGGTGGCTCACCGGACTTCTGCTATACAATCAGCATTGAATAGTGCTAAAGCCATAGTTCCTTTTTTTTATACTAGAGGAGGACAGTTTATTCCTGCTGCACTCAGAGTATTTAAGGCTAAGGTGCTGCCACAATCACTATTTGGAGTTCCGGTGTGGATCTTAGGGCTTTCCACTGCCGTAGAACAAATACTTTAATCTTTTTTGCGTTGACTCTTTGGTGCGCCTGATTGTGTGCCATCAGCAGTTTTAAAGCTCGAGGCCGGGTTTTCATCGGTGGAATGTATTGCTTGGTGTTGGGCATTTAGATACTGGCTAAAACGTGTTTACGCAAATTCCAAACCAGGATATGTGGCCCTTCTCTGGGAAGACAATTACACCAGCCAGTGGTCTAAAGCGATCAGAGGCAAATTACAGATGTTGGGTTTCTCTGATAGCTTTCTTTCCACCCAAGATGTTTCTCAAGCAAAATCTATACTTGTGCTCCGGATGAAAGACATGGATACCCAATATTCCTTATCTGCTGCCTGTACTACTTGTTCTCCATTTCACCTAGGCTTGACATTTGACATGAAGAGTTGTGCAAAATACCTTGTAAATTCGACCATTCCTAAATATCACAACGTCTTTTCTAAAGCCATGTTTAATGCAATTCCTTCTGCTGTATTGGATGGTCGCTTCCAGGGGATCCCTTATACAAATCATCTTTGTTTATGTGGAGATGAAGCAGTAGAGTCTTTATCGCACATACTCCTTTTCTCTAATTTCTATAGAGATGAGCGAATAAGACTTAATACACCTATTGTAAATAAATTCCCTAGAAGATCCTCTGACTGGTATTTAATTTACTTACTGGCTGATACTAATAAGCATGTAACAGAGGCGGTTGCAAAATTTTTATTTTCTGCTGTTAAAATTCGTAAGTTCATTCTCCAGACTCGTATGTAACAATTGGCTGATGATATTTTAATGTACTATGTTAATTGTATTTAAGTTTTAAATACTTTAAATAATTGTTGAATTGTGGGGGGGTCTTAAGTATTTTATTTCGAGGATTACTTTGTGTTCCAAATGGTCTGTGACCGTATAATAAAATGTTGTTGCTTTTGCATATCAATTACAGTGGCAGTAAGGTCCATCAGGTTGGTGATCACAAGGGGCAGGATCTGTTCAGTGGTGGCCCCATCACTGTGGAACTCCTTCCCATGGGAAGTGCATTTGGCTTCTGGGTAAATTGGTTGAAAGCATTATTAAAGATAAAATTAGTAAGCAGATAAAAGGACAAGCCCTGCTGAAAAAGCATCAACATGGCTTCAATAAAGGTAAGTCCTGTCTTCTTCTGAGCAGAATTAAATGTCACGGAATAAGAGGAGAGGTCCTCCTATGGATCAGTATTTAGTTAAAGAACAGAAAGCAGAGAGTAGGAATAAATGGTAAATTCTCCAAATGGAGGGATAGAAATAGTGGTGTCCCAAGGGAATCTGTATTAGGACCAATGCTGTTCAACTGATCTGGAATTAGGAGTGAGCAGTGAAGTGGCCAAGTTTGCTGATGACACCAAATTATTTAGGGTGGTCAAAACAATAAGGGATTGTGAGGAACTCCAAAAGGATCTTTCCAAACTGGGAGAATGGGCATCTAAATGACAAATGTGGTTCAATGTAAGCAAGTGTAAAGTGATGCACACTGGGGCAAAAAATCTCAACTTCAAGTATAACCTGATGGGATCTGAGCTAGCGGTGACTGACCAAGAAAGAGATCTGGGGGTTGTGGTGGACAGCTTGATGAAAATGTCAACCCAGTGTGCGGCCGATGTAAAAAAGGCAAACTGCATGTTAGTCATAATGAGGAAAGGAACTGAGAATAAATGCCAATATCATACTGCCTTTATACAAATCTATGGTGAACCACATGTAGCACACTGTGTATAGTTTTGGTCACCATAAAGAAGATATTGTAGAGCTGGAAATGTACAGAAAAAGGCAACTAAAATGATCAAGGGGCTGGAGCATCTCTCCTATGAGAAAAGGTTACAACAGCTGGGATTGTTTAGCTTGGAAAAAAGGAGAGTAAGGGGAGACATGATAGAGGTGTACAAAATTATGCAAGGTGTGGAGAATGTGGATAGGGAGACATTTTTCTCCCTCTCTCATAATACTAAATCCCAGGCTTATCCCATGAAGCTGATTGGTGGCAGATTCAGGACAGATAAAAGTAAGTACTTCTTCACACAGTGCATAGTTAAATTATGGAATTCGCTACCACAAGGCCTAGTGATGGCCACCAATTTGGATGGCTTTAAAAGGGTGTTGTAGAAATTCCTGGAGGAGAAGGCTATCTAGTCCTGATGGCTATGTGTTACTTCCAGTATCACAGGCAGTATGCCTATGTGCATCAGCTGCTGGGGAACATGGGTGGGAGGGTGCTGTTGCGCTCATGTCCTGCTTGTGGGTTTCCAGTCAACAGCTGGTTGGCCACTGTGTGAACAGAATGCCGGACTAGATGGACCCTCGGTCTGACCCAGCAGGGCTCTTATGTTCTTAGGACTGTTTGTAAATGGGTCTTAAAGACCTGGATGTTTAAATCTGCTTTTAATTGAATCAGGATGTTGTTGTTGAATCAGGATTCTAAATGTTGCTACTATTTTAGTGCTGGAGTTGAGTGAAATGTTTTTACTTTGTCATTATGATTTGTATTGTTACCCTTTAAATTGTTTTATGATTTTATTGTCAACTGCCTTGAGAAGGCATTCTGCCCTGAAAGGTGGTATAGAAATACTTTAAATAAAAAACCCAAACAGCATTATGGGGTGGGAAGGCATATAAGAGACCTTGGGGCCAATGCACTTAGTACATCTACCGTTTCTGCTCCACTGCATTCCATTCTTCCAAAGAATCTGTGAACTTTGTTTATTGGAAAGGCAAAGGCCAAAGCTGGTGGTCACAGAAGTACTTGAGTTCAGACTCCACTCCCCTTATCCACATCTTTGGTGTTCTGAATTCCCCTGACAGCAGTCGCAGTTAAAGTGACATGCTGCCCAGCAGAAGAAGAGGGTGCCAACTGAAACAGCAATTGGTCTACCACCAACACTAGTATGGAAACTGAAATCCACTTTGATAAATTGCTAACAGGCAGTGAGGTCCACAAATGCCTGGCCCCAAATGGCCCTTCTGTATGAAATGGTCAGTAAGTAGAAAAAGTAGCAGATATTTCTGGTAATAAAAATGTCAGTCTTACCATGGCCAAAAATAGCTGTGCATTGTTTTTGGAGGTTAAGGCAATTCCCCATATAACAAGTATCGGCGATGCCACACGGCATCCCATCCTGTTTATGTACATCTGTTGGGCAATTGGCAGAAGTCCCGTTGCAGTACTCCGGGAGATCACACTCTGTAGCAGTTTCTCTGCACACTGTTCCCTTTTGTGAAAACTGTTGGAAACAATAATTTACGTTTCTGATTTTGATCTCAAAAAGCATAACTTGACAGTTAAGTTTTTTCTTCAGAAGCAGCAGAGATGAAATACACATTACACATATTAAAGCCCTAATGTTTGTTTTTCTTTTTAAAATAGGTTATGGGGGACAGGGGTTGGTTGAGGTCAGAGAAGCAGCAGGAGGAGGGGATGCATAACCCTTTCCTTATTCACCCTTTCTATGCTCCATGATCGCCTTCCCCAAGTAGCTTTGTGCCGCGTACTCCTGAATGAGAAAGGTGTGCTTGGCCTTGCAAGTGTACATGTAAACCAGGAGAGAAGCAAGTAATGGCAAGGGGGCTTTAATGCACACTTTTGCACATAACATGGAGTTAGCCCCTTAGGACAGTGAAAGCAGAAGCTCACACACATTGGATGAGGGACAGAGAGTCTGGGGTGCACAAATGCTCCAACCACCAGCATCTCATTTCATCCGATCACAACATTGCCTCCAAGGGAGCTTTGCACTTTCTATATCTAGCCTGAAAGGCTTGAGGAAGTTCTCCTCAGGGTGAGGGAGCTTATCAAGTACACTATAGAGTACAGTCTATAAGCCAGCCCACAAGGGTTGGGGGAGGGGGGTCATAGCTCAGTGGAAGAGCACATGCATTGCATACATATGGCACCAGGTTCAATCCCTGGCATCTCCAGTTAGAGCAATCAGGTAGCTGGTGATGAGAAAAACTTCTGCTGGTGTCAGGAGCGCCCTGGCGGCCTCTTTCAGTAGACTCCAATAGCCAACTCAAGACACAGATGAAAGGATTCTTTTCAAAGCTTTAATCTTTTTACAACTTAATGACTCAGATGCTAATCACCAGCGACTATAGCAAGGAACAGCAAAGTGGCCTAAGCTTCGAATAAGCAGTTGATCTCCGCTTGAAAGAGAGTCACTTGAAGACCCAGAACTTACGGGCTAGGGAGAGAACCTCCCTCTTTCCCTTGGGTCCATGGGAGGCGGCCGTTGCTTGCGCGCCAAACGGGCACTACGCCTCCTTTCCGCGCCCTCCATCACTTGTCGCTCTCTGCGTCTGCGTCGAGCGTCTAGCAAGCCCCCCTCCCACACTTTCTCACTGCTAGGATCACTATCTATCTCAGGAATGCCAGCAGGAGGAATCTCTGCCAGCTGCTGTGCCTGTGAGGGATGAGCTGGCTCCTATCCCACAGATTGCTGTTCCTCCTCAGAATCAGAACTACTCTGGGGCTCTATGGGCTCAGTTTCCACCCTGACAGCTGGAGACCTGGAGAGCTACTTCCAGTCTAGGTAGACAATACTGGGTTAGATGGACCCCTGGCCTGATTCAGTATAAGGCAGTCTCATATGTTCACAGGAGCTGAGCAGGTTATGTGTCAACTCAAAGGGGGTCCCAGACCTGAGCCAGCCTCCCTCTATAAACTCTCATTAAGTACTCCTTCCCAGCTCCCATGACTTTTGAGTGTGGCAGGAGCTGAGGGCACCCACAGTGACATTCATTTATTTGTTACATTTATATCCTGCCATTCATCCAAGGAGCCCATGCAGCTCACATAGCCTTTGTGCTCACCATTTTATCTTCACAACAACCCTGAGAGTTAGGTTAGGCTGAGAGATGCTGACTGGCCGAAAGTCACTCCAGTTAGCTTCATGGCCAAGAAGGGACTAGAATCTAGATCTCCCAAGTCTCAGTCTAAACCTCTAACCACTATACCACACTGGCTCTCCCAGCAGGCTGGTGGGCCTACTTACAAAAGTTATGCAAAAGGAGGCTGGTTCAGCACTTGCTCAGACTTGCCTTTTGGTGCCAACTCAGCAGGTACTGGGACCTAGGGATGTTGGAGAACTCTGCTAAAGATTCAAATGAGTTTGGATTTCTATGAATCTGGCTTGCGAATTCCACTATATGGACCAGCTTTTTCTGAGTTGTGTGGATTCTGCAGACCTTTAAAAAAAAACCTGGGGGGGATTTGTGCAAATTTGCAGTAATGTGCAAATTTGCACAAAAATGCACAAGTCTGAATTAGCGCTAATGCCTATGAACACAAGTGCAAATTAGTGCTGATATGCATTCGCATAAATGGGATGAAGTTCTCATACATCCCTGAAGAAATTCTGATTCCGTCAATGACAGGATGATGGAACAAAAGCCGCCTGACAATTTGCAAAACACTGATGGAACTCTTTAAACAAAATCCATACATCCCTACTGGGACTAGGGATGGACGAAAGTCCCTTACCTGTCCTCGAAGCTTGCTTCGCGGTGGGGGGGAGGCGCTTCGCTTCTCCCCCCGAAGTTCATGCGAGGGGGGGGAGGTGCCCTGCCTCGCCCGGCCGAAATTCAGGCCGGGCGGGAGGCGCCCCATCCCTCGCCAGCGAAATTCAGGCCGGGTAGAAGCGCCCCGTCTACCTGGCCGCGGAAAAAAAACAACAAAAAAAAAACCCACCTCCGTGATAGGCTACGTAACGATTAACGTAGCCTATCACGGCTAGATTTCCAAAGTCAGCCGTGATAGGCTACGTTAATCGCCACGTAGCCTATCACGGGTGACTTTGGAGGGAAAAAAAAAAGCGCGTACGCAAATGGCGGCCCCCATAGGGAGCCGCCATTTGCGTTCCTTATTTGGTCCCTGGCAATAGCGTTGCCCTTATTTTCGCCGTAGTCTACGTAAATCTTTACGTAGACTACAGGGACCAAATAAGGAACGCAAATGGCGGCTCCCTATGGGGGCCGCCATTTGCGTACGCGCTTTTCCCCCCCCCCCCAAAGTCACCCGTGATAGGCTACGTGACGATTAACGTAGCCTATCACGGCTGACTTTGGAGATCTAGCCGTGATAGGCTACGTTAATCGTTACGTAGCCTATCACGGGGTTTTTTTGGGTTTTTTTTACTGAACTTGTAATGGCGGCGGCGGCAGCTGGTCGAAAGACCGGCTGCCGCCCCCGCCCCTGACGAAGACCCGACGAACCGCTACTGGGACCCGCCGCCGGGAGGGACATTCATGAAAGGTAAGTCCCATCCCGGGGGGGGGGCGGGGGGGCAGAGAATTTCACCGCCGATTTCGGGGGGCCGAATGCATTGGCATTCGGCCTCACCGAGATTCGTGGAGAAATTCTCAGAAATTCTCCGCTATCCCTAACTGGGACCTTCCCCAAGCTTTGACTTTATGAGCTGGCTCACAGACTGCATAGCTCCTTCAACTCTGAGCATCATGTTGGGCTTCCTTGCTCTGAGGCACTGGTTGGCCTCCTGTTCAGGACTATTCTGCAATCCATTGGAAACCTAAACTCAGGCCTATGATAAGTGAGATGCCTTGTTCTATTTTATGGGCGACTGGTATGCATTCCTGTCATTTGTAGATAATGAGCAATTGGCTAAATGTTTTCCTGAGAGACATGTCATTCTGAACAGATATGCCTATGATGTGTGTAAATTAAGTCCAATTATAATGACAATGAAGTTCCCTTCAGTCATTATTCAGTCATTACATTTTTGTATGTTGTATTCCTTTTGTTTCCTATAAAAATTATGTAACAATGTTTTCCTTTTCCATTAAAACATACTTTTAAAAATAAACCCACATTTCAAATGGAATTAGCTATATGTGGAATTTTGTGACAATCCCATCCTTGAAGACAGAAGAAGATAGACAAAAGATAGAATAATCTGCAATGTTTATCTTACCTTACATTTCTCACAGCAGAGTCCATAAAGACAGTCAATGTCCTGTTTGAATGTACAGTTCCTTTGGCAACATCGATGCCTTCTGCATTCCTGCAAATGAAGGGATCATCATCTCACCAATACCTGTCCTGCCCAATACTGTATTTTAAGTGCAGTTTCTAACATTAACTATTTATTTATTTATTTATTTATTTATATTTACAGTATTTATATACCACTCCACATCGAAAGATTTCAGAGCAGTGAACAGCAAAGATAAAAGAATAAAACACCATATTAAAACAAAATATTTTAAGAGAAACAGATTCTGAACTTAATAAACAGTGGCAGGACACTCAAGGAAGGCCTCTCAAAATAACCATGTCTTCAGGAGGCACCGGAAGGAACACAACGTTGGCGCCTGCGTGACCTCCAATGGCAGGGAGTTCCACAGCAAGGGATCCACCACGCTGAAGGCTTTTTTCCTGGTGGACTCCAGCTGGGCAATGGGTCCATGTGGAACCCTCAGGAACATCCCCTCTGATGACCTCAGTGATCGGGCATGTTGGTAAGGCGCTCTCTCAGGTATCCTGGCCCCAAGTTGTTTTAGGGCCTTGTACACTAGTACTAATACCTTAAACCTGGCCCAGTAGTGAACAGACAGCCAGTGCAGTTCTCTCAGCAAAAGAGTTGCATGCTGAAAAGGGGCAGCTCCTGAAAACAGCCGAGCTGCTGCATTCCATTGTGCCATTGTACAGCTACATATATCTGATGGCTACTTTGCAAATCAGTGACAATTTTTACTGATTCATCTGGATGGAAAATCAGCTGAACTGCCCTGCTGATAAGAGAAAGGAAGGGAGCTGGCCTCTCTGGGTCTTTTAGGGGAATGATGCCATCTCCCTCCATGTACACCAGCACTTTTTGTTCCAATAATCTGTGAAAAATTGAATTGAGATTTGGGAGTTATACACTGTTCAAGGGCAATAATTGTGAGTGGCCAGTTGCCACACAATTCCAGGCTCTCTTGTATGAGATGTAACATTATTTGGATCTATTCCAGAAGAGTTTCAGGCCTGGTTTTGGCACAGAAACCGCCTTTGGCCACTTTGATAAATGACCTATGCCAGGAAAGGGACAGAGGGAGCACATCCCTGTTTATTCTAATGGATTTCTCAGTGGTTTTTGAGACCATCCAGGGGTTTGAAATGGGAAGCCATCAATATGCTGATGACACCCACTTAGAATCATAGAATAGTAGGGCTGGAAGGGGCCTACAAGACCCTCGAGTCCAGCCCCCTGCTCAATGCAGGAATCCAAGTCAAAGCATCTCCGACAGATGGCTGTCCAGCCTCGTCTTGAATGCCTCCAGTGTGGGAGAGCCCACCACCTTCTCTGAACTCGTTCCAATTTATCTGAATCCTTAAAAGTTTGGTGCCCAAAACTGGACACAGTATTCGAGCTGAGGTCTGACCGGTGCAGAGTAGAGTGGAACTATTACTTCCCGTGCTTTAGAAACGACTTACAACTACATTTGCCTTTTTTGCAGCCACATTACTCTGCTGACTCATATTCATAGAATCATAGAATAGTGGGGTTGGAAGGGGCCTACAAGACCATCGAGTCCAACCCCCTGCTCAGTGCAGGAATCCAGGTCAAAGCATCTCCGACAGATGGCTGTCCAGCCTCGTCTTGAATGCCTCCAGTGTGGGAGAGCCCACCACCTCCCTAGGGAATGGGTTCCATTGTCATATTGCTCTAGCAGTCAGGACATTTCTCCTAATGTTTGGCTGGAATCTGGCTTCCTGTAACTTGAGCCCATTATTCCATGTCCTGCATTCTGGGATGATGGAGAAGAGATTCTGGCCTTCCTCTCTTCTTCCTCTCCATTACTTCTGATTCAGGGGAGGCAGCAGAAGTGTAAAACTGGTGCTTGGGATCAGTATTGGACTGCTGGTGGACTAGTTAAGGGGAAATAGAATGCGGCTAGATCCATTATTTTCTTAAGTCTGATCAGGGATGGCAAATGTGGGTTCTGTGGCCTAACCAATTTTGTAGATCTACCATACCTCAAGCAGTGATTTCAATCAAAATGTTTGAAGGTGTTAGAACTAGGGATACTCAATATGTTTAATATTATATCACTCCGTGACAACTCATCGGGAATTGCTGAGGTGTGCCATGCCCTAAGGGGCCTCCTTGCACATGTTTCACTCCATATGCCACTCATCTCTCAACCGAGGCAGCAGGGGAAGCACAGACTGGGTTCAGAATTAATTAATTAACCCATCATGGGTTATTGTGTCATCTGGTGGGAGTTTTTTCTAACCCACAATGGCTTATTTGGCCAAAATAACCCACTCTGATAACCCACGGTCTGCAGAGTGGGTTATTTAACCCATCATGGGTTATCATGTCATGTGGCAGTCAGGGTGGGCTATTTTGGCTGGCTACAGAGCTGTGTGGCAGGAGCGATCAGAACAGCTGCTGCTCTGCTCTTTGCTGGCTTAGGAACACATTAAAGCGACCAAGCCAGCAGTGCAGAGGAAGCTGGCTATGAGGTTTGGTCCTGATCCTGCAACCCCCCAAGGTTTTCTAGCTACTTCCCCCTTTTTGGTGCACTCAGGATTTTTGCTCATCTGGAGTAAATGCACAGGGGGTTGATAGAGGATCGGGTGCCTCCTGACTAGGAGAGGCTGTGGGTGTCTCTACATTAAGCAAAAAACCCGCATACTTACCGTGGCTTTCTGTTTTCAGTTTCTTTGCAGGATAAAGATGGGTTCTTTGCATAGCTGGGTTTCCTTAAATGTATAATGCTACCTGCCATTTACACTGGTAGCTAAAGCCCGTCGGGATGTTATCAGATGCCAGCAGCATTGTACACCCACAACCCACCTCCTTTGGGGTAACCCCTCCTCCTTCTCAGCATGAACTTCCCTATCTCAAATTCCTTGCCTCCTGTTTCACTTCTGCTGCCACTGATCCCTACCTTGAGGAGTGGGGAGCTGAAAGGGGTTGCATGTATAGAATCCACAGTACTTCTGTAACTTTAGAAGCCTGCTCCCCACCCCTCCCCGTAAAACAAGCAATTTCCCTTTTCCCATTTGTGTGTACATGCGGACTGGGTAGAAAGGGTTAAAACTTCTGTGCAGCAACTGCAGAGCAATTCCGCCCCCGCCCATCCCACTGAAAATTGCTGAGGAGTCAGCATGCGCCATGCGCGCAAGTCAGTATTGTCCCTGTTAAAGCAAGCACTAAAACATTTCTCTTTTGTGTATACACTGGGAGAGGGGGTTGAGTGGAAAGGGGCCATTGCAACATCCCCCTGCCCACTACCCATCTGCTTATTCACCCCCCAGATGTGGCACTGAGCATGGCTTGGCTCCATTTCACTCCTGTCCCTCACTTGCTGCCATGTTATAGTAGTGAAATGCCAGGATAGTGCACCTCCAGAATGGTGGACGAGCAGCAGGTCAAATGAGACATGGAGCTGGGCTCCATTTTGGTCCTGTCCCTCACTCACTTTTCTGTCTCCCCCCCAAACATTGAGCAGGTGGAGGGTTTCAGAAACCCCATGGACATTGCAGGCAGGCGGAGCGGCAGCTGTATCAGTGCAATGCTGCTCTGCCAGGAAACAGTGAGGAACGAGGAGGAGGAAGAAGGGCGCAGGCACAGCAGGGTGACACTCCCACCCCACCATTGTCACTACTGTCGTCAGCATAACCCCCCCCCCACAAACGCCCACACACAGCGCATAATTTCGTCACCACAAAATACCGAGCTGGGGCTAGCACTTCCAAGGCACAACAAGAGAAAGGAGGCTACTGCACGACACATTGGATGTGTCACACGGCACTTCCGCCCTCCCCACCCTGGAACGCCCCCAGCCACGCCCCTTTTTGGCCGTGCTGCGCTCCTCTTGTGAGCGCAGAGGACAGGCCTGTTCTGTGCTGCCTCAGAGGCAGCGCGGAAGTGGGTGGAGGTCCGTTCTCTGGGAACTGACCTCAGATCACGGGCTCAGAGGTCGATTCCTGGAAAACAACATATCCTATGGTTGTCTAGCCGCTGTGTGGCAGCCATAGGATTGCTCCCTAAAAGTTCGTGGTCACATGACCTATGGAATTAAGTGAACAAGGGGGATTTGATGTGCCTCTTCCAGTGGACCTGCTGACACCCTCATTTAGATTTTATAATTGTGTTTTATTTAAAACATGTCTAGGCCGCCATTCAGTGCATTTAGCCCTCCCAATATCTATTTATTTATTTACAAAATTTATATACCATTCTGCATCCAATAAAATATCTGAGCAGTGAACAATAAAAAGGAGAGACTCATCACCATCATAGAAATACAGAATTACAACATTTAAAATCAGATGGTACCAATATATATGTCGTATGTAAATACACATAAGTTGTTCATCTGGGATAGGAAGGCTCCAGGGGACTATGGGAAGAAGAATGCCTCAATCTTTTTCTTCCTTCACCAGTAGCCATATTTGCTTTTAAAATGTGGCCTGAACTTTGAAACCTTTTCTCTACAATTGGACCATGTGCCCACCACCAACTAGAACACCAAATCAGGTGTATGAAGCTTGCTATGCCATTTCTAACCGCTTTATTTTGTTTTTTAGGCTGCAGTCCTAAGCACACTTTCCTGGAAGTAAGTGCCATTGATACAGTGGGACTTACTTCTGCGTAAACACACATAGGTGTGCGCTGTTAGTTGGTAATTTATACAAATGTACAAAAAAAACAAAGACATATACTTAAGGTTAGATGTGTTAAAATAGCAGCAAACATCCAACGCAGCATCCTATGCAGCTGTCATTTTAATAATATTTTATCAACAACTTACAATTATGTCTGTAGATTGTGGGTGGTTAGCAAATGAATATTCGTTCTCTGATCTTTGGTCCCACTGTTTAAAAAGAAAAAAGGAGTTACAAGATATTTTATCTTACCTGTCCTTTTATGTGCTGAATAAGCTGAAGCTGAACCTTGACAACACCGAGGTACTTTTGGTGGGAGACAAGAGTAGGCTGGGGGGATGTTGACCTGGTGCTGAATGGGGTATGGCTACCCTTGAAAGATCAGGTCCGCAGCCTGGGGGCCATTTTAGACTCCCAGTTGTCCATGGAGGCTCAGGTGTCAGCTGTGAGCCAGACAGCGCTGTACCAACTCCATCTGATGTGGTGGCTGCGCCCCTACCTTCCCGACTTTCTGCTCCCATCGGTAGTACATGCCCTGGTCTCCTCTCGTCTAGACTGCTGTAATGCGCTCTACGTGGGGTTACCCTTCAAGACGGTTCGGAAGCTGCAGCTGGTACAGTACGCGGTGAACCGCCGCGTTCTGTACCAGCTGCAGATTCCATGGTGATCACATCACTCTGGTGCTGAAGGAGTTACACTGGTTACCAGTTGTTTTCCGGGCCAAATTCAAGGTGTTGGTTTTGACCTTTAAAACCCTATATGGTTTCGGCCCAGCCTATCTTAAGGAGCACCTCCAGCAACACCAGACAGGCCGCTCAACAAGATCAGGCCCGGATGGCCTTCTCTCTGACGTATAATATGGTCGCTTTCCCCCAGAGTTCCTATAACTGCTACTTGATCCACTAAGTCATCTCTGTTGGTTAGGATCAAGTCAAGGATAGCCGATCCTCTAGTTCCTTCCTCTACTTTCTGTAGGAGGAAGTTATCTGCCACACAAGTCAGGAATTTCCTGGAGGGGCCATGTTTTGCAGAATTTGTCTCCCAACAAATATCGGGGAAATTGAAGTCCCCCATTACTACTACATCATGCTTCCTTAAAACATTGGCTATTTGCTTTCCAAAAGTTTCATCCTCATCTTCTCCTTGGTTGGGTGGCCGGTAGTAGACTCTGACCACCAGGTTCCTTTTATTCTTTGCTCCATTAATTTTGATCCAGATGCTCTCGATGGGGCTACCAAGCTCATCCTCCTGTATTTATGTGCAGAGATATTTCTTTTTCACATACAGTGCAACCCCACCTCCCTTTCTGTTCCTCCTGTTCTTTTTGAACAAGTTATATCCTTCAATTGCTGTATTCCAGTCATGAGAGTCATCCCACCAAGTCTCAGTTATACCTATCAGGTCATAATTTCCCTCTTGTATTAAGAGTTCAAGTTCGTTCTGTTTGTTTCCCATACTCTGGGCATTAGTATATAGACATCGAAGACCATGTGCTTCATAGTCTGGCTTTCTTCCTACATGTGTCTGAAGACTATTATTGGGTGCTATCAGAGCTGTTCTCTCCGTTGCAGTGCATGCGCCTACATCCATTGTTACCTCCAACATTACATCTCCATTCCCCGTAGGATTCAGTTTAAAGCCCTCCTGATGAAGTTCTTCATGCTGTGGCCAAACACATTCTTCCCAGCCTTTGTGAGGTGCAACCCATCCCTAGCCAACAGCCCATCTTCCAGGAAGTGTAGCCCGTGGTCCCAGAATCCAAATCTCTCTCATCGGCACCACCTTCGTAGCCAGTCATTCACCCGGAGTATTGTTCGTTCCCTTTCTATCCCTCTTCTAACTACTGGATGAGAAAACTATCTGGGCGGGCCCCAAAGTTCTTGAGTTTCCTTCCCAAAGCTTCAAAGTCTGATGTGATTTCTTCGTAGCTCCGCTTGGCGGTATCATTTGTTCCCACATGGATGTGAAATGCTACTATTCTATGATTCTATGTTCCCCCCCCTTTTTGCCAACCTCCAACCCTACCTTGGAGGAGGCACCTGGAGGAGGGCCTCAGTTGATGATAGTGTGCCAATAGGTTCTTACCAGGAGAGCTGCTCCGTCAGGTATTGCAGTCCCAAATCATGTAAGGCTTTATAGGTCAAAACCAGCAGCTTGAATTGGGCTCAGAAATGTACAGTCAGCCAGTGCAAGCAAGTCAGAATGGTTGTTCTATGCTCAGACCTTCTGGTCTCCACTATCAATCTGGCCACTGCATTTTGCACAATCTGCAGCTTCCAAAGAGTCTTTGAGGACAGCCCCACATACAGGACATTGAAGTAATCTAAGTTGGAGGTTACCAGAGCATAGATTACTGAGGGCAGGTTATCCCAGTCCAGATAGGGCCATAGCTGGGTGACCAACTGAAGCGGGTAGAAGGCACTCTGTAATTTCCCCCTAGATCCTGTCCCCCCTTCCCCAAATTGGCATTATGTTGGCCATTCTCCAGTCCCCTGGTACGGAGGCTGATCTTAGGGACATGTTACATATTTTTGTTAGAAAATTGGCTATTTCACATTTGAGTTATTTAAGAACTCTAGGATGGATACCACTAGGGCCCAGTGATTTGTTAGCTTTCAATCTGTTAATAAGGTCAGTAAGGGAGCAATCCTATATCGCCTAGACAGCGTTTGGGGGAGACAGGATTGTTCAGTTTCCTGGATCCGAGCTCCAAGACAGGGCTCTAAGCTCTGAGCCCCTTCCCCATCGTAGGTGGCGCAGACAGAACCACGTCAGCTACCTCTCCGTGCTCAGTAAACAGAGCGCAGAGACAGGGGAAAGGGGGTGTTCCTGGGAGTGGAGAGAAGAGGCCAGGGTGGCTGGCTTGCGCCTTTTTCTATCACTGCCCCAGCTCCTTCCCTCCCTGAAGCCTCCACTAGACGGGCGACATTGCATGAATGTCTAGCGTAAATGCAGTACGGGAGGCACAAGGCACCTCCCGCTTTGCAATGGATACATGTAAGCCTCCAAGTTCGGAGGTTTACGTGTACCCAGGGCGCAACCCATAGGATTGCGTTCTAAGCTGCATACCGCATCACACTGCTGGGGCACTACTATTAGCAGGAAAGCTCACAACACACAGAAACGTCTGACAGAGGGAACAATGTAATTCTAGCAATATTTTATTCACCTACCTGGTGCTGTTTTTTGGTGCTTGGTTGTCTCTGAAGAGATAATCCCAGGATCCATTCTCCTTCTGTTTCCTGATAAACGTAGAAAAAGTTGCTGAATGCCATAGCTCATCATCTTTTTCATGGTTTCATAAACAGTTTGTTTTTGTAAGGGATTTGCAAAATAGTATCCCGCAGAGGCAAGGAGCAAAATTTAAACCTGTGGTTTTCAAAATCTCAATCTCTCTCTCTCTCTCTCTCTCTCTCTCTCTCTCAGGAAACTCTTTCCATCACAACTTGTTTGTGGAGGAAACCCCTACATCTTTGCCATGGGAGTGTTTTGCATTGCAGAGGCTTTGAGGACAAGTTTTAGGGGCACAGTCAGTTTACATGTAGCAGTGTCACTCTGTGTGAACTGAGAGTAAACAAGCCGAACACTCCCCTGTGGCTGTGCATTGCAGGGGAAGATGGGTATAGGCAGGGAAGATGTCTTTCAGTCATGAAATGGCTTGTCTGCCATTACTGATCTTCTAATTGTGGGACCGCTGATAAGCTTTTGAGGTGGAATCCCAGGTTTCCCCAGAACACAGTTTGAAAGCAACCGTTTTGAACTATGCCTAGGTATAATATTAAAGTTATACTATATTCTACAGTGATTTCCTTGTGGCAGAGAGTTCCATAGTTCAGCTTTCCTCATATTAAGTACAGCCATTGGCTCTGGAAGTATCATGGCACAGCCTCCCCATTTTAGGCAGAATTTGCTGATCCAGAGGATTTTTTGTTTTATTTTGTTCTCCCCCTCCCCTCCCAACACTGTGCCTCTGAAAATATTTTTACTCATCTCCTGTCATTTCCTCTCCCTTTCTTTTCATACTTAACTTGTACCCTAACCCCCAAAGTGTGTTTCTTTCATCCCTTCCTCCAGCTGCTTTTGCATTCACTTCTTCCTATTTTTATTTATTTATTTATTGTATTTATTTATTACATTTCTAATCCACCCAACAACTAATATTCTCTGGGCAGATAACAAATCCCCTCTCTTATTCCTGCCCTCTCTATTCCCAGTTTATGATGATGATTAAAAATATTAACCTTTTATTTCTTCTTCTAAATTCCTTCAAAGCCCCCTTTGGCCCTTTTCCCTCAGAACCCCCTCCCTCCCTTCCCCTCTTCCTGAATTTCTCTATTTCCCAGCCACTTTAATTCATTTCCTGCATCTTCCTTCCTCCCACCCACACAAGCCCACAAACACACACAAACACAGGCTCTCCAATTCCTGGTACCACTGCCCAATACCAGATTATTTTTCTGAGGTAGGGGAGCTGGCCGTCACCATGGGTAAAGAGCACAGCAGCAGCCCCCAATGCTTCTCCTTTACCTCTCCCTCAGTCTGTCTGTCTTCCCTTCTTTGCATTCTTTCTTTCCTTCCAAAAGACTTTGTTGGCCACTCTTGTTCTGTTGTCTGTTTCCTTTCCTTTCCTTTCCTTTCCTTTCCTTTCCTTTCCTTTCCTTTCCTTTCCTTTCCTTTCCTTTCCTTTCCTTTCCTTTCCTTTCCTTTCCTTTCCTTCCCTTCCCTTCCCTTCCCTTCCCTTCCCTTCCCTTCCCTTCCCTTCCCTTCCCTTCCCTTCCCTTCCCTCCAACATTGCACACTATAGCCTTGCTCTCTAACCAACTCCTGCTCCCAGATGTGCCCATGCAGGGAACTGCTGCTGGCATCAGTCCAACTAAAAGGCTGCAGGGCAGGCGAGCGAGGAGCTGCCTGGCAAGTTGCAGCACGGAGGCCACTGGTAGTCCCTGGCCCACTGTTTGAGAAATGCCGACCTAAATGAGAGGGTCCACTTTTGAATCCACTTTTCAAGGTGTACAGGGCTAAGATTCTCACGGTGCAACCCTATACATATCTACTCATCAATAAGCCCCATTTTTAATGGGATTTACTCCCGGGTAACTATGTATAGGATTGCACCCTTAGGTGTGTCCTTTAAGCCTCCCATGATATTATGCATGGGAAAGAGGAGGGAGCCCTCTCCTCTAGTGTTCTTAGCTTTCTTGAAGGACCTGTCTGTGCAAGTGCAGTTCCATATGTGGGGTTGCACAGAACTACAAAGAAGAACTCAAGGTTTATCAAACCACCAGTGGGATGCCACTAGAGGATGGATCTGTCTACTTCCAGTCCATGTTGCTTTTGCATGTTTTACCTGTAAGTCCACTGTTTATGCACTGAACTCTGACTTAAAAAAAATATATCTCAAAATACGTATTTATATATGTATTTTAATAGGTATTTTCTCTCAAAAATATGAATTTAAATGCATTTTTATATGTTCAAATTATCAAGAATTGTTACAACATTCAGAGAGCTGCAAAATCCAGTGTTTAGCTTTGATCCACATATTAGTCTGAGAGATCAGGTCATTTAATATGAACTCACTAAGATAAGTTCTTCAAGCATTCCAGAGCCACTAAGAGAACTGTAGGGTTGCATATAAATGGCATCAATAAATCATCATCATTTATTAAGAAGCCGAAAATCCATATAAACCACTATCAGCACAATAATACAAATTTAAAAAAATACTATAAAAATGTAAAATGTAAAAACAATAAAATATGAAGAGTATTCATCCACAAATATACAAAATCTCCTCCCACTCAGAGCCTAGAATGAACATCACAAAAGCAACCCACAACAATTAGGCTATAACTAATGTCCAAATGCCTAGGAAAATAAATAAGTCTTTGCCTAGCACCGAAAATATGACAGTGTTGGTACCAGATGAACTTCCTTTAGGAGAGTGGTCCATAAACATGGAGCTATCACAGAAAAGGCCCATTCCCATCCTGACACCCCCCAAGCTTCTCTTGGAGCAGGCGTACACAGAGGAAAACCTCTGAAACTGACCTCAGGGACTAGGTAGGTTTATACAGGGAGAGGCGGTCCTTGAGGTATTGGGATCCTCAGCCATGTAGGGCTTTTTAGGTTAAAAACAGCACTATGAATTTGACCCAGAAACAAACTGGGTGAGCCAAGACTGGGCTTATACGTTCACACGACCTACCTGGCTGCCAAATTCTGCACTAGCTGTGGTTTCCGAACCATCTTTCAAAGGCAGCCCAAGTAAAATGCATTGCAGTACTCTAACCTAGAGGTAACCAGAGCATAGACTACTGATGCTAGGTTACCCCCATCAAGATAGAGTCACAACTGGTCTACCAACTGAAGCGGGTAGAAGGCACTCCACCCTATGGAGGCCACCTGAGCCTCCAGTGACAATGATGGATCCAGGAGTACCCCCAAGCTACACACCTGCTCCTTCAGGGGGAGTGTGACCCCCTCCAGAGCTGGTTGCACTTTCCCCATCCAGACAGAAGAACCACCTACCAGCAGAGCTTCGGACTTGTCTGGATTGAGCCTCTGTTTATTGGCTCTCATCCTGTCCATTACTGAGGCCAGACACCAGTTCAGCACATCCAAAGAAGTTGCTTCTTTGCATGTCATAGAGTTGTATGTCATCAGCATACGGATGACAACACCCCCCCCCCACCCAAAAAAAATCCAGATGACTCCACACAGTAGATTCATGTAGCTTTTAAACAACATGGGAATAGAATGAACCCCTGTGGAATCCCACACTGGAGGTGTCACGGAGCCAAGCAATATCCCCCAAGCGCCACCCTCTGGAAATGATCATCCAGATAGGAGCAGAAGCCCCCAACTACCAACTCAGACAGTCGTTCCAGAAAGATACCATGATCAATGGAATCAAATGCTGCCAAGAGATCAGGAATATCAACAGGGACACATTCCCCCTCTCTCCTGACACAGGTCATCATACAAAGTGACCAAAACAGACTCAGTAGCAAAACTAGGCCTGAACCCTGACTGAAATGGATCCAGAAAATCAGTCTTATCCAAGAGTGCAAGGATCTGGTCAGCAATCACCAACTCAAAGACCTTGGCCAGGAAAGGGATTAGTGCAGCTGGCTTAAAATTGTTCTTCCAGATCCAGGGAAGACTTCCTAAGAAGTGGTCCTTCCACCACCTCTTTCAGGCAATCTGGAACCACTCTCTCTCTCTTAAGGAGGTATTTATCACCTCCCTGGTCCTACCAGCTATCCCTTCCATGCTAGATTTCACCAGCCATGACAGGCAAGGATCCAACATGGAAGGGGTCAAATGTACCTGTCCAAGCATCTTGTCCATGTCCTTGAGCTGTACTAATTGAAATTCATCCAATTGGACTGGACAAGACAGTACTCTAGACACCTCATGAGACTGAGGGAAGGCCTGTATATGGTTGGTGGGCTCTACTCAGCCTGGTGGGCCACAAGTTGTGTCAAACCTGCTCTAAGAACACAGTGTTAATAGAAGGATTTACAAATGGTTCTTGAAGGTGAGAAGGAACAAATACCTGACCACAATTAAGGTGCAGGTGCAGTTTTATTTGCCATTGTCAATTAATCTGGCTTGTGTCTGTAATGTAGATCTGCCATTTGACTCCTTCAATGAAAGGAGTATGTATATATTTGGGATGCTGGAGGAATTTGATCTTTGTGAATTCCATTGTGAACTGACCTTATCAGCACCTCTCAGACTGATGTGCATATAGGAACATAATTATCCTTTGGATCTTATACTTCTCCAAATTTTGTGATGGGAGTTGTTGGCTCAAAAAACAGGTTTAAAATGACAATTTCCACGGGGTAGATATTGCACCGAAAAAGCAAATGTTCATTTCTTTCTAAAATTTTGTTTGGTGCCACAGACTGGCAAATCTTTGGCCCAGCCCTCATATAAGTAAAAGACTTCTAGTGCAATCCTCTACATATCTACAACTAAGCAGAAATATCCCAGGTAATTATGTATAGGATAGAGAGCTTTGGCTATTGGGCAGAATAGAAATGTAATAAATAAATAAAATTGCAACACCAATTTACTAACAATGCAGATTTCAGTGGTCTAAGTTGGTGGTCTCCAAACTTTTTTTTATCATGCACCCCTATCAGTAAAATTTCTTGGGCATGCATCCCCAATTATATACAGGTACTACTATACTAATATATTATGTACATTATAGAACATACACAAAAAGTAGAAATTAAAAAAGGATGAGATGATGTATGTATGTATGTATGTATTATTATTATTATTAAAATTTATTAACAGTACAAAACCCCTTTTTGCTCTCACTAAAAAATATATTATTGTCCATTTTGTGAGGGTTAGTTTAGTTAGTACTAGATCATACACAGAGTTGGACGACGTCCCCCTGCTCCTTGGCTGACTGGCGGCTTGGCCTGGGCTGTTAACCCTTCCCGCTCTCCTTTGGCGGGATAGCAGCTGAGAGGAAAGCACGCGCTTCATTCTTGGCTCCATTCTGCCAAAGGAGAGTGGGAAGGGTTAATTTCCTTCTCGCTCTTCTTTGGTAGGATGGTGGCTGCTCCATTGCCACACCTGAGCAAGCAGCTGCGCCTTCCTTTGCCATGCCTGGCAGAGATTGGTGCAGTTGCTCTTGGTGGCCGCGGCAGAGGCAGGATAGGACTGGAGCCGAGAGAGGAATGCCACGGAGCGTCCCTCTCTGCTCCCGTCCCATCCTTCTGCCTCCACCACAGCCATCATTGCACACAATGGTACCTCTTCGGGGCAGCGGGAGGCTGCTCAATGATCAGGCAGCTCGCACACCCCAATGGATCACCTTGCGCACCCCACTTTGGAGACCACTGGTCTAAGTAATGAAGGCATGGATGACTGTTGCCAAGTTAAACTGCATGCAGCCCTCGGTGACCCCCAATCGAGGTCTCTGCTTCTCTGCCGCTAATGACAGCGTGGAAGCGGCACTGACAATCAGGGTCGCTGGGAGGGGGAGAAAATTTTAGCCCCCACACCCTCAGCAACCCTGAAGCAGATTCCCCACCCCAGCGATTTTGCACAGGGTCACTGAGATGGGAGCGAGGTTAAAGGGGCCCCCCACCCCAGTATGTGTGCATTTGTGTGCACGGCCCCCCACTGACACCAGATGGAGCCCTTTGCGCCAAAAGGTTTGTGCACCCCATCCTAGAGTCTTTCAAAAGATAGGTAAATACAGACATGCACATCTCCCTCTGTATGTTCTTATTAATTCCTTTGTAAGTTCTGAAGGTCTTAACACCTAACCTCATCAAGGCCGCAGTCACACTCTTCGTTTTCACCAGTGACACCATTTCCACATATCTCAGGCTTAAATCTTTTGGTAGGTAAGTTCAGTAAACATTCTTTTCCTGGTTGTCTTATTAAATCATGATATATCACCCTGCTGCAATTACTCAATCGGTGACATTTTCTGTAACACAATAAATTATCATCCAATATGGCGGTATTTATTTCTTATCCTCACTTCTATCTCGTCTTTCAGAAGACAAATCCTTCTAAGGCGGCATACAACAAAACACATGGCACACGGGGAGGCAGCGGGGGCACATCTGGGCCAAGGGCCACGTGTTTCCCACCCCTGATTGACAGAACTGCTGCGTGACATTGAACTCACCCCCTTGAATCCGGAAGGCCTCATGATCATGTGGCTGGAATTCTTACCTGTTCTTCTGATCAATAGGGATTCATTCAGAATTTGGCTACATCCTGCCTCCTGGGAAAGAAAAAGTCCTTTCACGGGAAGAGAGGCAAACAAGTGGGACCTATAATAAAACATTGCAGTGTATCCCCAGCCCTATAGCTGCTCTTGTTCAGGACTCTACTAGTATGCAGCAAAAGCCTTGCCGTGCTCTTCAGGGCTGAGACTGTCAGCTAGCCCCAAATCAGAGCAATTTATGTAGTATGTATGTATGTATGTATTTCTGGGATTTATATTCCATTTTCTGTGTTAATTAGTATTGTCAAGGTAATTTACAATAAGCAATAAAATATAATACTAAAATACAAATAACAGCTATTTATAGCTACGTAATGGGGGAGGGGGAGTCTGGAGAGTGAGAAAGGAAAAAATATATCCTTTTTCCTTTCCTTCCTCCTGAAGGATTCTTGTATACTGCAGGGAGAGAAACTTTATTTTTTAAATCCCTCTCAGACCTCCTTAATCCCTTCCTTCCTGGATAAAGCAGTTAAGGGCTTGAACAGGCCACTTAGCTCTTCTCTACCGATGTCCTTTTTCCCCTTTCCAACTCCTACCTCAACTCTTATCTGAAAAGAGAAGATTCCACAGCTGACGGTGTCAATTTAAACACCCACAGTGCTATTAACACCATAAAAAGAACCATAAAATTAGGAATGCAGTCAGATAAGGAACAGAGGAAGAATCTCTCCGATTGTAAATAGAAGATACTTGTTTTGAGAGACACAGACACATGGACAGAATGTAGGAGGAGACAAGATCCTTTTGTCACAAACATGCCTGTAACACGCAATGGGATTCAGGAACGTTAGTTATTATAAGTATGTTTTTGTAGTTATCTATCTTATGAGATCTGGATTTTAGTAATATTGTTGATTTAGGAATAGAAATGTATCCTTAGGAATATATTTTAATGGGTCATAAATTAATGGAAAATCATCTAGACACGTTTAAGAGTATGAAAAGCCATAAAAAGGCAATTCAAAACACGGGAAATGGGAGATCACTTATGAAGTAGCTACCCCCTTTTAACTGCCTGTCAGAGAAGACTGGTAAACAACCTACACTTTTTTTTGTTCTGCTCAAGCCTTAACTCAGAATGATTTTGAATGTATCATGTGTTTGATCTATGCATGTATGCACTTTGTACAGAGTACTTATGCTGAATGTTTAATGTTGAGGACCCCAAATGTTGAGAACCCCAAAGCTTATGGTCTTGGGGGACTTTAATATTCATGCTGAGACTAATTTGTCAGGAGCGGCTCAGGACTTAATGGCCACCATGTCAACCATGGGCCTGTCCCAAATAATATCTTGCCCAACACAAGTGGCAGGACACACTTTGGACCTGGTTTTCTGTGCTGGATTGGGAGAAAATGATCTGCGGGTGGGGGAGCCAGTGGTGACTCCTTTGGCATGGACAGATCATTATCTGATCACTTTTGACCTTCAGGCCACCTGTAACCTCCGCAGGGGTAGGGGACCAAATTTGATGGTCCGCCCCTGCGGACTGATGAATCCGGATGGATTTTTGAGGTCTCTTGGGGATTTCCCTGCAGGCTTAGCTGATGGTCCTGCTGTGGTCCTGGTCACCGCTTGGAATGAGGAGATGACCCGGGCTATTGATATGATCACTCCCAAATGTCCTTGACCTAGTCATAGAACTGTGTCAGCTCCTTGGTATTCTGAGGAGCTGAGGGCAATGAAACAACTGTCGATGATTAGAACACAAATGGCAGAAGACCCAGAACGAATACGATTGAACACAGGTAAGAATCCACTTACGACCTTATTCTGTGGCAGAGATGGCGGTGAAGAAATCCTACTTCTCCACCACCATTGTATCTGCTCAGTGTCATCCAGCAAAGCTCTTTTGTGTGGTTAAAGGCCTCTTGGGTGTAGTTTCTTGAAATAAGAACTCGAACTCTCAAAGGCCCTCTGTGAACAATTTGCCAGACACTTTGCACATAAAATTGCTTGCATTCACACTGACTTGGATGACATTGTTTTGACAGTCTGATATGGATGGGGCTGGTGCACCATCTAGTCATGTTATGGATACCTTTCAGCTTGTGCAACCTGCGGATAAACTGCTTGGAGGACTGAGGTCTACTGCTTGCCCTTTAGATCCTTGCCCATCCTGGCTTTTGAAATCTGCCAGAGCTGGGCTGGATATCTGGACCTCAGAGGTAGTAAATGCCTCCTTGAAGGATGGCGAGGTCCCTGCAGCTTTGAAAGAAGCTGTGGTGAGGCCCTTGCTGAAGAAACCAAATTTAGATCCCATGTTTCCAGATAATTACCGCCCTGTGTCAAATTTGCCATTTGGGGGCAAGGTGCTAGAGCGTGTGGTGGCCTCACAACTCCAAGCAGTTTTGGTGAAACTGATGATTTAGATCCATTCCAATCAGGTTTCAGGCCTGGTTATGGGATGGAAACAGCCCTGGTTGCCCTGGTTGATGACTTACGCCGGGGAATGTATGGGGGGAGTGCAACCCTGTTGGTTCTTCTGGACTTATCAGCTGCTTTCGATACCATCAGCCATGGTATCCTTCTGGATCATTTATCTGGATTGGGCTTGGGAGGCACAGTTTAAAGTTGTTCCAGTCCTTTCTGGAGGAGCAGTCTCAGAAGGCGGTGCTGGGGGACTTAAGTTCCACCCCAAGGCCATTAGCCTGTGGGGTGCCTCAGGGTTCTATCTTGTCCTCCATGCTTTTTAACATCTACATGAAACCACTGGGGGAAGTCATCAGGAGGTTTGGGCTGAAATGTCATAAGTATGCAGATGATACTCAGCTCTACCTCTCGTTTCCATCTTCACATCCCAGGGAGGCTGTGGAACTCTAGAACCAGTGTCTGGAGGCTGTTTTGGGATGGATGAGGGTGAACAAGCTGAAACTTAATCCAGACAAGACAGAGGTACTGTGGGTTGGGAAACCAACTACTTTGGATGGAGGTTTACAACTGGCCTTAGATGGGGTTGCACTCCCCCTGAAAGACCAAGTGCGCAGTTTGGGAGTCCTCCTGGACTCCGAGCTAACTGGGGAAGCCCAGGTGGCTGTGGTGATCAGGAGTCCTTTTTACCAGGTTAGGCTGGTACACCAACTGCAACCCTATCTGGAGAGGATGGACCTTGCCTCAGTTATCCATGCACTAGTCACGTCCAGGCTGGATTACTGTAATGTGCTATACAGGGGGCTGTCTTTGAAGATGGTTCAGAAACTCCAGCTTGTGCAGAATGCGGCCGCCCGAGTACTGGTGGGGGCGAGGCGATTCGGTCATATAACGCCTATACTGCGCCAGCTGCACTGGTTACTGGTGCGTTTCCGAGCCCAATTCAAAGTGCTGGTTTTGACCTTTAAAGTTACTTGAAGGACCGCCTACACTCATATCAGCCAGCCCGCACTTTAAGATCAGAAAGAGAGGCCCTTGTCATCTGCCCACTCGTGAGAGCAGTCAGGTGGGTGAACACATGTGAGAGGGCCTTCTCTGCAGTGACCTCACATCTTTGGAAGACGCTGCCATCAGAGGTCCGCCATGCTCTGTCATTGCAGACTTTTAAGAAGGCCTTGAAAACGTATTATTTTACCTTGGCCTTCTACTGATATGACTGCTACTGTTGCTGTTGCTGCTGCTAATGGCCTTGTAGGCCCCTTCCAACCCTACTATTCTATGATTCTATGATCATTGTTGGTTTTAATTGTTTTTATGTTTTATCACTTTTAATATTTTAATTGTTTTAATGAACTTTATTGTTGTAAGCTGCCTTGGGAGGGCTTCTGCCCTGAAAGGCAGCCAAGAAATATTTTAAATAAAAAATAATGAATGAATGAATGAATGAATGAAAGAAAGACAGACAGACAGACAGACAGACAGACCAACCTTGTCTAAGGGAGTTTTTCCTGGTAAATACAAAAAATCTGTATGTTTAAAACTAGGGTTTGAATTTATTTTGCCCTGAGATAACATTTTGTTCTTGGAGGCATTTGAATATGTTCAGTTAAACAGATGATCTAGGATCACCTACATACAGAACGCATATTTTGAGAGAAAGACCCATAAGCCACAGCAGGAACAGAGCTATGAATACCAGAATGCAGGGAGAATTAGACCCGAGGATCTGTGAAAAAAATGCACTGGAGAAGAATGAATCCCTATCTATAAAAGAACAGAAACTCTCCAGTAAGAATTTCATTTTCTCAATCCCGTGGATAGCAATTCATTCAACACAGGAATATTAAAAAGCAGTATATACTAAGGAGGTCACAAATTTCTCAGTTCCCATAACATTGGTATAACATGAGTTCCAGGGCTTGAGTACTCTCATCATTCCTTTCACTTTAATATTTGTACCACACTTTTCCTTACAAAAGGAAATTGAAAACAGCTAACATTTAGTTAAGTTAGTTAAAATTTATTTATATGCTACTTGTCCAGGTAGACTGTGTTCAAAGTGGCTCACAACAACAACTAATAATAATAATTAAAAAAACTAATAAAAAAATAAAACTTAACCAAACAATGAGAAACATTATCTAACCATTAAAATGCTACAATAAGCTATCCATAAAATTTCCATTTAATACCTAAGGAAAACATTTAACAATCATAATATAATACATAAGCATTAGAGCAATAAATTCCTACAATACAAACAATAAAGAACATGGGGATAATAAAACACACACTATCATAAAAAATATACAAACTTATATCTCTCTACTCCTGATCCATAAAGAGCACACCCAACTCTGAAATTCTTTGAGCAGATGTCACAGCTGGAAGGAAGAGATTCTTAAGAGTGAAGGCCTTTGAAGCTTTTACTCCTAAGGGCTTATAAGGGAAGTGAGGCAAGCCCTCAGTACCATATTAAGACTTCACAGGGGTGATACCCTGTTCCACTGGATGAAGAAGGTAGGGAACAACCAAGATTCCTGCCACCATAGGGTTGGGAGGGATAACCGCTGTCCAGGAGTCTGCATAGTCAAACTATGGAACTCGCTATCACAAGATCATCCCAGACTGCAGGACACGGAATAATGGGCTCAAGTTACAGGAAGCCAGATTCTGGCTGAACATCAGGAAAAACCTCCTGACCAGTTGAGCACTATGACAACGGAACCAATTCCCTAGGGAGGTGGTGGGCTCTCCCACACTGGAGGCCTTCAAGACGAGGCTGGACAGCCATCTGTCAGGGAGGCTCTGACTTTGATTCCTGCATTGAGCAGGGGGTTGGACTCGATGGCCTTGTAGGCCCCTTCCAACCCTACTATTCTATGATTCTAAGATGTAGCGATGGCCACCAACTTGGATGGTTTTAAAAGGGGATTAAAAAAATTCATGGAGGATAAGGCTATCAACAACTACTAGTCCTGATGGCAATATGCTCCCTTCAGTATCAGAGGCACTATGGCTCTCAATGCCAGCTGCTGGGGAACCGGAGTGAGAGGGTGCTGTTGCACTCATGTCCTGCTTGTGGGCTTTCAGAGACATCTGATTAGAGAATGCTGGATTATAGGCCTTTGGTCTGATCCAGGATGGTTCTTATGTCTCTACAAAGGGAGAATGATTAAATACCTTTTCTGGATGTTTTGTAGCCTCACTCAGTGGCCTGTTTCCAACGTAATGGCAGCATCCAGCAGCAAACTGTGAGTTAATTAACCCACAAATTGCAGGGATGTGCACTGCGCCCAAGCTGCTCACAAGCCGCTTCCTGTTTCCATTAATAACCCTCGAATGGTACATTTGAGGGTTGTTTCTGTGATGTCCAAACGCAGGCATTTGGGATTGTTAGTAGGTCAAACAACCCCAAGTTAACCCAAGAACAAGCCATGGATTAACGTGGGGTTGTTAACCCATGACCAACCCCAACTGCCCCTGTTCAGACATTACAGAAACAACCCCTGAATGCTGCATTCGAGGGTTGCTAACAGAAACAGGAAGTGGCTTGTGCACAGCCCGTGCATGTACCCACAATTTGCCACTGAACACCGCTGTTACATCCAAACAGGGTGAACATCTGTCTGTTTCAGAACTGGGACATTCTCCTGCACAATGACATGAATGGGAACTCTGCCAAAGCAGGGGTTACAGTAGCATTTCCAGCTGGATGTCTTCAAAGGCTTCTAAACAAGGGTCAAGATATCAGTTAGGGTTTGAAAACATGATCATGATCAGTTTTTCTTTTGCTACCTAAAATCATGATAAGACCACTAAAGAGGTTAAAATGAAATACTACTCACACATCGCTTAGTGATGCTACCATAATACACTTGCCATTCTGAGTGCAATTGCAGTCACAGTTTCGACCTGCATATTCCAGTGAGTCGTCATGGCCAAAGCCAAGGGAATGGCCCAACTGATGTGCAATATTTAAGCCATCACTTAACATATCATCCTGTGACTGTATACAATGAGTCAAAGCAAAGGAGATAGACAGGTTATTAAATTTATAGATCCATTTAAAAACACATACATTTCCTGCTTCTATTGTGATTCTATGAGTGGGGCAGGTGGAAGTATTTCTTCCTTAGACTCCCAAACTTTTCAACATGGCCTGAGCACAGTACCTTCCCTGCAGACTGCCCCTTGGACTATGACATATGCTTGCAAATACTCTGATGCTCACTCATTTGGCACTCATGCTGACGACTTTATGACACAAAGTTAACATCTAGCTTTTTCAAAAGAGGTTTTCTGTTGGATGTGTTTAACTACTGGATGTGTTTGACTACTGTCATTGCTTGGGTATCTTTTTTATTATCCTTGACCTGGATGTTCAATCATTTGTTTTATTGATGTTTTTGGTTGTCTATGCATCTTTTGTGGCTTTAAATTATTTTTATTTGTTTGTTTTAATCTGTATGTTGCTTCAGAAGCTGCTTTTCCCCAACAGCAAAATATGGCTTAAAAATGTTTAAATACTTTTTTTTTAACCACACAGCCATAATCATCAGGCTAACAGAGCAGTGGCAAGAACAGGAAGGAAATGGACCAGCTAATACTCTGCTGCCAACTGGACCAACAAGGCCATAATCAGCCACCTTCTAATTCAGGCTAAGAAGGATACATGATAGAGGCGTATAAAATTATACATGGTGTGGAGAAAGTGGATCAGGGATTGGGCAAATTCATGGAGGAGAATGCTGTCAATGGCTACTAGTCCTGATGGCTATATGCTACCTCCAGTATCAGAGGCAGTCTGCCTATGTACACCAATTGCTGGGGAACATGGGTGAGAGGGTGCTGTTGCACTCATGTCCTGCTTGTGGGTTTCCCGTGGGCAGCTGGTTGGCTCTGTGTGAACAGAACGATGGACTAGAAGGACCCTTGGTCTGATCCAGCATCAGGGCTCTTCTTATGTTAAGAGCAGCTCTGGTTAAGTAGGGGCTTAAGAACTCTTTTACCATTACTACCATCACATATATACCCCCTTTGAGGCAGACAATGAATTTAAGGGACATATTACTGACGCAAGCATATAGACTGATAATCACCTACACGCATAGCAGACACCGAAGCATGATTGTAATCACAATAATGTTCTCCCCAAGCAAGTCCTAAAGGAGACCCACGAGACCTATAGCATAACAGAAGATAATACATGTTATAGTTATGTTCAGATAACATCAGATAAAAAAAGGGGGGAAGAGGTGGACCCAGGCAGTGGCACTGCCAGAGGTGAGGGGCCCTGGACAAGATGTCCTCAGGGCTCCCACACAAGATACCTTCTAGGGGCCCCCACAAACACTCCTGGGCACTTCCCCCACCCCAATTTCACCACTCTCCCACATTCTTTCTGTCCGTCTGTCTGTCATTTTTAAAGTTCTTTCTGCACTCACACACACACTTGCACATTCTCAAAAAACGCTATAACTTGAAAGCTTGCACGTTTTATAACATTCTAGCTGGTCCTAATAAACCTATTGCCCAATCATGGATTTTGGATTTTTTCATCACAGCCCAGCATGGCTAACATTTCTTTTTTTATGTGCTTTGGAAAATACTGTTATTTAGCTGTTCAGGCTAGAATCTACCACCAGATGAAGAAGCCACCCGCCATCAAGGCCCCTGTTGTCACGAGGGTCCTTGGGTGGGAGGGGGCCTTGCCCCCCAGCCATTTTTCAGCAACAAAAATCTCCTCCCACCAAGGGCCCTTGGTGAAGGGTTGGCTTCCCCCTCCCCCAGCTTTTTTTTTGGACAGGGCACTTCCCCCCCCCCCCGCCTTCCCATATATAAGTGAATAGGGGAAAAATGCTCTATTCATTCATGGGGGGGGGGGATAGCTTGGTGGGCACCTCCGCTTGGCCTTACAGTTGCAGTGAGGAACCCAGCTCTATGAAATTGAAATCCTTTCTTGCTAACGGATCCCGCTATAAAGAGCTAGAACTCCAAAGTGAAGGTGGTTAAGTTGTGCCCTCTGTGTTGTGATGACCACCAATTTGGATGGCTTTAAAAGGGGGCTGGACAAATTCCTGGAGGAAAAGGCTATCAATGGCTACTTGTCTTGATGGCTATGTGCTACCTCCAGTACCAGAGGAGTGAGCCTATGTACACCAGCTGCTGGGGAACATGGGTGGGAGGGTGCTGTTGCGCTCATGCCCTGCTTGTGGGTTCCTGGTCACTGGTTGGCCACTGTGGGAACAGAATGCTGGACTAGATGGACCCTTGGTCTGATCCAGCATCAGGGCTCTTCTTATTTTCTTATAGCTTGGTGACTGCAATATTTTTTAAAAGGATAAGGCATCCAGGAACTGAGACTCCTAAGGGTATCCCAAACTGAGCCTGCCAAGTTGCAACTACGTACGGAGAAAGAATAAGACAGGAGTTCTCCAATAGTCACTGCTCTGTCACATGGTTGTGATTTTTTGATATATGTAATTCCTCAAAAGATGGGAACAACACGCGCAAATTACTGCGGACTTCTCCAGCGAGAAAATCCATTGTGCCCTGACACATACCGCTGAAGCGAAGTAAACTGCGGCAGTCACGCTGCTCTTTTTTTTTTTTACCATTATATCTAAATGCGCAGCTGTGCAGGCACGTGAGGGTGAGGGTGCGACACTTTGGGTTTTGTGGCTGTTTTGTATTTTAGGGGTTCTTTTGTGTCTGTCCGTTCCTTGTTAAGTAAAATGTGGGTGGTCTGCTCCCTTGTTACCAGGCCAACTGTTTGGCAGTTCTCCAGCCCGAGACGCTCGTGATGGTTCGCACATGTCAAGGCGTGTGCCCATGAGAGGTACATGCCTAACCATCATTCCAAAATGGTGGCTGGAGCAAAGTTGGTCCTGGACCTTCTGCTCCCCCGACACACCCCGAGTGCTTGGCCACTGACTCCAAAGCAGCCATTGTGAAGATATGAAACTCTGAAGGTGTGCAAAGGTGTGGTTGAAGAAATGAGCACGCTTCTCTGTGCCTCTGTAACTGCGCAGCCACGAAGGAACAGGGGAGAGTGAAGGGGAGTCACAGAGTGACACAAGCACTAGGCACGCCTACCACATGCCCACCACAAAATGCGAAGTCGGTTCAGGGAAGGGACAGACAGCTTGCAACCGCAGCAAACCCGCAGCAAACCAAAAACAGTGAAAAGCCTCTTTGGAAATCTGCATTTTCTGGGTGAAAACCATGGTTTGGCTGCGAAGTGGTGACTACATCATTTGACCTGAAGGACCTCGAATTGCAGCAGCCCCAGAGTAAATGGCTCGTGTAAACGGAGCCCTGCAGATTCCTGTAACTTTTTCTCATTGCTAAAAACAAAAGGTCTGATGTTAATAATACTAAAACCAGTTAGACAGACATTTTTAAACAGGAAATTGTGGAGTCTTACGTAATTATGCCAGCATGGTCAAAATGTGCACGATGCTGAAGTTCATGAGTGACATACTTGTAAAAGTCAGCCAGTGTTCTATTAAGACTGTCAGCATTAATTGTTATGTAGTCTTTCTGTGTCCACAACTCCAAGCCTACCAAATAAACGTGAAGACCTATCCCAAAGAACACCTGAAAGCAGAGAACACACAGTTATCTACTGGTAACGTACGGGATGCATATTAATTCTTTTTCAAGTATCGACTTTGTATAGGGAAATGATCCCTCAAGGTTTCTGGAGAGGGCAAGTGGGAACAGGAGGCAGAGAGAGACAGAAAGGAGCAAAGCCACTTGAGTGCCACAATGGAAGCAGATTAAACACCTCCACCACCAGCCCATTCATTTCCTTTATTCGATTTGCCCTATAGCTGAAGTTCTCAGGGCGACATACATAATAAAAGCAAAAACAATAAAACTGAATAAGAAAACATGTTAAAAGTATTGTTTTTAAAAGCAGCAAGAACAATTAACTGAGCAGCTAAAAACACGGAGAAGATTGTTTTAAAATGCAGCATTAAACATATTAAAAAATAAAGCCCAGCCATCGCTTTGGAACTGCACCTGCCTCAGATTTCAGTTGTGCTGGAAGAAATGTCTGTCTGAAGCACCAGAGACTGCAGCTTTTTCCTCTGTTCACATACCCCTTTTCTTAAAGAGACAGTAAACTGTAGAGATTAGGGCCGGTGCTGAGTTGCATCCAGCCCTACCTTGAACAAGGCACTAGACTTGTTCCCATTTCAGGATTCACCTGATTTTGGAGGGGGCATTTTGGGTGAACCTTAAAATAGGGAGGAGGGAGTCACTCTGGGAAGGGAAGATGGCAGTACTGGTGGCCAGAGCTTCACTACTTCACTGACATGCAGCTGCTGGCATTTACATATGCTTTAGTTAAAAATAAGAAAGAGGTGAGAAGCTTCCCTACTGCCATGTTAAGCCTCCTCTCCTCCCCCAGAAACCATTTTGGGGGTTGAATTGCAGCCCCTGAAACAACACTGAAGCTGCCCTCCCCATTT
Source organism: Heloderma suspectum (assembly GCF_057233095.1). Lineage (NCBI taxonomy): Eukaryota > Metazoa > Chordata > Lepidosauria > Squamata > Helodermatidae > Heloderma > Heloderma suspectum. The sequence continues at coordinate 4,523,502 of NC_139460.1, forward strand.
CCCTCCCTACAAATGATATTGTGATATATATATATATATTAAAAAAAATCGTAACTCTTGCAAGGTTTCCCTTGAGCTGGATGCCTTTAAGTAAATCTTACTGGTCTTTATGTATATACTCTCCCAGAACTTGGTCTGGTCTTTCTGTTATAGAAGAAGATAAGATTCTACAGACTGTGTCTAAATGATATAGATCTAGAAGTGCCTGTGTTGGATGGATCCTTATCTGGCTTCAAAATAAGAACAATTTTTGTGTCAGTTCAACTGAGCTTCCGCCTCATACTAAAAACGTGGTCGTTCAGGCAGGCATTTGGGGTTGGTTAGGGTAATTTTAGAAATGTGACGTTTTTAATGTTGACTTTTATTGTTTTGAACTGTTTTTAATGTTGTACATCGCCTACAGTGGCTGGGTGACCAGCCAGATGGGCGATTAATAAATTTAATAAATAATAATAATAATAATAACTGGGATAGTTATTTCTATTACAGAATTTAAATAAATCATCTAGTATAAGAATTAGCTGCCCTTTGTATGTTTTATAAGAATCTGCAGTGTAATCATCAAGATGATGAGCCAGCAATATGATGTGGCTGCAAAAAATGCTATTTTGGGCTGCATTAATAGAAGCATCCCCTTCATGGATCACTGCCTTGTTGTGGCGAAGGGGCTTGCGTAACTCAGTGAAACCATAAGCTATGCCGTGCAGGGCCACCCAAGACGGACAGGTCATGGCAGAGAGTTCTGACAAAATGTGGTCCACTGGAGAAGGAAATGGCAACCCACTCCAGTATTCTTGCCAAGAAAACCCCATGGAACGTATCACAAGGCTAAAAGAGATGACGCCGGAAGATGAGCCCCTCAGGTCGGAAGGTGTCCAATATGCTACTGGGGAAGAGCAGAGGGTATTTCCAAGTAGCGCCAGAAAGAGTGAAGCGACTGGGCCAAACCCGAAAGGACACTCAGCTGTGGATGTGTCTGGCGGTGAAAAGAAAATCCGATGCTGTAAAGAACAATATTGTTTAGGAACCTGGAATGTCAGATCAATGAATCAAGGTAAGCTGGAGGTGGTCAAACATGAGATGGCAAGATTGAACATCGACATCTTGGGAATCAGCGAACTAAAATGGACAGGCATGGGCGAATTTAATTCAGGTGACCGTCATATCTACTATTGTGGGCAAGAATCCCTTAGAAGAAATGGAGTAGCACTCATAGTCAACAAAAGGGTGGGAAAAGCAGTACTGGGGTACAATCTTAAAAATGATAGAATTATCTCAGTACGAATCCAAGGCAAACCATTCAACATCACAGTAATTCAAGTCTATGCCCCAACCACTGAGGCCGAAGAAGCTGAGGTTGAGCGGTTCTATGAAGACCTACAACACCTTCTAGAACTAACACCAAAAAAAGATGTCCTCTTCATCATAGGGGATTGGAATGCTAAAGTAGGAAGTCAAGAAATCACCGGGATAACAGGCAGGCATGGCCTTGGTGTACAAAATGAAGCAGGACAAATGCTAATAGAGTTTTGCCAAGAGAACATGCTGATCATAGCAAACACTCTTTTCCAACAGCACAAGAGGCGACTCTACACATGGACATCACCAGATGGTCAATATCGAAATCAGATTGCTTATGTCCTTTGCAGCCAAAGATGGAGAAGCTCCATACAGTCAGTAAAAACAAGACCTGGAGCTGACTGTGGCTCAGATCATGAGCTGCTTCTTGCAAAATTTCGGCTTAAATTGAAGAACGTTGGGAAAACCACTAAACATTCAGGTATGACCTAAATCATATCCCTTATGAATATACAGTGGAGGTGAGGAATAGATTTCAGGGATTAGACCTGATAGACAGAGTGCCTGAGGAACTATGGACGGAGGTCCATAACATTGTTCAGGAGGCAGCAACGAAATCCGTCCCAAAGAAAAAGAAATGCAAGATAGTCAAGTGGCTGTCTGATGAGGCTTTACAAGTAGCTCACGAAAGAAGGGAAGCGAAAAGCAAGGGAGAAAGGGGAAGATATACCCAACTGAATGCAGAGTTCCAGAGAATAGCAAGGAGAGACAAGAAGGCTTTCTTAAATGAACAATGCAAAGAAATCGAGGAAAACAACAGAATGGGAAAGACTAGAGATCTCTTCAAGAAAATTGGAGATCTCAAGGGAACGTTTTGTGCAAAGACGGGCATGATAAAGGACAAAGAAGGCAGGGACCTAACAGAAGCAGATGAGATTAAGAAGAGGTGGCAAGAATACACAGAAGAACTATACAGGAAAGATCTGAATGTCCCTGATAGCCATGATAGTGCGGTCACTGAACTTGAGCCGGACATCCTCGAGAGTGAAGTCAAGTGGGCCTTAGGAAGCATTAGCAACAACAAAGCTAGCGGAGATGACAGTATTCCAGCCGAGCTATTTAAAATCCTAAAAGATGATGCTGTTAAAGTGCTGCATTCAATATGCCAACAAATCTGGAACACTCAACAGTGGCCACAAGACTGGAAAAGGTCAGTTTACATTCCAATTCCAAAGAAGGGCAACGCCAAAGAGTGTTCGAACTACCGCACAATTGCGCTCATTTCACATGCCAGCAAGGTGATGCTCAAAATCCTACAAGCTAGGCTTCAGCAGTATGTGAACCGAGAACTACCGGAAGTACAAGCTGGGTTTCGAAGAGGCAGAGGAACTAGAGATCAAATCGCCAACATTCGCTGCATCATGGAGAAAGCAAGAGAATTCCAGAAAAACGTCTATTTCTGCTTCATTGACTACGCTAAAGCCTTTGATTGTGTGGATCACAACAAACTGTGGCAAATTCTGAAAGTGATGGGAGTACCAGACCACCTTACCTGTCTCCTGAGAAACCTGTACGAGGGTCAAGAAGCAACAGTAAGAACCAGAGATGGAACAACCGATTGGTTCAAAATTGGGAAAGGAGTACGACAAGGCTGCATATTGTCACCCTGCTTATTTAACTTATATGCAGAGTACATCATGAGAAATGCCGGGTTGGATGAATGAGAGGTCGGAATTAAGATTGCCGGGAGAATTATCAACAACCTCCGATATGCAGACGATACCACCCTAATGGCAGAAAGCGAAGAGGATCTCAAGAGCCTCTTGTTGAGGGTGAAAGAGGAGAGTGCAAAAGCTGGTTTGAAACTCAACATTAAAAAAACTAAGATCATGTCATCTGGCCCTATCACTTCCTGGCATATAGAAGGGGAAGAAATGGAAGCAGTGACAGATTTTACTTTCTTGGGCTCCAAGATCACCGCAGACGGTGACTGTAGCCATGAAATTAAAAGACGCTTGCTCCTTGGGAGGAAAGCTATGGCCAACCTAGACAGCATAGTAAGAAGCAGAGACATCACCTTGCCGACAAAGGTCCGTCTAATCAAAGCTATGGTTTTCCCAGTAGTAACGTATGGCTGTGAGAGCTGGACTATAAGGAAGGCTGAGCGCCGAAGAATTGATGCTTTCGAACTGTGGTGCTGGAGAAGACTCTTACGAGTCCCCTGGACTGCAAGGAGGTCAAATCAGTCCATCCTAAAGGAAATCAACCCTGAGTGCTCATTGGAAGGACAGATAATGAAGCTGAAATATTTTGGCCACCTAATGCGAAGGGAAAACTCCCTGGAAAAGACCCTGATGCTGGGAAAGACTGAAGGCAAAAGGAGAAGGGGACGGCAGAGGATGAGATGGCTAGATAGCATCACGGATGCAATGAATATGAACTTGAGCATGCTCCGGGAGAGAGCGCAGGACAGGAAGGCCTGGCGTGCTATGGTCCATGGGGTCACGAAGAGTCGGACACGACTGAACGACTGAACAACAACAACAACAACAACAACAACAATAGAAGCATAGCTTCCAAATCACGGGAAGTACTAGTTCCCCTCTACTTGGCACTGGTTAGGCCTCATCTGGAGTACTGTGTCCAGTTCTGGGCACTGCACTTTCAGAAGGATGCATACAAGCTGGAGAGGGTTCAGAGGAGGGCAACAAAGATGATCAGGGGATTGGAAACAAAGCCCTGTGAAGAGAGACTGAAAGAACTGGGCATGTTTAGCCTTGAGAAGAGAAGACTGGGGGGAGATAGGATAGCGCTCTTCAAGGACTTGGAAGGTTGTCACAGGGAGGAAGGCCAGGATCTCTTCTTGATCCTCCCACAGTGCAGGACACGGAATAGTGGGCTCAAGTTGCAGGAAGCCAGATTCCAGATGAACATCAGGAGAAACGTCCTGGCTGTTAGAGCAATATGACAATGGAACCAATTACCTGGGGAGGTGGTGGGCTCTCCCACACTGGAGGCATTCAAGACGAGGCTGGACAGCCACCTGTCAGGGATGCTCTGACTTGGATTCCTGCATTGAGCAGGGGGTTGGACTCGATGGCCTTGTAGGCGCCTTCCAGCCCTACTATTCTATGATTCTATGGCAGAGGAAGCTTTAACCCTTCCCACTGCCCCTTGGCAGAACGAAGCCGAGAAGAAAGAGCGTGCTATGGGGACTGGGTAAACTGAGGATCCATAAAATCAAAAAGGGATCCTCATGATTTCTTATGATTTTGAAAGGGGAGACCAACAAAACCACCATCCAATCACAGAGCACATCTGCTGTGTGGACTGAACCAGAAAAATCACGGATCCGCCTCTCATGGGCTTAGCCACGGTACAAAAACATGGATCCTTTGTAGGGATCCTCTTCATTTCATATGAGTTTTGCAGAGAAAATCCCCCAAACCACCATCATATCACAGAGCACATCTGCCTCCACAGACTGAACCAGAAAAATCAAGGATCCGCCACTCATAGGTACAGCCACAGTGGAAGAACTTGGATTTGAGGCAGGGATCCTTAGGGATCCTCATGATTTTTACAAGAAAGATACCCCAAAAAACAATCTTCTCACAGAGCACATTTGCCTCCACAGACCGAACCAGAAAAATTGCAGATCCGCCACTCGTGGGACAGGCACGGCACAAAAACATGGATCAGAATTTTATATGGGATCCACATGAAACCATGGTCAAATCATAGATCACACTGAACCAAATCCATGTCTTTATGCCATGCTGGTTCCATGAAGCATGGGAGTGTCATTGTTATGGATTCATGTTTTTACATCACGCTTGCTCCATGAAGTACAGTATCAATAATTTTAATACTCTCCTCTGTAGCCATGGATGTGATCTGTGGTGTAATGGTGCATTTGTGGGGACACTATATTAAAATCCAGAGGACCCATAAGGAACTGCATCTTGAATCTATTTTTTTTCTTGCCATTTTTTTCTTGCCATTGACATGGACCTGCTTTGTGATTCAGCTATGATTTTGGATGCACTATAAAATCCAGATGATCTGTCAGGATCCATGCCTCACATAAATGGTTCACACCATTTGAGGTGAAGCAGAAGATCTGGGATCTGCTGGAAAGCAGCAGATCTGGGATTCTTAGTATGTTTTATCCATGGCTTTATAACATGACGGTGCCATGTTTTTTGTCATTCAGTCCGTGGGCACAGGGCTAGGGATGGCGGAGAATTCTGCCACGGATTTCAGTGAGGCCGAATGCACTGGCATTTGGCCCCCCGAAAACCGTGGCGGAACGGCCTGCCACCCCCCCACGCCCCCACGGATCCCCCCGGGACGAAGCTTACCTGGGGCGGATGTTCCGGACGGCGGTGGCTTCAGCGGCGGCTTCAGCGGTGGTGGCGGCGGCTAGTCTTCCGACCGGCTGCTGCCGCCGCCATTTGCAGTCTGGTCTGGTTTTTTTTACGTTGACGTCATAGGCTACGTAAAGACTTACATAGCCGATCACATCTGGGTAGGTAAAAAAAAAAAAAAAGTACGCAAATGGCGGCGGCTACGGCCGCTGCCATTTGCGTTCCTTATTTTTCGCCGTCTTAGTCTATGTAAATATTTACGTAGACTATTACGGCGAAAAGAAAGGGGAACACAAATAGCGTAGTGGGCGCTATTTGCATTCCCGTTTCATTTTCGCTGTAATAGTCTACGTAAATATTTACGTAGACTAAGACGGCAAAAAATAAGGAACGCAAATGGCAGTGGCCATATCCGCTGCCATTTGCGTACACTTTTTTTTTTTTAACCTACCCAGACGTGATAGGCTCCATAAATATCTACGTAGCCTATCACGGCTAAATACAGGAACGCAAATGGCGGCGGCGGTGGCAGCCGCCATTTGCGTCCCTGCAGGCTGCCTAGCGGCTGGTAGTCTGGCTGCGGGCGGCCGGAGCCGGCCAGCGGCTCCGCGGCTTGGCCGCGGAGCAGAGCCGGCTGGGCAGGATTCCAGGGGGGAGGGACGGAGCGCCTCCCCTCCCCAGTGGAAACAGAACAGCACGGAAGGTAAGTGTTCCGTCCATCCCTAAATAGGGCTGCTCTGTGATATGATGATGTTTGGGGTTATCTTTCTTGTAAAAATCACGAGGATTCCTGAGGATCCCTGTTTTTGCGCCGTAGCTGCACCTATGAGTGGCGCATCTGTGATTTTTCTGGTTCAGTCTGTGGAGGCAGATGTGCTCTGTGATATGATACTGTTTGGGGGTATGTTTCTTGTAAAAATCATGAGGTTCTCTGCCTCAGATCCCTGTTTTTGCACTGTGGCTATGCCCATGAGTGGTGGATCCCTGATTTTTCTGGTTCAGTCTGTGGAGACAGATATGCTCTGTGATACGATGATGTGTGGGGGTATGTTTCTTTTAAAAATCATGAGGATCCCTGAGGATCCCTGCCTCAGATCCCTACTTTCGCACTGTGGCTGCGCCCATAAGTGGCACATCCATGATTTTTCTGGTTCAGTCCACGGAGCGAATGTGCTCCGTGATTGGATGGTGGTTTGGGGGGTCTCCCCTTTAAAAATCATATGAAATCATGAGGATCACTTTTTGATTTCATGGATTCTTGTTTTACTTTCTTCCTGGGCTATGACAGCTATGTTAGCCTCTCCCCACCCCACCTTTCTGTAATAGGTTTACTGATCATTCTTACTGTTTGTTCATTTAAAAATCCAGAAAATTTCTTTGTAGTTGTTTATCTCCCACACACACAAACACACACCACCACCATTTCAATTCTCTCTAGGGATGTATGAAAGTCACTTACCTTTCTGCAGATTCTGTTCGTGGGGGGGGAGGCGCTCCATCCCTCCTCCCCGGAATCCTCGTCGGCCGGCTCTGCTCTGCGGCAGCTCCGCGGAGCAGCTGGCCAGGCCAGGGCTGTCCGCAGCCGGATTTCCGGCCACGGCCTGGCTGGTGCAGATGCAAATGGCAGCCACCGTAGCAGCCACCATTTGTGTCCAGCCAGGGAGCCGTGATAGGCTATGTAAACCTTTACGTAGCCTATCACATCTGGGTAAAACAAACAAACAAACAAACAAAAATGGTGTACGCAAATGGCGGCGGCTACGGCGGCCGCCATTGGCGTTCCTTATTTTTTGCCGTTTTAGTCTCCGTAAATATTTACGTAGACTATTACAGCAAAAAAAAGGGGAACGCAAATAGCGTAGAAGAGAGACTGAAAGAGCTGGGCATGTTTAGCCTTGAGAACTGAGGGGATAGCGCTCTTCAAGTACTTGAAAGGTTGTCACAGAGAGGAAGGCCAGGACCCCTTCTTGATCATCCCAGAGTGCAGAACACGGAATAATGGGCTCAAGTGACAGGAAGCCAGATTCTGGCTGAACATCAGGAAAAACTTCCTGACTGTTAAAGCAATACGACAATGGAACCCATTCCCTAGGGAGGCGGTGGGCTCTCCCGCACTGGAGGCATTCAAGATGAGGCTGGACAGCTATCTGTCAGGGATGCTCTGACCTGGATTCCTGCATTGAGCAGGGGTTAGACTCGATGGCCTTGTAGGCCCCTTCCAACCCTACTATTCTATGATTCTAAGACCAAAGGATATTTTAGATTCCAAATTGCCATATCTATCTCTTCTTTGTATACCTGTATCAACATTGGAAAATAAAACTTATTTTTAAACTCAGTTATGGACTGTAGAGAAAGTCTTGAGGATAACACAATGGGCAATATCGTTACATGCCAAATGTCGTTACATGCAAACCAGGTCATAGAGTCACACAGATGATGACTTAGAAAGAGAGGCGTTTGCTTTTATTGATCAGCAATCAATTTCACCCGCACATCACACAACCTTAGCACAGAAACAGAAGAAAAATTGAGTTAAGCTCACTGTATTTGCTGGCAAAGACTCTGCTTGCTCCTGAGGATCTTCCGAATGGAGCTGAAGAAACCACCCGAAATCCTGAGCAAAAGCAGAATCTGGTTCCCCATGTGGGGATTACTTTGATACCCTAGTACTTTGCCAGCTTCTATGGCCACCACCATAAATGGAAACTCTAATGCTTGAAGTTCATTGGTTAGTTATAATGGGTATAGTTTCCTCAGAGACCCTCCCTCAAAATCAGGATGCTGCCTTCTTGCCTAAGCATCTACTGTTGCAACTTGTTTAGTATTCAGTTCTGGAGAAACCCACAAGTTTCCTAATTTGCTGTCTGTGGTATGAGGCAAGAACCCACACCCTATTCATGCCAAGTTCTCCTATGTCCACCCCAAAGTGATCTCACACGCTGGCAGACTAGGCCACAAGCAGCCATTCCGAAGCTAAGCCACTTTGGTGCGCCAGAAAGGACATTTGTCTTGCTTTATGTATTCACAACTCCCCTACACTGGGATGTTGTTGTAACGCTGTCATCTTTCGCAACTTAAGGCTGTTGCTACAGGAGGCATCCCATCTTAAGTACTTGTGGTGGTGCAACACACTGAATCAGCCTATGTGATAATCAAAACAGTTAGGCAAGATTATGGACAAGACTAAAACCGCTGAAGGCCAGACAGCAGCAGGATAGAAAGCTGAACTGAAGCAGAAGCAAAATAGAGGCAGCAGGAGTTGAGGAGAAGACAGAAAGTGGCCATTGTTCAGCCTTTCAGCTTCCTTGGATTATGTTTCTACCATTACCCTCCTAAAGGCTTCAGACATAAGACTAAAAATCCAAACAAATAACTAAATGTAGACTTCATTGCCTTTATCAATATGTTTTTGACAAGGAGCGTGGATATATATTCTTGCTCATCTAAGCTGCAATCTAGGGTGCGTTTTATGTGCATTCCTATGGCCATTTGTAATAAAGGAATCAGTCAATACATTCCAATGGCTTTTTGGTATCATTCTTTTTTTTACTATGTTTCTCAAAATAGCTCTCATAAAATGTACTCACTGTGTGAACATTAGCCATCATCTGAACCACCAGTGTCACCAAGCCAGTTTCATTGTGTTTTTTGGCAATAACCTTGGAGAAGAAAAAATGAAGGTGGCCAGTTCAGTATGAAGTGTTTAAACAGCATATTCATTCATTCATTCATTCATTCATTCAAGCCATTTATGTATTGCTCTTTATAATATCTATCCCAGAGTGGTACCCAGTCTTTTCATAACAAACACATTCACTGCACATCATTACTCCCTTTTTTGCTAGTTTATTTCTATTAAATTTATATCTACAATTTAGTAAATCACTACTTGAAATTCTGAATGAATGCAGACACTCCACACTCTTAAAAACTATCATCTATCAAAAGTCAAAACAAGTAGTGGAAATCCTGCCTCTCTCAATTTTTACTGTTATGGCTGCATCAAAAGGACAGAGCAGAGCCAAGCCCTGTGGGCCCCTCTGAATTGCATTCCCCATAGTCCACCCTTGTAAAATACAGGTCCTAAAGCTGCTGAAGAATAATTCTAGAAGTCTGCTTCTGTGAAGATCTTGGCAAATGGTATCTCTTCACCTATAAACAGTTATCCAAGATTGGCTCTCATGTATGAGAACAGCAGGACAGGTGGTGAACAAAAATAGTATTTTTATTGTACTACAGTTTCTTTCATTAACCTTTTATAAGCCACCTTGGGGATTTCCTTTAAATGGAAATATGGGGTATACATTTCATAAAGAAATAATAAAATAAATAGGTCTGACAGCATCAGATAAGGGTACTCTATGTCTCCTTTATTATTAGTTCTGTGTATAGGACTGCTGGATATTTTAGTTAGCAGTAAAGGCCTCACAGAAAAATGATACAGGTGGATCAAAACAGCTGCTCTCAAATTGCCATCCCATTTGCAGGTGGTGAATATGGAGTGGACATTCAAATTTTTGGCATATTGGGGGGGGCTACGATTTGATCCCCAAAACAGTTTGGCGGGAGGGAGGCTTCCAATGGTAGCAGGCAGGCTTTAACTTTTGGGCTCCGTCACACAGGTGGAGAATTCCACATCGATGCCAGTTCTTTCCCCATCCGGCATCGTTGCCGGACTGGGTCGTTCTCTTCAGATGGCTCTCCCCATCGTGTTATTGTCTTTTTCTGAGAAACCCTGGGAGGGAGGGAGGCGACAACTCAAGATCTTCTGCCATCCACAGAGCCACAAATTTTTAAAATGAAAAAATAAAACAAAACAAAAGTGAAACCCCAACTGGCTAACATTGCAAGGCCCCTCCCCTCCCCTTGAAATGCCACCAATCATTTTGTGCTGCCCCACACTGCATGGTTCCCTTGCATTTAGTTTTGGGGTCTCCCCCTGAAAATCAGTTGGTCCCCATAAACAAAACAAAACAAAAAGAAGCCAGCCCTAAATGGGAATAGAGACTTGTTGGAAGAGCATAATTTTGTATGTTCATTACTACTGTCTGATCCAGAAGAATCATTCAGGAACTGAAAAAAGTTCTGATAAATTGTAGTAGTGTCTCAGGTTACAAGTTAAGTAAGTCAGAATTATTTTTGTTTGATTTTGATGCGACCTGTTATTAGAATTGTATTAGGGATTTAGACAAGCAGTTCCTATCATCTAATGTCCCATTTATTTCAGATCAGTTATTTTAAGTGAATTCTCTGAAGTTAACGCAGAATATTCAGACGGTTCTGATTAACTGGAGTAAGCGGAGTATCTTTTATAGCTACTATAAAAATGAATGTGTTACTAGGAATCAGGTCTCTCTTTTTAAACTTACCAATATATGTGGATCAAATTTATATTCTCTGCAAAAGATGCGCATTGATTTTGTTTGTGGAGGCAAGAAAATGAGTCTGTAAAAAGAACTATGTTAACTCCTGGATCAAACATTGTATTATCAAGCTTTTCTAATATTGGCAGCAAATTTATCATCGGATCAATGTCAGCATAATTAGCGGGGAGATCTCAAAAAAGAAGTGCCTTGTGTTTCAGTGAAACCCTTATTATGGATTTTAAAAACAGGAACATCCAGTAAATATTCAGCACTATTTGATACTTGATAAATATATTCTCAGTATAGTCTGTGAAGAAACTGAAGGGAGGTAAAATGTGTTCCATGTGCCTGGTCCCAGTTAGGGGTTTAGCTGCTGTATTTTCTACGTATAGTTTCCAAACTGTCTCCAAGGCCAGCCTCACATACAGCACATTACTGTAATTCAAAAAGGATGTTACAAGAGCATGTACAACTGGTACAGTAGCCTCAGATGATAAAAGATGCTTTGTACTACTGAGGCCGCTTCAGATTGCAGAGATAGGGATGCATCAACAAGCACCCTCTGACTACCAACCTGTTCCTTCTCGGGGTGTGCAATCCCACACAAACCAGGTAAACCACCATCTCTTGATATAGGTGGACCAAGATGTATGTGCACACGTGTGTGTGTAGAAACACAGACAGATATGTGTGTGCGTCTTGACAAAATTTACCTTGCTTTTGTCAACAACAGCATAGTACTCTAGGTATCTGATAGGTGTATAATGTTCAACCTGAAATATAAATTATAAATATAGATATCTTTAATGGCAGGTTTTATAGAACAAGTCAGTGCAGAATTTATAACGATATCTCAGCCAAATTTCAAGTGTCTTGGATATTGTTTCAGTGCCCTATGTAAAATATACAGCTCTAATATATATGTATGTATTTAATTTATATCCCACCTTTCTACCAGTAAATGGTGCTCAAGACAGGTTACACTTCCTTTGCTGCCCAACCTAATCTTTGCTGAAAAGCTTCTCATTTTTTAAAAAAATCTGAATATCAGAGGAAAATCTATGCAAAACAAGGAAATATATGAAGACAATTTTCAATATTAGTTATGGCTACTGAGTTTTGGGTTTTCTTGGAGCAAATTCCAACAGTGAGATCTCTGGTGGCTCCCTCAGCTCAAAACTGCACTGCCATGTGGATCTCATATCCATGTGGAGAAATGTGAGTGGCAGGTGTTATACCTTGTGGCTCATGGACATGTATAATAAAACTATTTAGTAATCTACATATGAAAATTCACAATAAAAATTAAATACAGAAAACCATCAAAATATCATTACTCTTATAAGTGGCCTAAAGAGGCTCACCTGTTAAAATTAAAGTACACTAAAATCCATATATCAACTATGAGTCCTTTCTCCAGTGCCTCCCCTTCCCCACTTTCCCCCTCAACTCTAATGGAGATCTCATCTCTAAAAAAGTCCCTTCACAGATAAAAAAAAACAAATTCACTACAAACTCGCACTAGAAGCTCCTTTTCTCTCACCAGGAGGTTTACCCACACACAAAGTTCTCCTCTCTTGTGCTCAAAACTGCCAGCCTTCCTTTTCTCTCACTAAAGGTCCCCATTGACTACCACACCTACTCTTCTAACCAGAAGTGGCTCTCTCCCAAAGAGCAGAGGTTGTAATTCCAATTATTCCTGACCAAGCAGCCATCTGAAATGTCGTTCTAGCACCCAAGGCAGGGACTCTCAGTATCGATTTCAGGGACTACTTCTTTTCCCTTATCAGGAGCACATCTTCCCATATCCCCAAATAGGGGAGGGGCGGTTAGAAAGTTTGGCCACCTTTGGTTCACAGTATTAATTTAAGAAATTAATTCAGCACAAAACAACAGTAGCAGCAGCAACAACCCAACTTACATTTCTGAAGGACGGAATGGGGCTGCCATTATCAGTCATTCTTGGTTCCCCAACTCTTCTTGCCAAATCTGTTCCATCTTCAAGGACTCCTCTGCAGGGTTCCTGCTGCTCTTGGGCCTTTCTATAAATAAGGTGTTGAAATGTGGCAGAATTCTCAATAGGTTTAATTTCATACCTTAATGTCCCAATTTGCAGGTGTCCCCTGGGGGGGAAAAAACCAAAAATACAGACTTAGGGCCAAGAAGGCAGAAAATGCAATAAGCCATGGATGGACAACTGAGGGTCAATTTCAGTCCCTAGTGGCCCATTTTAAGGAAAAGAAGCAATGATACACTACATTTATTTCATGTACAATTTGCTATATTGCTTTCTGTTTTGCAGGTTATTTTAATGTGGAAGAGTAGGCTATATATTTTCTGTAAACAATTAAATGACTAACTGAAGTTCCGTTCATTTCAATGGGTCTATTTTAAGTAGGACTAACATTGGATTCAACCCACTAAAAACACTCATGCTCATTCTGAAAAGCCATAGGACCAGTACCCATCCTGCCCCTCAGGAAAAACATTTGTTCCTCACCCCCTACTCCACTGATGGCCTCATAGCATGACCTCATGTGCTCCATACCCAGGATGCCCATACTACTGGTTGATGCCACCTCTAGGAGTTCCCCAGAATAACACAGAGCCCCCCAAAGATCCAACACTCAGAACCAACCCAGAAGTAAAGTAGTCCATCCTGATGACTCTTGCTTTGGCCAGGAGTGTGTCCTCCACACCAGCATGCCTTACTAGGCTCATGCTGGTTCCTCAGTGGCACTTCCCCTCACTACCCACAAGCCACGCATCCCATCCAGAATGTGATTTTACAGCACCTGAAGCTAGTGGCCACTGCTCCGGCATTCTGTGTCATTGCCAAGTTCATGGAAGACCCTCCAGAAGCATGGTCTGCTTTTAGCTGCCATTAAAACAGTATTATTTTGGCAGATACTGGTTAGCTCATTTCCCGATGACTAGTTCTTCTGTTTCTGCTCTTTTCATTATTGTTGGTTTATTTTTTAAATTTTACTTTATGTTGTTGTGTTTCATTGTCTTATTTTCAAATATGTTTGGCTACCTTGGGCGAGCATTTTGCCTAGAAAGGCAGGATATAAATTTTTAATAAACTCAGACTTCATATCACAACCAAGGACAACAGAGAGCAGAGAAGCAAGCGCTACGCAGAACTGATGTTAGCTCCTTCCTTGGCCATTGATCACTCCACCTTCCTGCATTCCATCTCAAGAGCTGGGACTACATTCTGTTCAGGACAGGAATGCAGGCTAATTTCCATTGTGGGATGAGTAGTTTCTTCCTTGTTGTCAGTCTTTTCTATGGAGCAGCAGGGAGAGAGGGAATTCTAATTTCCTTCTACTCTAGAGTTATTATTGCGCCTATTTCTCAGAACACGCTGCAAAGGTAATTTATTAATGATACATTTGTTGTTGTTCAGTCGTTAAGTGGTGTCTGACTCTTCGTGACCCCATGGACCTAATGATACATACACACCCTTATTTAACATTTTGGCACCATTACTTCCTGTTCTCTTCCGGGCAGGAGGGAGTTTGGATAATTAACTTTGGCCAATCTTTTTGGCTGCGAACAATTTATTGCCAAATTTGAGGGCACAGGTATCAGCCCTGGAAAGAGCCTGTTATTTTCTATGCGACACCATTTCTCAATTTATGAAGAAGTAACCCTTCAAACTTGTGACGAAATTACAAGAAAAGAGTAACTCTGAGTATGTGCAGAGAACAGGGCTTATTAGTTAAGCCAGACTTCATTCTGAGAACCTGAACCTGTTTGCAGTGCCAGGATATTTTTAGAACTATCCCCCCCCCCCACCCCGCCAGCTTCAGAGTTTCTTCTGGGATGGCGTACTGAGCATTTATTTCAAAATAATCCCCCATAAATCAAAAGCATAAAGAAGGATGTATGTAGTGGTCCCTAAAAAATGCCTGCTTCGCACAGCTTCTTAATATTTTGTTTGCATATGAAAACTAATTTAAGCTCAGACCACAGCTGCAAAGAGCCCCTTTCAGTCGTTCAGTCGTATCCAACTCTTCGTGACCCCATGGACCATAGCACGCCAGGCCTTCCTGTCCTCCGCTCTCTCCCGGAGCGTGCTCAAGTCCATATTCATTGCATCGGTGATGCTATCTAGCCATCTCATCCTCTGCCATCCCCTTCTCCTTTTGCCTTTGATCTTTCCCAGCATCAGGGTCTTTTCCGGGGAGTTTTCTCTTCGCATTAGGTGGCCAAAATATTTGAGCTTCAGCTTAAGTCTCTGTCCTTCCAGTCAGGGTTGATTTCCTTTAGGATGGACTGATTTGACCTCCTTGCACTCCAGGGGACTCGTAAGAGTCTTCTCCAGCACCAGCAAAGAGCCGCCAAGGGGCAAAAATCAGTATAAAATCTGCACTGAGAATAGATGAAGACACACAAATTCTCATACGTCTCAGATGATCTACATATACAGGTGCTTCCAGGCAAGGCTTTTATTGTGTAATCGCCTGGATTCATTCACAGATTTTTACAGGAGCCCCATTTGACAATGTCTTCCATTTGTAACCTTTCAGTGTTTTCCCACCATTGCTTCTGTCCATTTTCTTACTGGAAAGAAGTCCGTTAAGGAGGGAAAGATGGAAGAGCTGTACAATGACTTTTGACTGGTGGCACTAGGAGCCATCTGTTTGGAAGCACCTTATATCTTTTTCAGTTCTTACACAAAGCCTTTATTACCAAAGCCCCGTGCAGGTAGAGAGGATGACCTGAGAGTCTAAGATGTCTTCCACATATCCGCTGTAATAGCAGTCGTCCTGCAAGGCCCAAATACACATTGTCAGAACAAATTCAAATGCAGTCGAATAGAACAATTTGGCTAAAGATGTTCTACCTTGCATGCCTCTAGTTCCAGAGCTCCTCTACATGAGGCTTTTATTGTGCACTCGTGACTGCTCACTTATGGTAGTTTGTAGGTCCTTTACACAACATCATCATGATACAGCAATTCTCCTGTGCTTTGTGACCTTTATCCCGTTTTTTTCCTTAATGGGGAAAATCAACTATTTTCTCTCAATGGCGATATGAACCACTTGAACGGCTGTGTGTATTTCCACAATTATGCTATACCACAGTGCCATCTAGTGGCTGTATAATAAAACATACAGAAGAGCCGAGGAAGAAAATCCCTGGAAATAAGTATGTGTAAAGGAGCAAATATTAAACCCACAAAGAATCCGGAAGAAGAAGCCCCAGTAAGGGTGTGGGATTTTAGCCCCATGTAGAGAAGCCCTCCCCCTTCATGGATCACTGCCTTGTTGTGGCGAAGGGGCTTGCGTAACTCAGTGAAGCCATAACCTATGCCGTGCAGGGCCACCCAAGACGGACAGGTCATGGCAGAGAGTTCTGACAAAATGTGGTCCACTGGAGAAGGAAATGGCAACCCACTCCAGTATTCTTGCCAAGAAAACCCCATGGAACGTATCACAAGGCTAAAAGAGATGACGCCGGAAGATGAGCCCCTCAGGTCAGAAGGTGTCCAATATACTACTGGGGAAGAGCAGAGGGAATTTCCAAGTAGCACCAGAAAGAGTGAAGCGGCTGGGCCAAAGCCGAAAGGACACTCAGCTGTGGATGTGTCTGGTGGTGAAAAGAAAATCCGATGCTGTAAAAAACAATATTGTTTAGGAACCTGGAATGTCAGATCAATGAATCAAGGCAAGCTGGAGGTGGTCAAAATGAGATGGCAAGAATGGACATCGACATCTTGGGAATCAGCCAACTAAAATGGACAAGCATGGGCGAATTTAATTCAGGTGACCATTATATCTACTACTGTGGGCAAGAATCCCTTAGAAGAAATGGAGTAGCACTCATAGTCAACAAAAGGGTGGGAAAAGCAGTACTGCGGTACAATCTCAAAAACGACAGAATGATCTCAGTACGAATCCAAGGCAAACCATTCAACATCACAGTAATTCAAGTCTATGCCCCAACCACTGAGGCTGAAGAAGCTGAGGTTGATCAGTTCTATGAAGACCTACAACACCTTCTAGAACTAACACCAAAAAAAGATGTCCTCTTCATCATAGGGGATTGGAATGCTAAAGTAGGAAGTCAAGAAATCACCAGGATAACAGGCAAGCATGGCCTTGGTGTACGAAATGAAGCAGGACAAAGGCTAATCGAGTTTTGCCAAGAGAACACGCTGATCGTAGCAAACACTCTTTTCCAACAGCACAAGAGGTGATTCTACACATGGAGATCACGAGATGGTCAATATCGAAATCAGATTGATTATATCCTTTGCAGCCAAAGATGGAGAAGCTCTATACAGCCAGTAAAAACAAGACCTGGAGCTGACTGTGGCTCAGATCATGAGCTTCTTATTGCAAAATTTCGGCTTAAATTGAAGAACATAGGGAAAACCACTAAACCATTCAGGTATGACCTAAATCATATCCCTTATGAATATACAGTGGAAGTGAGGAATAGATTTAAGGGATTAGATCTGATAGACAGAGTGCCTGAGGAACTATGGACGGAGGTCCGTAACATTGTTCAGGAGGCAGCAACGAAATCCATCCCAAAGAAAAAGAAATGCAAGAAAGCAAAGTGGCTGTCCGATGAGGCTGTACAAGTAGCTGAGGAAAGAAGGGAAGCGAAAAGCAAGAGAGAAAGGGCTTTGCTGAATGCAGATTTCCAGAGAATAGCAAGGAGAAACAAGAACACCTTCTTAAATGAACAACGCAAAGAAATCGAAGAAAACAATAGAATGGGAAAGACTAGAGATCTCTTCAAGAAAATCGGAGATCTCAAGGGAACGTTGTGTGCAAAGACGGGCATGATAAAGGACAAAGAAGGCAGGGACCTATCAGAAGCAGATGAGATTAAGAAGAGGTGGCAAGAATACACAGAAGAACTATACAGGAAAGATCTGAATGTCCCTGATAGCCATGATAGTGCGGTCACTGAACTTGAGCCGGACATCCTCGAGAGTGAAGTCAAGTGGGCCTTAGGAAGCATTAGTAACAACAAAGCTAGCGGAGATGACAGCCTTCCAGCTGAGCTATTTAAAATCCTAAAAGATGATGCTGTTAAAGTGCTGCACTCAATATGCCAACAAATTTGGAACACTCAGCAGTGGCCACAAGACTGGAAAAGGTCAGTTTACATTCCAATTCCAAAGAAGGGCAACGCCAAAGAGTGTTCAAACTACCGCACAATTGCGCTCATTTCACATGCCAGCAAGGTGATGCTCAAAATCCTAAAAGCTAGGCTTCAGCAGTATGCGAACCGAGAACTACCGGAAGTACAAGCTGGGTTTAGAAGAGGCAGAGGAACTAGAGATCAAATCGCCAACATTCGCTGCATCATAGAGAAAGCAAGAGAATTCCAGAAAAACGTCTATTTCTGCTTCATTGACTATGCTAAAGCCTTTGATTGTGTGGATCACAACAAACTGTGGCAAATTCTTAAAGAGATGGGGGTACCAGACCACGTTACCTGTCTCCTGAGAAACCTGTACGAGGGTCAAGAAGCAACAGTAAGAACCGGACATGGAACAACCGAGTGGTTCAAAACTGGGAAAAGAGTATGACAAGGCTGTATATTGTTGCCCTGCTTATTTAACTTATATGCAGAGTACATCATGAGAAATGCCGGGTTGGATGAATCATAGGTCGGAATTAAGATTGCTAGGATAATTATCAACAACCTCAGATATGCGGATGATACCACCCTAATGGCAGAAAGCGAAGAGGATCTCAAGAGCCTCTTGTTGAGGGTGAAAGTGGAGAGTGCAAAAGCTGGTTTGAAACTCAACATTAAAAAAACTAAGATCATGGCATCTGGCCCTATCACTTCCTGGCATATAGAAGGGGAAGAAATGGAAGCAGTGACAGATTTTATTTTCTTGGGCTCCAAGATCACCGCAGACGGTGACTGTAGCCATGAAATTCAAAGACGCTTGCTCCTTGGGAGGAAAGCTATGGCAAACCTAGACAGCATAGTAAGAAGCAGAGACATCACCTTGCCGACAAAGGTCCGTCTAATCAAAGCTATGGTTTTCCCAGAAGTAACATATGGCTGTGAGAGCTGGTCTATAAGGAAGGCTGAGCGCCGAAGAATTGATGCTTTCGAACTGTGGTGGTGGAGAAGACTCTTACGAGTCCCCTGGACTGCAAGGAGGTCAAATCAGTCCATCCTAAAGGAACTCAACCCTGAGTGCTCATTGGAAGGACAGAGACTGAAGCTGAAGCTCAAATATTTTGGCCACCTAATGCGAAGAGAAAACTCCCTGGAAAAGACCCTGATGCTGGGAAAGACTGAAGGCAAAAGGAGAAGGGGACGGCAGAGGATGAGATGGCTAGATAGCATCACCGATGCAATGAATATGAACTTGACCACACTCCGGGAGAGAGCGGAGGACAGGAAGGCCTGGTGTGCTATGGTCCCCGGGGTCCCGAAGAGTTGGACATGGCTTAACGACTGAACAACAACAAAATTACCCTCCCTCCCCCCCTCCCCTCCTCTCTTTATCTCCCTCCTTCGCACTTGATCTTTTAGGTCACCCCCTTCCCCCTTCTCCTGATCTGCTCATCCTTTCTATGCCTAGACACCACTGTGCACCTGACTCCCCGTGCATATCAAAAATGTTTAGAATTTTTCCTACTCACCTCAAGTATATTGCCAAAAATGTTATCCACTTTCTGAGCCTACAAAGGGGGCTGCAAAAGTGGGACAGCATTTTATGCTCAGGTTTTCAGTTTTACTACTATTTGTAACAGATTAGTATGAAGGAAGTCAGAAAATGAGGAAAATAATCAAGGAGAAGCTAAGTACTTTTTTCTTCTTTGGTGGGATCTGTACTTTACACTAGCAGTTTAAATGGCAACACTTCTTCACAAGATTGATTGCATTTTTAATTAAAAAAGGTAAAATTGGCTCTTTTGTTAAAGCTCAATGAATTTTACAGTTTGAACCTATGCAATTAGAAATAAGTACCACCACTGCATTCAGTGGGATCACAGGTATGCCCTGTAAACATAATTGTGAGATTTTATCAGTAGTTAGTTTGTTTTGGATGTCTGTGTTTTACAACGAGTTTCTTAACCACAGTGTTAGCTCCTCTGTGCATCAATAATAGAAAACTGAGATCTTTGTCTCTCTTGGGGTCATGACTATGGATTCTCCTTGGGGCCATGGCTACAGGGGCAGACATAATGAGCTTCTGCATATCAACATTTACCAGTACACCACTGCTCCTAAGTCACACACACACAAAAACACCCAACTCAGTTCTATACAAGACTTACAAGCCTCAACGTTTACCATCAACATTACTCATGTTCACATGCCCCAATTTTAACATAAACAATTTTTGAATACCTTCAGCTATCTGGATGTGTGCGTGTGAATAAAAATTACCTGAATATATGGATAATCTGCAATCAGATCTCCCTTCATATTATAAGAATAAACAGGCATATTTGAAGTTATAAAGGATCTGAAAGTTAAAAAAAAGTAATGACAGACACATTGTTGCTTGTAATCTTTGATGTATATTATTTGTTTGTTTGTTTGTCTATTTATTTATTTAAAACATTTCTATCCTGCCCTATATCATTAAGATCTCAGGGCAGCATACAGGTAAAATCAATTTAAACAGTATAAAGCAATAAATAATTTAAACACCTAAAAACATATTAAACTATTAAACAAGCTAAAACCAGTTAAAATCTAAAACAATAAAACAGTTAAAACAATGTGCTAGGGAATGCACATTTAGCCCTCAAAGGCTTTGATAAAAAGCCATGTTTTTACTTGGCGCCGAAGCAAGACCAATGTCTGCACCAATCCGGCTTCCGAGGGGGTCCGCAGGGGGGGAGGCGATCCGTTCCTCCCCCCAGAATCCTCGTGGGCTGGCTCCATTCCACAGTGATTCCGAGCAACCCCCGGCCAGCTCTGTATAGCCAGCGATACGGCCACCATTGCCGTGCCGTACCGCTGAGGAGGAAGGAATCCGGATGCAAAGGGCATCCACTACGCCATTTGTGGCCGTAAAGCCCTTAGTTTAAGCTAAATGCCGCCATTTACAGCTGTATTTAGGTTAATCTAAGAGCTTTATGGTCGCAAATGGCGTAGTGGATGCCCTTTGCGTCCAGATTCCTTCCTCCTCAGCGGTACGGCACGGCAATGGTGGCCGTATCGCTGGCTATATGGAGCTGGCCACGGAGAGGAGCTGGCTTCACAGCAGATTCTGGGGGAGGCGGAGGTGAGTGCCGCATTCCACCACGGACTCTGGAGGCCAAATTCCTTTGAATACAGCCTCATTGGGGTCCACGGTGGATTTCTCCGCCATCCCTAATTCCACAACCAGGGTGCCACAGCAGAGAAGGCCCTCTCCCATGTCCCACCATAGTGTCTGTCTCGTACTGATGGGACACAGAAGAGGGCCCCTCCAACAGATCTCAGTTCTCGGGCAGGCGTATATAGGGAGAGGCATTCCCTCAAATATCGAAGTCCCAAGCCGCTTAGGGCTTTAAATGTCATCACCAAAACCTTGAATTCCGACCGGAAGCACATTGGCAGCCAGTGCAATTCCTTTAAAACTGGTGTTATATGATTTTTATGAGGTGTTCTGGTCAGCAGTCTAGCAGCTGCATTTTGCACTAGCTGCAACTTCTGAGTCATCTTCAAGGGCAGCCCCACGTAAAGTACACTGCAGAAATCTAATCGGGAAGTTATCAGTGCATGCACTACTGTAGGTTATAGTAAGTGTTGACTATTGAATTATCTGTTCTAGTTAGAGCTGAGCTGAAGTTTTTGGCTCTGCTTTTTTCTTCCAAAAATGAGGTGGAGACAAGGAGAAAAAAATCAGAGCTGGAAGAAAATCACTTACCATGTTCAGGAGCAGGGGGCTTTCCTGGAAAAGTAGTGGCAGTAACTGTTTTGGACCTTTAAAAAAACAGACTTAGCTTGGCTGACTGTGGCAAGCAGCAGTGGCGCTGCTCTCAGCAACCTGGTGGACACCAAGTTCCTTCCTGCAGTGCTTCACTCGGAAAGACTGCTGCCATCCTTTTCCAGCAACAACGCCTTCGGAATTATGATTCCTCCTGATGTCGGATTGCTCCTTGTGAATGATTATTTGAGCGCATGAGCAGCATGGCGCCCTCGAAGAGGCTGGCACAGTCAGTCTGCTGGCGGTCGCGGCTGCTCTCGTGGTTGATGTGGGTGAGGTCGCTGGGCAGCCTGCTCCCGGCCCCCACGCAGCTGTGGTCGTCGTGGCGCACGGGGTTGCCGGAGTCCTCCTGGGGCACATTCTTCTCGGGGTTGAGGACCAGGGACTTGTTTGGGTAGCAGTAGCCGGAGACGGCATTGATCATGGGAGGCCTGGGGCGGACGCCCATCATGCCCATGTAGGTCTCCTGCATGACGTCCGGGATGGCCGCCTCCACCCCCGCCTCAGCCGCCCCCTCCACGTCACAGTTGTCGGCCATGGCCTCGGCTGAGATCGGGGCATGGTGCCATACATCTCTGCCCAGCAGTCTCAGCCCTGAGGGGAAATAATTCCTGTACATGTGTTTCCAATCCTGGGCTTGATCTCCTGGAACCTGGGCTGATCGAAGCCTCTGTTGGTGCCCCCATAGATGTGGCTGGCGGACCAGCGCATGGCGTACTGACCCAACAGCGGGTTCCCCTCCCTCCCTATGTAATTGGCCTGCCTGGACACTTTCTGCCCTTGTGCTGGGGGAACTGGTACTGGTAGGAGAAGGTGCCCCCCAGTCGCAGGAGCTCGTGGTTCTGCATCTCCAGGACGGAGAAGGGCTGGGGGGGGGGGTCAGTGGTGGTCCAGTGCGATACTGTGTAGGTATAGCTGGGGAGGATGTTCACCTGCCAGGGCCGGGAGGGCAGCGGGCCGTAGTGCAGGTTGCCGCAGACGTAGGGGGAAATGTTGTGCTCGTCCACCAGGATGTGGACGGATGGAGCCCATGCCGTTCTCATCCACTGGTCAGTGGTGGTCAGCAGCTTGCACTGACGTCGCTGATCTCCACAGTCAGCCACTTGGGCCAGATGTGCTTGTAATCGTTGACCAGCTTTTGGAACTCGGCCGGGCTGAAGTGGGCGTCCCAGCGGTTCAGGTCAAAGTAGGACCAGGGGGTCACGAACCCCAGGAAGGTGTTGCCCGCCTGGCAGACCAGCTGGCAGTCCATCCTGAGCGGGGAGTCCCCACGGGCCGAGGCACAGCCCTTGTTGATCCCCGTCCCGTCCGTCCCGGTGGGGTCCACGCTCATTCGCATGTAAGACTGAGAGGTCTCCCTGTCTTTGATGGCAATGATATGTGTTTGGACCCTTGTAATGCTGTCGCCAGAGAAGGAGGAACCTGCCAGCCATTATCTGAGGGAACATGGCAGCTGCCGGGTCAGCGATAGCAGTGCTGTTGTTTGTAGCAGCAGCTAAGCTAAGCCTTAACAAAAGACCCACTAAAAAGCCATTGTCGGAAGCACCACTTGTCCAGATAAGCCCCTATGCACCAAAATTTCCAGCAATTCCCAGGGAAATAGATGAAAATGCCATACACACCCACTTTTGCAGCCTGCACATTGGCCTCCTTAATGCGAGGGAGGGAGCTTTTCAGCTCTGCTTTAGTTCTACCGTATCTAACAGTCACAGAATAAAATACAGTGAATTTCAATGGAACACCCCAGTAAATGTGATTAGGATCAAGCCTCAAGAGGTTCCCATGGTCTCTGTTATATTGCATAGAGCAGGCTTAGGCAGAGCTGGCTCCAGGATTGAGAGGGCCCAGCAGTGGGCTCCATCCTATGGTGCCCCAGCCCCAAGAGGGTTCACCCGGTGGCAGAAATGCCCTTCTGACAGGCAGTCCCCTGAACAGTGCTGAGCAATTACCATTTGCATTACCCAACAGTGCCCCCGACATAACATCACTTTGGGGCACTGTGGAAATTTAAAATGGCAACCCCAACTGGGCAGGGTGCTATTTTAATTTCCCACAGTGCCCCAGAACAACACTCTATTTGATGCGTTGTGGGGAAATTAAAATGGTGCTAAGCACTGAAAAAAAATTCAGGCCAGGCATCAGCGATGGGCCCTACCAGAGCTCTGGGGCTCCCGCAATGGCCCAACTAAGGCAGAGTGACACTGTGAGGTGACACTGGGGTTGGGCCTAGTTCTTGTGAACAGCAGATGAGGTTGGAAATTGTACCCTTCAGGGCAGAATATGGGAGAATGTTCCCCACAAAAAAAAAATAAATCTGACACTGAAATAGCATGTCAGCAATGAGAAATCCTACTCTGCCCCACATCCCTAGGCATGCTAGGCTCCACATCCTAAGGCGGAACATCAGGGGCATCAGAATGCAAGACAGGGCTCTAGCCCTGTCATGCTGAACAGGACAGGAATTAAATTACATTATCATCTTCTGGTGAAGAGCAAAAGTTTCCCAGCTACTGGTAGCATCTATTCAAGACACACAGATAGACCTAGACCTATTTACACTATGCGTTCTTACCTAACCTTCTAAAAGCCTGCAAAGTACGGTGGATAACGTATTGGGTGGATCTGAGAGCCCTGGGTCAACCAGGATCATACAGAGTGACCGCAGACAAGGCATTATATCTCAGCCTCAGTTCCCCATCTGTAAAATGTGAAGTATAATGACCTACATCAAAGGAATATTTGAGGTCAATCAACACGACGATTGACATAATAAATGCTATGTAAATGGCAATAGAATCCTCCAGAAATTATTACGTCCCTTTCAAAGCGAGAAATGTAGAAAAGCCCCCTTCAGCGTTTTAAGTCGAATGGTGTATAGGCTGTTCAGGACAACAAATCCACTTCAGAACCTGGTCCCTGCCCTAAAGTCCATGGGATATCTTTTTCTGCTGCACATGCTGGAGAAAAACTGGCTCTGAGGATGTGCAGAGTTCTTCCTCCCCAGGGCACCACAATAGGATTCATCATATTCCTTCTAGAAGGTTGGTGTATTTGAGGCCTCAAGACCACATTTATGTGGCATTAAATCCCTCCTACTGACTTCAAAGGCACTTAGACACAGTGTGGAAAGCCAAAACTCCCTTTCCTTTTATTATGGAATCTCTTGACTTCCATAATCATGGTTCCAGGGACAGAATAAAATAGATTCCCTCCACCCACCCCAACCTAGTTCAGTTCCAGTATCACAGCTGGGCTAAATAAAGTCTTAAAGCATCCAAGTGCAGTGAAGTAAGGCAAAGGAGGGCCACACACTCATTTCTGATATAACATTATACCCACATCCTGCTTTACAGCTAAAAGTGCAAGCATGTGTTTAATAAACATGCACAGACCTAGTTTGGCCTTCTGAAATGTTATGTATACATATCTGGCTAGCTGAGAACAACAACAAAAGAACTTCGAAGAAAGCAGCTACTTACGTCTGTTTAAGATGAATAACTGTGTAATTTCCTTCCACTATCATTGTATAAGATAGATCTGCCTAAAGTATTTAGAGAGGGAAAAATATAGGAGAGTTCACTAAATTTTTGACCCATTATTTTGGGTGAAAGCACCACCTTGAAACACACCCTGTCCATGATGATGATGATTTTGCAGATAGCACACAAATTGCACAGCTAAGGGCACAATCCTATGATTGATAGTCGGCCACCTCCGAATTCAGAAGCGACCGACTATCCAGTGCAGGGCAGGAGGGCAGGTGGAGCAGGGAGGGGATCTTCTCCGCCACGCTCTGGCTGCCCTGCATTTGTGGCTAGACAGCCTTGGAGCGGGGGGGTGGGGGAGACTGGACAGTGCATAGGAAGCATCATAATGGTGCTTCTGTCATCCCCTCCCCATCCCCAGGAACGCCGCCCTTTCCCCCACTCGGCACTGCTCTTATGAGTGCGGAACCAGTGACGGACTGTGCCGCCAATGAGGCAGGAGGGGAGGGGGTGGGGAGTTGGTTTTCTGGGAGCTGACCGCGGAGCGCTGGTTCCGAGCTCGGTTGCCAGAAAATGAAATATCCTGTGGACTTCTAGCTGCTGTCTAGTGGCCATAGGATCGTGCCCCTATTTGCTTTAAAGGGGTAATTTATAGATGCTGTGTAGAATCAAGATCTAGTTTTTGCTATAGTTCTCCTCAGGCTAAGAAAGTGAACCCTGGCGGTGGCCATGCTAAAGGGAGCTGAGGAGAAAGGCAGATTTCAGTTGAACATCAGGAAAAACTTCCTCATGGTCAGAGCGGTCAGACAATGGAGCCAACTGCCTAGGGAGCTGGCCTGGTGGGCTCTCCGTCGCTGGAGTCTTCAAGCAGAGACTGGACAGCCATCTGTCAGGACCAGGGTGGTTTAAAATGGATTCCTGCACTGAACAGTGGGGGTGGACTCCATGGCCGCAATGGGCTAGCTCCCCCCCCCATCTCATGTTGTTCCCAGCCCCTGGGCACCACCCCTTCCCCCCCCGCCCTAGTTCACATCCCACCTCTCTTTGTCTCGCTTACTCTCCTTGACTCTCATGGCTGTCATCCTTCCCACATTTCCTCATCCCCCCTTCCAAGTGGTGATGTTTTTGCTGCTGTCAGTTTTTATTTGCTATTTTAATGTTATTATCTAGCCATTATATTTCTTTTATTTTTTACTGTGTAAACCAACCTGAGAGCATTTATATCAAAGGGCAGCATAGACAGAAGACAGACAGCCAGACAGATTACCTGACTGTCAAAAATATCCCTTGACTCCATCTCTCTCGGCACTATTACCTCTGAGTAAAGGTATCTTGAAGATTCCGGAAAAGCTACAAAGAAACATAGTGAAAAGAGAAAGCTAGGAGGAGCAGCTTCCTTCCATTCTGGTCTTCCAAGGCTGTATTCAGCCGCACTCACACCCTTGGGCTGCAGCTGCTCCACACAGTTATACTGCTTCAGTCCACTGCCTTCAGTGGACGACAGGCGTGATCAGCAGCGTGGAGGAGGCCACTGGGAGGTGAGAGGTGAGGTGGGCCAGGGCCTCAGCACCCACCCTCTGCCAGCAAGTTCTACTGCCACAGGTCAGGTTTCCTCACACCACTTTGCCTCTAGCCTGGCAAGTGGCATGCCAGTTGGCATCCCTCAGAGGGCCAGATCTGGCCCAACACCTTGCAGGTGCTGAGCATATAAAGAGTACCCCAGGCTGCGCCCCCACGGAGGCTGAAATTGCATCCTGCAAACAGCTCAGCCGTTGGGAGCCACATAACTAGGAAAATGGAGTGCTGTTATTCACTGAGAGTTTGTTTAAAAAATCTGTTTGGGTAAAAATTATTAGTAGGCCACGCATTCCAGGACTGAAGAGCCTCTGGTATTTGGAAGCACACACCCAATCAAGATACCACAGGTTCTGACTGCGAGCCTCGCAGAAATGGAGTCCTGAAGCCTACATGAAGGGTCCCACGGCACATCTCTCGCCTGTTACACACCAGGGCTGGGCAGGAGCAGGAGGAGCAGCGCCCCCAGCAGCGCCCGCGAGCGGGACATCCCCAGCGCCTGCGGGGAGAACTGCGCCCGGCCTGGAGCGGCTTCCCCTCCCCCGGCACCAACTGCCGCTCGGCCCTCGGCCCCGCCCCTTTCAGCGCTGGAAGCATTCCGCTGCCACTCAGCCCCAGCCCCGGCCCCGCCCCCTCAGAGCTCCCACAGATCTGGGTCCCGCCCCCTCGGCTTTCGGATTGGCCCCTTGCAAACAGCACCAGCCAGCTTTGCATTAAGTCCCGCCCCCTCAGAATACAGACTGCCAACCAACCCCAATTCCTGCCCCATCTGCAGCCAGGTGCCCTGTACTTTGAAGCTCTCGCAGCTCCAACTGCCACTCAACCGCCTTCCGTCGTTCCAGAGATTGCCTTGGCCCCAGTCCCGTCCTGTCCTGTCCTGTCCCGTCCCGTCCCCTCAGGGCGCTGACAGAGCCTTTCTAGATGGCCACAGCCATATTGGCCTGGAGCCCTGCCCGTTAGAACTCAAACTGCCACTCACATCCAAACTCCACCCCTTTCCAATAGCTTCCATTTACCCCTGTGTGACCTGCCCCTTCCTAAACCAATACACTACAATTCACTTGCATTCACCAACAGTTGTTTCTGGAGAAGCGATACGGCTGCTTTGAGCATGTCTGGAGTGTCTTTCCCCTCTAAAAGGAAGTAATTAAAAAAAAATCACTCAGGACAGGCATGTGCAATGACCCCCCCCCCCCGGGGGGGGGGAGCTCTATAGAAAGCAAGGCAATGGCAAGCACAAGTTTCCCCCACTTTTAGTTCCGACAAGGAAGATGAACATTCTGGAGGGGCTTGTAAAAATTCACGCTGCCACTTGCTGGAGTATTGTTTAGCAACTTCTTTTGAGATGGATGTACTAGTAGCATCTGAAAACCTGGGTTTATTGATTGAGCTGAAGTGCTTGGGGGCTGGTCTACATATGAAAGCAGAACTGGGAGCTATTACAAAAGTTCAGTGGAAATCTGCATTAGCCACAGTAAAGACTGGCAATGGATTTGAGGATGAGCCTAATACAACAAAGATTTTTGTGTAGAGCAACCCATCATGGCATAACCTTCATTGATGGTAACACAAGAAGAGCTATGCTGGATCAAACTAAAGACCTATCTAGCCCAGCTTTCTGTTTGCACAGTGGGCAACCAAATGCCACAATGGGAAGCCCACAAGCGCATGAATGCAATAGTACCCTCCAGCTCGTATTCCTAGCAACTGGCATACAGAAGCATATTGCCCCACCCCATACTGGAGGTAATATATAGCCATCAGGACTAGTAGCCATTGATAGCCTTATCTTCCTTGAATTTGTCTAAACCCCTTTTAAAGCCTTCCAAATTGGTGGCCATCACTACATCTTGTGGAGGCGAATTCCATAGTTTAACATCACATTGTAAGGATGTAGTTGCTTTTATCTGACTTGAATCTCCCACTATTAAGTAGGGATGGATGGGTGCCCCCCCTCATCTGGGTTCTCCAGTCGCTCACTGAGCCCCCTGCCCCACCCATGAATAGCCAATATATGCAAGATTACAGGCATATGCAGATGCGGGGGCAGGTCCGCTGGACTCCCAGACCCCATCGGGCACCCGCTCCATCCCTACTATTAAGTTTCATAGGATGACCCAGGCTCTAGTATTATGAGAGAGGGAGAGAAACATATCCCTATCCACTTTCTTCATGCCACATATAATGTGATACAGCTCTATCATGTTTCCCTATGGAGATTCACCACAGCAGGCTAAAGTCTCGCATCATTAGTGGGGCTTGTGCTTCCATATTCTTTGCACATTTAACATTGGCTCCTTCACATGGGGCAGACACATACTTTCTCAGGAGGGGGGATCTGGAGGGGCGGGGCTGCCCCGCCACTGGGACCCCCACCCCCAGCTACACGGCATGAAGGATGGGTCAGTGTGCCTGCCGTCGCCCTAAATGGGACACAGCACAGCATGGAGGAATCTCAAGAAGGCGGCACCCTGGAGGCGGGCAGGGGACAGGGAGGAGCACTTTCTATATGTTTTATTATACAGTCACTAGTTGGTGCTGCCAATATATTGGATTATCTCCATGCCTTTTCAAAGCGGGATAAATGCGGAAAAGCATGTAAGACATCCTGGGGGTTGGTGTCGTTGTCTAAAGGACCCGCAAACTTCCGTGAATGGCCAATCACGAGTGTGTAATAAATCACTCATGTAAAGAAGCTCTTACTTGTCTTTCTTCTAAGCTAAACAGTCCCAGACATTGTAACCTTTCCTCATAAGGGAGTTGCTCCAGCCGCTTGATCACTGTTGTTGCCCTTTCCTGCAACTTTTTCCAGGTGAGTAGAACTGTACGCAGTATTCCAAGTTTGGTTGTGCACCAAAGATTTGAATAAGGGCATTATGATGTTGTTTTCAATTCCTTTTCTAATTATGTCCAACTTTGATTTGCCTTTTTCACACTAGCTGCACAGTGATTTGACATTTTCATCAAGCTCGCCACCACCACAACCCCAAGATCTCTTTCTTGGTCATTCACTGCCAGCTCAGATTCCATCAGTGTATCCCTAAAGTTACGATCTTTTGCCCCAGTGTGCAGCACTTTACAGCTACATTGAGCTGTATTTCCATTTTTATGCCCATTCCCCATGGTTCGGAGAGATCCTTTTGGAGCTCTTCACAATCCCTTTTTCTTTTAACCACCCTAAATAATTTGATGTCATCAGTAAATGTGGCTATCTTACTGCTCACTTCCAACTCCAGATAGATTATGAACAAGATAAAAAGCACCAGTCCCAAAACATTTCTTTCAGGCCCCACTCTTTACATCACTCCATTGCAAGAACTGACCATATATTCTTTCTGTTTTCTGTTCTTTAATCAGTTACCAATCCATAAGAGGACCTCTCCTCTTATTCCATGCATGCTAAGTTTGCTCAGGAGACTTTAGTGTGTGACTTTGTCACAAGCCTTTTTGAAGTCCAAGTAGACAATATCTATAGGCTGAGAATGTCATCTTTTGTCACCACTATTTGCCTCAGTTCCTCAGACCCCCTTTCTGAAAACATCAGTTCATACACAGCTATCTGCCCTACATCTTCTGCAGTAAGGACAGATAAAAAAGATGTCATTCAGTTCCTCTAGTCTCCTTATTCTCCTTTAGTACTCTGACTCCATTTTCATCTAACGGTCCAACTGCCTTCCTAGCCAGTTTCCTTCTTCTGATAAAGAATGCATTATTGTTGCTCTCAATGTTATTAATGATGTGTTCTTCAAAAGGCTTTTTTTGCATCACATTGTCAGCTTGGATTTCCTTTGTGCAAGTTCATGTTCATTTTTATTTTGTTTGTACACCTGAACACCTGAAGAGGAGATCGTGTTCTTTGAAATGCTTGCAAATCGCCTAACTGGTGTTAGCGTTCAGAAAAAAACTTGTGCACTATAAAAAAAGTGTGCATTTTCACACTTTATTCTATGGTGAGAAGTGCGCATTTTGGTGCACTTTTTAAAAAATGTGCATTTTCCCCATTCAAAATATGTACTTGCCCATTTGAGCAAAATTAAAACAGAGTGCAAACAAATGTGGGAAATGAGGAGAGACAAGCTTCAGATGGATGTTTGGAGAATCTGGCCCATCCCTAGTTAGTTCCATGACTGTTCCATGGCACAGTCATTTAGGGTATTTAGAAGCTGTGGGAGACTAGAACTGCATGCCATACAGTCTGCCCTGTGTCCCCTAAGCTAGTCTATTGCATTCAGGTGTGCTATCCCATTGCCAGTATTAAAGTTAGATTCAACTGCCAATCCAGTAGGCTTCTGTACATGGAGTAGTGTCTGTGTGTGCTATCTTGTCCTTCACTTCAGGCAGCAAAATGTCTTGGGACAGCCCTGGTTTTAATTCACAGGGATGCTGATGTAATCTACCACCCTCCTCTGAATTCCTAGTTTCCTCTGAGTTTAGCAGCAATTTTCACAGTAGCTGGGAGTGGGGATTAATTTCACCAGCAACACTGTATTGTTCCCTTTTGTAATGTGAAGTATTCTGTGGCGGCTTGGTGTCAAATGAGCAATTAAGAGTCATTAATTTTACAAAAGACCTGCTCCTGGTAGAGGTGAAAACTCCTAGAGCTGGTGTGTTGATACGGATGGATTGACATAGATGCCTGAATTTTTGGACTCTCTTCTGGGTCGTGGCTATGGGAACTGTCGCGATGAGCGCCTGCACTTTGACATTTACCACTACACCACTGATGCCGAGTGGAAGCCCTGTCACTTGGGTCAAAGAATTATTTGAGTAATGAATATGTGTGAGATGGAAACTGTATTATTCAGGGTCAAAAGTGTACTTAAAGTTTATATTTATCAATTAATTAGCAGAATAATTGTATACATCAAAAAGCTTGATACACAGATGTCTAGAAAAGTTATAGATTAAGATTTAATTAGCACATTTTGTCTTCTCAAAGATATGATTCAGTATTGATCTTATCTAGCCTGATAGGTGTATGTTTAAGACTTTTTTGAATATTTTAATTTTTTCAGAATGTTTGGTAACAATGAGATAATTAAGACAGTGAGCCTAATTTATGGGGTAGTAGATAACATTAGCTATGAGGAAATCTAGTATAAAATGTATAAGTTTGTTCTCTTTTGGAATGAGTTAGCTTCTTACCATCTAGAAGCTCACCGGGCCTATATGTACCTGTCAGCTGATCAGGAAATCTGAATAGGAAACTTGGTACTCAGATGAAAACCCTCTTTTTAAACTATTAAGACTAGAGATCATTGATAATAAGAAATGTTTAGGAAATTCTATTAGTTTAATAGAACTATTCTAATAGTTGAAAACTCTTTAGCAATGTTCTCCTTTGACAAGGAATATTTTTATTTTATTTTATGCAATATATTACATTTTGATGTAATTGTATTTGATGTAATTGTATTGGAATGTATTGGAAGGACAGATACTGAAGCTGAAGCTGAAATATTTTGGCCACCTAATGCAAAGAGAAAACTCCCCGGAAAAGACCCTGATTCTGGGAAAGACTGAAGGCAAAAGGAGAAGGGGATGGCAGAGGATGAGATGGCTAGATAGCATCACTGATGCAATGAAAATGGACTTCAGCACGCTCCGGGAGAGAGTGCAGGACAGGAAGGCCTGGCGTGCTATGGTCCATGGGGTCACGAAGAGTCAGACACGACTGAACGACTGAACAACAACAAATAAGAAGTATATTTTAATAAAAAATGAAAAATGGATCAAAATATTTCCCCCCACTAATTCTTGTTAGTACAAAACTAAAGACTGAACCCATGTAAAACAAATTCTTGTGTACCCTTGTATGGGGTGCATTAATCAGCTATAAATTGTTACCTGTCAGCCAAAGGCTTCCTAAATACTCAAACTATTGATTGATAACACTCAGGAAAGTCCCAATCCTTAATAATATATAATAATACTTTATTTGAAAACTGGAGAGACAAAGCAAAGAAAGAGGATGATTCAAACAGGAGAAAAGAAACATACACAACTAACAGAGCTAATAGCTGAGGCAGCACACATCCCTCTTGGGAGCTATGTCTGTGATTGTTCAGATATCAAAACAGTTCTTCTGCTCTGTGGCAGGATAGTCTACGTGGGAAAAGTTACATCAAGGTTTGACTTTTGGGTTTTCAGTGACATGCCTCCTTCTGACAGTTAGCTTTTCAGTGGTCCCTGAAAGATAGGAAATGAAGGTTAGGAAAGACAGGTTACTTACCTGTAATTGTGGACCTTTGAATGGTCATTGTGCATTCCAGCGTATGGATTCTATGTCTGCGTATAGCCTTCTTCAGGAACTTTTTAGAGCTCAGAGGTTCAGGTGGCAAGGCTGCCTCATACCCCATTCCACAGATGCCCAGAAGGCAAGGCTCCTGCCTTTCCCCCAGTTTCTCTCAGGGTGCCAAAGCAGCCCCCAGCTAAGAGGACAGGTGAAAACACCTGTAGTGGGGCAGGAGGGTGGGTTGTGTGAATGCACAGAGGACCATTCAAACAACGCAGTTACAGGTAAGCAACCTGTCCTCCTTTTTCATGGGCTCTGTGCATCACACATACATACGGATGATTAGTAAGCTGACTTCCCAATGCAGCGGGACAGTAGGGACAGGACAGGTGATCAAGATAACTAAGATGACAACACTGCCTGTCCAAAGGATGCAGCCTTCCTTGCTGAAACATTGAGACACTAGTGCTTAACCGTTGTCAATGGCTGGATCTTTGTAGGACCACCATGTCCTTTGTAGGAAATGGCAGTCCTTGAAGAGAGGAATATCTCTTGAAACTGTGACCAAAGATGCAACTGCTGTAGTACAGAATACCCATACCATATCAAGTTCCAGGAGCCACATCAATGCATAAGTCAGCTTTATGATTTCAGATAACCAGGAAGACAGCTGCTGAATCAATACAGAAGAGCCTTTTGTCAACCACCATAGCAGACAAACAGACATAAAGCCTTATGAATGGAGCAGTCCTATCAAGATACAATGCGAATGCCCTGTGAACATCCAGGGTGTGGAGAGAAATCTCTAGAGGTGTAGTTGGATTCAGGAAAAATGATGGAAAGACAATTTCCTTATTTAAATGAAAAGTCAAAACAATCTTCAGCGAGAACAATGGATCTGACTGAAGAAAAACCTTTTCACTATGGAGAACTGTAAACAGTAGACTGGAGTGTTCCCAACCCACTGGCTTCACAACCCAAAGAGATAGCCACCAAAAAGAGTACCTTAAAGGTAAGTAGTCAGGTAGTAAGTGGCTCAGACTGATAGGACATCAATGTGGACAACACCACAGAAAAGCTCCTTGAGGGGACTGGACAGGAAACCAGTGGATACAAATTCTTCAGTCTTATAAAAAAACTTCTTTGTAGCTAGATGCGAGACAAAATTTGTGTCCTTGAAATGGAGCATGAAACATTTGTCAATGCTGCTAGGTATACCTGCCATGAGGATAAGGAAAGAACCCAATATCAGAGAGTCAACAAAAACAGAAGGGCACGCTGTAATGAACAAGAAGTAGGGTCAGCTGGACTGGAGGAAGCATATGACTGGAACAACTTCCATTTGTACCTGTATGAAAGGAGAGTGCTCAGTTTCCATGCACCCTTTAACACCATTAGTACATGAGGTGGAAAGGGTAAGAGAGCTTCACCCGCCATGCTTTCAGATGAAGGGACTGCAGATTTGGGTACCAAACTGGATCTTCCTGCTATGTCAGAAGGGAGAGGAATTGTGGTAGTCTCACCCAAGTACCTGCCATCAAGAGCAACATGGCTGCCTTGACCACCAGTGGGAGATGAGGATGTCATTCATTCCATCATAAATCAATCATGATGAATTTTTGCCAGGACCCTGGTCACAGAGCGATTGGCAGGAAGGCATAGAGCAGGAACCTCTATAAGGTAGACTATAAGGAAGGCTGAGCGCCGAAGAATTGATGCTTTCCAACTGTGGTGCTGGAGAAGACTCTTACAAGTCTGCTGAACTGCAAGGAGGTCAAATCAGTCCATCCTAAAGGAAATCAACCCTGAGTGCTCATTGGAAGGACAGATACTGAAGCTGAAGCTGAAATATTTTGGCCACCTAATGCGAAGAGAAAGCTCTCTGGAAAAGACCCTGATGCTGGGAAAGACTGAAGGCAAAAGGAGAAGGGGACGGCAGAGGATGAGATGGCTAGATAGCATCAGCAATGCAATGAATATGGACTTGAGCACACTCCGGGAGAGAGGGCAGGACAGGAAGGCCTGGCGTGCTATGGTACATGGGGTCACGAAGACTCGGACACGACTGAACGACTGAACAACAACAAAGCCTTGTATGCAAGGATGAGGGGAGTACTCCAATTCTTATTATTTCTTTGGTTTTTACTTTATGTTTATTTAAGGGTAGAACCATCTCAAGGCAGCATACAAGATGAAAAAAAAAACAATAAAAAACAAATGCAATAAAAATGTACGAAATAAATATTATAGAAATTTAATGTAAACAGGTTCACTCTACCCTGCGTTTCACTCCTCCTGAATTCTGGATTTATTAGGAGAATTTCCAAAATTATTTCTGGACTAAGAGGATGCATAATTTGCTTTGGTGTACAGTTACAGTTCCCCTTCATGGGTCACTGCCTTGTTGTGGGGAAGGGGCTTGCGTAACTCAGTGAAGCCATAAGCTATGCCGTGCAGGGCCACCCAAGACGGACAGGTCATGGCAGAGAGTTCTGACAAAATGTGGTCCACTGGAGAAGGAAATGGCAACCCACTCCAGTATTCTTGCCAAGAAAACCCCATGGAACGTATCACAAGGCTAAAAGATATGACGCCGGAAGATGAGACCCTCAGATCGGAAGATGTCCAATATACTACTGGGGAAGAGCAGAGGGTATTTCCAAGTAGCACCAGAAAGAGTGAAGCAGCTGGGCCAAAGCCGAAAGGACACTCAGCTGTGGATGTGTCTGGTGGTGAAAAGAAAATCCGATGCTGTAAAGAACAATATTGTTTAGGAACCTGGAATGTCAGATCAATGAATCAAGGTAAGCTGGAGGTGGTCAAACATGAGATGGCAAGATTGAACATCGACATCTTGGGAATCAGCGAACTAAAATGGACAGGCATGGGCGAATTTAATTCAGGTGACCATCATATCTACTACTGTGGGCAAGAATCCCTTAGAAGAAATGGAGTAGCACTCATAGTCAACAAAAGGGTGGGAAAAGCAGTACTGGGGTACAATCTTAAAAATGATAGAATGATCTCAGTACGAATCCAAGGCAAACCATTCAACATCACAGTAATTCAAGTCTATGCCCCAACTAC
This sequence comes from Heloderma suspectum, assembly GCF_057233095.1. Lineage (NCBI taxonomy): Eukaryota > Metazoa > Chordata > Lepidosauria > Squamata > Helodermatidae > Heloderma > Heloderma suspectum. The sequence continues at coordinate 4,559,846 of NC_139460.1, forward strand.
TGATGCCGAAGAAGCTGAGGTTGATCGGTTCTATGAAGACCTACAACACCTTCTAGAACTAACACCCAAAAAAGATGTCCTCTTCATCATAGGGGATTGGAATGCTAAAGTAGGAAGTCAAGAAATCACCGGGATAACAGGCAGGCATGGCCTTGGTGTACAAAATGAAGCAGGACAAAAGCTAATAGAGTTTTGCCAAGAGAACACGCTGATCATAGCAAACACTCTTTTCCAACAGCACAAGAGACGACTCTACACATGGACATCACCAGATGGTCAATATCGAAATCAGATAGATTATGTACTTTGCAGCCAAAGATGGAGAAGCTCTATACAGCCAGTAAAAACAAGACCTGGAGCTGACTGTGGCTCAGATCATGAGCTTCTTGTTGCAAAATTTCGGCTTAAATTGAAGAACGTAGGGAAAACCACTAAACCATTCAGGCATGACCTAAATCATATCCCTGATGAATATACAGTGGAGGTGAGGAATAGATTTCAGGGATTAGACCTGATAGACAGAGTGCCTGAGGAACTATGGACGGAGGTCCGTAACATTGTTCAGGAGGCAGCAACGAAATCCATCCCAAAGAAAAAGAAATGCAAGAAAGCCAAGTGGCTGTCTGATGAGGCTTTACAAGTAGCTGAGGAAAGAAGGGAAGCGAAAAGCAAGGGAGAAAGGGGAAGAGATATCCAACTGAATGCAGAGTTCCAGAGAATAGCAAGGAGAGACAAGAAGGCTTTCTTAAATGAACAATGCAAAGAAATCGAGGAAAATAACAGAATGGGAAAGACTAGAGATCTCTTCAAGAAAACTGGAGATCTCAAGGGAACGTTTTGTGCAAAGATGGGCATGATAAAGGACAAAGAAGGCAGGGACCTAACAGATGCAGATGAGATTAAGAAGAGGTGGAAAGAATACACAGAAGCACTATACAGGAAATATCTGAATGTCCCTGATAGCCATGATAGTGCGGTCACTGAACTTGAGCCGGACATCCTCGAGAGTGAAGTCAAGTGGGCCTTAGGAAGCATTACTAACAACAAAGCTAGCGGAGATGACAGTATTCCAGCTGAGCTATTTAAAATCCTAAAAGATGATGCTGTTAAAGTGCTGCATTCAATATGCCAACAAATTTGGAACACTCACTCAACAGTGGCCGCAAGACTGGAAAAGGTCAGTTTACATTCCAATTCCAAAGAACGGCAACGCCAAAGAGTGTTCAGACTACCACACAATTGCGCTCATTTCACATGCAAGGTGATGCTCAAAATCCTACAAGCTAGGCTTTAGCAGTATGCGAACCGAGAACTACCGGAAGTACAAGCTGGGTTTCGAAGAGGCAGAGGAACTAGGGATCAAATCGCCAACATTCGCTGCATCATGGAGAAAGCAAGAGAATTCCAGAAAAACGTCTATTTCTGCTTCATTGACTATGCTAAAGCCTTTGATTGTGTGGATCTCAACAAACTGTGGCAAATTCTTAAAGTGATGGGAGTACCAGACCACCTTACCTGTCTCCTGAGAAACCTGTACGAGGGTCAAGAAGCAACAGTAAGAACCAGACATGGAACAACCGAGTGGTTCAAAATTGGGAAAGGAGAACGACAAGGCTGCATATTGTCAGCCTGCTTATTTAACTTATATGCAGAGTACATCATGAGAAACGCCGGGTTGGATGAATCACAGGTCGGAATTAAGATTGCCGGGACAATTATCAACAACCTCCGATATGCAGACGATACCACCCTAATGGCAGAAAGCGAAGAGGATCTAAAGAGCCTCTTGTTGAGGGTGAAAGAGGAGAGTGCAAAAGCTGGTTTGAAACTCAACATTAAAAAAACGAAGATCATGGCATCTGGCCCCATCACTTCCTGGCATATAGAAGGGGAAGAAATGGAAGCAGTGACAGATTTTACTTTCTTGGGCTCCACGATCACCGCAGACGGTGACTGTAGCCATGAAATTAAAAGACGCTTGCTTCTTGGGAGGAAAGCTATGGCAAACCTAGACAGCATAGTAAGAAGCAGAGACATCACCTTGCCGACAAAGGTCCGTCTAATCAAAGCTATGGTTTTCCCAGTAGTAATGTATGGCTGTGAGAGCTGGACTCTAAGGAAGGCTGAGCGCCGAAGAATTGATGCTTTCGAACTGTGGTGCTGGAGAAGACTTTTACGAGTCCCCTGGACTGCAAGGAGGTCAAATCAGTCCATCCTAAAGGAAATCAACCCTGAGTGCTCATTGGAAGGACAGAGACTGAAACTGAAGCTCAAATATTTTGGCCACCTAATGCGAAGAGAAAACTCTCTGGAAAAGACCCTGATGCTGGGAAAGACTGAAGGCAAAAGGAGAAGGGGACGGCAGAGGATGAGATGGCTAGATAGCATCACCGATGCAATGAATATGAACTTGAGCACACTCCGGGAGAGAGCGCAGGACAGGAAGGCCTGGCGTGCTATGGTCCATGGGGTCACGGAGAGTTGGACATGACTGAACGACTGAACAACAACAACAACAGTTCCTTTGCATCTTCTCCCCAACCTGGTTCTAAATTATAGATAAGCATTGATAAAACACTGCTCCCAGTTACCAAAGAAATAATTTGGTAGGGGGAGTATGTTGATGTATTATCTTTGCTATTCCAGAAACTGCAACAGATGGAGAAGGAAAACGGGGAGAATAGGGACCAGGAAAAAAATAAAGAAATGGATAGATAGGAATTGCTTAACTGGCTCATGAATTTTCTGACTTATATGGGTGCAGTCCAGCAGAAGCACTTATTGGGTCGAGTGCTTACTAAATACATTGATATAGTCTATAGGGGGGGGGGGATACATGGCACCAATGCCATCTGTTGGGCCAAAAAAGAGCCCAACCCCTGGCTACAGCTCATGAGCCCATCTAGGCTGGTGCAAGGGAATCATGCCACTAGCAGGTATATGATTGCCAAGCTGCCAACGACAGCCACCTCCTGTGGGTCCACAGGGCTAAGGGATTCCAGCCTGCTTGCCTATGTGGTGAGTATAGCTCCAGGGGGTTCTGCACATGCAACCTGTGTAAACTGTGAACACTCCAAATGTGGACGTCAGCATCCCTTTACAGCCTAGGGGACAAGGATTCAGGGGCAGTGGCAGGGTCAACCAGGGCTGAATCTACGCATAGCAGTTTTACCATTATCATACTGCAGTGATAACTACTGGTGCACATGACATCAATGGGCACCAATAGTTATCACTGCAATATGAAAACGGTAAAACTGCTATGTGTAGATTCAGCCCAAGGAAGCAAGAAACCCAGAGCATGAGGGCAGAACTCTGCAAAAGGGATCAAGCTCAATTAACTTCCTTGTGCTTTGCTGTCTCCTGACATTTTACACTGTCAGAAACAAGGCGGCCCTTCTACATGAATTTTTCACCGAGGGGTTTAAGATTCCTTTCCAGGGGGCACGCCACTCCTATTTTGCTGAGAATGAATCAGAGATCTGTAGTGGACATTGACTCTACCATTAGGGACAAGATTAAATTAATAAGGAAGTACAGGCGGTGAGAGTAATAGACACATTTAGAAAATTCCCACTGCTCACCTTACAAGTAACTCCCCTGGGCATAGTCCCCCAAAAGGCCCAGGGGAGTTTAGGCTAATATACAACCTGTCCCATCCCAAAGTGGTTTTGGGAATGACACCATACCAGAGCAGCTATGCACCATGCACTACACCTCCTTTGACACTGGTGCTGAACAAGAGGCCAGTGAGGCAAGGGGCTCCCATGGGAAAGCTCAACATCAAGTCTGCCTCCTCCTTGCTGTCAGTCTACACTGAGCTGATTTCAATCTATTGGGCTTTGCATTTCAAGGCCAAGAGCAATGCCCACGGGATGCTCTATTTCCTGTCCAGTCTTTGAGCATTTTAGCTCCTTCCTAAAGTGGGCTCTGAGGAAACGGATGGGACTGGGTAGTATGATGCATTACCTGGATGCACTCATTACCAGAGAAGGGCAACAAAGATAACCAGGGGACAAGAAACTAAGAGCATCTCTCCACCAGCCTAAAGTCCTGCTTTTAAAACAGGGGTTTCTACTTCTGTTTTAAATGCAGGATCACGACGGACTCCCTTTAGACATGCTCCCCCCCTTCTCCCTCCTTTCCCCCTTTATCTGAGTCTCCCATATGTTTCATTATACAGCCACTAGATGGCACTGTTGTCTAGCTCCTCTTATTGCGGCTTTTCCTTTTTCATGAGGGAACTCAAGCAGAACTCAAATGCTATAATTTGATAGCTCATTATCTCTGACCTATTTAAAAATGGAATAAAGGTAATTTAGTGTGGGAGATGCCCTAAAGGTTAACAATTGTTCTCTATCATCCAAGACTATAGGATATGGTGGGAGGGATAAGCAGGAAATTTATCAGGTACGGATGAGGTTTGGTGAGCACCCTAAGGCACCTTTACAGTAATTGGCAATGCTCAGGGCTATGGGACCCATGAGCAGGTTACAGACCACCCTTGGTGCTAACCTGTTCTCAAGCGCTCAGAGTTATGGGGCCCCAGGAGGAGGAGGATTCAGGTAGACCTCCCTACTCAGCTGGAAAGCTCTGGCTTAGGGGAGGGGTGGGAACAAGGCCAACCCCTCTCCCTGGGTAGGGCAGGCTCACCTGAAAACTTGCAAGCTAGTCATCTGCCAGACTCCTTTGAGATTAGGTTCCTGCCCAGTCACCCTTCCAGATCCTGTTCTAATGCTAAATAAATGGGGCCCTAGTTTAGTCCATTTACCTGTTTCTCATCTACTTATTTCCAATTCCACTTACAGTGAAGCTATGCTTTGTAGCACCTGGATCTGAACAGTCTTGGTTCCAAAGGTTTGGTGATGGTACATGGAACTGATATGAAACGTTTGAAACAGAATAGGTCTGACCTTCCCCAGATCTAAATTTTGCAGGACAGAAACCACAGTGTTCTAGGGGAAGCATTTTAAATGTTGGCAAGGCATCAGCAGCTCACATGCTTCCTCCTCCACATCCAGAATTTCTATTGATTTTTTTCAAAAGGAAAAGAAGTGGGACTGGGATCTTCCAGAAAAGAGCTTTCAGTCACTTACTGTATCTGCTGATGGTGGTGGTGTTTTTCAGGGCTCACTCCAGCCAACCTATCGAACCAAGCACAAGGAAGGTAGTAGTAGTAGCAGCAGCTGCTTATTATTTACAGTCTACCGACCACAGACATACAGAATAAAAATATAAAATACATATTGATAAATAAAGTACATGGAAATTTAAGAGCAGAGTCATGAGTCATTAAAAAATTTAGCAACTTGCTCTGTAACTGATACGTTAGAACCTTCAAGTATGATAATCAACACAGATTCTAAGGATTGTCCAGGAGGGGGTTGTATAATAGGGTAGCTCAAAGTTTCTCTAGCCCTTTAATAAAAACTGCAATGAAAGAAGACTGCACCTGTCCATTGTTGCAAGGGCAATGTCTGTTGTTAACCGGAATCTACCATATCTAACATCTAGAAGCTTAGAGACTAGAATGTTGCACCAACGCGCCCCCCCCCCCCAATGCTCTCCTATATTTGGGGATAGATAACCAGTTTAAACAGGACATGCCATTTTTAAAATTTGGGCTAGGTGAACCCAGAGACGAAGGAGAGCATGGACGCTGTGCCACTCCGTAGAGGTCTTGATCCATTAGCCTCTGTCCAGCAATAAATTTTGCTGTCTCCCAATTCATTGATAACATATAAGAAGACCTCCCCACTGAAACAACATTCTGTGCCACTTTCTTCTTCCAGGCAGACTTGTAAGAGTCTGTCATCACCTGGAATACAAAGGAGTTGGGAGCAAGCAAGAGACAGCAGCAAAGCCAACATGGATGGAATATATGCAAGCCACACAATTTAAGAAGTTAAGGCCAGGTTGCATATTAAGAGTAGCACCAGCAACACACCTAGGTACACCAAATATAGATCTGAGAAAGTGGGATTGAACTCCTTCAAAGGATTTTCCTTTTAGCATGGAAACCAGACAGATGTTCCAGAAAGGATCTGGGATACAAGTTTGCCTTTAAGGACGTGGATGGCTGTAGGAACCAATTGGTCACCCTTTGTGAAAAAAAGTGAACTGCAGCACCCACGTTTTGTTCAGCCTTGGTCTTTGCAAATCTCCCCAAGGAACTTAGTAGAACTTCAGTCTTGCCCAAGATTCTAGGCAACAATTTCCTCATCTTGGAAAATAGCAACACTGGCAATACCTTAGCCTATGGTGACACGAATGAAGGAAAAGTTTACTTACCAAGCCTGCAACTTGTTTTTCTGAGAACTGGCAAGAAGGCCTAGTACAAAGAGAGCCAACACAGCTAGGGTGACTAATCCAACTATGACACTTGTAGAGACTGGGGGCAAAAAAAGAAAAGAAAAAGAAAAGGAAGGACATCACAGTTTGCTCTCAGGTCTTAAAGGCCTGCACACAGTCCCTATTCATGTGCAAGCACCTCTGTGGGGCCCAGGCAGGAAATTCCTCACATTGGCTTTGTGGTGTGGCTTCTACCCTGTCCACAGAAAGAAGCTGCCAGCTATTTGAGAAAGCAGGGAAATCCTGCTGGGTGTTGAAGTGGCTTGGACTGGAAAAAAGATGAGGAAGGAAGAGTTGCACTCAGTACAACACATCATTGCATCACATAGGAGTGCTTTTAATACACTGTGCATGCACGCACGCACACGCCTGGCATCATGGCAATTTTCTGCAATTTTCCAGAACTGGTGCCCTGTAATGAATGCTGAGACCGGGCTGACTTAAGGAGACTTGGAGCACAGCAAGACATGGTTTCTTGCTTGGCCTGTGGTGGACTATGGTTATAAGCAGCCCTGGTTTTCCATCATTAGGCAAAAGGTTTCCTCAAGCAAATACTGAGAATATGGTTTCCACTAGGGCAGATGTAACGTAAAGGTATTGGGTTCTGTTCCAGAAAATAAAGCACAGATCACATATCAGAAGCCAGGAGAACCATTAGGCATTCATTCCCCCTATGGACTGCCTAGCATAAGTTATCAACTAGGGTGAAAATGCAGTTTTGGTCCTAAACCCAAGCCGTGGTATCATCTGTTTGAACCAGCACATATTCTCCTGAAGAAGCCTAGTAGAGCTAGTCCAACCACTCTAAGCTTTAACCAAATGGGTATTGTGACAGGATTCTGAAACCACCTGCCTTGAATTACTGGAGTCTCATGTAGCATCCCCCCAATAGGTTTGTGTCTATTGCTACTTGGTCTTGAAATATCTCTGCGGGGAACTCCCACAGTTAGATGACATCAAGTTAGTCTGAAGGACGCAACCATATCCTGTGTCAGAGAACTGGGATCATTAAGTATCTATTAGACCAATGAGGAAGACTGGGTATGGTTGAAACTCGTTTGGTTGTTTGCTACAGTTAAAGTGATTCATGTTCATTTGACCCAGAGTGACTATTAGTGGATGTTGGTTTTACATGAAGGGATTTATGCATATTTGTCTTAAAGTGGCCATTTGGCTGTCTGTTTGTAATGTTTGCTGTTACAAAACATGTTGTATGAATTCGTAGTTTTTCACTTTTTGAATATTATATATTCCGACTTGTTCTGTTTCCTTGCAGTTTAGCTGTTGGGGGTGGCTTCCTTTTGTGTTTGACAAAATTTCAACAGAAACAAACTGCTCCCCTGCTAGCTCTAGTATTCTTGCTGCTTTAGAGAGAAGAGCAGGGAAGTCCTTGCTTGAAGAGCTGAGCAGAGGAAGGTTTTGAAACTGTAATCTCTACACAAGTCAGGTTATCCTTTTCTCTTTTGGGGTGGAGAGGGGCCTGATATTCTGAATTTCTTGATCTTTTGTGGTACAGCTACCTCACATTGTACCAGAACTGGAGGGTATCTTGGGTGGATGGACATGCTTTGAGGAGATTTCCTTGTCATTCCCCATTATATTTATGAGTCAGATGCTGAGAGATTTTATTATATTCAGCAGTATATAAATGCCACAATAAAAATAAAGATCCTGTTAGGCAGGGCCCATTCATACATGGTACCCCCAAACGGTGACCAACAAAGACAGAAATTCCTGAGCCAGCACCTATGAAAACCTGGGCCTGCTCCACCCCATGGATCCCATGCACCTTTATGCATGCCTTGCTGCCTGTGGGACAGGCGCCCCTATCCCTTACACACACCCCCAATGCAAGGGTCATTCCTTGCCCAGGGCTACAGCCAATTTCCTATGTCCTCTAGAACTCAATAGAGCCAATGAACATTGAGCCAGGCCCTATGTTGGAATTAGTATTTTCAGTTTTGCTGTATTTTTTCCTTTTTATGTAAACCACCCTGAGGAATTGATTTAAGGTAGCTTATACATGTCAATAATGAACAAACTAACAAATATCTGAATAGCCCTCACCTCTTTACATTCATACACCACCCTGATTGTCATGTCCTGATGTGATGAAGCCCTGGAAACTAATTTATATAAATGTCCATGCTCGTAAGGAGGAGTTGACATGCTGCCAGCGGTGTCATCCTTCTTATATTTACATGTTGTCACATCTTGAGTTGCAGTGGGGGGTAAACAGTTCAAGCACAGGAAATAATCTCTTTGATTTATTCAGGGAAGTGTCCCAAGACACAAATTACCCATGGCTGAATTCCCCAGTGACTGCAACTAACAAAGCCCTTTGGCAGGAAAGAGAATAGAACTACAGCAGCAACAACAGGATACATACTCTGAGAAGCTGGAGGGGGGCCACTGTCAATGCTTCCTCCATATCCTCTGCCAGCACAGTTGGGAGGGGCCCATCCATAAGAGCAATGGCAGTTTCTATTGCTATTGCACACCTGAAAAATATCAAGCATGTCAAGCCGCAGCCTGGTTCTCACCATGTTATAGAAATTTCAGTTGTAGTATGTCTGTTATCCCATGATTTTATAAGCTAGGCTATGTCTGTTTTACCTCAGTGTGAGACTGCCATGCTAAACAAAGACACAGCGTCTTATCAGAGACTCAGGAATGCCAAGAATGTGTTTACTAGAGTACAAGGCTACCTCTCTGCGCATGCCTAGATATGTCAAAGGTGCTGCCTGTCTTCTGTTTCCCTCTCAGCTAGACAAAGAGATTAGTACAGCGCAAGCGTAAGACAGCCCCAAAGGTCTTGCCTATATAAACTTTTGAATCACATCACTTGATTGTAACCTTTGATGGAGCGTTAGCCCCAAGGGTTGCCTTATTCTGCAGAATAAAATCGTGTTGGACCAGATCTCTGCCTCCTCTCGTTCTTGGTAAATGAATTGGAAAGTCTACCAGGGAAAAGAACACAATTTTTGTAACAACCACCTGGTTCTCACACACACACACACACACACACACACACACCGCCCCACCCCCCAGCCTGGACAAAGACAAGAACTTCATGAGAATGACAAATTCTTCATAATATTTTCTCTCCAAATACTTGTGTAGCGGTTCCACAGGGTCTAACCTATCCCCCAGTGCTGTTCAACATCTACATGAAATCGCTGGAGGAGGTTATCCAGAGGTGTGGGCTGAGGTGTCATCAATATGTGGATGACAATACCCAGCTCTATCTCTCCTTTTCATCAAATCCAGGAGAGGCAATGCCTGGGCACAGTAATGGACTGGATGAGGGCCAATAAAGTTGTCTGGGTTACGAGCTGGAGACACTGCACTGCAGTGGTTCCGCTCCTACTTAGATGGCCAATTCCAGAAGGTGGTGCTGGGGGATTATTGCTCTGTGCCATGGCAATTATGCCATGGGATTCAACAGGGCTCTATTTTATCCCTTATGCTGTTCAACATCTACATGAAACCTCTGGGGGAGGTTATCCGGAGGTGTGGGCTGAGGTGCCATCGATATGCAGATGACACCCAGCTCTACCTCTCTTTCTCATCAAACCTAGGTGAGGCAGTGGCTGTTCTGAATCAGAGCCTGGGCATGGTAATGGACTGAATGAGGGCCAATAAACTGAGACTCAATCCAGACAAGACGGAGGTACTGTGAGTGGGTAGTTTGTCTGCCCAGCTAAGTAATGTTCAACCTGTTCTGGAGGGGGTTGCACTCCTTCTAAAGGATCAGGTTTGTAGTCTAGGGGTGATCTTGGACCCAGAACTGTCTCTCGAGGCACAGGAGAAGTCAGTGGCATGGAACACTTTTTATCAGCTTAGGCTGATATTAGGAATGTCAGAGAGTTCCGCCACAGATCTCGGTGAGGCCGAATGCACATTCGGCCCCCCGAAATCCGTGGCGGAATGAAGCCCCCCGCCTCCCCACCCCACGAAAGGCGCGCAAAACGGAGCACTTACCTGCTGCCATTCGCGCTGCTTTGTGAATGGCGGCCGTGTCTGCGGTCGCCATTCGCTTCCTCATTATACCTGTGATAGGCTACGTAAATAATTACGTAGCCTATCATGGCTAATGCAGGGACGCCATTTGCATCCCTGCGGAGGCCGTGATAGGCTACGTAAGTATTTACGTACCCTATCACGGCAAAAAAAGAGAAAAAAACAGCGGACGCAAATGGCGGCGGCTATGGCGGCCGCCATTTGCGTTCCCTTTTTTATTTGCTGTTTTAGCCTATGTAAATATTTACGTAGGCTATTACGGCAAAAAAAAAAAAAAAAAGGAACGCAACAAAAACTCTCAAAGCAAAGAGCTATAACTTTTCACTGTTTCCACAGAAGTGCTTGAAATCCCCCCCCTCCCCCGGGCATCCCACCTGCCAAAGTTCAGGCAGTTTGGCCCACTAGGTTTTGTGCTAGGCGCAGGTAAAATGTGCTGTTCTCAGAAACTCAAACCAAAGTTCATAAAGGGATAATCAAGTTAGGTGTTGAAGCAGTGAGGAAGTCACTATCCCTAAATTGTGTTGTAGGTTTCTTTGAAGTGCAAATAACCCCTTTCCCCTAGTACAACTTTCCTTCACAGTCAGTAGCCTCAGAGTCTCTTTGGCTGAACTGTCTGGGAAAACACTGGCTGGTTGGCAGGAAGCAAACAAAGACAGCAACCCTGCCAGGAGGGCACAGCAGCACCTCGCCCACCTTAGCCCCTGCCAAGACTCAAGAAGTCAAGATACCTCAGTCATATTGGGCTTGCTTGCTTTGCAACACACAGTGTGATATTATTTAAATAATAGCTGTTAATGTGTGTAGTGCTTTGCCCACTGTTTTTGGAAATGTGGACTGTGTGTAGTCATTTGACACACACTGTTTGCTTGTCCACACAGCACAAGTGTGCGCGCACGCACACACACACACACACACACACACATGAGCAAAAGAAAAACAAACACTAAGCTACAAGCAAAGGGCGGGGGACTAACTATAATCCTATCAGAAGAGAAAGCGGGGAGGTTAATTTTTTAATTTTTTTTTAGAGAAAAGAGATAAAACATGGGAAGGGAAGGAATAAAGGAATTGAGAAGGGCTGGTGGAGGGGAGCCAAGAAAAAGAATATTGATAAGAAATCTAGACAGAATCAAAGTAAGGGCAAACTAATGGTTGAGAGAGAATTGAAAAGGTGGTAGTGTGTATGTGTTGGGGGGAGATAAACAACTACAAAGAAATTTTCTGGATTTTTAAATGAACAAACAGTAAGAATGAACAGTAAACCTATTACAGAAAGGTGGGGTGGGGAGAGGCTAACATAGCTGTCATAGCACAGGAAGAAAGTAAAACAAGAATCCATGAAATCAAAAAGTAATCCTCATGATTTCATATGATTTTTAAAGGGGAGACCCCCCCAAACCACCATCCAATCACAGAGCGCATTCGCTCCGTGGACTGAACTAGAAAAATCATGGATGTGCCACTTACGGGCGCAGCCACAGTGCGAAAGCAGGGATCTGAGGCAGGGATCCTCATGATTTTTACAAGAAACATACCCCCACACATCATCGTATCACAGAGCATATCTGTCTCCATGGACTGAACCAGAAAAATCACGGATCCACCACTCATAGGCATAGCCACAGTGCAAAAACAGGGATCCGAGGCAGGGATCCTCATGATTTTTACAAGAAACATACCCCCAAACAGTATCATATCACAGAGCACATCTGCCTCCACAGACTGAACCAGAAAAATCACAGATGCGCCACTCATAGGCGCAGCTACGGCGCAAAAACAGGGATCCTCGTGATTTTTACAAGAAAGATAACCCCAAACATTGTCATACCACAGAGCAGCCCGATGTCCATGGACTGAGTGACAAAAAACATGGATTTGGGGCTTCATAGCACTGTCATGTTATAAAGCCATGGATAAGACACCCAATTCAATATGGATCCTCTGAATTTTTACATTGGATCCCCCCTGCCCAACACTGCCTCCCATCAAAGCACAGAACTCATCTTTGTCCAAGTATGCACACTAAGAATCCCAGAACTGCTGCTTTCCAGCAGATCCCAGATCTTCTGCTTCACCTCAAATGGTGTGAACCATTTATGTGAGGCATGGATCCTGACAGATCATCTGGATTTTATAGTGCATCCAAAATCATAGCTGAATCACAAAGCAGGTCCATGTCAATGGCAAGAAAAAAATGGCAAGAAAAAAAATAGATTCAAGATGCAGTTCCTTATGGGTCCTCTGGATTTTAATATAGTGTCCCCACAAATGCACCATTACACCACAGATCACATCCATGGCTACAGAGGAGAGTATTAAAATTATTGATACTGTACTTCATGGAGCAAGCGTGATGTAAAAACATGAATCCATAACAATGACACTCCCATGCTTCATGGAACCAGCATGGCATAAAGACATGGATTTGGTTCAGTGTGATCTATGATTTGACCATGGTTTCATGTGGATCCCATATAAAATTCTGATCCATGTTTTTGTGCCGTGCCTGTCCCACGAGTGGCGGATCTGCAATTTTTCTGGTTCGGTCTGTGGAGGCAAATGTGCTCTGTGAGAAGATTGTTTTTTGGGGTATCTTTCTTGTAAAAATCATGAGGATCCCTAAGGATCCCTGCCTCAAATCCAAGTTCTTCCACTGTGGCTGTACCTATGAGTGGCGGATCCTTGATTTTTCTGGTTCAGTCTGTGGAGGCAGATGTGCTCTATGATATGATGGTGGTTTGGGGGATTTTCTCTGCAAAACTCATATGAAATCAAGAGGATCCCTACAAAGGATCCATGTTTTTGTATCGTGGCTGAGCCCACAAGAGGCAGATCCGTGATTTTTCTGGTTCAGTCCACAGAGCAGATGTGCTCTGTGATTGGATGGTGGTTTAGTGGGTCTCCCCTTTCAAAATCGTATGAAATCATGAGGATCCCTTTTTGATTTTATGGATCCTCAGTTTATCCAGTCCCCACAGCACGCTCTTTCTTCTTGGCTTTGTTCTGCCAGGGGGCAGTGGGAAGGGTTAAGGCTTCCTCTGCCATAGAATTATAGAATAGTAGGGCTGGAAGGGGCCTACAAGACCACCAAGTCCAACCCCCTGCTCAATGCAGGAATCCAGGTCAGAGCAACCCCGACAGACGGCTGGAGAAGAGATCCTGACCTTCCTCTCTGGGACAACCTTTCAAGTACTTGAAGAGCACTATCATAGCTCCCCTCAGTAGGGATGTACGAAAGTCCCTTACCTGATCCCGAAGCTTGCTTCGCGGTGGGGGGGAGGCGCTCCATCCTTCCCCCTGAAATTCTGGCCGGGGGGCAGGCGCCCCGTCCCTCCTGCCGCGAATCCTGCTGTCCTGCCGGGACGCAAATGGCGGCGGCCAAAGCCGCCGCTGTTTGCGTCCCTGCAGTTAGCCGTGATAGGCTACGTAAATGTTTACGTAGCCTATCACGGCTGAGTGAAAAAAAACAACAAAAACCGCGCGTACGCAAATGGCGGCGCCCATGGGCGCCGCCATTTGCGTTCCTTATTTTGGCACGTGTAGTCTACGTAAACATTTACATAGACTACGGCGAAAATAAGGGGAATGCTATTTGCGTTCCCCTTATTTTCGCCGTAGTCTACGTAAATGTTTTTACGTAGTCTACGTAAACTGCGTACACGCGGTTTTTGTTGTTTTTTTTCACTCAGCCGTGATAGGCTACGTAAACATTTACACGTGCACCCATGGGCACCGCCATTTGCGTACGCGCTTTTTTTTCCCCCCCTCAAAGTCAGCCGTGATAGGCTACGTAAACATTTACGTAGCCTATCACGTTTGTTTGTTTGTTTGTTTGTTTTACCTTGGAAATGGCGGCGGCAGCAGCCGGTCAGAAGACCGACAGCCGCACCCGCTGCCGCCGCACCACCACCGCACAGCTGCTGGAGCCACTGCCGCCAGGGACATCTCAAGGCTAAACATGCCCAGTTCTTTCAGTCTCTCCTCATAGGGCTCTGTTTCCACTCCCCTGATCATCTTTGTTGCCCTCCTCTGAACCCTCTCCAGCTTGTCTGCATCCTTCTGAAAGTGCGGTGCCCAGAACTGGACTGGACACAGAACTCCAGATGAGGCCTAACAAGAGCTGAGTAGAGGGGAACTAGTACTTCCCTGGATTTGGAAGCTATGCTTCTATTAATGCAGCCCCAAATAGCCTTGGTCTTTTTTGCAGCCACATCACATTGTTGGCTAATATTCAGCTTGTGATTGACAACAATTCCAAGATCTTTCTCGCTTGTAGTGTAATTGAGCCACGTATCCCCCACCTTGTAGTTGTGTGTTTGTTTTCTTTTTCCTGGGTGCAAAACTTGGCATTTATCCCTATTAAATGTCATTCTGTTGTTTTCTGCCCAGTGCTCCAGTCTATCCAGATCAGTTTTTTTTTTCAAATTCTGTTTCTGTCTTCCAAAGTATTAGCTATCCCGCCCAATTTCGTGTCATTTGCAAATCTGATCAGCATTCCCTGCACCTCCTCCTCCAAGTCATTAATAAAAATGTGGAAGAGCACTGGGCCCAGGACTGAGCCCTGCGGTACCCCACCCGTTACCTCTCCCCAGTTTGAGAAGGTCCCATTGATAAGCACTCTTTGAGTCTGATTCTGCAGTCAACTGTGGATCCACCTGATCATTTTTTCATCCAGCCCACTTTGAGCTAGTTTGCTCATCAGAATCTCATGGGGCACTTTGTCGAAAGCTTTGCTGAAGTCAAGGTATATTATGTCCACAGCATTCCCACAGTCCACAAGGGAGGTTCCCTGATCAAACAATGAGATCAGATTCGTCTGGCAGGAGTTGTTCTTGACAAATCCATATTGGCTTCAAGTAATCACTGCGTTGTTTTCAAGGTGCTTACACATGGATTGTTTTCTCATCTGCTCCAGAATTTTCCCAGGGATTGATGTCAGACTGACTGGTCTGTAGTTCCCAGGTTCCTCCTTTTTGCCCTTTTTGAAGATAGGAACATTAGCCCTCCTCCAGTCATCTGGCACTTCCCCCATCCTCCATGACTGCTCAAAGAGAATAGACAGCGGTGCTGAGAGTTCTTCTGCTAGTTCCTTTATTACTCTAGGATGCAGTTCATCTGGCCCTGGAGATATGAACTCATTCAAAGTAATTAGGTGTTCTCAAAAGCCTTTTTGTTGTTTTTAACATCCCTTGCTAACCTCAGCTCATTCTCAGCTTTAGCCTTCCTGACACCATCCCTGCAATTCTGTGCTACCTGCCTGTACTCTTCCTTTGTCGCTTGGCCTTCTTTCCTCTTCCTATATGTGTGCTTTTTTGTTTTCAGATCATCTCTAAGCTTTTTGTGAAGCCATATTGGCTTCTTCTGTTGTCTTCCACCTTTTTTTCTTGTTGGAATTGTTTGTAATTGTGCCTTAAGAATTTCCTTTTTTAAAAGCTCCCACCCATCTTGGACTCCTCTTCTCGTTAGAGTCGCTTGCCATGGGACCTTACTGATTATTGATGTGAGTTTATTAAAATCAGCTTTCATAAAATCCAGGGTACACGTTTGGCTAGACTTGGCTTTTGCTTCCTTTAGAACCAAGAACTCAAGTATAACATGGTCGCTTTCCACCAGAGTTCCTGTAACTGCTCCTTTACCCACTAAGTCATCTCTGTTGGTTAGGATCAAGTCAAAGATAGACGATCCTCTAGTTCCTTCCTCTACTTTCTGTAGGAGGAATTTATCTGACACACAAGTAGGGATGGTGGAGAATTTCTCCCCGAAACTTCGGGGGGCCGAGCGCCAACGTGTTCGGCCCCCTGAAGACGTTTCGGGGAGAAATTCTCCGCCTCCCCGCCCCCCGCCCCCCCCCGGGACAGGACTTACCTTTCCCGAATGTCCCTCCTGGCAGCGGGTCCGGCCGGCGGTTCATCGGGTCTTCGTCAGGGGCGGGAGTGGCAGCTGGTCTTTCGACCGGCTGCCGCCGCCGCCATTCCAATAAAAGAAAAAAAAATGCCCCCGTGATAGGCTACGTGAAGATTAACATAGCCTATCACGGCTAGATTTGCAAAGTCAGCCGTGATAGGCTACGTAAATCGTCACGCAGCCTATCACGGGTGACTTAAAAAAAAAAAAAAGTGCGTACGGCTAATGGCGGCCCCCATAGGGAGCCGCCATTCACGTTCCTTATTTGGTCGCCGTAGTCTACATAAAGATTTACGTAGACTACAGCGACCAAATAAGGAACGTGAATGGCGGCTCCCTATGGGGGCCGCCATTTGCGTACGCGCTTTTTTTTTTTTAAAGTCAGCCGTGATAGGCTACGTGACGATTTACGTAGCCTATCACGGCTGACTTTGCAGATCTAGCCGTGATAGGCTACGTTAATCGTCACGTAGGCTATCACGGGGGCGTTTGTTTGTTTTTTAAAAACTTTTTATTTCGCGGCCGGGCGAGGCGAGGCACCTCCCCCCCGGCCTGAATTTCGGCCGGGTGAGGCAGGAAGCCTCCCCCCCCCGGCCTGAACTGGGAGAGCAGCGAAGCGCCTCCCCCCCACCGCGAAAAGCTGTGAGACCAGGTAAGTGACTTTCGTGCACCCCTACACACAAGTCAGGAATTTCCTGGAGGGGCCTTCTTTTGCAGAATTTGTCTCCCCACAAATATCAGGGATATTGAAGTCCCCCATGACTACTACATATTGCTTCCTTGAAACACTGGCAATTTGCTTTTCAAAAATTTCATCCTCGTCTTCTCCTTGATTGGGTGGCTGGTAGTAGACTCCGACTACCATGTTCCTTTTATTCTTTGCTGGATTTATTTTAACCTAGATGCTCTCGATGGGGCTTTCAAGCTCATCCTCCTGTATTTCTGTGCAGAGATAAGTACTTTTAACATATAGTGCAACCCCACCTCCCTTTGTGTTCCTCCTGTTCTTTTTTCAACAAGTTATATCCTTCAGTTGCTGTATTCCAGTCATGAGAGTCATCCCACCAAGTCTCGGTTACACCTATCAAGTCATAATTTCCCTCCCGTATTAAGAGTTCAAGTTCATTCTGTTTGTTTCCCATAGTCTGGGCATTAGTATGTAGACATCGAAGACCATCTGCTTCATAGTCTGGCTTTCTTCCTACATGTGTCTGAAGACTATTATTGGGCGCTATTAGAGCTGTTCTCCCCGTTGTGGTGCATGAGCTTTCATCCATTGCTACCCCCAACTTTACATCTCCCTTCCCCGTAGGATTCAGTTTAAAGCCCTCCTGATAAATTTCTTCATGCTGTGGCCAAACACATTCTTCCCAGCCTTTGTGAGGTGCAACCCATCCCTAGCCAACAGCCCATCTTCCAGGAAGTATAGCCCGTGGTCCCAGAATCCAAATCTCTCTCGTCTGCACCACCTTCGTAGCCAGTCATTCACCCGGAGTATTTTTCTTTCCCTTTCTATCCCTCTTCTGACTACAGGAAGGATGGATGAGAAAACTATCTGGGCCCCAAAGTTCTGGAGTTTCCTTCCCAAAGCTTCAAAGTCTGACGTGATTTCTTCGTAGCTCCGCTTGGCGGTATCATTTGTTCCCACGTGGATGAGAAGAAAGGGGTACCTGTCAGTGGGCTTTATGAGTGCAGGCAACCCTTCAGTCACGTCTCTGATCCATCCTCCTGGGAGACAGCATACCTGGCAAGTCCATGGGTCTTCGCGACATACTTGGGTTTTGATCCCACTCAGCAAGGAGTCTCCCACTGCTACTACTCTTCTCTTCTTGTAGCTGTAGGCCTTGGTTTCATCACCTCTGCTTGGCTGACCTTCAGCCTCTTGCTCGCTCTCATGCAGGTTCCCCTGTAATTCTTCCTCTGCAGGCTGTCCTCCATTCTCATCCTCAAGTACCTGGAAACGTTCCCTAGTTCCACTGCCTCCACTGGTGCTGAGTGTCTTCTAATTCTTCTGCCCCTAAGTCTCACCCTTTTCCAAGGAGTATCCTCTACTTCATTTTTCCTCACCCCAGCAGTTTCCTCTTTTGCCTCAGTTTGCTGTTACTCTTCTAGCTTCTGTTCTTTGCTTTGCTGCTATAGTTCCACCCTTCTGTCCAAGAATTCTTTGTGTTCTCTTATTCCCTGGAGGGTCGACACTTGCTGCTCCATAGAATCATAGAATCATAGAATAGTAGGGTTGGAAGGGGCCTACAAGGCCATCGAGTCCAACCCCCTGCTCAATGCAGGAATCCAAGTCAGAGCATCCCTGACAAATGGCTGTCCAGCCTCGTCTTGAAGGCCTCCAGTGTGGGAGAGCCCACCACCTCCCCAGGTAATTGGTTCCATTGCCGTATTGCTCTGACACTCAGGAAGTTTTTCCTGATGTTCAGCCGGAATCTGGCTTCCTGTAACTTGAGCCCATTATTCCGTGTCCTGCACTCTGGGATGATCAAGAAGAGATCCTGGCCTTCTTCTCTGTGACAACCTTTCAAGTACTTGAAGAGTGCTATCATATCTCCCCTCAGTCTTCTCTTCTCAAGGCTAAACATACCCAGTTCTTTCAGTCTCTCTTCATAGGGCTTTGTTTCCAGTCCCCTGATCATCTTTGTTGCCCTCCTTTGAACCCTCTCCAGCTTGTCTGCATCCTTCTTAAAGTGTGGTGCCCAGAACTGGACACAGTACTCCAGATGAGGCCTAACCAGTGCTGAGTAGAGGGGAACTAGTACTTCCCGGGATTTGGAAGCGATGCTTCTATTAATGCAGCCCAAAATAGCATTTGCCTTTTTTGCAGCCACATCACATTGTTGGCTCATATTCAGCTTGTGATCGACGACAATTCCAAGATCCTTCTCGCTCGTAGTGTGGTTGAGCCACGTATCCCCCATCTTGTAACTGTGCATTTGGTTTCTTTTTCCTAGGTGCAGAACTTGGCATTTGTCCCTATTAAATGCCATTCTGTTGTTTTCTGCCCAGCACTCCAGTCTATCCAGATCACTTTGAATTTTGTTTCTGTCTTCCAAAGTATTAGCTATCCCTCCCAATTTTGTGTCATCTGCAAATTTGATCAGCATTCCCTGCACCTCCTCCTCCAAGTCATTAATAAAAATGTTGAAGAGCACTGGGCCCAGGACTGAGCCCTGCGGTACCCCACTCGTTACCTCTCCCCAGCTTGAGAAGGTCCCATTGATAAGCACTCTTTGAGTCCGATTCTGTAGCCAACTGTGGATCCACTGGATCGTTGTTTCATCTAGCCCATTTCGAGCAAGTTTGCTCATCAGGATATCATGGGGCACTTTGTCGAAAGCTTTGCTGAAGTCGAGGTATATGATGTCTACAGCATTCCCACGGTCTACAAGGGAGGTGACTTGATCAAAAAATGAGATCAGATTTGTCTGGCAGGACTTGTTTTTGACAAATCCATGTTGGCTTCGAGTAATCACGGCATTGTTGTCAAGGTGCTTCCAGATGGATTGCTTTATGATCTGCTCCAGAATTTTCCCAGGGATTGATGTCAGACTGACTGGTCTGTAGTTCCCAGGTTCCTCCTTTTTACCCTTTTTGAAGATAGGGACAACGTTAGCCCTCCTCCAGTCATCTGGCACTTCCCCGGTCCTCCATGATTTCTCAAAGAGAATAGACAGCGGTTCTGAGAGTTCTTCTGCCAGTTCCTTTATTACTCTAGGATGCAGTTCATCTGGCCCTGGAGATTTGAACTCATTCAAAGTAATGAGGTGTTCCTTGACCATATGCCTGTCGATCTCAAGCTGCAATCCTGCCCCTTCAGCCTGTACTTCGCCTTTGCCAGGGGGGTCATAGACCCTCTTTTGGGAGAAGACTGAGCCAAAGTAGGAATTGAGCACCTCTGCCTTTTCTTTGTCATCTGTTATCATTTTGCCATCCTTATTTAATAGCTGAACAACCATTTCTTTCCTCTGCCTTTTACTATGCACGTAGCTGAAGAAAGCCTTTTTGTTGTTTTTAGCATCCCTCGCTAACCTCACCTCGTTCTCCGCTTTAGCCTTCCTGACACCATCCCTGCAATTCTGTGCTACCTGCCTGTACTCTTCCTTTGTTACTTGGCCTTCTTTCCACTTCCTATATGTGTCCTTTTTTGTTTTCAGGTCATCCCTAAGCTTTTTGTGAAGCCACATTGGCTTCTTCTGTTGTCTTCCACCTTTTCTTCTTGTTGGAATTGTTTGTGATTGTGCCTTGAGAATTTCCTTTTTTAAACGCTCCCACCCATCTTGGACTCCTTTTCTCGTTAGCGTCGCTTGCCATGGGACCTTACTGATCATTGTCCTGAGTTTATTAAAATCAGCTTTCCTAAAATCCAGGGTACGCGTTTGAGTACACTCGGCTTTTGCTTCCCTTAGAACCAAGAACTCAAGTACAACATGGTCGCTTTCCCCCAGAGTTCCTGTAACTGCTACTTTATCCACTAAGTCATCTCTGTTGGTTAGGATCAAGTCAAGGATAGCCGATCCTCTAGTTCCTTCCTCTACTTTCTGTAGGAGGAAGTTATCCGCCACACAAGTCAGGAATTTCCTGGAGGGGCCATGTTTGGCAGAATTTGTCTCCCAACAAATATCGGGGAAATTGAAGTCCCCCATTACTACTACATCATGCTTCCTTAAAACATTGGCTATTTGCTTTTCAAAAGTTTCATCCTTGGCTTCTCCTTGACTGGGTGGCCGGTAGTAGACTCCGACCACCAGGTTCCTTTTATTCTTTGCTCCATTTATTTCAACCCAGATGCTCTCGATGGGGCTACCAAGCTCCTCCTCCTGTATTTCTGTGCAGAGATATGTATTTTTCACATACAGTGCAACCCCGCCTCCCTTTCTGTTCCTCCTGTTCTTTTTGAACAAGTTATATCCTTCAAGTCTTTTTGAACAAGTTATATCCAGTCCTCTTACTTTTTCTTCCAGCAGCGTGATCAACTTGCACTTGTCGCAGGTGTAGGCCATGTTGTTCTCAGGCAAGAAAACAAACATGGCACACATCTTGCAGGTCACCACCACTGGAGAGTCTTGTCCTTCCATACTCTCTTTTCCCTTTTTGGTCTAGCTTCCTGGTTGTTCTACAGTAGCCTGTGCCTGGTCCTCTACTCACTCTTTGCCTTTGTCTCCTTTGTCTCTTCTGCCACTGCAGCTCCCCTGGTCAACTCCTGTTTGCTCCCCCTGTTTGCTCGCTCTGATCGCTCACTCTCTGGGAGCTTGCTTGCTTCCGTTATCCCTAGACCAGCTGGAGCAGCTTCCTCTGCTCTGCTCAGCTGGGAGGCAGGAAACAGACTGAAGGCAGAGACTGGGGAAGTTGCTTCTAGTGGCCACAGCAGAGGCAGGACAGGACTGGAGCGGAGAGAGAAATGCCATGGAGTTTCCCTCTCAGCTCCCATCCCATTCTGCTGCTGCCGCTGCCACCACCATCATTTAATACAATGGCAGCTCGTCAGGGCAGCAGGAGGCTGCTCAATTATCAGGTGGCTCTCGCACCCCAATGAATCACCTTGCGCCCCCCCTGGGGTGCATGCACCCCACTTTGGAGACTACAGCTCTAGCTAAATAATGTTCAGACACCACCTCTGTCACGAAGAGCAAACAGAGGCTGGCTCAAAGCAAAGCTCACTCCCTCCTTCTCTTCCTTCATCTCCTCTCCCCTTCCCCCTCCCCTGCTGGTGGCCGGATCTCTCTCAAATTGATACGTTGGGTGCTTTTGCGTCCTCTCACATTCCCCCTCATTCCTCCTCCTCCTGTCCCTCCACGTGATCTTTCAGAAATTGGTATAATTGGAGACAGCCTGTCTGGACTGCTCAGAAGGCACAAGAAGACCTATGAATGTCCAAGGTGTACAAGGCACCTCGTGGAGGAGCTGCTTTGGTTTGGGGCGCCTTGGTGCTGGTCTGATCCACTTTGCATCACAAGGCACCTCCAAATCAGCCCGCTTCACCTCATTATTTGGGCTTTGGACCAAAGTGGTGCACAGCCCTAATTCAAAGTACTGGTATAAACATTCAAAGCCCTAAATGGCTTGGGGCCAGGTTACCTGAAGAATCATTTCCTAACATATGTACCTGCCTGGACCCTAAGATCAGCTTCAACAGTCCTTCTCCAGGAGCCCCTGCCAAAGGAAGTAGGTAGGTAGCTACCAAGACGATGGCCTTTTCTGTTGTGGCCCCAGTTATGGAATGAACTTCCTAGAAAAGGTCCCTTGGCACCTATATTGCGCTCTTTCCAGCACCAGGACAAGAGCTTTTAATTTTCTTAGGCATTTTAGCCTCAGTTGTCTGAAATCTCTTATTGTATTTTAAATCTCTGCATTGCTGCTAGATTTTATTTTTGTTTTATTTTATACTGTATTATTATACTTTTACATTTTATATTTATTTTATAGTTTGAATTATTGTTAACCACCCAGAGAGCTTAAATAAACAAATAAATATATATAATAAGGCGAGAATTAAAAACCTTTCAGTGACAGGAGGTTTATTGGGAGATAAGCAGCAATGACAGATTTCTTTTCTTTTCTTTTCATCTTCCTTAAATGTCATTAGTGTCACTAATGTCAACTGCAGGCAATGACAGAGCTGCAATGGTGGTGGCACTGTAGGCTGCCATGTTGCCCTGCATAGCCTGCTGGAATGACTCTACATCACAACATACCATTGTTCCAGATAGGGATGTCAGAGAATTTCGCCACGAATCTCGGGGAGGCCGAATGCCAGCGCATTCGGCCCCCCAAAATCGGTGGCGAAACGGTCTGCCACCCCCCCCACCCCCCCGGGATGGGACTTACCTTGTGCGAATGTCCCTGGCGGCGGGTCTGGCGGCGGTTCGGTGGTGGCTGCAGCAGCCAGTCTTCCGACCGGCTGCCGCCACCACCATTTCCAGTAAAACAAAAACAAAAACAAAAAAACGTGATAGGCTACGTAAACATTTACGTAGCCTATCACGGCTAGATTTTTAAAAAATACCGTGATAGGCTATGTAAATGTTTACGTAGCCTATCACAGCTGAGTAAAACAAAAAATGAAAAAAACGCGCGTACGCAAATGGCGGCGCCCATGGGCGCCGCCATTTGCGTTCCTTATTTTGGCACGTGTAGTCTACACAAACATTTACGTAGACTACAGCGAAAATAAGGGGAACGCTATTTGCGTTCCCCTTATTTTCGCCGTAGTCTACGTAAATGTTTACGTAGACTACACGTGCCAAAATAAGGAACACAAATGGCGGCGCCCATGGGGGCCGCCATTTGCGTACGCGCGGGTTTGTTTTTTTTTCCACTCAGCCGTGATAGGCTATGTAAACATTTACGTAGCCTATCACGGCTGACTGCAGGGACGCAAACGGCGGCGGCTACGGCCGCTGCCATTTGCAGTCACGGCAGAACAGGATTCGTGGCGGGAGGGACAGGGCGCCTCCCCCCCTGGCCAGAATTTCGGGGGGAGGGACGAAGCGCCTCCCCCCCACCGCGAATCAAATTTCGTCAAAGGTAAGGACTTTTGTACATCCCTAGTTCCAGAAGCCTGGAGGAGTGGGGACAGGGGAGATGGTGGCCTTTACAGCACAGCAGAAACATACTAGTGTCCTTCCCAGAGCAGTGGTGGAAGTAACCAGCTTGCTGTGCAACTAGTAAAGCCAGCAGCTTTAAAGACATTTCAAAAAGAAAATCAAATGGTAAGCCTCCTCCTCTCCCCCAAATAATGTTGCCCCAAGGCATTTTGCCTGGCTCAGAGAATCAAAATCTCTGTGTCTCATCTCAAAGCTTGCAATCAAGAGATAAATAACAGCATTCCATTAACCTACCCAGCTACCAAAGCATGGTTTCTTTTTCTTTCCTTTTTCTACTTACCCCATGGTTGTTACAGTCTGAGAAATCACAATCATAATTCAGAACTGCCACATCAACACATGATCTGTTTATGCAAATCTAGAAAAGGAGTTATAAAACATTAATTGTATACAATGTACTCATAGAATCATAGAATAGTAGGGTTGGAAGGGGCCTACAAGACCATCAAGTCCAACCCCCTGCTCGATGCAGGAATCCAAGTCAGAGCAACCCCGACAGATTGCTGTCCAGCCTCATCTTTCATGCCTCCAGTGTGGGAGAGCCCACCACCTCCCCAGGTAATTGGTTCCATTGTCGTACTGCTCTAACAGGCAGGAAGTTTTTCCTGATGTTCAGCCGGAATCCGGCTTCCTGTAACTTGAGCCCATTATTCCGTGTCCTGCACTCTGGGATGCTCGAGGAGAGACCCTGGCCTTCCTCTCTGTGGCAACCTTTCAAGGACTTGAAGAGCGCCATCCTATCTCCCCTCAGTCTTCTCTTCTCAGGGCTAAACATGCCCAGTTCTTCCAGTCTCTCCTCATAGGGCTTTGTTTCCAGTCCCCTGATCATCTTTGTTGCCCTCTTCTGAACTCTCTCCAGTTGGTCTGCATCCTTCTGAAAGTGTGGTGCCCAGAACTGGATACAGTACTCCAGATGAGGCCTAACCAGTGCTGAGTAGAGGGGAACTAGTACTTCCTGGGATTTGGGAATCCAAACTGATAGCAGGAAAGCCTGCATTCTGACAGCTTATACTGTATCTGGCAAATATTCCTAGGATGTCTACAGGCATATCTTCAAAGAAGTGCAGGCATGGGTTTTTCTCCTGTGGATGAACTCTGCTTCTCCCAGCCTTTGCTCCAGTAATGACATCCATATAGCCTCTGTAACTGGTGTGTTTTTTTTCAGTTTTAAAAGCACCTGACATGCCTTTCTGCTCAGATATTATCTATTTCTTGTTTTTATTGACATCACTGAAAAGCAGTGGACGGGGCTTCCTGGTTGACTTATGGACCAGCCAACCAGCCCTGTGCACAGCCATGCTCCGAGAAAGAGGGAAGTAGACTTATGATTAAAACAACTGATGACCAATCAATACAGCCCAGTCTGGCTTCTGCTCCAAACTGGAAGGCTTCCCCATACTATGCATGTATCTAAAAGGTGGGGAGTGCACTTCCACATTGGGCTTGCAGCTGAAATTATGTCTATCTGCACTCTTTAAAAAAAATCTTTTTATCTGCAACACAATGGTAACAAGAACAAACAAACAAATAGGATTAACACTGCACTCTTAACTAAGCAGATGATTACTGTCAAATAGAATTTGATTACCAAAGGTCTTGTCAAGTCAGAAAAAAAGAGAAAGAAAAGAAATGGAGGGTTAAACTACATACTACGTTAAGTATGTAGCATGCATCTCCTCTGGCAATGGATGCCTGGGTACCCTCCTCAGGGCCTTCCCCCTCCTCCCCAAGCCATGCCCCCCTGACCTACCTACCCGGCTACCAGGGGCTTGGGGAAGAGGCAGAGAGAGGAGTCCCCTTATTATCACCAATCTATGAGATCTCCTCAATTGGAAGGTGAATGATGCGCAGGGGAATCCCCTTGTTTCTCCCTTGGGGGAGCAGTGACTGCGCACTGCAAGTGCCAGCCAAAAGCAAAGGATGAGCAAATTAGGGTTGAGAGAGCTGCTTTGAATCTGGATCCAAATTCCAAGCCAAAAGAGCACAGGGCTTGGGTGGCTCGATGCGCAGTTGGCATGGCTCGGCGGCCTGGGGATTGAACTTGATGGTCTTATAGGCCCCTTCCAACCCTACTATACTATTCTATGATTCGGATGTCCGAATTTCGCTTCAGACCCAGAGTCCAAGGCAGGTTGGACCAGGTTTGAATTGGGCTGAGGCAGGGCCAATTCGAAAGCTCCAAATCAGCATCCGAAGTGGGTTGGGAGGTTCGTGCACAGCCCTAGAGCAAAGCCAGGCTGAGCACTCAGCCAGCATTTACAGGACCTCCCGCAAGCACTGTCCAAGTGCACTTCTGTTCCACTCTGACTGCCTCACATCCTGACTCAATGGGAGAAGGCATGGGACAGGCAAAGCTGCCTTGGTCAATGTGCCCCTGTCAAGCAAAGCTGGGTCCTGGCTGACATAACGGGTGGATGAGCCAGTTGGTGGGATGGCTTTACAGCATATGGGCGTTCCCCAATGGAAGACATCCAGGCACAGTGAAGCCAGTTCCCGGTGGATGCAGTGGGTGGATCATCCACTTGGCACTTTGGCTGGGGACCAAATGATGTCTTTAGGGGTACCCCCTGACATCATTTGGCCCACCTTCCACCCAAAATCAGTTGCCCAGTCTTGTTTTAAACTTTCCCACTCAGCCCCTTTCTCCCCATGAATGGCTATCAAAAGATAAAAGACCGCCATTGGCACCAGTGAAGGGTTTCCCACCTCTTTTTAGCCCCCACGCGGGGAGGTGTATTTAGGGGGAGGAAGTGACTAGGTGGGAAGGTACAAACCTCCCCTACCTGTCTCTGGTGATCCTGATCTAGATTGGGGCCCCACATGTTTACAGTGAGATTAAAAAAAAAGTGAAGATCAGCTGCAAACTACAGGTTGTGCTTTGTAGCAAAGCGAAGCCCTTTCTCCTCTCCCAAACCGGGATCAGAGCAGACAAAAAGTCTGGCTGAAGTTACCTTGTCAAGGCCACATGTTGTTCCATCTCTCACGGCTCCAATATCATAAACATCAAACCCAAGATGAAATTCTGTACCCCAGCATAATGTGTCCTCTACTGTAGTCTGAACTATTCCTTGTCTGGTTGACATTTTTGGAATTTTGTTAACATGAGTGCACTGGACCCTTCCACATAAGACATCTCTGAAAGAAAAATGAGAAGGAAAAATATGATATCTCTTTAATTCTCGAAGTTAGATACTGGAGGCCACTCAAGGAACCAAATGGGGATGAGGTACAGTTTTGCAATGAGCATACAAAAGACATGATAGCCAGTTAAAGAGGCAAAGGGTTATGAAAGAAAATGCCAAAAACTTTGGAGATGGACACAATGTATCGATATTTATACGCTAACGCTAGAAACATCTATACCATGATGGAAGAGCTGGAATGCTAAATGCTAAATGAGAGTGTAGATATAATAGGCATAACATTAAACTAGTGGAATAGAGAGAATCAATGGGATACTTTTATCCCTTGATCCAATCTATAGAAATGACATATTGGGGGTGGTGTTGCTCTGTATGTCACCAAGGGCATAAAGTCCAATAAAGTAGAAAATGTAAGAGGAATGACCTAAACTGCTGCACAGAATTGTGGGTAAAAATATCAGGCCTAAAAAGTAACCTAAAGGTAAAGGTGTCCCCAACCAGTCGTGTCCGACTCCAGGGGGTGGTGCTCATCACCATTTCTAAGCCGAAGAGCCAGCGCTGTCCGAAGACGCTTCTGTGGTCATGTGGCCGGCATGACTGAACACTGAGGTGCATGGAACGCTGTTACCTTCCCTGCCGAGGCGGTACCTATTTATCTACTAGCAATTTCTTGCTTTTGAACTGCTAGGTTGGCAGGAGCTGGGACTGAAGACGGGAGCTCACTTCGTCACGCATCACTCGGGTCTCGAACTGCTGTCCTGCCGACCCTCCGGTCTGCAGTTCAGCATCTCAACCACTACGCCACCGCGGCCCCTTAAAAAGTAACCTAGTACTGAGGAAATGCTATCACCCCCTGACCAAAATTGACTGCCTTTGAAAAGATGGTGCTGACACAAAATGGCTACCTCAATAAATGAATGAATGAATCATTTATTATAGTCACGGACTACTAAGAACTTTGATATGAAGGACGAATACAGCTGGTTAAGAACAGACAGAAAAAAAAACAATTCAGTTTTAAAAATGGCCAGCATTTCCTCTGCAATTTTATTTGCATTGAAGATTTAAAAACATTAACAACTGTCGCAGTAATATAGGGATGAATAATCCCTTAAGCAGAACAATAGTAAGCTTTTAGTAATAGTAATAGTTGTAAGCCAATTTGGGAACAATTCTATGGGAAACTGAATGAGTAACTTGGGAAAATCAGACACCTGCCCTAGGCACAACCTACTCTTCATTACATTTCTTGTATTTTTGACCCTCCTCGCCACAGTTGCCAGACCGGTCACCTCGCATGTTCAGCTCCTTGAAACAACTCAGTGGGGCCTGTTCTGTACCTGCGCATGGTAAAGGAAGAAGGAGTGAAAAAGAGGAACTGGCTGAAAGCACAAAAAGAGGCATCCGGGCCTTCAGACAGCAGGCAAATCACGAAATGTACACACTGATCAGAGGAATTACTCTGGCTAGAGAAATCTCTGCCTTGCCTGTTCCTTGAGGCCATCCAGCCTCTCTTACCACCTCTGAGCTTTTGCATTACAGCATAAGACTAGGCAATGTGGGTCAGCCAGCTATTTCCAGAATAATTCTGCAGACCAAGACATTTATGATTAAAATAAAGATGTGCATTTGTTTACTGAAGGTGAAACGGCATACTTTTAGGGCTAAATTGGCCATGACATTAATTGCATGCATGCAGTTAATATGCACAGTTTTTGTTATGTAAATAGCAAAACCATGGGGAAAGGGTGGGGAAGTTTATTTCTCTCCCTACCATTTTCCTAACAACAGCAGTTTTTCTGAAGCTGTTATTTGCATTTCAAGGGAAACCCACACCAACGTCAGTGGAGGCTTTCTGTGTGATGCAAACAGCAGCTTTAGAGTGGTAGTTTTTGTTGGAGTTGCTAAAGAGAAAGATTACGGATCTGGGATGAAGTAGCACAAGATTCTCCAAGCCCTGTTCCCAGATGGCTCTTCTGGATGAAATGGTCAGTCCCTCAAGGGTTAGGTAAAGGAGTAATTCTTTAGTAATAAAAAAAACCTCAGCCTTGCCTTCACCAAAAAGAACGATGCACTGTCTCTCGAGATCAAGGCAATTCCCCAGAAAACAGTTGTTATTGTTGCTACATGGCATCCCATCTTGTTTATACACATCTGGTGGGCAGTCGGCAGAAGTCCCACTGCAGTATTCCGGAAGGTCACACTCGGTAGCACTTTTCCTACACACAGTTCCCTCTTCTAAAAACTGTTGGAAACAATAATTTAAGCTTTTGATTTTAATTATTCCCGAGAGGCATAACTCAACAGTGGTGTCATGGACCAGAATCTGGAGACTCAGCATCACCCCAAAGAGGACTCTAAGTCTAGTGAGACACTGGTCACCCTAAGCCAGGGGTGATCTTTGAGGGCCCCTGATGCATCCCCCAGACCCAAGGACTTGGCCCTCCCATCAACCTCAGCCTTCAAGAATGGCTCTCCCAAAGCCTCTCAGGTGCCTCAGCCATGTAGGACCTTGAAGCTATGGAAATGAGCATGAGCCCTTTAACATTGCCGTCAAAACCCAGTGGGAGGTAAAGCTTCTAATGGACCCGAGCTGACTTGCCTAGCTAAGGCCTCAGTTGCTGTTAGTCCCTTGCTGGAACAACAGGTCCTTTCATGAGTAACTACCCCAGCCCAGCAGTTCCTGCAGAATGCTAGTAGTCTCTCTGCCTTGCCGTGCTCTGGTATCCCATAGCATAACTGCCAAGGCACAGGGCAATAATCTCCCAGCACTAGCTTTTGGGACCATTAGGAACAGATTCACTGCAATGCAGTACTTCTAACACCCAGCCCAGATAGCTTATCCAGAAGAGTATCAGGGATGGTCAAGCTTGCTGAAATTCTGTGAACTTTACTTGAAAACTCAGGTTGGCTCACTCCCATTCTCATTCGTGATCTGTTTCTTCGGTTCATTTGAATGGGAAAAATGCATATTTATCAAAAGTGCACACTTTCCCCCCCTTGACTAATGTGTGAAAAGGTATATTTTTTTAAAATGTGTATTTTTAAAAATGCATAACTTTTAAAATGCACAACTTAAAGTCTAAGGCTTGTGCAGCCTCCCCTGATTCAGATGTTACTGAGCAATAGAGTTGGGCGGCATCAGCGTACTAATAGCACCTCGCTCCAAACCCTGTAATGACTGATCCAAATGGCTTCGTATCAGTGCCAAATAGCATTGAGGACAACATAGTGCCCTGCTGCACCCCACAACCTAAATGCCAGGGGGCCAATGAGCTCTCTGCCAAAACTACTCTCTGAGATTGACCCTGCAGATAGGACCAGAACCACCAAACAATGATGCCTCTGATAACCATCTCACGAAGTTGTTCCAGAAGGATACCATAGTCAATTATATCAAAAGTCACTGAAAGATCCCTCTCCCCATAAAGGTGAAATCAAGACTGATTTGGTCCCAAGACCAGGCCTTGAACCCAGACTGGAATGGGTCAAGATAATAGATATCCTACAAGAATATCTGCAATTGCCCCACCACAACTCTCTCAAGAACCTTTCCAAAAAAGGGGGTATCGGTGACTGGGCAGTAGTTACCAAGTATCATCATCATCAAAACCAACAAAGGAATAGATGCTACATTCATTTGGATCTACATATTCCAGCTCTTACGCCATAGGTTTTGCCTCACTACTACATCTGATGCCATGGCTTTGACTGAGAACTACAATGAAGCCAGAATGGTACCTGTCCTCAAGGCCACACATTTTATGAGTTTGTTAAGTCCCTGTTTGAAAAGAGCATTTTCCTGTGGATGGGCAGTTTTTGCTCCCTGGGTGTGAGCCCCGAGTGGAATTTCCATTTGCCCAGAAATATTTCCTCCTGTGACAGCATGATTTTGGCCATGCTCACTCCTCTTTGGGAGCCCATTGTCATCTTCCTCACAACAGTGGAGCTCAAGGGCCCAACCCTCAGCTTCTCCCCCACCACCCATCTCTTTGTCCTTTTCTTGAAGATGCCAAAGCTCAGCCAGTGTCCTATGTATCAGAGCAAGGCAGAAAGGAGCCTCTTTTGCATAGTCCTGCCTACTTGAGTGAGTGGGAGGTAAAACATACTCAAGGATATCCTCCTCCGCTGTATGGAGAATGGCCCTTTATAGTGTCCTGTTGGGGCTCAAGTCTGTGTCCAAAGGGGAGCTTCCTGTTGGGGATTTCCCTTTCTCAAAGGAAACATGGCAGGGAAGCAAATGCTTCAGGTTAAAGATGAATGTTTAAAAACCCTGCTGGAAACTGGCTAGGGATTGCTCTGTGGGTAGAGACCATTGATAACAAAGGCAGAACCATGTGGGGTAACAAGTGAAAAGCAGGTCCTTTGTCCCTGCCTGGCACCCACATTACAATCCTTTCCATGCTAGGTTAAGACATTGCTATTTTCACAGGCATTTTAAGTTATGTAAACTTTCTGAGTGTTTTTAGCTGCTGCCTCATATGTATCTTTTAATATTTTATGGTATAAATAGTTTTTATTTATATTTGTTGTTCATTGCCCTGGAATCTCTTGGATGAAGGGTAGTATACAAATGTTTTAAATAAGTAAACAATAAATAAATACTTCTGCATGCTGAACTATGTATCCAGCATTAACACTCAGTATTTCAGAAATAAATACTGAAATGATTATTGCAAACTATAGCTGCACGTAAAATTATACTCATTTAACGATCCGTTATGCATGTAATGAAAAGGACAGTGCTACTGATAAACGGAAACGGTCCTCTGCATTCTGTGGAATAATCGGCCTTCTCTGCTTCAAAATGTTGGGAGGAAGCTTCTACAGAAAGGGAAGTTGTGGTTTCCAAGGGAAATTATTGTAGTCCCAAAGTCTAGCTCCAAATAATAAGGCTTAGGAAGTACTCCTCAGGATTAGGGAGCTGTACAGTCTACAGACCACAAGAGCAATGCTCTCCAGCCTCACAGAAAAGGGAGCTATGCAGGGCCTCAGTGAGTCAACTCAAATGGGGTTCCTGACCTCTATGAACTCACACTCACAGTCACATGGGCTGGTGGTGGGACTAGTGATAACAAAAGTTGGCTGGTTCAGAGACTTGGCTTTTGGGACTGGCTCAAGAACTGAGCAACAGATCCTTCAAAAATGGGAACCCTGTTCTTATGTACTAGCTCAGACTGCACAGCTCCTTCACCAATGAGCCTAAGAGCTTTCTTTACCCCGAGTCGGGCTAAGCTTAGAAACCAGATGGCTTCCTTGCCCTGTGGCACAGGTTTTTCTCAGGAACATACAGAATCTGATAGGCTGGCCTACTGTTTCAAGAACATTTTGCAATCTATTAGACTAGGGATGTCGGAGAATTTCTCCACGAATCTCCGGGAGGCCGAATGCCAACGCATTTGGCCCCCCGAAATTGGTGGGGAAATTCTCCAACGCCCCCCCCCCCGGGCTGGGACTTACCTCGCGCGAATGTCCCTCTCGGCGGCAGGTCCCAGCGGTGTTGCGGCGGTGTTGCGGCGGCGGCGGCAGCCAGTCTTCCGACCGGCTGCCACTGCCGCCATTTCCCAGTAAAGTAAAAAACAAAACAAAATGTGATAGGCTATGTAACGATTTACGTAGCCTATCACGGCTAGATTTTCAAAGTCAGCCGTGATAGGCTACGTAAATCGTTACGTAGCCTATCATGGCTGACTTTGGGGGGGGGAAAGCGCTTACGCAAATGGCGGCACCCATGGGCGCCGCCATTTGCGTTCCTTATTTGGGCACGGGAAGTCTACGTAAAGATTTACGTAGACTACGGCGATAATAAGGGCAACGCTATTTGCGTTGCCCTTATTTTCGCCGTAGTCTACGTAAATCTTTACGTAGACTACCTGTGCCTAAATAAGGAATGCAAAGGGTGGCGCCCATGGGCGCCGCCATTTGCGTACGCACTTTTTTTTTTCTTTCAAAGTCAGCCGTGATAGGCTACGTAAAGATTTACGTAGCCTATCACGGTATTTTTTAAAAATCTAGCCGTGATAGGCTACATAAATCGTTACATAGCCTATCACGTTTTGTTTTTTTTTTACTTTTTTTTTCTTTCACTGCCGGAGAGGCGAGGCGCTCCCCCCAGCCAGAATTTCAGCGGGGAGGGATGGGGTGCCTCTCCCCCAGCCTGAATTTTGGCGGGGAGGGGCAGGGTGCCTCCCCCCCGCCAAGAATTTTGGGGGGAGAACCGAAGCACCTCCCCCCACCGAAAACAGCTGCGGGACCAGGTAAGGGACTTTCGTCCATCCTTATTAGAAACCCAGATTTGAAGTGGAATTCTAATGGGGATGTCAGAGGATTTCGCCACAAATCTCAGGGAGCCCGAATGCCAGCACATTCGGCCCCCCGAAATCAGTGGTGAAACAGTCTGCCCCCCCGCCCCCCCCAGGACAGGACTTACCTTGGGCGGATTTTCCTGGCAGCGGCAGCTCCAGTGGCGGTGCGGCGGCGGCGGCTGGTCTTCCGACTGGCTGCCGCCGCCACCATTTCCAGTTAAAACAAACAAACAAACAAACAAACAAACGTGATAGGCTACGTAAAGATTTACGTAGCCTATCATGGCTAGATTTTTAAAAAACACCGTGATAGGCTATGTAAATGTTTACGTAGCCTATCACGGCTGATTTAAAAGAAAAAAAACAACAACGCATGTACGCAAATGGCGGCGCCCATGGGCGCCGCCATTTGTGTTCCTTATTTTACACATCTTAGTCTACGTAAACATTTATGTAGACTAAGACGGCGAAAATAAGGGGAACGCAAACAGCATAGACGCTACGCTATTTGCGTTCCCTTTATTTTCGCCATCTTAGTCTACGTAAATGTTTACGTAGACTAAGACGTGCCAAAATAAGGAATGCAAATGGCAGCGCCCATGGGTACTGCCATTTGCGTACGCGCGTTTTTTTTTCTTTTAAATCAGCCGTGATAGGCTATGTAAACATTTACGTAGCCTATCATGGCTGACTGCAGGGACGCAAACGGCGGCGGTTACGGCCGCCGCCATTTGCATCACTGCTAGCCAGCGGCCAGATGTCCGGCTGCTGGCGGAGCCGGCCGGCGGCTCCGCAGAATCCCTGCGGAGCGAAGCTGGCCGGCCAGAATTTCATGGGGGAGGGACGGAACGCCTCCCCCCGGGCCAGAATTTCAGGGGGAGGGACGGAGCGCCTCCCCCCCCACCTCGAATCAATTTCATTAAAAGGTAAGTGACTTTCTTTCGTACATTCCTAAATTCTACTGTATGTGGAATTCTATGACAGCCCCAGGCAAAAACGGTCTTTTAAAATCAGATGTTCAGACTTGATAGAAGCCACCATTTCCCACCTTCCCCCCAAGAAAAACATCTGAGAATGACATTACATTATGACATAGCATTGCTCTGATGAGACTTTTGGGTTAAAAAAAAAAAGAGGCTGTCCTCAGTACTGGCTGGGGGCACCATCCCTCCCCCTCAAGCCCCTAACAGCAACAACACTAATGATGATGTAGCATTACTCTGACAGGGGCTTCTGGATAAAAACATTGTTGGAGGGACAAGGGCCGTGAGTCACTTAACCTGAACTTGACGGGTTAATATGTACCTGAGTGAGGTGGGAGGGGATCTCTGGGAGGTCATTCTGCCTTTTTCCTTGTCTCCTCCCTCTACTTTCCTATTTTTCTTCCTTTTCCTCCTGCAAGTGATACTGACCATGGGGCTGACCTCAGCCAGCTTACCTTGAAATATAAGTTTGTTATATTTCCAGTTAAGTCTGTTCCTAACCCACCACTGGAGTGTGTTTTGTCTACATCCGTGGCTACTGATGGGGGGCTGATTCAGACTTCAAATCAATGGTGGTCCCCTACCCAGAACTGGGGGCTACCATCTTTTTTCTTACCCAGAAGCTCCTGCCAGAGTAATGCTATGTCTATGCAACAGCATTACTGGATTTGGGGGTAGGACTGATGGCTGTGTGACAGCAGCTGCTGGGAGGAACATCACATTAAGCCACTGAGATTCATCTCTGCCCCAGATGTTGCCCCTGCCCTGAAGATCCCTCCAACACCACCTACTTTTGCAGCTTGTGAATGGGACCAAGAAATGGGGGAGAGGGGATCAGGCCAGCCCTAGTTATTACATTCACTTGAAAACTGCTGCTTTAATCTTACCTTACATTTTTCACAGCAGAGTCCATAAAGACAGTCAATGTCTGGTTTGAATTTACAGTTCTGTTGACAACAGCCGTGTATTCTGCATTCCTGCAAATGAGAGTATATGCATCTCACCAGTTCCTATCCTACCCAATCCTGTCCTTTAAATGTAGTTTCTAATGTTATAATAAAATAATAGAATTGTGAGTGCTCTCAAAAGTCATCTACCCCAACCAGCTGCTGATGGAAGAAAAAATACATAGAATCATGGTTGGAAGGGACCTCAAAATGGCATTATTTATGCCATTCAATCGCCAAAGCGCTCTGGTTGGGTTCACAACAATTCACTATGTTGTGAACTATGTTGTTAACTATGCCACTGAGTGTATATATTCATTACATTCACCAAACTGCCTTGGAAATTGAGAGTGGAATGGAGCTGGCCACTCTGGGTCTTTTATGGGAATTATGCCATCTCCCCACACCAACACTGGTCATAGACTTCGAATGCACTGTTTTCATTTCCCAAAGAAGCACTCTGTACCAGGGGCTTCTGGGATAAAGTAATTGGAAAGCTTAAAATAGCAACAAAAACATCATATTTTGTGACTTGAAAGACCAAATTTTTGCATGCCTTTACTTAATTGGCAGACTACACACTTTGTCATCATAACATTTTGAATATTTTCTTCCAATATTTTGTGAAAAGAATACACAGAGATGTGGGGATTACACACATTAATGGGGAAAATGTGCAAAGACAGAGTTGGAGCAGGACTTGTACCAAGGGCTACCTCTGACTACACCAGTCCCACTTGGCTTATATGATCAAATGATGCTTATCATGCAAATAATTGCTCTGGACATGAGAGCTGCTTTTATTGCTTAGTGCGTAGCTGCCTTTGGCAGGTTCCTCTTCAGCTGATGGGACTTCAAGCCATGTCTGCATGTTTTCAAAATGTTCTTTGGAATTACAAGAAGTATACATCTGTTTATAAAAAATGAAGTGTAAGGTTTTCTAGGTGCCATGTTCTGTGCTAATCTGCAGAATAAGCAGAGCCCCAGCTATCTTCTACGTAGGAACGATCCATGTTTGCTCCCATTCATCCCTGATAGCCCTTGCCTCTCCTCCCTTCCTCAGATTCCTTGGTTGTTCTCCACACTCAGTCTAAATTTAGACTGTATGTTTGTCAGAGCAGAGGCCTGTATTTTTGCTGATGCAAGATCAGGATGACAAATTGTGTGGGGTGGGGGTGGAGGTTATGGCCTAAAGCAATTTTATCTGCCCCTCAGCAGACCTTCCATATTTTAATCGAGAAATAGTAAAAGTTTTGGCCAGCAATGCACTTGTAAGCAAAAGGGGGGTGGGGGTTTCAAATGATATTTCACATTTTAACATGACATCTCATAGATGACATATTTTAAATTTAATCCATAACTTACACTGGGCCCTCTGAATGATGGGAAGTTGCTATCTGTTAATACACTGCTGATCCCTGATTCACCCTGTTCCTATTAATAAAAGGAAAAGTTATGGCATGTCTCATAATACCTGCTTTTTAATAATCAATATAACACAGATTGTTTCCTGTGTGCTTGAAAGTGTAGAAACATGTAGAAGAAACTCTGGTCATACTTTTCCAATCTATGCATTGGATGAAGGAGCAGACAGTATAATTAACCAAATTTATGAAGGACAAAAAATTGGGAGGGATCACAAACATTGTAACGTGTCAGCCATAAACTAGATGGCTGACATATAACAAACAATACTAGAAATTTAAGAAGGATATAGTAAAGACCAGCCAGTTACTAACAGATAAAAAGTGGAACAATTGGTGACAGAGCAACACCTTTATCTGTTGGAGATGCAGCGGAAAATCTGTATGAGTCTATTGTTGGTAAAATGGAAAGACTGAAAAGGATCAAACAAATCTCCCAACAAAAAACTTAGCCTAAGAATATTTTAAGAACATAAGAAGAGCCATGCTGGCTCAGACCAAGGGTCCACATACTCCAGCAGTCTGTTCACATAGTGGCCAACCAGCTGTTGACTGGGAACCCACGAGCAGCATGCAAGTGCATGAGCACCCTCCCACCTATGTTCCCCAGCAACTGGTGCAGGTAGGCTTACTGCCTCTGATACTGAAGGCAGCACATAGCCATCAGGACTAGTAGCCATCAATAGCCTTCTCCTCCAGGAATTTGTCTAACCACCTTTTAAAGCCATCCAAATTGGTGGCCATCACTACATCTTGTTGTAGTGAATTCCATAGTTTAACTATGCATTGTGTGAAGAAGTACTTTCTTTTATCTGTCCTGAATCTCCCACTAATCAGCTTCATAGGATGACCCCAGGTTCTAGTATTTTGAGAGAGGGATAAAATGTCTCCCTATCCACATTCTCTACACCATGCATAATTTTGTACACCTCTATCACGTCTCCCCTTACTCACCATTTTTCCAAGCTAAACAATCCCAGCTGTTGTAACCTTCCTTCAGATGGAATTTGTTCCAGCCCCTTGATCATTTTAGTTGCCCTGCTCTGCACTTTTTCCAGCTCTACAATATCTTTTTTTAGGTGCAGTGACCAGAACTGTACACAATATTCCAAGTGTCACACCATAGATGTATGTATGTATGTATGTATTTCATTTCATTTCATTTCATTTCTCTACCACCCAATAGCCAAAGCTTTCTGGGTGGTTCACAAAAATTAAAACCACAAAGCGCAGCATAAAACAATATGAAATATGAAAGCTTAAAACCACAATAGAACAGTACAACCAGAATAAAACCTAGCAGCAATGCAGAGATTTAAAATATAGATTTAAAACACTAAAGCTAAAAGACTAGGAAGCTAAAATGCTAAAATACTGGGAGAATAAAGAGGTCTTCACCTGGCACCAGAAGGAGTATGATGTAGGTGCCAGGCAAACCTCTCTAGGGAGCTCATTCCACAGCCGGGGTGACACAGCACAAAAGGCCCTCTTCCTGGTAGCCACCCACCTCACTTCCTTTGGCAGGGGCTCACGAAGAAGGACTGCTGAAGATGATCTTAGTGTCCGGGCAGGCACATATGGGAGGAGGCGATCCTTCAGATAACCTGGTCCCAAGCCGTTAAGGGCTTTGAATGTTAATACCAGCACTTTGAATCGGGCCCGGAAATGGACTAGCAGCCAATGCAACTGGAAACGTACTGGTGTAAGGTGATCTCGTTGGCCAGTCCCTGTTAACAATCTTGTTGCTCTATTTAGGACTAGCTGAAGTTTCTGGACCATTTTCAAAGGCAGCCCCATGTATAAATTTTGTATAAAGGCAGCATGGTATTGGCAGTTTTATTCTCAATTCCTTTTCTAATTATGCCTAACATGGAGTTTGCCTTTTTTACATCGGCCACACAATGGGTTGACATTTTCGTTGAGCTGTCCACCACAACCCAAGATCTCTTTCTTAGTCAGTAGTCATTCGCTTGGATCCCATTGGGTTATAC
The DNA here is from genome assembly GCF_057233095.1 of Heloderma suspectum. NCBI lineage: Eukaryota > Metazoa > Chordata > Lepidosauria > Squamata > Helodermatidae > Heloderma > Heloderma suspectum. The sequence continues at coordinate 4,598,527 of NC_139460.1, forward strand.
TTGAAGTTGGGATTTTTTGCCCCAACATGCATCACTCACTTTACACTTGCTTGAACTGCATTTGCCATCTGGATGCCCATTCTTCCAGTTTGGGGAGGTCTTTTTGGAGCTCCTCACAAACCCTTACTGTTTTGACCACCCTAAATAATTTGGTGTCATCAGGAAACTTGGCCACTTCACTGCTTACTCCTAATTCCAGCTCATTGATGTTATTCAACTGAATGCATTGAATAACATTTTATATCCAAAGAACTGTGACAGGTGCCTTTTCAAACTTCCACTGAAAGCCTGGAAGGAGGACAATTCCACAAGCTCCCTAAGCAGCTTATGCCATTGCTGAACTACTCTTACTCTTTTCCTAATATACTTCTTGGTGACTGAGCCTGCCTGCCTGGGTGTTGGGAACCCTTTGCAGATATTCTGCCTACACTGTCCTGAGAGTTCTCTTTCCTCACATGGGCTTTCTTCACATGGAGCTTTTATCCTGCAATTGAGATTGCTCCTTCCCTGAAGTTTGTGGGCTTTTTACATGACGTCGTGATCATCCAAGGCGTTTCCTGCACTAAATGCCCTCTGTTCTGTTTTTAAATAAATCACAGATAATGAGCTATCAAATTACCCCGTTGTGTTCCGCTTCAGTTCCCCCACTGAAAAAAGAAAAGTGGCAAGAAGAGGAGTGAGGTCAATGAAAGATAATGGAAGACTCAGATATGGGGAGAAGGAGCGGGGAAGGGGACAGGGGAAAGGAAGCAGGTGAAAAAGGGAGTCGTTGTGATCCTGCATTTAAAATGGAAGCAGAAAGCCCTGTTTTAAATGCAGGATTTTAGGCTGGTGTAGAGATGCCCATGGGTGCTTACTTAAATATATAAGGGCACAATCCTATTGAGATAGACAGCCACCTCCGACTTCCTCTGGAGTCGGAGGAGACCACCTATCCAATGTAGGGCAGCTGAAGCACAGAGGAGAGGAATCCTTCCATGCTCTGGCTGCCCTGAAGTTTTCCTTAGATGCCTGATTTTGGGTGCCTAAGCGCGGCTTTGGGGAGGGGGCAGGAACGGGGCTGGAGATCGCATAGGAAGCTGTCTAAAACAGCTTCTGCAGTCTCCTCCCCTCCCCGCCCCTGGGAATGCCCCTTTTTTGCCCTGCCTGTGCTCCATGTTATGAGCATGGACAGGCACGGAGGGCCAGCCACTACAGTTCTCTCCGCTCTGGCTATGAGGGGGAGGGGGAGCGGAGCAAGGTTTCCCAGCTACAAGCTCATAGTGCTGTCTGTGAGCTCGGAGCTGGGAAACCGAAAAATCCTATCTCCCCCAGACACTGTCTAGGGGACATAGGATTGCTCTCTAAGAAGAGCAGATACCACCCTACTGATTAATTTAGCCTTTGCCATGGGTGGAGTTTGTCGTCTGCCTCTTGTAGAACCTGGGAACAAAGGCATTGGGTCCAAGTGAATGGTCTACAGTTTCAGAAAGTTCATGCATCTTCCGAATTTAAGTTGTTTTATTTATTTATTTTATTTCTACACTGCCCAATAACTGAAGCTTTGGGGGTGGGGGATGTCCTCTGACTTTTAAGTCATGTGCCTAAATGCTGTATGTGATCACCTTGGATGGATGCAGGGCCAGGTCCAGGTTTTTGAGGGCCCTTGGGCAAGACCCCTCAATGCCCCCACCCCTGGTGAGTCTATTAATATTAACTTCTTGGGTAGCATCTACGCTGTAACTATTATATATGATTTAATTTAATAATTGTAAGCTATTTTGCCACAACAAATTTTATCTCGAAGCAGCTCACAACAACTATAAAAACCATTAGAAAATAACATATAAATAGAATGTATGTCATATCACAATATAATCACATAAAAAACACAGCAAGTAACACATCAGCAAAGCAAAGGAAACAATTCAGCAAACAAGGAATGCAGCACAATTCAAAATAATTTATCAGAAATAAATGCTCAGCACCAGCCCTCTGGGAAGGAGCTTCCTCACTCAGCGTAGCAAGTGGAGAAGGCTCTGCTTGACCCTTGTCTTCCTCCCAGAGGCATGCGCACACGCACAGTCTTTGGTTTGCCCAAGCATCAACAAAAAGCAGCCACCCTCCAGGCAGCAGCTTCCTTGATATGTTCAGCAACAAGGGAGGTGAGGCTGATCACCTGTCTCACTCAGCCCTGGGTGGACCACACACTCCTTGATATAAATCTCATTCTCAGTATGCTGGAGGTATGTTTTGTGTGCAAGTCATTTAAGAAATAAAAATCAAAGGATCTAGTCCTTTAATGGTTTCAATGGCCTCTGGAGCTCCGGCTCAGGACTTCATGGCCTCCATCACAGCCATGGGGCTGTCTCAGTTTGTCACTGGACTAACTTATGAGGCAGAGCACACCCTTTGCTTGCTTGTTCCTCCAAGCTGTGAGATGAGTGGTCTGAAATTGGAGGCAGAAGTCAAAGTAACTCCGTTGTCATGGTCAGACCACTTCCTTCTGAGATTTGGACTCACATTGCTACTTCCCTCCTGCAGGGGTGGGGAACCCATTTGGATGGTCCTCCCCAGGAGGAGGATGGAATAGATAGCTTGCTACCTGTAACCGTAGTTATTTGAGTGGTCATCTGAGCATTCACACATATGGACTCTGTGCCTGCGCAGAGCTTGATTTGGGAAACTTCCATAGCTGAGGAGCTTGGGTGGGAGCCGTTCCCCACTGTCCCAGTGCGCATGTCCCTGGCATGTTCCTGCTTATTCCCTCAGTTCCTTGAGATTGACACGGTAGCCTTGGAACTCAGAAGAAATAGCTTCGGTACCCAACATCGAACTTGAGTATGACACTGAAGAGGGGATGGCGGTTGGGTTGTGTGAGTGCACAGATGACCACTCGAAGAACTACAGTTACAGGTAGCAACCTGTCTTTCTTCTTCACATATGGGTGAGTAGCAAGATAACTTACAAGGCGGTAGGTTGGTGTCCCATCATAACGTAGAAGAAAGAACAGCATGACCAAAACCACAGTCAGCTCTAGCCCAAACATCCAGTCTATACTGTCTAACAAAGGTAGATGGTGTCGATCAGGTTGCTGTTCAGTACAATTAAGGGATGGCAATGCCCCTCTCAAATGCCACTGATGTCACTACCACACGTGTAGAGTGAGCTCAGACTGGGACAAACAGTTCGAGCCCAGCCAGCTCATACGATAGCTCAATGGTCTTGATGATCCAGGAGATTAAGCTCTGAGTCAAAAGAGGCTGGCCTTTGCATCTGCCACCAAGCAGACAAAGAGGCAAGGTGAAAGTCAAAACTGCTCAGTCCTTGACTTGTAAAAGGCCAAAGCATGGCAAACGTTGAACATATGCAAGGTTGGCTACAGAGGTGTTGAGGAAGAAGCAAAGAAAGCAGGCAAAACAGTGTCCTGGTTTAAATGAAAGTCTGACACTACTTCAGGAAGAAAAGCAGGGTCAGGTCTGAGAACCACCTTCTCTTGGTGAAATAGGGCTGGTTCACTCTGAATTCACAAAGTTCACTGGTGCAGCATGCAGATGTGATAGCCACCAAAAACACCACCTTCCAAGCAAGGCGGCACAAATCTGTAGTCACCAGTGGCTCAGAAGGCTTTGTTGAAAGCACCTTTAGCACCACTGAGAGGCTCCAGCTTGGTAGCATAGAACAAACTGGTAGCACCAGTTCTTGATCCCTTTCAAAAATCTCGCTGTCGGATACAAGACAACAAATGACCTCTCAACCATAGGGTGAAAAGCAGAGACAGCAGAGAGATAAACTCTTAGAGGCAACAGCTTAAGTCCTTTCTCAAAGAGGGAGAGGAAGAACTGGAGGACTTGGTGCAGAGTAGGTGAAAACCTTGAGCATGAGCAAAGAAAGAGAAAGTGGCCCGTTGTCTCGAGTAGGAGCCCTGGGTAGAAGGCTTACAAGCAGCATTGAGGATCTTCTGTATCAGTGCTGGGACCGGTTCAGTACCTGCCACCTGATCTATCAAGCGGAGAGTAGCTAAGTCAGGGTGTTGGATTTATCCGTTCTCCCTGGTGAGAAGGGATGGATGTGATGGGAGAGGATAGTATCGACCCTGTGCCATCCTGAGCAGCTGGGCAAACCTTTGTAAACCATCCAGACAGCTTCGGATATGGGGCGATATAGAAATGTGAATAATAATAATAATAATTAAAAAAAACAAGGTTGACAAGGCCACCACAGAGTTATGAGTAGACACTCAGTACTGTCTATCCCAATCTTTGCCAGGGCTTTGGTGATCAGTGGGAAAGGAGGGAAGTGGTAGTACAACACTTCCATCCATTTGAGAATGAAGGCGTCTCCCTGCAAACCCGCACAGTGGCTTGCTCAGCTGCAAAAGGCCTGGCAAACTGCACTGTCCTGTGTGGCGAAGAGACCTGCCTCCAACGTACCCCAGTGCTAAAAAGCGTCCTCAGGACCAATCTGTCCAATTCCCATTCGTGGGAGGTTAGCTTGGCTTGACTGAGTTGGCTGGCCAATATACATTGTCTGTTCTGGCAACATGGATTGCGACCAATCTGATCAGACAAGGTGCACCCCACCAACAAGTCTCAAGCGTCAGGGTGAAGAGTGAAAGCAATCTTGTAACCCCTTGCTTGTTCAGGTACGTGACCACCGTCTTCTTGTCTGATGCAACCTGGGCCAGTCTGCCCTTTGGGTCCAACTCGAAAGCCCAAAGAGCTTTGTCCACCACCTTGATTTGCAGGAGATGGATGTGCTGTTTGGCCTCCCCAGCCGACCATTGTCTGTAGACTGTGAAGCCCGAACAGTGAGCTCCCCATCCCAAGAGCGACGTATCTATAGTCACTACTCAGGATGGAGAGGGTTGAAGGAACGGCATGCCCTGTGTTTTGTTGGATGGCACCGTCCACCACTGAAGAGCATCTCTGATGTCTGGTGGAAGGTGCAGTCGGGTCCAGCGAGTGTCCCGCTCAGTATCAAAATTGCATGTGGGCCAGTTCTGGAGTAGTCTCATATTCATAGAATCATAGAATAGTAGGGTTGGAAGGGGCCTATAAGACCATCGAGTCCAACCCCCTGCTCAATGCAGGAATCTAAGTCAAAGCATCCCTGACAGGTGGCTGTCCAGCTTCATCTTGAATGCCTCCAGTGTGGGAGAGCCCACCCGCCGCTGCACTCTATTCAATAGAGTGTAGTGAATGACAGTTGTCATTGCAGCCATTAGGCCCAGGGGGTGCTGGATCATGAAAACCGAGGTGGATTCTTGGAGCATGAGTTCTTTTGCCAAAGTCAACACCCCCATGCAATCATGGGGCAGAAAGGCTCAACCAGGCTGGGAGTCCAGTAGCACCCCAGTAAACAGAAACCTCTGAGTTGGTTGCAGCTGAGACTTCTCCACATTGATGCAAAGCCCCAGGCACTGAAAGAGACTGCAGGTCACTTCTATCGACCACAGAAGATTGTTCCATGTTGATGCCACCAACAGCCAGTCATCCATGTATGGGTACACCTTCACAGCTTGCATCTGAAGACAGTAACAGACCACCGCCATGCACTTGGTGAATACCCTTTGAGTGGTGGCAAAGCTGAAAGCTGGTACCCAGAACTGGTAGGCATTGGTACTGATGGCAAAGCGGAGGTAGTATTGGTATGACTCCTCTATGGCAATGTGAAAATACCCATCCTTCAGGTCGATAGAGGCAAACCAATCTCCTTGGGAGAGGAGAGGGTAGGGATGTTGTGGGAATTCGAGAGGGGGGTGGAGTCTGATGGACACCCCCTGCTCGGCCTCCTGGACTCCAGTCTGTGGACTGCTGTGCTTGCCTGACTCAGGGCACACCAAGTCGGGCAAGTGCAGGGGTCTCCGCTCCTTCATCAAGTGGCCAGTTTGCGCAAAATGGCAGCTCATTCTTTTTACGTAAAGGGCCTTTTTACACAAATGGCAGCTGTAAAGAGGCCATTAATGCAAAATTATGTACAGCCCCTTTACGTAAAAAGAATGAGCTGCACTTTGCACAAAACGGTGGCTTGGCAAGAGAGCGGGTGGCTGTATATCGCTCGCCAGGCAGCCATGGACTGGCCAGCAGCTCGTGTGGTGTGGTGAACAGGGTTGGGTGGCCTGCAGCTGCAGGCCGCTGTCGAGTGGGATGTGTGGCGGACCTGAGTGAGTTCGCCCATCCGTAGGAGGAGAATAGATGCCAGAAAAACCACGCGGAACTTCCTTGATGAGATGTATAGGTTTAACTCCTGGAAGTCCAGGATCAGACAGAGCCCTCCATCCTTTTTCAGTACCATGAAGTGCCTTGAATAGAACCCTTCGCAGAGATTCAAATGCGAGATGGGCACAGTGGTTCTCTTCTCAAGGAGCGTGCTGACCTCTTGATAGTGAACTGGTGATGGGGCTGTGACTCTTATGGTACCAAGCAGAGGGAGGGTATCGAATTCGATCCTGTAACCCCTCCGTATGATGGAAAGTATCCAAGACGTCTTTGGTGATGATGTCAATCCAGGCAATGGAGAGAAGATGGGATAGAGCAGAGCAGAGCTGAAGATGGGGCTGGATGAAAAGAAACGGGGAGACAGTAAAAGATGCCATGGGGCAAGATGCCATGGGGAACTGCATCAGGGAGGGTTATGCAAATGGTGGGCACTGCTACCAAGAAGGCCCACCATCGAGGTAGTGCATGGCGACATTTTGTTAATTTTAGCAATGCCCCAGCAACGCCTCCTCTGATGATCTTGCAGGTCGGCTGGGTATATATAGGGGAAGAAGGTCTCCTAGATAGGGATGGACAGATGCCCCACCCCTGGTCTGGGTTCTCTGGGCACCCACCTAGCCACTGCCTATTTACACCTGTAATATTGCATAGATGGGGCCTTTACGGCTGCTATATGCACAATATTAAATTTACAGAAGTTCCTGAGTCACCTTTTTTTTCACAAAATGGTGAGCGCACGAATGACGGCTGCTCACAAACAGTGCAGGGTAGGTGCATGCGAGTGGCTTGCTTGACAAGAGTAGGGAGGGGGCACAAGCAGGGACATCAGCTCAGCGGATGCTGCCTAGAGGCACAAGCGGGGGGCGGGAGTCCATTGGACTCCCGGACTCAGCCGAGCGCTGGCACCATCCCTACTCCTAGATATCCTGGTCCCAAGTTGTTTAGGGCTTTGTATGACAATAACATAACATTGATCATGGCTCGATAGCTAATAAGCAGCCAGTACAGTTCCTTTAACACAGATTCTATGTGAGCATAGCTGGGTGTTTCACTGAGCACCCTAGCTGCTGCATTCTGCTCTTCTGAACCACACAGAAGGGCAGCCCCACACAGAGCACATTACAGCAGTCTCATCGTGAGGTTACCAGTGCATGGGTCATCGTGGCTAGGCTATCCCTATCCAGGAATGGGTACTGCACGGCACCAAGGTCACCTGGGCCTCCAGTGATAAAGATGGATCCAGGAGCACCTCCAAACTACATACCTGCTCCTTCAGAGCATTCTCTTCCCCATTCAGAACAGGAAAACAACCCAATTCCCAGACCTAGGAACTGCCAACCCATAGGGTCTTTGTCTTATCAGGATTCAACTTCAGTTTATTAGCCGTTATCCAAGCCATAACTGCATCCAGGCACAGGTTCAGAATGTGCACAGCTTCTCCCAGTTCACATGTCACAGAGAAACAGAGCTGGATGTTATCAGCAATACTGGTGACACCTTGCACCTGGTGTTTCACCTTGACCTAGTGTGAAACACAACTGAGCTGGTATGCTGTATATAAGGGTAGAATATGAACTGATCATTTCTGGCTGTTTGCAAGCAATTGTCAGGGTGGAAACTGAGCCAATAGAACCCTAGAGCAGTTCTGATTCTGAGGAGGAACAGCAATCCATGGGAGAGGAGCGCACTCATCTCTCACAGGCACAGCAGCTGGCAGAGATTCCTCCTGCCAGCATTCCTGAGATAGTGACCCTGGCAGCGAGAGAGTGCGGGAGGGGGGCTTGCTGGACGCTTGACGCCGACGCCGGGAGCGACGACAGCTGGAGGGCGCGGAAAGGAGGGGTAGCGCCCGTTTGGCACGCAAGCAACGGTCGCGTCCCGAGGACCTAAAGGAAAGAGGGAGGAACGCTCCCTAGCCCATAAGTTCAGGGCCTTCCCGTGATTCTCCTTCAAACGGGGACCAACTGCCTAACCTGGAGCATAGGCTACTCTGCTGTTCCTTGCTTAGTCACTGGTGATTAGCAGCTGAAAGAGTCATTAAGTTGCAAAAGGATTAAAGCCTTGAAAATAATCCTTTTGTCTGTCTTGAGTTAGCTATTGGAGTAGACTGAAAGAGGCCGCCAGGGCGCTCCTGACAGCAATCATTTTAGCAAAGGTATTCAGCAAGCAGGCCTAAAATTGTTCTGCATAATAGGAGAGTTCCACTGCTTTGTCTGTGGGTCGTCCCGTTTCCCTGCCCAGCTGATATAGGCATGAGAGTGATGGGACCACCAACTTCACAATTAAAACGAGGAAGTGGAAACCTGCAATAAACTTTGCAATTAAAAAAAATGTTTGTTGTTGTTCAGTCGTGTCCGACTCTTCGTGACCCCATGGACCATAGCACACCAGGCCTTCCTGTCCTCCGATCTCTCCCAGAGCGTGCTCAAGTTCATATTCATTACATCGGTGATGCTATCTAGCCATCTCATCCTCTGCCGTCCCTTTCTCATTTTGCCTTCAGTCTTTCCCAGCATCAGGGTCTTTTCCAGAGAGTTTTCTCTTCGCATTAGGTGGCCAAAATATTTGAGCTTCAGCTTCAGTCTCTGTCCTTCCAATGAGCACTCAGGGTTGATTTCCTTTAGGATGGACTGATTTGACCTCCTTGCAGTCCAGGGGACTCGTAAGAGTCTTCACCACCACCACCACAGTTCGAAAGCATCAATTCTTCGGCGCTCAGCCTTCCTTATAGTCCAGCTCTCACAGCCATACATTACTACTGGGAAAACCATAGCTTTGATTAGATGGACCTTTGTCGGCAAGGTGATGTCTCTGCTTCTTTCTATGCTGTCTAGGTTTGCCATAGCTTTCCTCCCAAGGAGCAAGCGTCTTTTAATTTCATGCCTACAGTCACTGTCTGCGGTGATCTTGGAGCCCAAGAAAGTAAAATCTGTCACAGCTTCCATTTCTTCCCCTTCTATATGCCAGCAAGTGATGGGGCCAGATGCCATGATCTTCATTTTTTTAATGTTGAGTTTCAAACCAGCTTTTGCATTCTCCACTTTCACCCTCAACAAGAGGCTCTTTAGATCCTCTTCGCTTTCTGCCATTAGGGTGGTATCGTCTGCGTATCTGAGGTTGTTGATAATTCTCCCAGCAATCTTAATTTCGACCTGTGATTCATCCAACCCAGCGTTTCTCATGATGTACTCTGCATATAAGTTAAATAAGCAGGGCGACAATATGCAGTCTTGTCATTCTCCTTTCCCAATTTTGAACAACTCGGTTATTCCATGTCTGGTTCTTACTGTTGCTTCTTGACCCTCGTACAGTTTCTCAGGAGACAGGTAAGGTGGTCTGGTACTCCCATCACTTTAAGAATTTGCCAGAGTTTGTTGTGATCCACACAATCAAAGGCTTTAGCATAGTCAATGAAGCAGAAATAGACGTTTTTCTGGCATTCTCTTGCTTTCTCCATGATCCAGCGAATGTTGGCCATTTGATCTCTAGTTCCTCTGTAGGAGTGCACGAAAGCCACTTACCTGGTCTCGCAGCTTTTTCGTGGTGGGGGGGAGACACTTCGCTGCTCCCCCCGAACTTCAGGCCGGGGGGGGAGGCTTCCCGCCTCGCCTGGCCGAAATTCAGGCCAGGGAGGAGGCGCCTCGCCTCTCCCGGCCGCGAAATAAAAAGTTTTTTTTAAAAAAAAAACAACGCCCCCGTGATAGGCTACGTTAATCGTCACGTAGCCTATCACAGCTAGATCTGCAAAGTCAGCCATGATAGGCTACGTTAATCGTCACTTAGCCTATCACGGGTGACTTAAAAAAAAAAAAAAAGCACATACGCAAATGGCGGCCCCCATAGGGAGCCGCCATTCGCATTCCTTATTTGGTTGCTGTAGTCTACGTAAATCTTTACGTAGACTACGGCGAAAATAAGGGCAACGCAAATAGCATTGCCCTTATTTTCGCCGTAGTCTACGTAATCTTTACGTAGACTACAGCGACCAAATAAGGAACGTGAATGGCGGCTCCCTATGGGGGCCGCCATTAGCCGTACGTGTTTTTTTTTTTTTTTAAGTTACCTGTGATAGGCTACGTGACGATTTACGTAGCCTATCACGGCTGACTTTGCAAATCTAGCCATGATAGGCTACGTTAATAGTCACGTAGCCTATCACGGGGGTGTTTGTTTGTTTTTTTTACTTTTATTGGAATGGCGGCGGCGGCGGCAGCCGGTCAAAAGACCGGCTGCCGCCCCCGCCCCTGACGAAGACCTGACGAACCGCCGCCGGGACCCGCCGCCGGGAGGGACATTCGGGAAAGGTAAGTCCCATCCCGGGGGGGGGTGCGGGGGACAGGGGGGTGCGGAGAATTTCTCCCCGAAACTACTTCGTGGGGCCGAACACGTTGGCACTTGGCCCCCCGAAGTTTCGGCGAGAAATTCTCCCCCATCCCTATTCCTCTGCCTCTTCGAAACCCAGCTTGTACTTCCGGTAGTTCTCGGTAGGGGTGGACGAAAGTCCCTTACCTGTCCTCGAAGGACGTTCGCGGTGGGGGGGAGGCGCTTCGCTGGTCCCCCCGCGAAGTTCCGGCCGGGGGGGGGAGGCTTCCTGCCTCGTCCCGGCCGAAATTCAGGCCAGGGGGGAGGCTTCCCGCCTTGCCCCGGCCGAAATTCAGGCCAGGGAGGAGGCTTCCCTCCTCGCCCGGCCGCAAACGCGAAAGTTAAAAAAAAAAACGCCCCCTGATAGGCTATGTGACGATTCACGTAGCCTATCACGGCTAGATCTGCAAATTCAGCCGTGATAGGCTACGTCAATCGTCATGTAGCCTATCACGGGTGACTTAAAAAAAAAAAAGCGCATACGCTAATGGCGGCCCCCATAGGGAGCCGCCATTCGCGTTCCTTATTTAGTCGCTGTAGTCTACGTAAATGTTTACGTAGACTACGGCGACCAAATAAGGAACGGGAATGGCGGCTCCCTATGGGGGCTGCCATTATCCGTACACACTTTTTTTTTTTTAAAGTCACCCGTGATAGGCTACGTGACGATTGACGTAGCCTATCACGGCTGACTTTGCAAATCTAGCCGTGATAGTCTACGTGAATCGTCACGTAGCCTATCAGGGGGTGGTTTTATTTTTTTTCTTTTGATTGCAATGGTGGCGGCGGCGGCAGCCGGTTGAAAGACCGGCTGCCGCTCCCGCCCCGCTCGAACACCCGCCGAACCACCGGCCGGACCCGCCGCCAGGAGGGACATTCGGCGAAGATAAGTCCCGTCCCGGGAGGGGTGCGGGGGGGGGTTCGGAGGATTTCTCCCCGAAACTTGTTCGGGGGGCCGAACACGTTGGCGCTCGGCCCTCCGAAGTTTCGGGGAGAAATTCTCCGCCAACCCTAGTTCTCGGTTCACATACTGCTGAAACCTAGCTTGTAGGATTTTGAGCATCACCTTGCTGGCATATGAAATAAGCACAACTGTATGGTAGTTTGTACACTCTTTGGCATTGCCCTTCTTTGGAATTGGAATGTAAACTAACCTTTTCCAGTCTTGTGGCCACTGTTGAGTGTTCCAAATTTGTTGGCATATTGAGTGCAGCACTTTAACAGCATCATCTTTTAGGATTTTCAATAGCTCAGCTGGAATACTGTCATCTCCGCTAGTTTTGTTGTTAGTCATGCTTCCTAAGGCCCACTTGACTTCACTGTCTAGGATGTCCAGCTCAAGTTCAGTGACCGCACTATCGTGGCTATCAGGGACATTCAGATTTTTCCTGTATAGTTCTTCTGTGTATTCTTTCCACCTCTTCTTAATCTCATCTGCTTCTGTTAGGTCCCTGCCTTCTTTGTCCTTTATCATGCCCGTCTTTGCACAAAACGTTCCCTTGAGATCTCCAATTTTATTGAAGAGATCTCTAGTCTTTCCCATTCCATTGTTTCCCTCAATTTCTTTGCATTGTTCATTTAAGAAGGCCTTCTTGTCTCTCCTTGCTATTCTCTGGAACTCTGCATTCAGTTGGGTATATCTTCCCCTTTCTCCCTTGCTTTTCGCTTCCCTTCTTTCCTCAGCTACTTGTAAAGCCTCATCAGACAGCCACTTGGCTTTCTTGCATTTCTTTTTCTTTGGGATGGATTGAGTTGCTGCCTGCTGAACAATGTTACAGACCTCCGTCCATAGTTCCTCAGGCACTCTGTCCATCAGGTCTAATCCCTGAAATCTATTCCTCACCTCCACTGTATATTCATAAGGGCTTTGATTTAGGTCATACCTGAATGGTTTAGTGGTTTTCCCTACGTTCTTCTTCAATTTAAGTCGAATTTTTGCAACAAGAAGCTCATGATCTGAGCCACAGTCAGCTCCAGGTCTTGTTTTGACTGACTGTATAGAGCTTCTCCATCTTTGGCTGCAAAGGACATAATCAATCTGATTTCGATATTGACCATCTGGTGATGTCCATGTGTAGAGTTGCCTCTTGTGCTGTTGGGAAAGAGTGTTTGCTATGATCAGTATGTTCTCTTGGCAAAACTCTATTAGCCTTTGTCCTGCTTCATTTTGTACACCAAGGCCATGCTTGCCTGTTATCCCGGTTATTTCTTGACTTCCTGCTTTGGCATTCCAATCCCCTATGATGAAGAGGACATCTTTTTTTGGTGTTAGTTCTAGAAGGTGTTGTAGGTCTTCATAGAACCGCTCAACCTCAGCTTCTTCGGCCTCAGTGGTTGGGGCATAGACATGAATTACTGTGATGTTGAATAGTTTGCCTTAAATTCGTACTGAGATCATTCTATCATTTTTGAGATTGTACCCCAGTACTGCTTTGCCCACCCTTTTGTTGACTATGAGTGCTACTCCATTTCTTCTAAGGGATTCTTGCCCACAGTAGTAGATATAATGGACACCTGAATTAAATTCGCCCATGCTTGTCCATTTTAATTTGCTGATTCCCAAGATGTCAATGTTCAATCTTGCCATCTCATGCTTGACCACCTCCAGCTTACCTTGATTCATTGATCTGACATTCCAGGTTCCTAAACAATATTGTTCTTTACAGCATCGGATTTTCTTTTCACCACCAGACACATCCACAGCTGAGTGTCCTTTCGGCTTTGGCCCAGCCGCTTCACTCTTTCTGGCGCTACTTGGAAATTCCCTCTGCTCTTCCCCAGTAGTATATTGGACACCTTCCGACCTGAGGGGCTCATCTTCCGGTGTCATATCTTTCAGCCTGTGATACGTTCCATGGGGTTTTCTTGGCAAGAATACTGGAGTGGGTTGCCATTTCCTTCTCCAGTGGACCACATTTTGTCAGAACTCTCTGCCATGACCTGTCTGTCTCGGGTGGCCCTGCATGGCATAGCTTATGGCTTCACTGAGTTACGCAAGCCCCTTCGCCACAACAAGGCAGTGATCCATGAAGGGGTACCTCCTACTACTAACGGACAATTTTTACTTTAAACATTGATAAGGCTGATGCCGACTCTGGTTCGGGACATATGTTTGTTATGTTATGACATATACAGGGAAGGACTATAGCTCAGTGGTAGAGTACACGCTTTTCATGCAAAAAGCTGCAGGTTCAATATCTGGCATCCCCAGGTAGGGTTGTGAAAGACCTGTCTGAAACCCAAATTGCCACTGCCAGTCAGTGTAGGCCAGGTGCAGGCAGAAAGTAGATCTCTAGATATTTTGGACTTCAACTCCCAGCATTCCTGACCATTGGTCATGCGGGCAGGGGCTTCTGGAAGTTGAAGTCCGAAAACATCCGAGATCAACCTTCTGCCCTCCCCTGGTATAGACAATACTGAGCTACATGGACCAACATTCTGACTCAGTATAAGGCAGGTTCCTTTGTACACATCGTTTCCTGTATTTAACAAGAATATATTTGCTTTTAGAGAGAATGTTTACAGAGTGCAGTTCAGCTGGCATTTGACTCCTGAGCAATTGAAACCTACAGGGTGGAGTAGCATGTGTCAGGGTTAGCTAAGTGTTGCCACTGGTGCACCACATCACTTCTGGAATGACCATATTAATATGCGTTGATAATTTATTAATATGTACAAAAATAATAAATATTGTCACTCAAGGTTATATGAATTGAAATAGCAACAAAAATCTAAAGCAGCATACCCTGCAACAAGAAGTAGTGCCATTTTAATAATATTTTCCCAACAACTTACAGTCATATCTCTAGATTGTGGGCGGACAGCAAATGAATATTGGTTCTCTGATCTTTGATTCCACTGTTTAAAAAGAAGAAAAGTTACAAAATATTTTACTTTCTTTGCTTTTTATATTATTAATTGCTATTAATTGGTTTATATTTAGTCAATTAACTGTCTGACATCTAACCACTGAATTCATTTAAATAAATGTATATGCAAAACCAGGTACTTGCCATGCCCCCACTGGAGGAATCCTTCTCCTCCGAGGAGCTAGAGCTCTCAGACATGGACAACACCAAGGAGCCGTACATGTCAGGAGACCTGAGAGAGCCTGGGCCCTCAGGAGAGATGACTGCAATACTCCCGCAAGAGGAGGAGAGTTCTGCCTGAGGTGGAGGCTGGATGACCACGTAACCCCAAGAGCATCGTCACCTCAAGAGGCAAGGCAGTAGGGCTCCTTTGAGAAGAAGTGCTCAATTTCAAAGGAGGACTCCTCAAGAAGAAAGGACTCCTTGGGCACAAGGGCCTACTCCTGAGTAGGACTTTTGCCAGAGGGCCTGTAATGAACTGCAGCTGAGCCTGGGATGGGGCTCAGGAAGCTCTGGTGATATAAGGCTTCAGTTTCAGTTCAGTTGTTGCTGGAGCAACATAGTTCTAACAGCTCTGGTGCCTTACTCTGTGTGTTCCTAGCTTTGCTTTATGACTGTACCTCTGTGCTGCTGCTTGCTGACCTTATGCCTTACTCTGTGTGTTGTATCTGATTCTGATTGCTTATTTGTGTTTGGTCTTGACTGCACCTCAGACCTCTTTTCTGGATCCCACCCACTTGTGTAGTAATATTGTGCTTTCACCATGGTCTGTATCTTGACTGCTCCTGCCTTTGATCCCATATTGGACTGAAACCTTTGTGTTTGACCACCTGCCTACTTACTTGAATTACCTATTAAATTTGTTCCTGTATTTGTCTAGCATAGAGTCTGGCCCAGGTAGAGCAGGCCAATACTTGATTGCAACCTTGTTTGAAGGGAACAGTTTAAGTATTTTATTTAATATCATTTTAAAACTGTTAGAGGCCTGGCTTCTCCTGCAACTGTCATCCAGCAACCACTCTGTCAGGCTGTAACAAAGGCAGAGGTAGGAAGTAGGGCAGTTCCATCAGTTCATCTGAGATTAGTAATTTTTGGCTCCTCTTTCAACTGTTTCCATTCCAGTTAGTTGTACTAAGACCAACAACTTCAAGCTAGGTTACAGCCATTACAGAATTACAGCTGCATTATAGGTGGTTGTTATAAGACCCATATAACAGTAAGGACTGGTGCTCGAATATACTTGTTTTCCTTTTCCCTTTTGTGTTGTATATTTTTGGATTGTAAGCCTTAGGGCCAGGGCCTGCCATGGAGACTGTTTTCATGGAGGTTTTGGTGCAAATTAGTAGCGCTCTACATTCATCCATGGTACATGACATCATGGCCATCCCATAGCCACTCCGGAGGTTTCAGTGGAAAAAAGTTTCTGAGACTGCTTATATTCTGATTCCTTTAATTCGCTTTCTCTCCACTTCTGGTGCTGTGTGCTCTATCCTCTGCATTTACTTTGGCACGGTAGCCCAGCCCCAGGCCTGTGTCTTTCACTTCTCCATGAACTTGCTGATTCTGGTCAAGGGGTTGTTTTCCCTCCCATTCAGAAAATATCACCAAGCAGTGCATGCATGAGTTAAGATGACATTGTTATCCCTCGGAATAGCACATTTGCAAATGCTGTCTCCTTCCCGAGTTGCACGCGGGACCTCATCACCTTTCATGCAACACTTCCCACACAGCAGAGGTTTCATACATCATAAATGGAGGGATATTATATGGGGCAAAGCAAACCACAGCAACCTCTCTTCCGTGCATGTTTGCTTGGAAGTAAGAAGTAAGCATTTAAAGGGTTAAAGGCTAAGTTTAAAAACTTGCCCTAAAGCTATCTTGTGAAATCTCAATGCTGTGCTTCTTTGATGTTCAAAGAGTTTCTGTTATGTAAGGTCACAGTACCCATCCTTCAAGGTCACAGGAGCTTGTATCTCATTGTGAGCAGGGGGAAGGAGAAAAGGAGGGTAGAAAGGGGAGGATTTTGGCTTCTCAAGGCAAAAGTGCACACACTGGGGGAAAGGGGGGCAATAATGTAGTAGCAGGGGTGAGCCTTCAGAATAGTGAATTACTTGCCCTCCATTCATAATAATGTACTAGTAGCAGGAGCAAGTTTGGACTGGGGGGTGGGGAGACACAAACCTCTCTCATTGGTTGAGCAGTCCCTGCCATCTGATGACATTCAGTTCAGCTCTCCACCCCCACCAGGAAGTATGTTCCTTTCAAGTGGATTTTAAAGGTACAGTACATTAGGCTTTTCTTGCTTCGACCACAGCTGATTCCATGAAAATCCGGATAATACGCCAATGCGTTTCTTATTCTGTTGTCATGAAGACACCCCCCCCCCCCTGCTTTTTAGAAACTTAATCTGTAAGCCACTCTGGAAGCTTTTCTGGCTGAAGAGAGCAGGGCATTTTTTAATGTAAATTATTTTGTTTTGTATTAAAGTAATGAAATGCATCATTAAACATCAAATACATTAACAAACAAACAACCTTGCAATCAAATTAATTTAAGGAGCATTGTTAGCTTTTACAATCATATCAGTAAATCACATAAGACAACAGTACATCAGTTTAACAAGTCTTTCCATAAAGAGCAATATGTTTCCAGTGGATGTATTGTGTCTTCATTCAAGTTTATATTTGGTCATGTTTCTATCTGGTCATATTTAAAGCCAAAATTCTTGATTTTTCATAGTTGATAGTTAATCCTGCTACCTTCCCATAGTTGGCTGTGATCCGGAGAATTTTAGGTAGTTCTTATTTTGCATCAGTCAAAGCAAGGACTTTATCATCAGTGAACAGATTTATTTTAATAGACTGTCCTTTTATCACCAACCCCAGGACAGAGCCGTCTTGTCTTATTTGCTGAGGGCTCCATGGCAAGAGCAAATCATAATGAGGACAGTGGACATCCTTGTTATGTTCCTCTCTGTGTTGGTGAAAGGCTAGAGTCCATGTCAATGATTCTGATTAATACTTGATTTGAGTAATATAAATTCTTTAAGGCATTCTTAAATTTGTTACCCACTTCCATTGTTTCCCCTAGTTTCAGTTTTAAAAAGGCCATTCCAACTTGTCAAACGCCTTGGTGGCATGAAGACAATGAAACAACGTTTAGTTGTAGCTTTTAATCCGTGATGTATTACATTTCATAGAATCATAGGGATGGAAGGGGCCTACAAGACCATCAAGTCCAACCCCCTGCTCGATGCAGGAATCTAAGTCTAAGCATCCCTGACAAGTGGCTGTCCAGCCTTGTCTTGATTGCTTCCAATGTGGGAGAGCCCACTACCTCCCCAGGGAACTGATTCCATTGTCGTATTGCTCTAACAGGACATTTTTCGTGATGTTCAGCCAGAACCTGGCTTCCTGTAACTTGAGCCTATTATTCTGTGTCCTGCACTCCGGGATGATCAAGAAGAGATTCTGGCCTTCCTCTCTGTGACAGCCTTTCAAGTGCTTGAACAGTGCTATCACCTCAGTCTGGGTCCTCCATCTGCCTCCATTTAACAAATCCATGTCGATTGTTTTTAATGTGTTCAGATGCCAAATAACTTAAACAAGCATCCATAATACTGATAAAGATTTCCTAGTCCTGATTAAGAAGAGAGATCAGATGGAATAAGTCTAGATTATCTAAGGATTTGCTTCACTTTGGTATTATTATAATTCTAGATACTCTCCATGTCCCCAGTATAGCATAGCTATCTAATATTCAATTGAATAGAGAAACCATGTAGGAGGCAAGCTGAGATTCAAATGCTTTATCAAACAAGCACAGAAACAGTACCTGGTGACTTATAATTGCTGAGTTCCTTAATAGTATCATGTAGTTCCTCTGATGGAATATCTTGATTAAGAGTTAGAACCTGCTTTGGTTTCAGTGTCCCCATATCGGCTTTCTTCAAAAATTCCATAATATGTTCAGTTTTAGAATTAGCAGACGTATTGTTGTTGTTCAGTCGTTCAGTCGTGTCCGACTCTTCATGACCCCATGGACCATAGCACACCAGGCCTTCCTGTCCTGCGCTCTCTCCCGGAGCGTGCTCAAGTTCATATTCATTGCATCGGTGATGCTATCTAGCCATCTCATCCTCTGCCGTCCCCCTCTCCTTTTGCCTTCAGTCTTTCCCAGCATCAGGGTCTTTTCCAGAGAGTTTTCTCTTCGCATTAGGTGGCCAAAATATTGGAGCTTCAGCTTCACTATCTGTCCTTCCAATGAGCACTCAGGGTTGAGTTCCTTTAGGATGGACTGATTTGACCTCCTTGCAGTCCAGGGGACTCGTAAGAGTCTTCTCCAGCACCACAGTTCGAAAGCATCAATTCTTCAGCGCTCAGCCTTCTTTACAGTCCAGCTCTCACAGCCATACGTTACTACTGGGAATACCATAGCTTTGATTAGACGGACCTTTGTCGGCAAGGTGATGTCTCTGCTTCTTACTATGCTGTCTAGGTTTGCCATAGCTTTCCTTCCAAGGAGCAAGCGTCTTTTAATTTCATGGCTACAGTCACCGTCTGCAGTGATCTTGGAGCCCAAGAAAGTAAAATCTGTCACAGCTTCCATTTCTTCCCCTTCTATATGCCAGCAAGTGATGGGGCCAGATGCCATGATCTTCGTTTTTTTAATGTTGAGTTTCAAACCAGCTTTTGCACTCTCCTCTTTCACCCTCAACAAGAGGCTCTTTAGATCCTCTTCGCTTTCTGCCATAAGGGTGGTATCGTCTGCGTATCTGAGGTTGTTGATAATTCTCCCGGCAATCTTAATTCCGACCTGTGATTCATCCAACTCGGCGTTTCTCATGATGTACTCTGCATATAAGTTAAATAAGCAGGGTGACAATATGCAGCCTTGTCATACTCCTTTCCCAATTTTGAACCACTCGGTATAAGTTTCATTATATCAGCCCAGAGAACATTAGTTATTAGGTGGATTAGAAATGTAATAAATAAATAATAAATAAAAATATTTATAAGTTAATGCATTTTTGTGTGTGTGGTTATAGCTGTTCCCTTCCTGGCTGAATAAATGCAGTTAGCAATTATCTCTTTCTCTTATGTACTTAGCCAAAACCTTGGAGCTTTGGGGACAACATTCATAAAACTTTTGGTTGGTATAGTTTAACGTCATTGTGATATAGGGGGTATCTGGAGTCTGTAGTTTCTTATTTGCTTTATGATGGCTTTCCAATTTATGAATAATCGTTAATAACATCTCTCTCATTCTCTTGTTTTTTCTCCATATAGTTCATTTCCTTGATGCAGTATCCCTGTATTACTGCTTTCATGGAGTCCCAGACTACATGAAAAGGCATTTCTGACGTTACATTTTAATTAAAACAAATTATAACGTGCTGCTGTAATTTGTCTCTTGTGTTTTGTCTAAGAATTATAGACTCATAGAATCATAGGGTTGGAAGGGGCCTACAAGACCATCGAGTCCAACCCCTTGCTCGGTGCAGGAAGCCTGATTTCCAGGCGGTCTCCCATCCAAGTACTTAAAAGTAGATCCAACTTTAACAGTTTTGCTGTTTTGCTTTAACAGTTTTGCTATCAAATTACAGCATTGGAGTTCCACTTGAGTTCCCTCCGTGAGAAGAGGAAAACCCGCAATGAGGAGCTAGACCACAGCTAGGGGTGTACGAACCCCACTCACCGTTCCAGGTGGCGGCGTCCACCGAGGGCGGGGAGGCGATGCATCCCTCCCCCCGGAATCCTGCCTGGCTGGTTCCACTCTGCAGCAAGTCCACAGAGTCACCGGCTGGGCCCATGCGCAGCCGGACTGCTGTCCGCTGCCGGGCTGCTGCGGCCGCAAATGGCGGTCGGCGTAGCGGCCACCATTTGCATCCCTACATTAGGGCGTGATAGTCTACATATATATTTACGTAGCCTATCACGGAAAGAGCAGGGACTCAAATGGCGCAGCGGCTGCCATTTGCGTCCCTGCTCTTTGCTGTGATAGGCTACGTAAATATTTATGTAGCCAATCACAGCCACGGGAGGGACGCAAATGGCGGCCACGACACTGGCTGCCATTTTGTTCCGTAGCCTGGCAGTGGATGGCTACGGAATGAAGACAACGACCCGGAGCAGCCGCTGCCGCCAGGTAGGGTCCATCCCGGGGGGATTTCGGGGAGTGGCGGGGGGGTAGTCCGTTCTGCCATGGACTCCAGGGGGCCGGATTCTTTAGAATCTGGCCTCATTGGAGTCCGTGGTGGATTTCTCCGCCACCCCTAACCACAGCACCATCTAGCGGCTGTATAGTTAAACATATTGACAACTCAGATTATGCGGGAAAGGAGGGAA
The DNA here is from genome assembly GCF_057233095.1 of Heloderma suspectum. Classification (NCBI taxonomy): domain Eukaryota; kingdom Metazoa; phylum Chordata; class Lepidosauria; order Squamata; family Helodermatidae; genus Heloderma; species Heloderma suspectum. Next base: position 4,619,305 of record NC_139460.1, read on the forward strand.
AGTAAGTGCATGTAAAGGGAGTCTGTTGTGATTCTGCATTTAAAACAGAAGCAGAAAGCCCTATTGTAAATGCGGGATTTTAGGCTGGTGTACAGATGCTCATACAAGCAACTGGTAATGAATCAGAGCTCTTTAGTATCAGGTGAGAGCTCCCATTTTCTCACATAGATGAAGCATCGTATTGTTACCACATAATGTGCTTCAGATAGGCAGCCAAGTCCAGGTCAGCCTTTCTTGCTTGCATGCAGCATGAAACTGAATGGGGCAGCTATGCAGTGTCAACCATCTGCATCCCACATCACACTGACAGAGGTACTACTATGAACAGAATACCACATGACATGCAGCAAAGTCTAACAGAGGGAACAGTGTAATTCTAGCAAAATACCACATGACATGCAGCAAAGTCTAACAGAGGGAACAGTGTAATTCTAGCAAAATACCACATGACATGCAGCAAAGTCTAACAGAGGGAACAGTGTAATTCTAGCAAAATACCACATGACATGCAGCAAAGTCTAACAGAGGGAACAGTGTAATTCTAGCAAAATACCACATGACATGCAGCAAAGTCTAACAGAGGGAACAGTGTAATTCTAGCAAAATACCACATGACATGCAGCAAAGTCTAACAGAGGGAACAGTGTAATTCTAGCAAAATACCACATGACATGCAGCAAAGTCTAACAGAGGGAACAGTGTAATTCTAGCAAAATACCACATGACATGCAGCAAAGTCTAACAGAGGGAACAGTGTAATTCTAGCAACTTTGTATCCAGTTACCTGAGGGTGTTGCTTTTTTCTTGAAGGTTTTGTGAATAAATCCAGAATTCCAGATCCATCTAATTCCTGATAAAGGAAGAAAACATGCTTAATGCTCACCAGCTCATTTGTGGTTTATAAGAAGAGCATCAGCTTGAGGGATTTCCAAAACAGAATTCTGTAAAGACAATGGATATAATTTACATCTGTGGTTTTCAAACATGCTGCTTCTCAGGGACAGTGGCACTGTCAGGGCAAGACTTTGGAACATTAGTTTCTGATCCCCACTCAGCAGAATATGCAGGAGGGACCCCAAACCCAGCAGGGCTGACCATTGGTGCTATTTCTGAGACCTGCAGCAGTGAGTGTCTGCTGCAGAGCCAAGAGAGCCCAGGGCTTTCCAGAGAATGGGAAGTGAAACTGTCCTGGCCAAAGGGCCTCTAAACTGCTTTAGTTTGAGCAGGCAAGATAGCAAGGCAACAAGCAATACCTTTTATCTTTTCACGGGAAGGCTTAATAGTTTTTAGCTATTTGATTGTAGGAGGAGGGCTAGCTGTGAAATGCCAAGCGCTGGAAATGGTAAGCTGCCTTATGGCTGTTAGAATACTTTTAATTTAGGTGATTTGTATACTTATCTAATCTAGAGAGTAGAGGGGGGAAAGCCCTGATTGTGGTGCTTGTAGATTCTGGCAGGCTGTAGCAGAGAAGAAAAATGTTATTTCTTGATTCTGTGCTTCATGCATGAAGAAAAAGAAAAAGCAGTTGAGGGTGGGGAAGAGGAATTGGCACTGAACAAGATTTTTTTTAAGGGGGGTGATGATCTGCACAATTAAATTGTTTTTCAGGAAAAAAAATGTCTGCCTCACAAATCTAAGGTAGATTTATCTAAAATTAAGACAAATCCCTCACATTAAGACACACCCCATATCTACTGAGGCCCCTTTTGCAGGGGTGTGCGAACCATTTTTTTATGTGGCTGGAGAGTGTTTGAGGGTGCAGAGCTGATTGCTTAAGGGTGCAGACCTATGCATATTTAGTCAGAAAAAAAGCCCTACAAGTCCTACAAAAAGTCCAGCATGCTCCAGCCAGGGAGTTGTAGGACTTCTTTCTGTCTAAACATGCATAGGATTGCACCCTAAGACTTCCTTCCCTAAGCATCTCTTCCCATGAAATGCGGATGCTGGTTCTGAGAGACACTAATACAATTGGCCTGCCCATATGCTGTAATATTAACACACATCTCCAGTGGGGGATTGCACCACAGAAAACTAGGTCCCACACCACCCTGTTTGCATGTAACAGCAGCAAATCGTGGGTTAATTAACCCATAATTTTCTGTGGCATGTGCCACTGCCATTTTGAATATGCAATCTCCAATCAGCCTGGTCGGAGGTTTCTCTATGATGTGTGAATCCAGCACTATGGGTTAATTGTGGGTTAAACAGCCCAAAGTTACCCTAATGACTAATTGTAGATTAATTAACCCATCATTTGCCACTACTACATGCAAACAGGTGTGTGTAGCCGGCTGCCGGTCATGCGCTAGACCTTGTGTTTGTTTCTGGAGAAGCGGGGAGTGATCTGGAAGTCGGGGGTATATCCACCACCCCCTTGTCATGGTCAGATCACTATCTGGTGACGTTGGACTTCTCGGTTCCACAACCCCTCTGCAGAGGTGGAGGACCCATTAAAATGGTCCGCCCCAGGCGTCTTATGGATCCAAATGGATTCCTGAACGCGCTTGGGGATTCTCTGGGGCACGCCAACGGCCACTTGGTCGAGACCCTGGTGGGGTAGTCTACAGCGTAGTCTACGTAAATCTTTATGTAGACTACCGGGACCAAATAAGGAACGCAAATGGCGGCGCCGATAGGGTGCCGCCATTTGTGTACGCACTTTTTTTTTTTTTCAAAGTCACCCGTGATAGGCTACGTAACGATTTACGTAGCCTATCACGGCTGACTTTGGAAATCTAGCCGTGATAGGCTACGTTAATCGTTATGTAGCCTATCATGGGTTTTTTTTTTACACTTTGTAATGGCGGCGGCGGCAGCCGGTCAAAAGACCGGCTGCCGCCCCCGCCCCCGACGAAAGGCCGACGAACCACCGCTGGGACCCGCCGATGGGAGGGACATTTGCCAAAGGTAAGTCCCATCCCAAGGGGGGGGCAGGGGGGGTGGAGAATTTCACCGCCGATTTCGGGGGGCCGAATGCGTTGGCGCTCGGCCCCCCGAAGATTCGGGGAGAAATTCTCCGCCATCCCTAGTTCCAGCTTCTTCCTCCTGATGAAGTGGACAAGGTGCTTTCATCTGTAAGGCCGACCACCTGCTTGCTTGATCCTTGCCCATCGTGGCTCATTATGGGCTGCAGAGAGAGACTGGGTGAGGGGATCAGGGCAGTGGTGAACGCCTCCCTTGAGGAGGGAGTGATGCCATCAGCCCTCAAGGAGGCAGTGATAAGACTGTTAAAGAAGCCCTCCTCGGATCCCCAAGTTCTGAACAACTTTCGCCCACTCTCGAAACTGCCATTTTTGGGCTAGGTGATTGAGCGGGTGGTGGTGATGCAGTTGAAGGCACACTTGGAAGAAACTGATTATCTAGACCCATTTCAGTCGGGCTTCAGGCTTGGGCATGGGACAGAAACGGCCTTGGTCGCCTTGGTAGATGATATGAGGAGGGCTCTGGATAGGGGTGAATGCTCCTTCCTTGTTCTCCTCGACCTCTCAGCGGCTTTTGATACCGTTGACCACAGTATCCTCCTGGACCGCCTGGAGGGGTTGGGCATTGGAGACACCGTATTGCGGTGGTTCCGGTCCTTCCTCTTCGGCAGATACCAGAGGGTAGCACTGGGAGAGGAGGTTTCGGACCCGTGGCCACTCACTTGTGGGGTGCCACAGGGTTCCATCCTCTCCCCGATGCTATTTAATATCTATGTGAAGCCGCTGGGGGCTATCAGCAGGAGGTTTGGGGTGCGATGTCATCAATATGCGGATGACACGCAGCTCTACCTCCCGTTCAAATCTTCACCAAGGTTGGCCATAGAATTCCTGTCCAAATGTCTGGAGATGGTGAGTGGCTGGATGGGGAGGAATAAGCTGAAGCTGAACCCTGACAAGACCGAGGTACTTTTGGTGGGAGACAAGAGGAGGCTAGGGGATGTTGACCTGGTGTTGAATGGGGTACGGCTACCCTTGGAAGACCAGGTCCGCAGCCTGGGGGTCATTTCGGACTCCCAGCTGTCCATGGAGGCTCAGGTGTCAGCTGTGAGCCGGACAGCGCTGTATCAACTCCATCTGATACGGCGGCTGCGCCCCTTCCTTCCCCACCATCTGCTCCCATCGGTAGTATATGCCCTGGTCTCATCTCGTTTAGACTACTGTAATGCGCTCTACGTTGGGTTACCCTTGAAGATGGTTCGGAAACTGCAGCTGGTACAGAACGCGGTGGCTCGCCTGATTAAAGGCAGCCGCCGGCGAGATCACATCACTCCAGTGCTGAATGAGTTGCACTGGTTACCAGTTGTTTTCTGGCCAAATTCAAGGTGTTGGTTTTGACCTTTAAAACCCTATATGGTTCCGGCCCAGCCTATCTTAAGGAGCGCCTCCAGCAGCACCAGACAGGCCGCTTAACAAGATCAGCCTCGGATGGCCTTCTCTCTGTCCCATCAGCCAGGACAGCTAGACTGGTGGGGACGAGGGAGAGGGCCTTTTCTGTGGTGGCCCCCACTCTGTGGAACTCCCTCCCTAGGGAACTCCGCCATGCCCCCTCTTTAATGAGCTTCCGTCGTGCATTAAAAACGTGGTTGTTCAGGCAGGAATTTGGGGTGGGTTAGGGTATTTTAGAAAATGTTTTTACTATAGAATTTTATTGTTTTAAACTGTTTTATTGTATGTTGTACATCGCCCAGAGTGGCTGGGTGACCAGCCAGATGGGCGATTAATAAATTTAATAATAATAATAATTTAATAATAATAATGTGTGTGTTTAAGAGAGAGATTAAGAAAGAGAAGGGGTCCTTAATTTTCAGATTTAAACTGGTAATTTTGGCAAGGGTTTTTTTTTCCTCCCTGAAAAAGCAAATCTTCGCTCTTCTTTCTATTCAGTTTGGTGCTCCAGACCTGCAAGTATTTGGCCCAGTCCACATTTAAACTAAGTGGCTTACAGTGCAATCCTATACATCTGTTCAGATGTATGCCCCTGAATTTAGCTGGACTTCCTCCCAAGTAAGTTTGTACAGGATTGCTGCTTTAATTTGCTAAACATACAGTACTGAAAACTAGGATCCCCCATTGTTCTCCAGAGTAATTCCAGGACTAGGTAACGAACATGAACATTTTTTTAATTCTTCCATATGTACTGAAAGTCTAACCTCGTCATGGCCGCAGTCACACTCTTCATTGTCGTCAATGACACCATTTCCACACACCTTTTTTCTAAATATTTTAGTAGGTATGTCAAGTAAGCATTCTTTTCCTGGTTTGCTTATTGTATCGTAATATACCTCCCTGCTGCAATTACTCAGTCTTTTACATTTTCTGTAATAGAATACATTATTGTCCAGTATGATGTAACTATTTCAAAACTTTCTCACACAGCATAAAACAAAACATAAAAACAACAATAGCTAGTTAAAACAATATGTCAAATATTAAAACCAGGATAAAACATATAAAACCACACACCTCCACTTATATCTTCATTAGGAATCACAGACAGATATTTAAACTAAGGAAAAGAAGAAATTATTTGCTGTAGCTGGAAGTTTGTACCAATGCTGCCGGTCAAAGAGGAATCAAGTGTAACCTCTGAGCAACAGACGGGCTGTAGCTCACAAGCAGAGCACCTGCTTTGTGTGCAGAAGGTCCTAGGGTCAACCCCCAGCGTCTCCAGGTAGGGCTGAGAAAGACCTATCTCCAAGAAACCTTGGAAAGCTGCTGCCAATCAGTACAGACCAGCCTTCCCCAACGTGGGGCCCTCCAGATGCGTTGGTCTTCAACTCTCCTCAGCCTCAGCCAGTATGACCAATGGTCAGGAACACTGGAAGTTGCAGCTCCAAACATCTGGAAGGCACCACGGTGGAGAAGGCTGATGTAGAGAATTCTGTGCTAGATGGATGAGTGCTCTATACTGATTCAGTATAGAGCAGCTTCCTATGTTCCTAACAATTTGCCCTGCCTTTATATGATGAAGTAATAAAGAGGGATGAGGCCTTTAGGATATGCCAAAGTGTCTGTTTAGCCCAACTCCCCCTACTGGACACAAACAATTGCTGTGGCACATCGCACAGTGTATCAGTAAGTCAGCCTCCGCTGTTTTGCAGCCTGTCAGTGCCAAGCTTGGCCACTCAAATCCAGACCCAGAGAGTGCACTCTTGAGCTTGAGGACCCTGAGGTCAGTGATCTAACTGGGGAAAGTCAGCATGCAGAACAACATGCATCATGCAGAGAACTCGATTATTCCAATATGCTTTGCTGTTGTTAAGGCCATCATTTGGCAATATATTTGCATCTGGAAACGAACAAGATGCCTATCAACATGCTGCAGTGAGAAGATATTTATTCATCGACAGCAGCTGTTGCATGACATTTACATCACCACCCAGTTGTAACCAAAAGGTTTCATCTTCTTATGGAGGGGAGAAAATGTAGGGTAAATACCTATTTCAATATTAGTATCAAAATGTTGACTTTAGGTGGACAGGTTGGAGTTCATCCTGTTTTTCAGCCACCCTCCTGATAAAAACCTCCCCTCTGGAGTCTCCCCTTTGTCAAATGATGTCACTTCTTCTAGAACTGCTAGGAGATATTTTTTTAAATATGGTAAGCAGTATATAAATCTATTAAATAAAATAAATTGCTTTACCATATAACAGTCCTTGTAAAAACTGTATTTATTTGCATAATTCTTTACTAGAATTGCTTGTTAACTTGCTTTTCTTTTCCAAAGAAAACTTCCAATGAAACTCAAGGTGGTGTATATAGATGTGGGAAGAGTACACTCTTTAAGATTTGTTGTATATGTGTTGAGATTAGTTAGATCCTCTTGCTAACTGGCATAGAAAGGGGGAAGCTATCTCTAGAGAGATCACCATGCATCACAGTAGATATTATTTCTACTGTTTCATAAATCTTTAAAATTTCTTTTAAAAATCTTAAGTATTGTTTCTTTATAGAGAAAGCAGCACAATAGGGTGCTCAGGGCGTTAAGGCCATTAAGGCATCCACCACATCTGTTCAGCCTCACTCACCCGGGCTGCTGTGTCTTATTGTCTTGTCCAAAATAATTATTTTCTAAAATTACAGAATTTGTATTAGGGCAAAACCTTTTAATAGGCCAACTCAGAGGTCACAAAATACTGTGCAAATTTTCAAGTTCTCTAGAGCTCTTCATCAGGCAAGGTGTCAAACAAAGCAAAAAATAAAAACAAAAAAAGGTTGTGGGAGAGAAGTGACTAATGATCAAGCCATGGATCTGGTTACAGTCAAAGATCGAAAGTGAGAGGAGGCTGCAGACATCCCAGTTAGGCTCTACCAGGTACTGAGATGGTGTCGAATTGTCCCTGGGACTCTCCTAAGGGTTACTGAGCAGAAGAAACAAACAATGGTTAATCCCCCATTTTTGAAAATATAAAATCCACCTGTTACTCAGAATTCATCTCCATCCTTCTTTTTGCCTGATGAAGAGTTCTGGAGAGCCTGAAAGCTTGCACATCGTTATCAATCATTAGCATTATTAAAAATTTATAAACTTCCATTTATAAACAAGAGATCCCAGGGAGGTATATATAACATTTTTTAAAGTCGAAATAAAAACCATACTTTAAAAAAACCCTACAATTTTAAATATTAAAACTTTAAAATGTCTGGGCAAAAAGGAACATTTTAATATGGAGCTGAAAATAAAAAGTCAGTGCAAATCGTATCTCTTTTGGAAAGGCATTCCAAAGTTGGGGTGCCACCACAGAAAAGGCCCTCTCCTTTGTAAATCCATAGTGACCTTTGAGTTGGCCTAATAAAAGGTATTACTGTAATGTGGATTTTGTAATTTTGGCTACCTTTGCTTTTTATATTGTCTAAAAGTGCATATTATGAAGAAGTCCCAAGGGCAAATTCCACTGGAAAATTCTCCTGCACAAGCCTCATTGAAATGAATGGGAGCTGTGTTAGAGCAGAGTAGAGCTCTTCCATAGCTCTTATTTATTTCAAATGCAGTTGCAAGAGATGTGTCCAAAAGCTTCTGAATAAATAACTAGAATTTACAATATTTATTCAGGAAAATGTATACCCCATTTTCCATAGTAATAAACAGTAATCAGGTGGGCTTTTATAATCTAAAATAACATCATATGCGAGGCCGGCCTGGCGCCAACATGCTTATCTTTTCGGCGCCAGGTTAAGCCCTTTCTCTTCTCCCAGGCATTCAGCAGCATATGAT